>NC_134719.1:62180974-62813071 GCF_049634645.1 Pelodiscus sinensis | reverse complement strand
TTACCGACATTACAAGAGTAGGAGCTACAAGAAGAATAGAAAATTTGAACTCGTGTTAATATAATGCTATGTGATACTTCACCTTGGTCCAGTTGGAACTTGGCTCAGAAGTTGCCCGTGGCTGCTGATGGAGAAGCTGCACCTAGAAAAAATAAGGAGAAAGTTTGAACTCTGGCTGAGACCCATCTAATACCTAAAAGCACTTTGACTTAGCTTGTCAACATAACATATTAACTTGTGGTGCATTGTTTAGCCACAAGATGTCTCTGTGCTGTCCCAGAGTTCCAGACAGGATGTGGTACCGGGGAAACTAAGGTGACTGGACCTGCCCCAGTTCCACCTGCCCCACTCCCTGCCCCCAACCACCATCCATGGAGGAGACTGGACCTTCCCCCATTCTCTCTGCCCCTTCCCTCCCTGCACCCCAGGGAGGAATGTGGGTTGTTCGGATTGGTCTGGGGAGGGATGTGGGCCTGGTCTGATTCGAAGGGCTGGCCTGGTCTTTGGGGGTACAGCTGTACCTGACCCAATCTGGGGGCCTCTCTGCCTGGAGGGAAGGACTAGCAAGACCCTGTAACGAAAACGTATCCAAGTTTTTCATTGTTTCTATTGACAAACTGTTTTACATGCTGTTAAAATCTGTCCCCGTTTCATAGCGCTATTTCATGCCTGCCCCGGTAGTTCCTGTGAGAACTATGCAGGACGGGAGCAGCGCAAGGCTGGCGTTTTGTTAGGTATTTTACCACCCCCCTCCCAGCCACACCCTTCCCCCACAATCTTCTGCACACAGTCCTCCCCACACCCACGCCAGGGCTCCCTGCCCCCAGGTCTCTTCCCCCATCCGGGCTGGGCTGGGCGGCATCAGGACCTGCTGCTCTCCTGCCCTCTCCCTGCGCAGCCCAAGTGGAGAAAGGGGCCATAATGCAGGGAGCCTCGGTGTCCCCTGCTCCCCCTCGGCATGCGGAGCAGAGAAGCAGCACTTCCGGGAGGAGCAGGCCACAAGGCCAGCTGCTTTGTGCAGCCAGGGCAGGTCCCCCTCGTGGCTGCAGGAGAGGGAGGCAGGGGTGCAGGGATTCGAGGCGCAGGAGGGAGACCAGGCCTTTGGGGACCAAGGGAGGGTGGGGAGGAGCCAATGGGGGGGGGCGCTACATCCATGGGGGTCAGGGGCACCACAATGCAAGTTGGCCAAGGGTGCCATTTTCCCTAGGAGCAGGTCGGCTCCCTCACACCAGTGTGCGCTGCAGTCTCCTTAGGCAGAGGTTGTATTCAGAGCCGCGTGTGCTAGCCCGTCACATTCTCTGAGAGGAGTCATGGGGTCTCTGTGGGGAACTGTGACCCTCCAAGTTCGTGAGGGGGCCAGGCAGCTCGGTAACCTTTGCTGCCACAACCCCCTGCCCCTCTGCTACGTCATACCCTCAGTGTGCATCAGCAATGGGATGGGGGGGTATAGTCCATCAGCACTGCCGTGGGCCTCACCAATTTACACTGTTTTCCTAACACGCCTGTGGCCCCGTTTCCAGTGCCACGCGCTTACGGCCATGTTGCTAAGAGCAAGTAGGGCACAGGGCACCAGTTTCATGACGCTGCACAGGGCCCCATCAATCCTAAGGACGGCCCTGCTCTAATGGCTGCTGCCTGACAGGGACAAGTAAATCCTTCACCAACCCTGAAATTCACGGGCGATCCCGCGGAAACCTGGGGAAAGTTCAAGCAGCCGCTGGAATGGTGCGCCAAAGCCATAGGGGGCCAGTAAATTGGAAGAGGCGCGCCGCGGCGCACTGCTTTTGACAGTCGCAGGTGGGGGAGCACTGGATACGCACACGACTCAGTCTGTGCTGAAGAGGAGAAAGGGGGTGAAAGTTACAGGCTCGGGGGTCACTTTAGGCTGATAAAAATGTTACTCCGGAAAGATTTATTCGCAAGGTTAGGCCCTGGAAAGGAAAGGAAACAGGAGCGGAGTTTGTCATTGGCAGAACATGGAAAGCCAGTCTTGGGAATTTGAACTATTAAGACTCTCTCATAAAAGAAAGGGCAACACATTGGCCAAGAGTGTCTGTTCCCTTCTAGTGGCTAGAGATTTATGAGCCTGCTAATGGCACTAGGTTGACAGATTAGGTCTTTTAGCCCAGGCACTAGGCTGCCAGGCGTTTAAACCAAAGGTCCCATGTTCCGACCCCGCAAAGGCCACGACCAGGAATAGCGTCAGAGGTGCAACAACAAAGAAGCACGGGCAAGGCCGTTCAGACTTATGGGCCTGAAGTCAGAAAGGTCAAAGAAGCGCACGTAAAGGCCAAGAGAGGCTTGCTGTGCGCATGCAATGGTAAAGGAAACCCCCAGGTACGCAGGGAAGGAAGGGAGTTCTGGGGAAGAAAGAGGCAGGCGAGAAAAGAACCATGCCGAGCCAACGGAGAAAGTAGCCAGCATCGAGGCCAGCGTGTGGAAACTGTAATAAGCTCAGGAAGACGACGGGGTTGCTGCTGAAAGGTGAGGGGTCCCGAAGCGAAGGGGACAAGCCGTTCATAATGGTAAGAAAGAAACGAGCTTGGAGGAACAGCTACTCGAATAGACGTGCATCAGCGCTTCGGTGGAGGGGTTCGCTCACCGCTAGTGGCACCTCCTTGTGGCTGTTCCGGTCTGGCCCCCTCTTCCGTCTCTTACTCGAGCCCTGGCCCCTCTCGCCATATCACAAGTTGGGGTGCTCTCTTTTCACGATGTGGCCCGCCCTCCTTCCCAGTCGTTACCTAGTCCTCCCCTTCCAGGTGAGCAGAATCTCTGGAAAGCAGCTGTCTGGCTGGAGGCTCCAATGCTTCTGAGCCACTTCCCAGCAACTGAGAGGGGACCCCAGGCCTCCCTTTTACACGGCCTTCTGGCCCAGGGACCAGCCTCGATCGGCCAGTCCTACCCCTTGCTGCTGTTTCCATGCCGTTCTTCCCCCTGGCCCTGCCAGGATTCATCCCCCACAACTCCTCCGGGTTGACATAAGAACAGCCAGACTGGGTCAGACCAATGGTCCGTCCAGCCCAGCTTCCTGTCTGCCAACAGTGGCCAGTGCCAAATGCTTCAGGGGGAATGAAGTGAACTGGGGAACTTTGAGTGATTGATCCATCCCCTGTCATCCAGTCCCCACTTCTGGCACTCAAAGGCTTAGCCATGTTAGCTAAAAGCCATTGATGGACCTATCCCCCATGAACTTACCTGCTTTTTTTTAAACCCTGTTATATTTCTGATTTTCACAATTCCTCTGGCAAGAAGTTCCACAGATAGACTGTGTATTGAGCCTAGAAGTGCTTCCTTTTGTTTGTTATAAGCCTGCTGCCTATTAACCCTTCTTCCAGGGCAAGAAACCCGGGGCTTATTCTCTCCTGGGTTTTCTCCCATGACTCTCTTCCTGCAGCAAACTTCCTGGCTTTATAATCCAGCCTACTCCACCTCTTGTTCATTTAGGCCTGGCTCTCCCCCCAAGTGCAGCCAGACCCCCTCCTGGGCCCTCCAGACCCACATTAACCCCTCCCTGGCCTGAATGGGGGCACATACCTAATCACAGTTTCCACTAGACATACAAACAGGCATGGGGCGCTAGTGAAGGTAGCAGCAGGAACAGAAGCAGAACGCTTCTAATGCTGTGTCCAGACTCCATGCCTCCGTCGACGGAGGCATGTAGATTAGCCAGCTCGGAAGAGGGAAATGAAGCCGCGATTAAAATAATCGCGGCTTCATTTAAATTTAAATGGCTGCCCCGATCTGCCGATCAGCTGTTTGTCGGCAGATCGGGAGAGTCTGGACGCGATGCCCCGACAAAGAAGCCTTTCTTCATCGACACAGGTAAACCTGGTTTCACGAGGCTTACCTGTGTCGATGAAGAAAGGCTTCTTTGTCGGGGCATCGCGTCCAGACTCTCCCGATCTGCCGACAAACAGCTGATCGGCAGATCGGGGCAGCCATTTAAATTTAAATGAAGCCGCGATTATTTTAATCGCGGCTTCATTTCCCTCTTCCGAGCTGGCTAATCTACATGCCTCCGTCGACGGAGGCATGGAGTCTGGACACAGCCTAAGGCTCAAAGGGTCCAAAGGACAAATGCCGGGACTGTTAAATGGTCTCTGAGATTCAAAGGCAAAAGGGCAGCTGTGCGCGTGGCAGTCCGACACACAAAGCAATCCTTCACGGGCAATACAGATGTGAAGTGTGTGGATTAAGGGTGGCATTTCCCAGACAGAGAGCGGGCTGGGGCCCGTTTAAGAGCATCTGCCCCACAAAAAGGCGGAATAAGAATGCTGGTAAGAAATGTGAGCCAGGCATGACTGGATTGGGTGCATCAGATGAGCAGGCAGCACTCGTGGGAAAGGTTCGCCTCTTGGTGAATGGTGAGTCACAGAGCCTGTTATACATGCTACCTGCCGGTCCTATGGCCTTCACAAGCACTTGGAGAGCCTGACAGCAGATGGCATGATGCACACAGCAAGTAGCAACGACAATGGGAATGTTGCTTTCGTTGCTTTAACCTCAGCAGGCTGAGAGCACTCTGACTGCAGAAAAAGGGGAGGAGATAGACCCACGTTTTGCACTGGTGACAGGTCGGGGCTACATCTGTCTCCCCACTCTAATTTTGTGAAAACCGTCTTGTATTTCAAACTCTATTTTGAGTGTCGCCTAGATCGTGCCTTTCACTGTACACTGCAACATCCCTCTTGGATTCAGGACGCCTGGATCCTGAATGATGGAGACTTCCAGAGCCCATCAACAATGGAAAAGCCATTGTCTGGTGGGACAACAGGAGACTACTGGCCAAAGACTATTGATTTGCTATTGATTCTTAGACAACATTCACTACAAAGTAGCTGCCAGCAGGGGGTTGGAGAATGGAAAAAAACCCGCAGTGGAGGGAGTAAAGGAGAAAAGGTGTTACAGACTGCTTTTAAAAAGAGAAACGCTCACTGGCAAAGGGGCACACCCTCACCAGGAGGAGAAGACAGAGCAGAAGGGGCAAAGAGACCTCCCTTCATCTGCACTCTGCAAAGGAAACTAACCAAACAAAGAAAGACCTGTAGGAGTGGGAAGCAGTTTTCACATAGCTGATCCGTAAATCGTTTGTGCTTCCTAAGAGTAATGGGTGTGTTAAAGAAGATCCCTTCCATGTCTGTGTTCCCAAAGGGTTACCCTATGCCCCACCAGAGTGGAGGTCTAGGGAGAGCATGTGTGAGGACTGGGGAGACTGCAGAGGGCAGGCATCAGCAGCTGGGCAAGGAAATCTCACATCCCAAGAAAGAGGTACTAGACAAGGGGACTGCACCTCAAGAGTGCATGCAAGAGGTCAAATGTAGAGAGACAGTGTCTAGATGCTGACCTTGGAAGCATGTGGGCGCCAGATGTTGGATCCAGTTATAAACAGCCCCCAGCGGGGACTCAGCTGGACTGAAATGGCATTGACCCCAAGAGCTGAACCAGAACAAAAGAGGGAATGTTTCCACTTGCACACACAAGTGTGGAAATGTGTGTGGAGGTGACGGGAGCTAACTTCTCCAGCATCTCAGCCGGGTTCTGGTAGATTGCCTGGCCACAGAAAGCCTCAACACTAAATACACTAATTTGGCAGCTACTGCTTCACCAGACTGCCTTTTGGAAGATGTCCAGCACCAGAACCATTTCAATAGCCAGCACGGCACCTGCCAAAAGGTCCTGTTGGAGGGAATGTGGATAGCAGCCTGGAACAGCACCACAACTGGTCAGCAGAAACCATCGCGCAGACGACTGGCGATTACAGGCAGAAATGTGAAATGGCAGAAGGCCAAAACGTCGATTTCAAGCCAGCAAAATCCCCTGCCTCGGTGCAATGCTTCCCAGACAGATTCGTGTCTGGTGATGTTGAGATCAAAGTGATTCTGAAGAATCAAAGGGAAAAGGGGGGAATTCCGGCTACGGGGCATGTCAAATGATCTCCCTTCATGTTCAGGTCACAAAGAATACAGGTGTGGCAATGCTGAGAGCTGGCATGCCTAATTTTTAGGGGCATGGACCATCACTGAGTGTCAACAAGCTTGGCACCAATGCTCCATGTACAGTGAACAGGGAGAGAGAGGGGCCTCAGAACGGGATTACAAAAGAGGCATGTGAGTTGATGTCACACCTTAACGAGCCAATGGAAGATGCCAAGGCAAAGGGAGTCTCTTATACCCTATCTCCCTTAGCATAGATTCTCGGCTGCACCCCTGCCCCCCGGAGATGAGAGGTCTAAGCTGTGCTATGCAGGAAGCCAGTGGGGAGAGGAGGAGGAGGAGATAGCAACATTTAAATCTTTCTGTGAAGTTAGCCCTTAGTTCACATCCAACTATACCACTGAAAAAACTCACCTAAGAAAAGTCCTTCACAAAGGCCTTGTCTACATTAACACACTCCCCCTCCCGTCTCTCCTAGCTTATAGTGGGGTCCCCTCCCTACTGGCTGGGAGAGACTCGCTGCTCTGTCCTCAGCAGGGAGCTGCTGCTGGTGCTGAGGGAGAATGGCTCCTCCCACAGCCAGGCAGCTACGTGTGCGACTTCTGAGCCCTTGGGCAAGGCTCATTCAGCAGCTGCGGGGCCGTGCTGCCGCGCAGCTTAGAGGGAACACTGCTGCTTACTCTTCTGCATTGCTGCCTGCAGAGCTGGGCCCACAGCCAGCACCCACCGCTTTCCAGCCAGCCCTGAAGGCACAGAAGAAAGGGTGGCATACTATAACCCCCTTACAATGACCTCCCAACCCCCAGTTCCAGAAATGCTGGTCTCCCTTATGAAATTGCCTACTACTGGGTGAAAGGGCACAAATTCGTGGTGGAGAGCAGATTTCACAGTCTGTTACACGTTTTTCCCGCCACAAATCTGGTAGAGCCCTAGCGACGAGCGACCCACCTCCCCAAACCCTGTCAGTGTAAATAAATGTATAATATATTTGTCTCCGCATGACAGAAATTGAAACCAAACATTTTCTCAGATGTCTAATAAGTTCCCCACTGCCTGCATAATTCTCTCGGCAGATAACACAGCCCATTCAGTGCTGTGGGTGAGACCCAATTACCATTCATCACTCCCTAGCAAGGTCCAAGTAGCCAGTCAATGTCAGAAATATGCAGTGACACATCAGACACGCTGCATATGATGGACATTCCGCAGGACAGCTGATGTGAATACACGGCAGCCGATTTCCTGCTCTCCAACAAAAGCCAGCAGATGGAGGGAAATGAAAGAGTGATTGGCAGGTTATGTCAAGCAGCATGGAAATCAAAAGCGCCCTACAATTAGCAGCACGGTGGAGAGAGGGAAAGGAGATGTGATTCCAGCTACTCGCACGGGGCCAAATTCCGAGCATGGCGGGGTACCGGCGACACGGCCAGTGGATGTCAGGAGGAGCTAGGATGAGGGGTTCCACCTCCTCTGCTAGGAGCTGCAGGTGCTCAGCACCTTTCTGGAGACGTCCCTCAGGAGGACATGGCAGAGTGTCGCTGCCACAGAGGGGTCGAACAAGAGACTCAGTTGTCACCTCCCACCCGTGAGAAACTAGAAATGCGCAGCACGTGCGCCCTGACCATCCTGTCAGGCAAAAGGCCCTTGCTAATGAACCCACCTCTTCACAAAGCCACGTGATGCCTAACGGGAAAGGACAGACCCAAAGACACAGACCCACTAGCTCCGTTGGGAAAAAAGTGCTCGAGCTTTCTTGGGAGCAAAGCAGCGACAGGTAATAAAATCCCTGGGCCAACACCTCAGCTGGTGTCAATCGGCACAGCTCCACGGAAGCCAAGGGAGTCGTGGAAGCTATGCTAACTGACACCTGCTGAGGATAAACCCCATCCCCCCATACCTGCTATTAATTAGCTTGAAAGAACTGCTCCAGCAGGCAGGAACTAAGCTGTACTGAGCTCTGCATTCCTCTAATTAACACTTCATCTGTATTAATTAGCTAATACTCAAAATGCCTCCGTGAAGTCGATATGGTACTCCCCATTTCACAGAGGGGGAAACTGAGGCCATGTCTACACTAGGAAACTATTTCAAAATTAGTACATTTGACTTAACTCCCGATTTCACAAAATCAAAATAGCACGTCCACACTACAGGGAAGCCTCAAAATTAGTCTGAGGCAGGCTCCATTATTGTGAATGCGCTGCCGCAGATGTAGGGCCCCAGGAAGCACTGGGGAGTAATTAGTAATCGAATTACTCTGGGCAGTAGTTATTTCAAAATAGCGGCACAGGCATGACCCCACTACCATTATGTCGAAATATCTATTTCAGAATTAGAGTTACTTCTGAAGAAGAGCAGGAGGACAGATTTTGAATTAAGTGGCCCCTTATTTCGAAATAACGGGCTCAGTTGTGTGGATGCTCCGCTTATAAATTTGACCTTAGGGGGGTTATTTCGAAATAAAGTCCTAGTGCAGACTAGGGATGTAAGCGACTAGTTGACTAATCCCTCTACTAGTCACTCCCGCCCCCCCACTGCGGCTCCCCAACTTATCGACTAGATGATTAGTATATTAAACAAAATTTAACATCCCTAGTGTAGACCAAGGCTGAGACATAGGGTGAGGAAACCAAGGCAGAGAGATGTGATTGGATTTGCTCAAGACTATTCAGTGGGACAGCCAGGAATTCTGTGCCGGAGCCCTGAGGCTCATCGTTAGAAGATGCTGCGTCCTTCCATGGGGCCAGCAGCAGTGCTGACCCGTTTGGTGCCTGAGAGAAGAGATGTCAGAAAGGTGGCAAGACAGGCTCCTAGTCACCAACATACCAAGAGTTTTCGCAGGGCAATGCCTCCAAATAAGCGATGTGCCTGCAGAACTGCCAAAGAGCTGGGGGGTCCTCAAAACCAGGCGCGAGGAAAGGACACATGTAAAACTAATCCAAATGCAACCTCAGCCTCTTTGGGTCCCACCGCCCTGATTCTATAGAAGATGGACTCTTCGGGGTGGGAAGAGAAGAAAAAGTCCTTTCCCTTCTGATTCCTCCATCCCTCCTTCTCTCTCTCTTCCACTGGGAAACCTTAACAAAGAGGTGTCAGGAACACCGGGTTTTTTCAAAAGGCCAAAAACGTTCAGGAGAAATTTCGATAAAAGCAACTCGACTTTTTCGAAATTTCCCACAAAAAGGAACAGACAATTTTTCAACCTGCTCTAACCAATCCTTCCTTCCCAGCAGGGCCAAGGCTTGATATTCTTCAACTTGTGTCTGAGAGAGAAGGAGGGATTTCCTGAAGGAACGCCAAGGTGAAGAGATTAATTGTCTGGTTAGCTCTGACTTTTGTACTGAAGAATTTGACTCAAAAGTTCAGCTCCACTTATTTTCATGTGTTACTAATATTTCAACTGGCTTCGTTCACAGATTTAATTTTTTTAGTAAATATTTTAAGAACAATGAAGAAAAACACAAATTCCAGCGAGATAAGAAAAGGCAAGTAAAATAAGAGTGAGTCTTATTGGTACTGGAGCTGTTTCTAGAGACGTCAGCCTACACTCAGATTCTGTAGTAGGTGCTGTAAATACACATGGTAAGAGACAGCCAAGCTGGCCAAAGGGAGGGGAGGGGGGGAAGGGGGCAGCTGCCAGAGCTCGGGACCCTTTAAATTGCCGCAGGAGTGGCTGCACCACACGCTCCAGGCAGTTCTGAGGGCTGAGAGGAGCACACTGCGGTCTGGGCGATGCTGAGAGCTAGCGGCTCCTGGCCCCGCCCCTTCCACCTGAGGCCCCGCCCCTTTCAGGAGCATGGACTTGACCTTCCCCCACCCCATGGAGACAGCCCCTGCGTGGAAGAATTTACCGTCTAAACAGACAAGGCCCACAAGGGTGAAAAGGAAAGTGATTGGTCTAGGGTGACCCAGCAGGCCAGCTATGTCGTACACCCCAAGTCTCTTTAGCCCCTTGCTCAGTCTGGCTGCCCAATACATGGCTAGAGACATCAGAGTCTGAAATACTAGGGTCTGTTTGTTCGCTGCTCAGGAGAATGCAGAGGGAAGCAGATCAAAGCCAGGAGAGAAAAGAAACAAGCCTTAGGAAATGAGGGAAAGATGACATGTAGCGCACAGCATGTTCAGACAGAAGCAAAGTCACACAGAGCCAGGAAATTGTCAGCAGACAGCAACGACATTAGGGCTCTAGCTGTCTCCAGGGCTGTTTCATCAGGTTCATCAACGCAGCCCCTCCCCCTCCTCCCCCCTCCACCTAGTTATCTGTCAGCAGCACAGCTCGGAAAACAAAACCCAAATGTCATCCCAGTGGTGGCATTGCTCCTCCTCTCGCGTGTGTCCCTGGACCCCTCTCACCGATCTCCTGCCTGCCCTGGGAGGCAAAGGTGGGTCTCCAGAGCTGCAGGTGCAGGTGACTTTGCCACCAAGAAAGCTGGTAGGAAGTAGAGCTGTGGGCAGCCAATGCATTGCAGCCTCAGGCTGGTGAGCCTCCGTGGAAACGAGGTAGCAGAGAAGTGGCCAATTTCACTGTCAAGTTTCAAGGCAGCTCTTTGCAGAAACCCCATGGACCCTCTTCATCTCCGCACTTCCCTGGATCTGTAATACCTTCCTTGGACATGCAGATCAGATTACACACGGGCAATATCTGTTTCTGGGGACGCCAAGCAAGGACCGTTGAGACTTGGACTTGCATTACGCCCATTGTGGCTGCATTGTCGAGGGGCTGTACTCATTTAGATGGACTATCTGGGCCAAAGCATAACCCAGTCACTGTCCAACATGAAATATGTTTTAAAAGGTCCAGGGTTTGGGTCCCAGACACATCACCTTGCTTCATACCATCGCAACCCCCCCTTCCAAATCCTTTTTAACTTTTATTAACAATGTGGAAAAGAAGGGGAAACAGTTAAACCATTTGAAATGTAAAGCGTAAAGCCAGGCTTTTATTTTAACTGCCTGCCTTTTCTCCTGTCCTTTTAACTGGAGAAAACTTTTAGAAAGGGGAAAAAAAACAAACCCTGTTTGACAGTCTCTTAGATGGTATCAAAGAGGGTAATATTTGTCCTTTTGGGGAAAAGAGAAGCCATTAGCAGAGAGGCTGTAGCTGTCAGTGCTGTTGTGAAAGTCAGATCCTGTTTCCTAGAAAACAAAGCAAGTTGAACGAACGCACAATTGGAGAGAAAAGCACGGTAGAATGGAAAATGCATCTTTTGTCCCTGGTGTTGACTCTTGCAACCTCTCTGCTGGGAAAAATCAGAGGCATAGCGCGGGGTCTTATCAGCCCCACCGAAACACGGTCAACTTGGGCCAACCTGGGTCTATTTGCGGCAATGCGCTTAGTTGCCTCTGGCCACAGGGTTGTAGCAGTGTTGCAAAATATACAGTCTTGGCTCGCTGACCCCAGGAGATGGAAAGAAGACTGGAAAGGGAAGGTGGAGAAGGAAAAGGATACCTAGGGGAGGGAAAGACATCCCAGATGGCAAAAAGTCTCAGAGGGCTTAGCCGTGTTAGTCTGTAACTTCAAAAACAACAAGAAGTCCTGTCACCTTAGAGACTAACAAATGTATTAGACCATGAGCTTTCATGGGTAAAACCCACTTCACCAGAGGAGTTGGAGTGGAAATTACAGAATCCAGGATACATATAACAGCAAAAGTAGTTACCTATCAATGGTAAGACCAGTGTTAATGAAGCTAATTAAGTCAGGCTGGCTGTGTCCCATACATAGCATCTGATGTGGACATGGGAATATCAAAGGTGGAGGAAATTGCCTTTGTAGTGCATTTACCAGTTAAGAACTAGGGGTCACCAAATGAAATTAACAGGTAGCAGCTTTAAAACAAACAAAAGGAAGTTTTTCTTCACACAGCACATGGTTGGCCTGTGGAATGCCTTGCCAGAGGAGGTTGTGAAGACCAGGACTTTAACAGGGTTCAAGAACGAACTAGATAAATTCATGGAGGTTAGGTCCATCGATACTTATTAGCCAGGATGGGCAGGGATGGTGTCCCTAGCCTGTGTGTGTCTGTGGCTGGGAATGGGTGACAGGGGAGGGATCACTGGATGATTCCCTGCTCTGTTCACTCCCTCTGGGGCATCTGGCATTGGCCACTGTCGGCCGACAGGACGCTGGGCTGGATGGACCTTTGCACTGACCCAGTCTAGCCGTTCTTATGTTCTTAAGACCTTTATTCAAGTTGATAGTGTGTTTGTGCTGCAACCAGTGGGCGCGGAGGTGGTATCGATCTCCCATCTTCTTTGGCCACATCCAGTCACCATCTCTTTTGGGACTGAAGAGATGTGAGCCGGTGTCACAGGAGATGCTGTGGCAGCCATGATGGTGAAGCTTGCTCCAGTAGCCAGCTTTTCTCCCAAAACGTTTCACATCTCAGAACGGTCTTGCTCATCAGGCCTGATTTTAACACCACCCTGGAGCTGGCCAGTCAGCCTCTAGCGGTTAATCCAACCTGCTTCTCTTTTGCCCCTGTTCCCAGCAATGTGTCTCACTCTCAGTGATTGTATCATCTTACGAACTTTCTTTCACTTCGGCCAGTGAAGTCACGGGGCTCCCTGAATGTCAACGCTGTGGATGTTGAACTCCCTCTGTACTTTCCTGGTGTGGCCGCCTTTAAAGAAATACGCCCGAAGGCTTAGGAGATCTGGCCTGCCCTCTGAATCCTCTCGTAAGATGTAGCCAGGCTGGATGCACTAAGGCGGCTGTTGCTTGGCGACGAGGCTGATTGACTGGTTAAGAGAAAACTCATTTATATGCACTGCCAAAACGGCCTTTTGTTCTGGGGGCCACTTTTTCCCTTCAGCTTCTCAACTGTCTTCAGAGTCTCACTGGAGGTTAGAACCGATACCTCCAGCAAGCCCTTCAGCGCCTCTTGCATGCGCATTCTCCCAGGTCTCTCAGGACGGGACCTGAAGGCCCCGCTGTACTGAGCCTGGATACAGTTTTCGCTTGCTGCATACTCTTTGCTTCTGCAGTTTAGTTTCTCATTGATCTTTCCTGCCAATGCAAGGACACGAGGAAGCAGCTGAGAGGGAGGGCTTCGGGGGCCAGACCACAGCACCATGCGATATGCCTCGGGACCAGTGGGAGACCTGTCGGAAGAGGAAGGCCTCGGGATAGCATTACAGGGCCACCTTCTGTGATTTCCTTAGGAGTCTGGTGAAATGGGGGGGCAGGGTTTGTTCAGCCCCCAGCTCCTGGAGGCAGGTAGCTACGTGAGAATCAAAAGTACGTTTCTTGTCCAGGCCTTGCTCTCTGGAGCCAGGACTCCATCCCAAGCCTGTAGAAGGAAATTACGTCCCCACCGACATCTGAACTCTGCCTGCCAGCCATAGGACACACGAATGCTGTGTGCCATGTGAATACAGACGGGGAGGGAGCCCTGCACGCCACACTAACGCCCTGCTGAGATATGGATTTGCTCTCAGGTGTGTGGGGGCAAGGGGCCTGCTTCCTCAAAGCTTCCGCTAGGATATCAAGCAGAGGGTTGAAGTTCCTTCAACAGCTTGGAGCGGGGGACGACACAATCCTACTTAAGACTGTCTAGCCTACTATAGGGCTAGATTGTCATTCAGATGGAGGTGTGTAAATGTCCACGCACCGCTAAATGCCCCCTAGTGCTAGGTGTGGTGGCTCCGGGCTAGCGCCCCCTGCTGACGATTGCTCCAGTGCTGGGTGGAATCTCTGCCTGGTAGCTCAGCCCTCTGGCCAAGTCACCATCTCAACTCCCCTGCTTCCGGGACGCTGACTGCCCCAAACTACAATCCACAAATGGCTGCCACAGAAACAAGCCTTTCCACCATCTCTGGGGCTCTTCCTCACCTGCAGCTGCCCTGCTGAGCTCAGCCCTCCCTCCGTGGGGCCACCAGGGGCATCCTGTCCAACTTCTACTGCGGGTGGCAGCCTAGGGTCTGGTACTGAACTGTACTTTACCTGTGCTGAGGCTTCCCTGGGCCACTTCCTGCCTCTCTTCTCAGGCCTTCCCCTGGTTAGTCAGGGTCCGTCCCAGGCGTCTCTCTTCCCTGCAGCTTCCTCCTCCTCGGAGCTACTTCCCAGATGGCCCAGGGCCCTGCAGGAGCCTCCTTGGGCCTTGCGGTCACTACAGGCACCGCTGCCGTCTCCTTTGATACCGCAAGACCCTGACTTCCCTCAGCGGGGGCCTGCCGTGTAGCCAGCGGTGTCACATGTTCCACAGTGCTCAGGGCCAGCGATTGTCACAGGGCGTCTGCAAGAAAGAACAACACGTTCCTGCTGCGCTCTGGGAGCATGGCCTACACGTCATGCATGGATGAGAGCACACACAGAAAAAACCCACAGTGGGCAGCCTCACAGCCCGGTGAACTGACTCGGACTCATGCTACCGGCCAGCGTGGACTTTCCCGCCTGGGCTGGAGTCCAGCCTGCGACCCGCCCCTCTGACTGGGACTTTGAACCCAGGCTCTAGCCGAGTCAGCTTCATGCAGCAGACTAAGATTGGCGCTATATGGGCCAATTGACCAGCTCTCTCCTCCCGGTGTAATTCCACCACCGTTATCGTACCGGAATGGCTCCAGCAATGGCATTACGCCCAGGGAGTAGCGCCAGCAAACCGCCCCACGTAGGCAAGTCCTGCGTCCCGCCGTGGTCATGTGTCACAAGCACCTGGTGACGAGGCTCTGAAAGGAAGAGCCCCTGAGGAGAGCCAGCATCCAGGGAGCCTCCCATGCTGCGGCCTACATGGTATCTGATTTGTGGGTAAATACAAGATGTTACACACCCAGGGAGTTAGTCTAGCACCTTTCAGCTGCCCTGACTTCAGGAAGCAAGTTGTGGGAATTTGAAATGAGGCGAGACTCATGGTTGGGTCATAACAGCCTTTTCCCCGCCTCATGCCCCTGCTGCCGGGTTCCCTCACCGACAAATGCACGAGCCAGGGCAGATCTTGTCGAGGTGAAGCCAGGCTGCCAAGGAGTGGCTGGGCCTTTTGATGGGGAGCGTGTGCAAAAAGGCTATCGGGAGAGCGGATGGTGCTTTGCCAGCTCTACGAAATGCCTCCCGTTATTTGCCGAGTGACGCAGGAAAACTTCTCTGACTGGAACAAGAAAGGCAATTAGTTTCCTGTATGGAAACAAAGCGACATCTGCAGCAAGTCAGCTAACATATACACAGGGGGCAGGCCGCCGGTACATGAGGAATCTCTTCCAGCTGCAAACCCACCCCCAAATTCTCAAGTCAATCTCGAGTACTACCACGCTCAGCAATCCTCTACAAAGGGTCCAGATGCTCTAATGGCTGATTCCCAGCCTTCTCCGAGGCCGTCGTGCATTTAACCGCTGAGACCCTGGAACAGGGGAGGCACAGACAACTCAGGCCTCCTCACACTGTGGACCTGTGAGCCTCCTCTGCACAGAGACGCCCCACCCAGCCCAGGGCCACAGCGCTCTCCCCATCCGTTACCTGTGGGAGAGCGGCTTTGCGCTTCTCCCACCGGGTCCATGCAGGGAGCAGGAGGGAGCCGTTCCTCAGGTGGCTCAAGGTGGCAGCTCGTTGGCAAGAGCTTGGGAGTGGCAGAGGCCTGCTCCCTCCCCCTGGGCCCAGCTGTCAGGGACAAGGGGCTGAGCAAACCAGAAATGGGCCACAGGCTTGTTTGGCTCCTGTCCCTGGTGCCTGAGCAGATGGAGGGGGGAGCTGCCACCCCAGCCAGTCTCTCTTGTAGGCAGCTGCTATACAGACTGGCAGCCCAAAGCAGCTGGTGTGAGAAGCAGCTGGTCCCACCTGCTTTGCGCTCCACCTGGGCTGGGGCCAAGCACAGCAAAAGGAGGACGGAGCTCTTTGTCCTGTCCCTGGCAGGCCAATGGGGGAGGGCACTTGACCCTATGTGTCCCCCTTACCCATCGCCTCTGAGGGGAGGTCTGGACCCAAAAGCCTTGCTAGAGCCATAGGCACACCCAAGACTGGAAGAGCAGTGAGATTTAGGCACCTTCACAGAAGTGTGTTGGTACTCAGTGAGGCAGACTGTACCCTGCAAGCTCCCCTCCCACACTGTTCTAATAATCTTTGTTCATGGTTTGTTGGTCATTACTCTCCAGCTACACCAGGTATGGCAACAATGCACATCAAGTTACAGGCTTCCACAGTACGGCATCGCTCAAACGCTTCCATGTCTGGGGCATGACCAGACCAGTTCCTCAGAAAGTAAGGGAGAGCCGGCGACTCCACCAAGTGGAAACAAGGTGGGAACTAAAACGGATGCTCTTTGGCAGCAACGGGGATGCGGGGGACAAATCTACATTTTAGCAATGAAGAAGCATGGAGTTCCCATCCACAATGTAAGCCCAGCTGGGAATGCGCCTCAAAGGACAGAGAAGACTAAACAGAAAAGAGACGTCCCTACATCCCTTCTCTCTCTCTGTCCATCAGTTCCCAAGGAAGAAAGGAAGCAGCCACTACATAGAAGAAGGGGTCCTAATCTAAGGAGTTTGGCCACTCAAACTATTGAGAATATGCCCTGAGAAATACTGTACTTTGAATGTAACATGGATTGCTAGGTTAGGAACTCACCGTGTTTGAGCTTTCATTTTCTGGTAATCATTTCAGACTTTTGTGCCTCATTGATTGTATTTGCTTAACATCTCTTTGTAGTTAACACATGTGTTTTATGTAAACCTGTGCACTTGAACGACAGTGTTTGGGAAATTCCACTTGGAAGAACAGAATTTGCGTGTATCACTTCCACTCATTAAATGTCAGACTTGATAGAAGCTTGTCTTGTCCAGAACTGGGGCAGTACAAGACCTACACATCTGGGGATGGGACAGGACTTCTATAAATCTATAAAATCTTTAAAATGTTGTTACAAGGAGGAGAGAGGAAAATTATTCTCCTTAACCTGTGAGGATAGGAAAAGAAGCAATGGGCTTCGATTGTGGCAAGAAAGGTTTAGGTTGGATATTAGGAACACTTCCTGTTAGCAGGATTAAGCACTGGAATAAATGGCCTGGGGAATTTGTGGAATCATTGGACATTTAAGAGCAGAGAAGACAAACATCTGTCAGGGATGGTCCACTCTAGATGGTGCTTGGTCCTGCCATGAGGGCAGGGGACTAGACTAGATGACCTCCTGTCTTATAATGCTATGATCATGAGATACAGCATGTCGAGGTTACAGTCTACCAGAAGAGCTGTGCTCGCCCTGTGTTTGCCTATACCATGCCTGACTCCGGGTGTTTTCATCTGATTGTTCCATATGCAAATTTCACCCACCTCCTTTTTATATGAGATTTTCTCATGATTGATTTAAATGAGCAAGGAAATTGGATGACACTTAAATATATGAAGTTCCATCTATTTTTACGTATTCTAGAGATTCGCTCTTTCTAATTCGCCTTTTAAGTTAACATCGGGTATTAAACAGACACATACATTGTTTTAGAAAAGCCACATTTTATAATAGGCTTTCTATCTAACAGCTTGATACAGCGTCTTCCATTAAGCATTTATTGCTAATGCACTGCACAGTGTAACATGCGATACATGCAATCAAAGAATGAAGCTGCCATGTACTCACCTTTTCATAATAAAACACTTAGGAACGGGAGCCTTAGGTTCAAGAGTGGTGAATTGGGTGTCATCTAGGGGAGGACCTCCAGCACTCGGTGTGATATGTCCCAGAGCCCTCTGGGACCTGATCCCCAGGAGAAAGATTCCCATTCATTGCAGTGGGCTTTGGATCAGTTCTGTAGCACCTTTATTCCTACTGGCAATGAGACCACACGACTGAACCCTCCCCACATGGCGGACATAGTGAGGCTGTGAGTGCAACAGTGAACGCCATTGTGTAACCACATGGGTAACCACATGGTCTAGGACAGAGATGGGGGCCTGATCACAGTGTATAAACACAAAGAGCTGGAGAAGACATTGAGCTTGGATAGTCATAGAATCACAGAACACTAGAACTGGAAGGGACCTCAAGAGGTCATTGAGCCCAGTCCCCTGCCCCCACATCAGGACCAAGCACCATCTAGACCATCCCTGATAGATGTCTAACCAACCTGCCCTTGGAGATCTCCAGAGATGGAGATTCCACAACCTCCCTAGGTTAAGACAAGTTCTGTCCTGCCTCAGCAATGGGACAATGGAAGTGGTTCCTCACACAAAGAGGCCAAGCAGCATCATTGCAGAGAGTAAAGGAGGGATTAGCTGACAAGGGTCGCCCCCGAAATGAACAGGCAGCAGGTTTAAATCCAAGCAAGGGTGGGATTTCGTCACACAACACAAGCTTGTGGAGCTCTTTGGCAGGGGACCATGGGAAGGCCAGGTCTGTAACAGAATTCAAATAAAGAGCTAGATCCATTCATGGAGAGTAGGACCATCAGTGGCCATTAGCCAGGGTGGGCAGGAATGGTGCCCCTAGCCTCTGTTTCTGGTGGGAGGTGGGTGACAGAGGAGGGATCACATGATGGTTCCCTGCTCTGTTCGCTCCCTCTAGGGCACCTGGCATTGGCTGGTGTCAGCAGAGAAGACACTGGGCTGGATGGCCCTGGGGCCTGCCCCTGTCTGGCCGTGCTTAGCTTCTGATGAGTGCATCATGAGGAAAAGGCCAGGGGTGAGAAGGGGGCCGACTGCAAAAGCCAAGCAGTCTCCTCTGTGTCCTTGCTACCCTCTGGGAACTAGTCTGTGATCCGAGGCCCAGGCCTGAGCAAGGGGTGGGTGTTAGCTGCTGCACACTCGGAACAGCCCTGGGAGGTACAGGCTCTCAGAGAAATCATCCCTCACTGCTGCCCCCCCTTCCTCCAGGAAACAGTCCTTTGTTCCTTGCCGGTCCCAGCAGGGAATCCCAACACCCTTCACTCAGTGGTCAGAGATCTGATGGAGCTGGAGCCACTCCCGGCATGCTCCGGGGCTGGAGCATCCACAGGGGGAATTAATCGGTGCAAAGCTTTCCCCTCTTGCCTGCTCCCTCCCACACATCTCACGGGCCAGAAGCTCCACTGACCGGCTCCTCCCCTGTACTTCCAGAGCACTGTCAACAGCTGATCTGCAACGTTCCAGAAGCTCGGGAAGGGAGGGGGAGGAGCAGGATGGGCACAGTTGGGGCGGGGCAAGAAGAGGCGGGGTTTGGGAGAAGGGGGGGCAGGGCAGGGGGAAGGGTGGTGTGAGGGTGGGGCCTGAGGCAGAGGGGGGGATCAAGTTCCCCCTTCCAGCTGGAGGGGAAGCCAGTACCTATGGAGTCACAGTGCTGCTACTCCCCAGTCCCTTCCACTCCCTACAGCAGGAAGGCCGTCAGCCGGGCCTCTCTCCAGGACACCCAGACTCACGGCTCCTGGAACCAGTGTCAACATGTCCCCTGTGCTTCTTGGCACAGACACACAGTCTGAGTCACAGGCCAGCCCTGGGTCTAGTCTTCGGAAGAGACGTCCCGATCTCCCCACTCCCTGATCATGGACTAGCTAATCGTTCAGAAACGGCTCATTAGAAACCCTTTTAAAACAGCATATGGCTCCATTCGGGCATAAGCATTTCTCTTTCTAGTCCACAAAGCCCATTCACCTTAAAAAAACACAACCAGGTAGACCCTTTGCCTGGGAACCAGCAGCAGCAGGAGTTCCACGCTCCCCACCCAGATAAACGAGCGTTTCACCTGCTCTAGGGACGAGGACCGCTGACCTCACAACCCTCCGATCTCAAAGGCAAACTATTAAGGGTCAGACCTCAACGCCGAAGGAGCGATTATCCCCCTTTTGAAACACAAGCAGACCGGCGCTCACCTCTTCTGCCAGTCTCCCCCTCCCCGCGATCTATTTATAAACATGCTGCTGCACTGCGATTCATGCCTGCGTTTCATTTCCTGGGGAATGACTTACTTGCAGAAAGCAGGGCTCCCACTCCGGCTGCTCTTTACAGCAGCAGCCTCTACAAAAGGTAAGATTGGATCTTGGCTCTGCATGCTGGAGCATGGTCTAAAGAGAAGAGCGCTAGTTAGACCTGTGGCTCTGCCAGGGCCTGGGAGGTGGGCAGTCATACCAAGGGGTTAGAGCAGGACTTGGTTACCTGGAGGCAGGAGAACTGGAGCAAGGCCTCTGCAAGGAGGCACTCGAGACCAGTGTTTCTTAAACTTTTTAAGACTGAGGAACACCAAACAATATTTTTTTTGAATGTGGAACACCAAGGATTTTTTATTGAGGAAAAGAGGGGGAGGGGGAAGGGGAGGGGGGAAGTTGTCGAGCAAAAAAAAAAAGGGTTGGAGGGAAAGTTGTTGAGCAAAAAAGAAACACTGCTCTCAACGAACCATAGAGTCAAGCTCCCCAACACCAATGCAATTCAATGAGAACGGAAATGAAAATCCCTTAAGGACCGTTGAACATCCAGCCTTGTTTTTACGTGGGCGAGGCAGGTGGGTCTTTATTCATGTTCAGCTAAGAGATGATCTAGCCAGAGCTTTTCTTTGGCAGAACCTTTGCTTCCATGGGGCAAGGACTGAATAGACTCTTGGTTCTTTTCACCTGCAGATGCTGCTCTTCCCTTTCAAACAGGCTGACACCAGCAGAGACGCCTGCTGACTCCTCAGTGCCGTTGAGGCTTCCTGGCTAGAAAAACCCACCGAATGAGCTTCGGGTTTGTGCATTAAGAGAGTTGGTTGACAATGGTCCCATGTGCGTCTCATGGGCAAGGGCCAAGCACACTCAGCCCCTACTGTTACTGGTGGAGTCCAAGGGTTCTAGTCATGGACTGTGATACCCCATCGTACAAGGTGCTGTACAAACACAGAAAGAAAGCCCTGCCGCGGATCCAAAGACCTGTCCGTCCAAGCCTAACCACTGGCTTCTGTAGGAGATGGGATTGGGCTCTGAACCTTGGCTGGAGGACCACACAGGGACTGTAGCTGTTTAGAAATCACACCCCAGACCAAGATTTTCCAGTGTGACCGGTGGTTTTGGATGGTGTGGTTTTGGATACCCCCACAGAGCCACCTTAAAAAAGGCTCAGTTTTCCAAGGCTAAGAGACATGCAGAGGTCTCAGGCTGGGCTCCCAAAAATCATTTAGGCACTTTGGAAAATCAGCCATGTGCTGTTTCTTCCGCATGCCTCTTTCCGGGCTGCTCTCTCAACCTCCAGGGTTCTCTCGAGCTCTCTCTCCCCCTTCCCCACCCATTCTCACTCCTTTTCTCTCTCCCATTATGTCATCATCTCGATGCTGATGCAGCTCTGGTTGTGTAGCATTTCCAGGAAAGAAAGGTGATTACCGGCTGAATGACAATTGAGCTGAACAAATCCAGATAGGGCAGCCGAACGCTGACAGCTGGCATTAGATCTTCCAGGGAGCTTTTCTAGGGAGACGATATTCCTGCTTACAACTAGTCCAGCCATGTAGGGGATGGGTTTTGTTTTTACCTTTTATTTCTATAGCAGCAAAACCAAAAGCCCAGGGTAATTTTTTTCTGAATACTGTACATGCTAAAGGGGCAGAAATTCACAGCCACAAGACCCGGGACTAAAAAAGTGGAGTAAGCACCAAGCAGAGCCAGTGAGGGGCGGGGGGAGGGTTGCAGAGTTGTTAATGTATTAAGTGTTGCTATTATTGCTAGCATTCCTGTAGCAGCTTAGGTCCATGGGACCCCATGCGCGAGCAACTGCACTGCATTGTGAACCTGCATGGCAATTGCTGGGCCGGATCTCACCGCAGGGCTAGTGCGTCCGGTCTGCACAGTGCAGACCTTACAACTCAGCTCTGTGGCTTGCTCTCCAGGCCTGCTGGGAAAGGACGGAGGTTGGCCTGGCATCACAGTGAGACGTGGGCTCTGACTCACCCCAAGTAGGGCCCTCTGGCCCCGATCCTAAGTGCTAAATGACAAGTCTGTCAGACTCGGGTGCATGGTTAGAAGGGGAGCTTGAGCTCGAAACAGACTCACAGCCGGGACTTAGTGGGCAGAATGGACATGCCTCCGTCAGGGACCAGGACCTCATGATGCTAGGGGCAGTACAAACACACAAAGAGCCCCCGCCCCAAAGAGCTTCCAGTCTAAGGCTGTATCCTTCCATGTGGCCTCACTGCAGCACAGGTTCTCCCGCGATCTCCACTGAAGCCCAGTTACTAAGCAATGAGATCCAAGAGCATCATGTCAGTTGACACAGAGCAACCTTTGTATGGGAAAGACGGTCACTTGTCCAGCGTTCTCTGGAGGGGACATCAGGGACGCTCTCACGCCTTCGCATGAGCTGCCTGATCACATGTCTCCGTGTGGCGGGGACAGGCCCTGGAGGAAAGCAGAGGGTAGACGGTAGCTTGGAATGGGAAGAGCCTTAACGACGCCTTCACTCAGGCAGGAGAGCAGTAGGGAAAGGGAAGTTGTCTGTACCCAGACAAGGGCTAGAGCAGATCACCTGCTCTGGAGAAAGTGGGGGAGCTAAGATCCAGACTATGACTCTCTCAACCATGATTTGGTCCCCGTTATGCCCCTAAACACTGCCCCTTCCTCAGGAAATGTAGCAAGTCCACAATGCGGCCCTGGCAGAGCAAGGTCTAATGTGGGGTGTAGCCTTGTATTCATCCTGAAAGCAAACAGGCACATGAATCGTCAACTTCTAATTCCACGCCCTGTGTGGAATTTAAGCCACACGTTATCCGAGCCAGCAATCCCCATCGTTCGGGACGATGCTACAGAAGGAGAGAGGTGCCTATCTATTTCTCCTCCTGCCAGAAGAGCAGTCTTCTCGCACAGCTGTTTAAGCCACATGCTCTGGTATAAAGCTGTCCTTATGAAATATACATGTGCTCGCCAAGTTAATCTCAGCAGCCTTCGCCACTGTCAGTGCTTCTGCCCATGTCTGGGGCCAGAACTCAGCTGTAATGTCCGGCAGTAAATCCCGCACCTGTTTCCCTTTGATTCTCCTAGGAGCGAGGGCAAGGGGTGTGTGGACAAGATAGTGGCTTAGTGCACAGCTGCCCACACTGCTGGCTTTACGGCGGCGGCGTGGCGGAGCAACAGGGCAGCAATGGCTGAGTGGTGTGCTAGGCCGATGGACAGAAGAGCAGAGAGGTGAATAGAAGAGCTGTTTTCTAGCCCAGACTGGAAAATCAGAGCTTGCTGCAGCTTTGGATTGAACTACACATGCAGGGTTCAATCTATATTATGCCCAGGCTTAAAATCAAGCAGGTGCGTAAGAGTTTGGCTGGGTTGGAGTTTAAAGTCACAGAGACACACCTTAAAAACACAGAGAAAGTGGACATGCCCGAAAGAGACCCCAGAAAAACACTTGGGTGTACGTAGGCATTTCAAAAACAAACTGTGAGGTATCTCTCCTCCAGAAAAAAATTACATCTAAATGAATATGGCCTTCTTGCCTCCCTGATGGCTGTATTTCCTAAACTCATTCCGGGCTTCCGAAAATGAGAGGGAAAAAGTTTATAGTGGCCTGCAATATCATACCTGACTTTCTCGGCGAATCACAAAGGGAACCCTCAAGTATTCCCGTCCTCGTTACAACCCCCTCGCTCGGGGAGGCGGTGAAATCTCGGCAGAGATAACTTTCCGAGCTCGGAGTCGTCACAGGACCGCAAAGCTTCCATTGTTTTTCCCCGCTCCGTAATAATTGCCTTTCTTTTAGATTTCAGTGGTTCCCTTTTGTGTTTACGATAACAGAGGGATGCTTTATTGCATTTCACCAGGTCCGTTGCTATGGGGACTGGCAGTTGCTGTGCACTGTAAAAATAACCCTCCTTCTTTGATAGATTTCACTTGAGTGAAAATAACCCGTAAAAATAGGTTGAAATTTACATACTAACTCTTCCAGGAGGCTCAAGGAAAGCAAGGATGAATTACAATACACGATGATGAGCTGTTCGACACAGGCGAGCCCACTGCACAGACATCCAAACTCACTAGCTACAGCTCCCAAGTGCAGGGCCTTGTCTTAGGATCGCAGCAAGAAGCCAAACAAGTCCCCGATTGCTCAAAGTTGTGGGACAGGAAGACTTCCAGAGCCTGACTTCAGACGCACAGAAAGGCCCCTTGTTTGCACAGGCGTTTTGTGGAGACGGGCACGAGGTTGTGTCGACTAGTGCTTAGAGCAAGATACAGTTCGCCTCTGGTTTATATTCTCAGGTTTATTGTGCTGTAGCCTGAAGAAATCCTTTAACATCTCCAGGCCTTTGGCCTCATAAGAACTATCAGGCCAATAGTCCATCTAGCCCAGAATCTGGTGTCTGACTGTGGCCAGTGCCAGATACGTCAGAGGGAATGAACAGACCAGGGCAATCTTGAGTGATCTGCCCTGGCTCCTAGCAGTTGAAGGCTTAGGAACACCTGGGCCGTGGGGTTGTGTCCCTGACTATCTTAGATGATAGCCTCTGATGGACCTATGGTCCACCTCTAGTTCTGGTTTGAAACACATTATACTTTGAGTCTTCACAACATCCCCTAGCAAGGATTTCCGAAAGGCTGACTGTGTGAAGCTCGCCCTGGAACTGAATAGATTAAACAGCAATTCCGGACCCCTCCAGTGGGAGGAGGAACATAAAAGGAAGCCAGACAGCTCTGAAGTGGGCTGACAAGGCCGGGCGAAGGACCAGGGCCCTGCAGAATCCTTCACCAGAAAAAGAGCCTCCGTGCTGAGTCCAGAGGAACTGAAGGTTCAATTAGTCCCTGCCTCCATTACTGTTTTGGGACTGACTGCAAGACAGAGACAACCGTGTGGATGGTTAGGAGTGGCCCAGTGGGCTCTCCTGGATGATGACATTTAATAACTCATAGAGGGCCCAGGGCTCATAGAGAGCTCCTCTCTCAGCCCCCTCATTAAGAAGGCCCTTTATGTTCTAGACTCTTCCTTCGTGGAAAAGAGAGGAAGGATAAACATGTTTCAGAACCGCTGGTGGGGGTGGGACACCTGTGGAAGCCAGTAACTGAATCCCTCTCCTTCCAGACCCAACGGGGACAGAGCAGACCAAGCAGAGAACCACCTGACTTTCAGGGCATCCCTTATCCCACTTTTCATCGGGGTCTGCCTGGGTGTTGCCTGTTCTGTTCTGTCCTGGTGGAGGCAGGACTTGAACTCACCACGCTGCCCTCCCCAGGCAAATACCCTATCCCCTAGAGCCTAGGCCATGCCAGAACCCAACCCACCACCTTAAGAAAGGATTATGAATGTGTATCCCCACAGCACCTGGTCACAGACCCTTCAAGCAGGACCAGGAAACCCCCTGGGAATTTGAAGCAGTAGCTCATGGTATTAACCATTCTCAATATGGTTCCACACGCCCAGAACCCCACGTGCCAGATGTTGTCCAAACACTAAACAATTTGCCCTGAAATGAAGATTCAGTTACGCATGGTGGGATTGAGAAGTGGAAGAAAGCCTGAGGGAGCAACAGCAAACCTTTCACTGATGCACGTCACTGTTCATTTCTTAGGTCTGGTCTCCACTAAGCGATAAGGTCGAATTTAGGAAGATTGATTCATTTTTAGCACCCAACGTTGTAAAGTCAAAAGGCGCATGGCCCCACTCTGTGCAAGAGTTTGACTCTGACTGCGATGTAGTGTGGGTAGCTATCCCATAGTCCCTGACGCCCCTTTGCATTCTGGGTTAGGCTCTCAGTGCCCAATGGACCAAAACAGTGCAGCAGGTGGTTCTGGGTACATGTCGTCGGCGTCCCAAAATGCACTCGTCTCCTTTCAGCCCCTGCCACACTTGAAAGCAACGGCAAACAATTTTCTCACGCCCTTTTTCCCCTGCTTATCCTTGCAGAAGCCATAGCAAGCCTGGATCCCATTCAGCAGCAAAGTGCTATTAATCCTCACAAGCATCTCGCCCCTTCTACTGTAGTGTGTCTAGGGCCCCACCAGGGCCCTCCGGAGTGAGGAAGAAGGCGAGGAGGCCATGAACTGACACTTGCGTGAAGCACTGGAGGTGAGAAACTGGCAAATACTGGTGGCAGTCGATCCTGTTGACTCGATGGTACACTGATGCTGGTGGCCCGAGGCAAGCTTAGATCTGGTGGGAATGTAGTGACCCAGCTACAGTGGCTGCAAAACTTTCACTAGCACGAGGCCACTTGCATGGATGTTTGCAAATTGCTTTCCACCGTCCTGAAGCACAGCCATGCCAGGATGAGACCCGCTCTGGCCTAGACTCCTAGTGGAGACCAGGCCTTCGAGATTTGGCTGTTGCTCAAAGAAAGAACAAGGTGCTAGCAATTCAACTCTCCCCAACTCTGTCAAGTTGTGGTGCCAGTTCTAATTGCTATTTAGTGTAGAGTTCCACAGGGCCAGGTTTTCAGCTGGTGTAAGAGGGCATAGCTCAATGAAGCTACTTGGAGTCCCGGCAGCTCAGGATCAAGTCTCATTTCTTTTTCTCTCTTTCTCTCTCTCTCTCGTTTTCTAGGCTGTTCCATCACTCGCCCTCAAAAAGTCAATTCACCTCAATGGTGGACCCAGATTCCCCCTCCAAGCCTAGGTGAGTTGAACCATAAGAAGTGGAGTAATGAGATTATGATTAAAAGTACACCTTGATGGTGGCGCATCCATCAACCTGTCATAGAAATCGCATCTCTGAGGCTGTTCTCATCAATCTGACCTTTCAATTATTACCTAGAGTTCATGACTCTAAGTATATATAATTTCTTCCTGGAGTTTGAAACACACACATCTTTGTTTGTGGCTCACAGCGGGCACCATGTGTGAGGTCCCCTTCACAACAGCTTCATCGATGTATCATGATATAGGTTAACCTGAAATAGATCTTCCCCCAGAGACTGAAAATGAGATATAGTCATCCCTGGGCCACTGGCAGAAATCACGGTACAATTTTTATTAATGTCTTTTCGTTTCACTTGGGTCTTTGCAAAGCTTCTGACAGCAGCTGTAGCCTTAGCTACCTCGTAGCCTCCAAGATGCAGGTCCATGCTTTGGTGTCTTCTATATCTGTCTCAACACTCTGCCCACCGACTTGACCATGCCATGGAGAGGTTGCTGAAGAAAAGCCGTAGCCAAGTGACATGACAACCCCATGAAAGGGAAGGGCCCACCTTCTTTTGCCATTAGAAGGTGATACAGGGCCAGCCACACCAAAAAAAGGATTTCTGACCAAAAGACAATTGAAGAGCCTCTGTTTGCTTGAGCTGCATCTTAATCCACATGGGAACTTTACAGGTTGGATTTTAGGGTGTGGCCTAACTCTCGTTCCATTGATGGTGTCAGTGAAATGCCCACTAACTGGGAGCAAAAATCCAGCCCAGCCTGTCTGAAGTAGATCTCCATGGTCAATAGAGAAGGTTCAGAGCTGAGATGAGATGGCATCTTAGTGTAAACCCAACACATGCTGAGCCTCCCAATGGCAAAAGAAGGGTGGGTTTTTCATGTGGTCAGCAAGATATGGACAGAGAGCACTGAAGGCAGGTTGTTTTTTCTGCTCATCCTCACCTTGTTCATTTCAAGACAAGCAAGAAATGACAGAGCAGGTTATAAACGCAGTTACTAGTGATTAAAACAACTACAGAAGAATCTCACAGGAAAACACACCTCAGGAATGAAGGGGGTTCATAACTCTAAACTGTTCCTAGCACTAAACAAAACATTATTGGTTTTAAGTTTACAACTAACCATTGATATAATACAACTTTACTATGCAGAAGAAAAACGCTGCTTTTAACTATTGTAATTTAAATGAAAGCAGCAGTGACACCGTTTCCTTGAGTGGTGAAATCTTTTTCTTTTTTAAGCCTTCCCTTTGTTTTTCAGTACGTTTAACACAGATATTGTGCTGTATTTGCTCTTCTGGCTCTCCTGCTGCCGGATTGCATACTTCTGGTTCCAAATGAGGTGTGTGGGGGACCAGGACATTTGTAACTCCGGAGTTCAGGATCCCGAGGTTCTATTGTCGTTCATTTGTCTTACATTCTTTTCTTCCAAAAGAAGTGTGTGTTTGTAGATGCATAAAATTCCCAGCTACCTAATTAGCTAATTTTCACATATATAAAAAGAGAGGGTTTTTTAAAAAAAATACTGAAGTAGAAAAGCAATTAATTATTGGTATGGAAATTAAGGATAACGTCTTCAGTGTGGTTTCTTTTAGGGATATACAATTGAAGAACCTTTACGATTATTTATATTATTATAGAACCTCCAGACCCTGACTGAGGTCAGGGCCTCATTGTGCCAGGCGCTGTACGGACAAATAGTAGAAGGTAGCTCCCTCCCCAAAGACGTACAATCGAGAGCTAGTTGAAGTTATAAGGGTTCCATGGGATAAAAGTTTAAAAAGAAAATGGCTTTATCGCCCCTGTGATGAATGGGAGGGGTACTTCTGCATTCAAGGTGCCAAGTTGGGGAGCAGGTTTGATACCCCCTTCCTCTTCATATTATTTTCCTTTTATTAAAAGAAAAAGAAAGTTTAAAAAGTGAGAGACAGTGACAGAAAATAATCTTTTTTTTTTTTTTAATTTTCCTGCTAATTGATTGTCCATTCTAGGGTCTGGCCAACAGGTCTCAAACTCAGCACCCATCCCATTTTATAGCCTTTGCTTTCTAACCATTTTTCACTTCCAAACAATGCCTCACGCAGCTGGTCAGCAACCTTGATTCTGCAGCAGCAGCATTTAGGTAAGAGAAGGAGCGATGAGCCAGTATTTTTAAAGTGAAATTAAGAGACTGGTTAAGCTCTGGAATAAATTGCTCTAGGGAAGTTGGGGAATCTTCCTTACTGGAGATTTTTAAAGCAGGTGAGACAGACATCTATCAGGAATGATATAGATGGTGCTCAGTCCTGCCGTGAGGGCAGGGGACTGGACTTGATGACCTGTTGACGTCCCTTCCAGTTCTAGGATCCTGTGACTCTCAACCAAAGAAATGCTTGTGATTGCGGAAGGTGTCTGAGTGACTGTCTGTAAACGTCCATCAAGCATGACGGGACAGATACTCAGAGTTGGAGCTCTGACATATTACACCAGCTGAGGGTCAATCCCTTAAAGGAAGTTTCTCCTCGTTGCAACCCAGGTTCACTCATAACTGCAAGCAACCACCTTTTTGGATCATCATTTTAGGGCTTCTCTGATGAACTTGCCAATTAGTGCCATTTGTGGTGGCATGGGGCTCCCATCGCTGGCGTCTCAATTCAAAGCTGCCATCAGTATTACTAAGGAAGAAGCCTGCATGAAGAGGAAGCCGCTTAGTAGAACGCCAACATTTTATGCGCGGTGATAGCACAGATTTCCCTTTGGAGCTGTTGCTTCGTGGTGGAGTAGAGGCAAAAAGTAGCATTGTCGTAGGGCGATAAGCAAGCCCAGCATGCAGAGCGTTATGACTCTAGCTTGAGAAGTACTAGGAGGAGTTGTGTATTGAAAAGAGAAACTAGCCAGATGTCAGACCGAGTTGTTTCTTTACATATTGTCGCCACATGGCAACTCCCAGCGGAGTCTCTGCCCCGTATTTAATATCACTAAACTCAGAGCATTCTCCAGACACATTCCATCCCATGAATGAGAGAAAGCTATGAGTTCCCAGGCTCATCCGCTGGCGTGGCCGTAAGCATATTGCTGTCTGGTCCGGGTTCATTGTAAAAGGTGGCGATGGTCAGAGATGAGTCCCTGTACAAACACCTCTTGTTGCCTTTATTCCCTCCCCCTTCACTTTCCAGATCCAAGTCTGCAGCATCTGAGTCCGTTCCTGCACAGCCTGGCACCTGCAGAGAGACGACGCTGACCCACAGGATTCTAGCTGTGGCTATCAGCTGCGAGTGCTGCAGGAAAGCACCTGGAGGGTTCCGCCCACTTCCAAGGTGGCAAGTGTCCACCTAAATCACACTAGTATCACCACCAGCAAAAAGCAACCTATTGGGCAGCAAGCTCGGCAGAGAGGCCAGGAACTCAGTAGTTATGGAGAGTGAGTTCTCTTAGGGTACGTCTAGACTACAGGCTTTTGTCGACAGAAGTTTTGTCGACAGATACTGTCGACAAAACTTCTGTCGACAAAGAGCGTCCAGACACATTGAGTTCTGTCGACAAAGCAAGCTGCTTTGTCGACAGAACTCCGTAGTCTGGATGCAATGTTACAGGCAATAACACCTTCTGTCGACAGAGTTCTGTCGACAGAAGGCGTTATGCCTCGTAAAATGAGGTATACCAGCGTCGACAAAACTGCTGAGTTCTGTCGACGTTATGTCGACAGAACTCAGCGGTAGTGTAGACGCTGGTATAGTTTTGTCGACAAAAGTCCACTTTTGTCGACAAAACTAGGTAGTCTAGACACACCCTTACACACAGGAAAGACTCTTCCGTGCCAGGGTCTGAGCCACATTGGCAGGGGACAGAGCCTGGAGTAGATTGGAACGGGATATTTTTATCCTCAGTAAGTCAACTTTTCTTGGGAGTATTTATACAGATCCACAAGGAAAATTGTTACTCAGCCATGTTCACAAAATGGTTCCCATTCACTTTCCACAAGCACTGACCTGAGAAAAGTCAAGGGGCCAAAGCTACGCTAGTGTAAGGGTGCGTCTACACTGCACCCTTAGCGTGAAATAAGATTCTTAATTTGCTTATCTTATTTCGATTCTTTCTCAGAATAGGCTATTTTGAAATTTGGTGCATCCACACAGCACCAAATTTCAAAACAACACACTATTTTGAGACTTCCCTTATCCCTTGTGCAACAAGTTAACAGGGATGCCAAAATACCGCGTTGGCTATATTTCGCAATAGCAGATGTGTTCGAAAGATGCAAGGGTAGCTATTTCGGAATACCTCTGGTATCCTGAAATAGCATTGCAGTGTAGACGTAGCCTAAATCAGCATCAATCAACTTAAGTCAATGGGTCCAGACCCCCAGCTAGCAAATCACCATAGCTCCATTAGAGTCAGTGGGCCACAGCCTGGCATAGCTTATATACTCATGGACTGTAAAGCCATCATGGCCACGTACATCTGGCCTTCTGCATATCGCAGGCTACGGAACCTCACCTACTCACTCCTATGGGAAGCCTAGAACCTCTGGCAGAGCTCTTGAACTCCTCCAAAGATCTCCAGATGGTGTAACTTGGTGTTGCTCCATGGACTCATATCCCAAGTGGGTAAATCAGCATAGCTCCATTAGCGTCAATGGGCCAACTCCCTGCTGGTGTAAATTAGCTTAGCCCTATTGAAGTCAAGCCACAAAGTTCAGAGCTGGAGCCAGACTTCTACAGGAGTTGGCCTTGAACCTGGGACCTTGGGGGTCTAAATGGATTAAACTAAAAGAGCAGGCCCACTAGCTGAGATGCAGGAGTCAACTCAAAAAGCTATGTAGTCTAGCCACTAGAGGGAGTCAAAGAATCATCTTGTGAGAGTTAGGCAACTCTTGGAGACAGCATTTTGGTTCACAGTAAAACTGCTTGGGAATTTTACAATTAAACAATATTTTACTGGAAAATGTTGATTTGTTCAAACTGTTCACAGAAAAGGGTCAGTTTTGAGGAACTTTGAAAGAGTCCCGAATGGCTAAACAGCCTGTTTTGATATCTTCCTCAGTGAAAATTTCCTTTTCCCATTAAAAATTACTTTATAATTTCAAAAGTTTAGTCAATGCATAGTTAAAAAATAAAAAAGCTAAATAAATAAAAATGTCAAAATCAAAATGAAATATTTGGATGTACCTGATTTGGATTGGGGGAGGGGGAGGTTACCAAATTTTACAAGACACTGACTTCTTTGCCCAAATTCGGGATGGGATGCATTTCAAAATCTCAAAGACTCTCAGAGGCACCTCTGGCTTTGGTGCTATCAAAGTAGGAAGGAAATGAATTCCTTCCCTTTACTATGTTCACACAAGACATTCTCTGTAACTTTCTGCCATGTTTTTTTGGCCAAAGGGATTCTGGACAAAAAAGATGCCAGGCAAGATGCAAGCTAATCACTCTAATAACCCCCTTAAGGTGATAACAGCAACAGAGCTGTATTGCATGCTAATGGGACATTTAATCCTGTGCTAATTTATTTTATCAAATTAAAAAGAAAAGCATTCTTTGAACACCAGAGACCTTCCGTTCTTCGGGTCCCAACAGAAAGCTGCATGATCCATTTGTAAAGAGTTTTTTGCCAAGAATATGAAATTAATAAAACAGGATTAAGGGAGATATGGTTTTAACTGATTCCTTAATCCCAGTGAATAATTAATGATAGTAATGCGCGATTCAGCTGGATTCTCTCCACATTTGAATAATAAATAGCACCAAAAAATGAAACCGGAATGGAGGCCACACAACAAACTCTTAATGAACGGCGCTTTTCTCTGGGGTGTCTCTGTCTGTTTCTCTGGAGGGAGTGGTGTCAAGAACCAAGGGGCGATAGAAAGCACCAGAAAGGTTCTGACCCAGATGCACGAGCGATTCGTAGGTGCTGGAGTTCTTGGAACCTTTGCCACACTAGCATCAACATATAATTTTAAAAGTGCAATTTAAAACAAATTGGCCCCTCTAAGCACAACCCATGTCCCACTGAGTCCTTGGCTTCGGCAGAAGTTGGCCCAGAAGCTATCGTTCCAATGAAAGGGGCGGACCTCAAGCAAGATTCACTTCTCGGGCTCTGCCACACAGCTGCCTAAATACAACCTATCTGGGAATCTGAGGATATAAAGTCTCGCAAAGTCATTCCATGGCATTGCCAGCACGTCCCGGGCAGAAGAAAAGTGCATTGCAGGGAAAGTGAAGTCATTGTTCTAAACCAGGGTTTCCCAACCTATGGGCGGGGACCCAAATGTGGGTTGCCATTACATTTCTAAAGAGTCGCCAGGTGTCTCCCCAGGAGGCTCTTAAGGAGCCATTCACACATTTTTTTGAATTGCCCTGGGTCACCAAGTCTTTCTGAATTTTCAAAATGGGTCCCCATCTGGAAAAGGTTGGGAACCGCTGTTCTAAACACATTGATCTACAGACCATGGGGGATGGGTGATAGCCCAACTGGGGAAGGCAAGCCCCAGCTCCACCCCTTCTGCCTAAGGCCCTGCCCCTGGAGTCAAGCCCCACCCACCCCAGCCCAATCCTTCCTGGCCACGAGGAGGGCTGGAGCTACCGGGCTCCCACGCTGCAGCCTTCCCCGGCAGCAACCCCAGCCTTCAGCAATTGGGCGTGTAGGCCATTTGGGGAAGGCTGTGCCTTCCCTGGCTTACGTTACCAGCCGCCCATGCGACAGACATGTGTGTGTTAGAGACAGAGTCTTTCCATTCTACAGCCGCATTCCAAAAGAGGCCATCTTTAGGCTGGTGGCTCAGGATGGATAGATCAGGGAAGGGATTCAGGGTTTAACATGGTCCTTCAATAAAGTGCCTCTTTGTTTGGGAGCCTTGCATGTTGCCAAAAGCCCACAGGAAGTTTGTGCAGAGTGGTAGGATCAAAGGCCCACAGGAAATAAGCCCAGAACTAAGCATGTTCTTATAGCCATGCCCCATAACCAGATGCCTTTCCTGCTTTCCCCAATAGTCACTTGTTCTCACTCATCAAGGACAAAGAGAAAGTTGGAAGCTAGTTTTTAGAACACAAAACCTCAATTTTCCAAGCTATTCTGTCTCCCAAATGCCTGGCTCCACTGGAGCTCCATTCTGGCTTTGACACCAATCATTGAGATTTGTTTGCATTACAGTAGCACACACCACCACAACTGAAACAGGTACACATAAGAAAAGGGACAGACCCAAGGTCCATCTAGCCCCGGACCCCGTCTTCCACCAGAGGCTAGTGCCAGTTACCGTAGCAGGAATGTACAAAACTGGTCAATTATCCAGTGATCCAGTCCTAGCTTCCAGTAATCAGAGATTTAGGAACACTCAGCACATGGGGTTGTATCCCTGGCCGTCTTGCCTAATAGCCTCCGTGAATTGATCTATTTCTTCTTTGAACCTCATTATACTTTTGGCCTTCACAACGTTTCATACCTAATGTCCTTGTCCTACAGAGCTGAGGCCTGGCGCCCTAAAGGTATTTAAGTACCCACCATCGAACTCAATGTCAGTTTGATGCCTAAATACCTTTGAGGATCTGGGCATGGCTGGGGTAATCTAGATACCAAAGTGGGGCGGGGGAGGGGCAGAGGAGGTACTTTCCCCAACTGTGGTTAGTTTATGAATTGCTGAGTTCTAGAGATGGGTCCGGACCAACCCAACCACAGAATAACTTCTAAAAACCCTGCAGTTCCATCAGAGGGGGGGGATTTTCACATGGGAATTGAGGGCGTGCTGGTCTGCTCTGGAGGGAAGAGGTGACGGGAGTAGCATCTGAATTAACACGGCCTCGTCTTAATCCGGGGGGCTTGTTAAGTGAGAGATTGGCTTTGAACTCTTCCCTGATGAAATGATTAATGAATGGAATGTATACCACTTACTTTCCCCCTCCACTTTCAGCCGCCACGCGGTGCATTAACCAGGCGAGGTGATCATGACAAACACAGCTTTAATTCTTTATTAATATTAATCAGAGGCAACCTTTCCACTGACACCAAAGCGTGAGTGTGTTGGCAAGGAAAGGATAATGCAGCACGAGTGACATTTCTCGGGTCGGCTTTTTTCCTCCCTTTAATATGGGTTAGCAACTCCTTGTCCAAACAAAGGAAAGCTGAAGCTGATTAAATAGCAGAGTTGGAGCGTAATGAAAGAAAAGCCCCTGGCAAACATGTGTCGATTGTTTTAAATGGAAAAGCACAGAGAGGTGGATTTCAGGTGATACCCCAATGACTCGGCTCATAAGCCTGGCTAAGGCAGCTTTTCATTTGGCTTTCAAGCTCAAACTGGATTTCATCTGGTCCCTGCCGGCTGAGAAAGCAGCTTAAGCAGCAAGAGACGCACCACATGGCTCTCTCTTTGGCCTCTCGGAGCAGCGTCATTAATATCGGGAGTAGAGATGAAAGAACTTTAACTCCTTTTAAAGAGAGGTCAAGAGCGGAACTCCGGCGCCAACTTTTTTTCTCTCTCACACGGAGCTTCAAAGATGTTTGGGTCCAACACCAAGCGAGCCCGTAGAGGCTAACGCAGTATTCCTCGATCAGTGGGTCGTGATTCTCAGCGGACCCATGCACGGCAAACGGGAGCAGTGAGGGGAGGAATCATGCAGTATGATCTACAGCAAAGCAAGTCTTCCTTCCCCATATGCTCTTATTCATAAGGATCAAGCACTTGGTCAACCCCTCGACACCCAGCCGCACACAAATGATACAAAATACAGGTCTATGTAGCACTTTAAAGACTAACAAGATGGTTTATTAGATGATGTGCTTTCGTGGGCCAGACCCACTTCCTCAGATCAAATAATGGAAGAAAATAGTCACAACCATATATACCAAAGGATACAATTTTAAAAAAATGAACACACATGAAAAGGACAAATCACATTACAGTAATGTGATTACAGTAATGTGATTTGTCCTTTTCATGTGTGTTCATTTTTTTTTAAATTGTATCCTTTGGTATATATGGTTGTGACTATTTTCTTCCATTATTTGATCTGAGGAAGTGGGTCTGGCCCACGAAAGCTCATCATCTAATAAACCATCTTGTTAGTCTTTAAAGTGCTACATAGACCTGTATTTTGTTTCAGCTACACCAGACTAACACGGCTACATTTCTACCACTATTCTACATACAAATGATACAGGCATCTCACTGGTTTCATGGACTCAGCTTTTCACTCTTCTAGTCAGAGTGACTGTAAAGGGGGGTGGAAAAGTTGGACTTTGAGTGAGGGGCTGCCAACCTGAAAAGGCCGAGCGCGTGTTAGATGGTGGCCAGGGTGAGTGATCACCCTGGTCTCTTCCCCCCTTGGAAGTTATGAATAATAAGGAGTCAGGAGGCGGTTTTCCATTTTCATTTGGCCTCTGACGAGCTGCGTGACCTCATGCAAACTGATCAAGTTCTTGGGTGTCTCCGTTTCCCTCCCACTCTCAGGCCCCCGACAGGTGAGAGCCAAAGGGCAACTGCTCTGGGGCCTGGCGATTCAAAAGGGCCTGGGGCTCCCAGCTGCTGCTGCTGCAACAGTGATGCACAGTGTCCCAGACTCTTTACATCAGCGGCACAGTGTGCTCCAGGCAGTGCTACGAGCTAGGGGGCGGAGAATGCAGCGTAGCCCAGGCTGCCTTGGCCCCGCCCCCTTCCGTCTGAGGCCCCACCCATTCCAGGAGCTTCGCGGCCATGAAGCTGGGCCTATTTTTCTGACCCAGGAGTCTCCCTTGGCTCAGTCCAACAGACATCAAGCCTAGTGAGGCGTGAAGCAAGAGGTCCCAAACACCAGAGGGCTGCTTCTGCAACTCTTCCTTGTATAACTAGTGACACTGAAGGCCACGGGATTGGTCACAAGGCAGCGCTACTCAACGGGAGCACAGAACCGGGCCCCACACGTGCGTGACTCTGCAGGTGAAACAGAGCAATCCTGCCCCACTCCAGAGTGGCAGAGCTCGTCGAGCGCAGGCTCAGGTCCTTCCAGGAGGGTTATCTGCAGCAATACAGGCAGCCTAGCTATCCTCACGTGGGCAGAGGGTCAATACTCCCCGCCTTTGCCCCTTTCCTGGGAGCAATGTATGCAGAGCAGGAGGGAAAAGCATTGACGAAGAACCCAAGTTTTCATCTACAGAGGCCAGCAACCCAGCTAATAAAACAGATCAAAGAGCACCTCTTTTCTAGGCGGCCACAGCCAGAGCTCGTATCGATTCAGCGAGACGAGGACACTGCTCGGATGAAGAGGAACTTCACGGGAATTGGGACCAGGAAGACAGAGGGCAGCCTGCAGCCATCCCTAGAGAACCCATCTCAGGTGAAGAGAGGATGTAGCACACTCCTGGACGTGCTCTAGAAGAGGATAGCTAGCACCACAGCAGTATGGAACCAGGAGGGCACAACCCCAAGAGCTGATCAGGAATTGGCATAAGCTCTTCAAGAAAGTAGGCCCTGCTTATAGAATGGGGGTCATGGTGGATCATCAGCTGAACACAAGCTTCCGCTGAGATGCTGAGGCAAGGAGGCTAGTGCAATTGTCCATCACCTGGACCAGGGATTCTCAAGTAGGACCACCGGTGCACATGCTCCTGAAATAGCATCTTCACTGCTGGTGCCCACAATTCAAGAAGAACTTTGATAAATTGGAGAGGATTCAGAAAATAGCCACAAGAATGTTCAAAAGATTGAAAAATCTGCCTGCAAGGAATACTTTTAATGAACTCCACCTGGTCATCTGAAGAAGTGGGCTGTGCCCACGAAAGCTCATGATACCATCTACATGTTTTGTTAGTCTATAAAGTGCTACCAGACCTTTTGTTGTTTTTTAAGTTTTTCCTGTACAGACTAACTCGGCTACCCCCTGAAGCTTTCCACCTGGTCAGTTTAACAAATAGGTGAGTAAGAAGTAACTTGATCCCCGTCTACAAATACCTGAACACAGCGTACAGTCAACCCGTGGCACTCCTTGCCTGAGGAGGTTGTGAAGGCTAGGACTATAACAGGGTTTAAGAGAACTAGATACATTCATGGAGTATAAGTCCATTAAATGGCTATTAGCCAGGATGGGTAAGGAATGGTGTCTCTAGCCTGTTTGTCAGAGGGTGGAGCTGGATGGCAGGCGAGAGATCGCTTGATCATTACCTGTTCAGTTCACTCCCTCTGGGTCACCTGGCATTGGCCACTGTCGGCAGACAGGGTACTGGGCTGGACGGACCTTTGGTCTGACCCAGTATGGCCAGTCTTATGTTCTTATGGAACAAAACTCCTCAATTTAGCAGGCAAAGGTGTAACATCTTGCAATGGCTGGGAGCTGGAGCTAGACACATTCAGAAGTAAGGCAATTTAAAATCAAGAGTGGGTGTGTTTCTGAGAGATCTGCTCTGGTTGGAACAGGAAGCGTTTCAGGGAAATTCTCCAGCCTTTGTTATGCATGAGGTCAGACTAGATAATTCCTTCTGGTCTTAGAATTTATGAATCTATGAAGACACTGGGCAAGACACTCTTGAATAGAGCCCAACTAAAATAATTTTTCCTTCCACTCAGCACAATCGAGAGGAGATGACAGTCTCGCTGGCTGGAGCGTTCATCAGGAAGGACACTGAGCACTTGAGAAACCGGCATTTGCAGAAAATGTTCCCTTCCTTCCACATTTTCCTGCGTGTCAGAGAAAAAAATGTGTGTGTCAGTTTGGTTTGCAAAAACCCAGCTGTCTTCAGATTGCTTCGAGTCTGCTGCGACCTGTGTCTCCTCCACACACCATGCTGAGTCCTGCACGGCAGTTATCCATTCGCCCACTGTCGGGCAAGCCTGTCTCCACTCATTCCCAGCCACCAGGTTACGGGTTACCCTGAAAAACTTTAAGCAGCAACAGCGTCAATTCCGCTTGAGGGGTATGGAAATCCCACCAGAGGCCTGGAGACCATGGGAAGAGGTTACATTGCTGGAGCAATGGATTTTTGCTGCCCAGGGATCCGGTGAACCTCGAGCACAGCGTCCAACGCCGTGTGTAAATACCAGCCAGTGCGAAGATGGGCTCCATGTGCTCCCAGAAAGCAGGGAAGGGAATCGGTTTGGGAGGAGAATGCTACCGCGGGCTCTGCCGGGGTTACAGGCCCTTTTGTTGAGCCAGCTCACCCTGGGTCTAGAGATAATGCTGCTACCTGCTGGAGTGGAACCAGCTCATTTATGTGTCAAGAGGCTAGGAGCTCAGTGTGCACAAGGCACATTAAACTTGTACCTTACACATGTCAGGAGCCTTTCTAACGCAGCTGCCTTTCCCCTCCCCTGCATCTCCTTGCCATTTGCTCTCCTCCCTCATTTTATCCAGCCCATTGGCTTTTGCATTCTCCACTTCTCTCCCTCCGCAGCTCTGTTCTCACTCCTGGGTCCCGGCTTTCTTCGCCGACACTTCTCTTGCAGCAGGGCCTGTGTCCTTCTCGGTCCATGTCCTGTGCTTCCTTGCACTAATTCCTCAGTGGGCATGCTTTGGCACTAATTACTGCCCCGTCCCGAAGAGGAACGTGGCTCGCAAACCACCAGACTCTCCAATGAGTACTCCCTCTTCTTCTGTCTCCGAAAACAAATAGATTTTCATTGAAATCAACATATCTTGCTGAATCGAATAGGTTTTCATGGGACCAATAAATTTCTTCAAAACAATGCATTTTTATTACAACATATTTTTGTTCAAACCAATACTTTTTGACAACCAGATATTAATGACCCAGCCAAAGCTATAAATTTACCCCAAACTATGTGGTTTCTCATAAAAGAAAATAATTTTTCTTATACAAACACATTTTTATTTGAATCAATCCTTTTTTTAAAAAAACCACATATTTCTGGGGGGGGGGGGGGAAGGGGGAAAAAAACCTCTTTCCCTCAGCTTGGAATATACTTCTGTTTTAAGAAGAAACTGAACTACATCTTAAGATTTGGAACAATTGTAGTCCACCCGATCTCTATTATCAATTGAAAACTAAACTTTGCCATCCCCATCCCCAACAATGCATTTCTATACAGTCACTGGAGGTTTTTGTAGGTCCTACAAAAACAATTTCATGCCCCACCCCTGTGGCTAAGGCTACATCTGCACTGTAGATGGCAACGTAGCAGCAGTAACACGAGATCAAAGCTGGTGCAGCGATGTCTACCCAGGCTGGTGAACACCCCCACAGCTGCTGTGCAGACGTATCCTGACTGTGCATCCGCAGTGGCGCTAGCAAACCCTCTCCACACACCTCTCTCTCCCACTGCTCTTCTCCACCAGGGGGCGCCGTGTGCTGTCACTTCCTCCAGTGCAAATGGAGTGCCGAGCGTAGGGATCAAACGGCACAAAAGCAGCGCTCTCCCGGGGGGGTCAACCCAACCCCCCCCCATTGCACACAGGTGCGAATGGCTGGGCAAAAGGCATTCGAGTCAGCGCACCGAGCCGTGCCCGGCGCCTGCTGCTGGAAGCAGCAACCCTGTTCCCTGGATGCTCTGTAGGCCAGCGACAGTTTGGAACGGGTTCGGCAGAGCAACACAGCCCGACCCCTCCTTACACGTCAGACCCTAGCACGGTCCACCTGGCTTCTGTTACACAAGCATCAACAGCCCCCGGCCTGACATCCAGCACTGGGAGGCTCCATCCCAGTGGTGTAGACAGACCTGCAAGAAGAGTCTGTGTCACAGCACCATCTAGTGACCCCTGCCGTGACAGCACGATCACTGAGTCAAAGGGACCATTCGCACCCTGCCTGCCACACGCCCTGGAATTTCACCCGCCGCAGCCACACACCCAGCAGCACTCCCCCGTTCAAGGGTTTTTAGAGCAGGGTTATTAACTGCCGGGGTCCCAGCCAGGGTTCAGCTCGGGTAATGACCTGTTGCTACCTTCAATTTCAGTTGGATGCGGGATTCTTCCTCCCTCTGAGTGCTCAGTGCAAACCCCCAGGGTAATCAGGCACCTAACGCGCATGGAAGCGAGAGGAGTTAGACAACTAACCACGTCTCAGGAGCTGCGCCCCTGCCACCAAGAGAAGTCGATGGCAGCAGGATGTCTGAGATATCCCAGCGCTGGCTCTTTTAGCTACTGCTTTGCCCTGTCCCAGCCTAGCATGGAGCGTTAAGATGCTGCAGGATACGAGATGCGCTATCAATGTGAGCTATGGAGATTCAGGAAGCAACTCTGACTGTTAAACCGTCATCAGTGGTATGCAACTGAGGAACAGCTGGCAAGAGCTAGGGATGTTAAATATCGATTTATTGAATAGTTGATTAACCTCATGAATTCTTATCGGTTACTCAACTATTCTATAGTCCCTGGAGGTGGGGCTGACAGCCAGTGCGCTCTGGCCCCACTCCCGAGGAGCCCCTCCCACTCCGCACTGCTGCCTCTGATACAGAGGCAGCAGCAGAATGGGGTGCCAGGTGGGAGCTGGTCCGCGAGGGGAGCCAGTTTAAAAATCAGCTCCCCTTGCAGATCAGCTGCCTGTCGCTTTGCACTTCTGCCTCTGAAACAGAGGCAACAGCGTGGAGTGGCAACTCCCAGACCCAGCACAAGCCAGGACTGAGCCAGGCTGCCTGCCCGCCCAGCTCCTAACACATTTTAAATGTAGAGCCGCAGCAGGGATAGGTCCCAGACCCAGCGCAAGCCAGGACCAACTGGGGCTGCTGGCCAGCCTGCTAAAAAAATGCTCTGGTCAGTGGCGGGGAGGAAGGTGCTGCACACTCACGCTGGCCAGCGCTGGAATTGTGTCCAAATGTTCCAACCGGAACATGAGTGTTCCAGTGTGTAGCTAGATGGGTAGGCACTGGGATATCGTCAAGCCTCATCCGTCTGTAATTCTGATGAGCCTCAGTCCCCCAGGGCCCGGGATCACAGCTTTGGCCACGCCGCCAGCAGAGAGGGTCATTAAAAACTCCACCACTCGCTGGCTTGGACTCTGCAGCTGACCCAATGGCTATAAAGAACACAGCGCTTTGCTGCCAACAGACAGCATTCCTGCCCTCCTGTTGTTCAGCACCCCGGAGCTAGGGGAGCTGCACACAGACCTCTAACGGGAGTGCAGCATAGAACACGCCCCTCCATCATGAAGCCCTGCTGGGGGGAACCACGTTCAAGCATCCCAGTGGACCTCAGAGAGCCCAGACACACGTATTTTGAACCATCCACATCTACGTCAGTGCTCCTGGGGCAGGGCTTATTTTGGGGGTGGAGCTTGGCAGAGCACCTCCTTCCTTCCAACCTGCCCCCTAGTTAAAAACTGAAAATGCTGAATGGAGACTGGATCAGCTTCTGAACCATAACCAGCATGAGACTACTGCCACCGACTAGTCCTCATCACATCAGCCTGGATAGCTTAGAAATCGCCAGGGGTAGGTCCCCTCCCCACCAGTAACTTTGGGAGACTAATCTACAGTTGGATGCATTTGTCCGTCCAAAAGCCTCCTCTGATCTTGATATCCCATAGTCTTTCCTTTCCTATTCTTCAGTTTCCTCCCATCACGTCTGCTCATACTCCAAATACCTCCCCCTCCTCGGTCATGTTTCCGGCCTCCTATCTCTGAGACAATTGTCACAGCCTCCTCCTCGCTGGTGCTCAGCCAAGCGATGCATCTACCCTGCCAACTCAGTGCCTCTGGCCGGCTGATCAAGGAGCTGGGCAGAAGGAAGAGAAGATTGGAGACGTGGTCACACCGGCACTGCAGAGCAGGGTTTTTATCTTCTTACTTTGTAACGCAGACCTCCACCCAAACCAGCGCTGGCCTCTTGGGGCCGTAATGCACTGTTTGCTTCTTTGGCCACTCGCTGGGGGCTGGATCCAAAGTCTGCTGAAGCCCAACTATTCCCATTGGCTTCAGCAGGCTTTCCATCGGGCCCCATGACCCTGATCCTGCTCTGTGCATCGATGCCTGGGGCACGAATTGGCCCCAGGAAGCTTTCCATACTGCAGCTCCTCTTCCAGAGGTTTCATAGAGTCACAGAAGCTGAGAACTGGAAGGGACCGCAAGAGGTCATCGAGTCCAGCCCCTGCCCTCACGGCAGGACCAGGCACCCTCTAGATCATCCTTGACAGGTGTCTGTCCAACCTGCTCTTAAATATCTCCAGTGATGGAGATTCCACAACCTCCCCGGGCAATTTCTTCCAGTGTTTACCCACCCTGACTGGTAGGATGTTTTCCCTAATGCCCAACCCAAAGGAAAACCGTTAATACGATGGGGCCCATCTGAATACACCAGCGCGAGCCATCGAGTCCCATCACACTCAGTAGCTCATCTCAGAGGTTCAGAGTAAGGGGAACGAACTTCCCTACTGTCCAATGACAGGATACTTGCCCTTGCGGAAGGACCGCCCTTGCCCCAGCTGCCAGTGCTAGGTGTCAGAATTACCAGGGGAGCCAACAGCCATGCTGGGCTGCTGGACAAGGTCGGGGGGGGGGGGGGGGGCAACTCTGTGTTCCTGGAAGGGGTGGGGCCTCAGGCAGTAGAGGCGGGGCTAGGGAGGAGGAATACTGGCACTGTTTCAGGCATCTCTCTGGCGGGCAGAGGTCGGCATCTCTCCCTCCTGACCGGGTGGCTCTATGAAACAGAGCTCCTTTCCATGCACAGAGATATCTACAGCAAGCCAGCCTGCTCCGAGGCCAGCAGCTGTGCCTTGCTCTCTCCCCGATGACTACCAAGAGCGTATGGGCAGCTGGGACCTGGCCCCACCCAGCACCGGCTCAGCAAAGTACAGCCACAAAAAGCATCACAAGCGAAAACATAAAAACCAATCAAAGGATTCCAATGTTCACTGTGCACATCAGGAAACACCCATCCCCCACGGGCACAGACCAACATCCCTTCCCATCCTTGCGCAAGGGCTGGGGCCCCATTGGACACAAGTCCTGTCCATTTGCTGAATCGAAAGGAACCTACCAAGTCAGTTCAAGCTCATCCTCCTGTCCCCAAAAGTCCTCCCTTTGTTTCCTCGTCTCTGGGAAACCAGCCTGAACCGCACCCGAGAAGTGGTACCTCCCTGTGGCTGTTTGCTGTCTCAGGGACTGGCGTAACCACCCCACGTGGTTTTTACTGCCCGCAGGAGCTGTGGTAACTAAAGTTGCACATAATCCCTGCCCCACGACGATACATCAAACATTCCTAAACTTCATAAAATATGGCCCCAGGCATGTGATCGCAACGTCTGTCCCACTCAGCTTACGCCAAGCATGGGGGCTGGTATCCTTTGTGTTTATAATTTCTAACGTCACTTCGGATGGTTGTCTTAGTCAGATAACTATTTAGGTGTTGCTTTAATCCTACCGTGCTCTTTGCCGTGGTAGTATCCTGTGGCAGTGAATTGCACAGATTAACTATGCAGCATGTACAAATATTGTTTGAAATCTATTGCCATTTAAAATCTATTGCCTTTGCACTTCATTTGTTTGGGAAGTACGGTGGATGCTGGTTCAGGCTGGCTCTCGCAAACCATTCTTCCTCTTCAATGCCTCAGTCAGGCCACTGCTTAGTGATCTGGTCACTAAACACCCTCTTTACTGTCCCCTAGGGAAATCTTTCCAAACCGCTAACTCAGTGGCCTCCCTTTTGGTCCTACCATGCCCTGTGTGAGATGGGGCAGCCACAGCTGAGTCCTGGGGAGGTCTATGAATGACATGCCCAGCGGCGCAATAGTATTTGCCGTGTTACTCTCCATCTCTTCCTGCACCCCCAAGTCGGTTCCCTTTAGGAACACAGCTGTGCCCTGAGCAGAGGCTCTCACGGAGCTGCTCGCGGCTGTCGTGATCCAATGGAAAGACCCCCCCCCCCCCCCCCGATTTTGCAGCGCTCAGCATCAGCCCTGAGTTGTCCGTTGTCAGCACATTCAAGGTTTAAAAACTGGCTGAGGGTTTCACGTGCGCGGGGCAAATCTTGCATTCATCCGCTCCATTCCTGGGGCCTCCCAAAGGCCTGCCCATGCCCCTGGATCCTAAGTGGAGCACCCTTGACGCATGCTAAGGCTGATCTGCCTGCTGCCGATCCAGTCCTGACCTCTGGTGGAATCCCTCTGCCCACTGCCAGCCACCGTGGGGGCAATTTTTAGATGGGACCTCAGGCAGGATTTAGCCCAGGCTCCAAAGAGAAGCGAGAGGGGATACTTTGAAAGGATGCAGAGAACAGGTCTAAACATCAGCAGGTCCCGGCAGATTGGCAGCATGGTTCAATGGGCTAGAACCCAAAACTCCCGGGCACTCGACCTGCTGGCACTGCTGCACTTTTTGGCCTTGTGTGAATCTCTTAGACTCTGCATGCCTCAGTTTCCCCATCCGATAAACAAAATGAGTACTGCCTGATTTAGACAACACCCACACTGTGTTTTCATGATGAAATCTGTACCTGAGTAGCCCTGGCCATTTCCAAAAACCAAGGGCTGCAAAGAGCCCATTTTCCATGGCCCTGGCTGGCCAATCTTTGTTGCAGCTCTCCCAGTTCCGGTAGTGGCTAATTGCTTGGGCGCAGGGAAGGCTGGGTGACACAGTGTTTGTTTGCCATTGAATAGGATTAGGGATTCTGACACAAATGATTAATCACCGCGCTGCAGACGGCTGATGAACGCCAGGAACGCGCCCCCTTTCCAAATGGAGAGCACACACAATCTATGCCAAACAGCTGCTGGTTACGTCTATCTAACCCTCCCCATCTCGCCTTTTATCTTCCCTTCTTCTCTCTTGGCGCAACGATTCCCGCTAATCACGCCACCCCCGCACTCGAGCGACAAGGGGGAAAGGGAGAACCACTAAAGAGCGTTGGCCGCATCCAAGCTCATGCTGCGAGGGAAGTGCAGTCGGGAGCACCGGCGACCTGACCGGAGCAGCAGAACAGCAGCAACCGGAATGACGCTGCTGACCCTGTTGTCAACCATGTAAACACATTAATAACACGTGTCAAGCGGGTGGCCTACCTGCCTACCCAGCCACCTGCTGAAATCAGCTTGGATGCCTAAACCATTCTCTTTGGTCAAGTCTAAACGTTAACGGAAGGAGCATCCCAAATTTGAGTGCTTGTTTATGTTTTAAATCACCACGGGATCTGGGTCCCATGACAAAAATGGAATAATGAAAATAGCCTTATTAAGGGGTTTACATTAACCAGGCTCTGCACAAATATCAACTAACCAGTATCTGCCACATTCCTAATGGAGGGAAGTTGGATTAGCCCATTTTACAGATGGAGGCAACTGAGGCAGGGAGAGATTATGACCAAGATGTACAAATATGGGTTATTAATGTGAGGGAGCTCAACGTGTTCTAGACACCTCAGCAAATGTGGTCTGACTTACAGAGCTGTGGCGCCGACACAGATCCCACTGAAATTTAAAAGAACAACCCCTTGGAAAATTACACCACTTATTTAGGTGCATCATGCGTGCCCCAGTTTGAAAACACCTGTCTTTGTATCATGCCAGAGTCTGAACACTTCAAGGCAGGGAATAGATTATAAACCATCTGGAATGAACCTCTAGTACAACACCTGCCCCAAGAAGGGCCCAGAAACTGACCCGGTCTCTGGGTGTCCCGAGACATAGACGTTTCTCGAGTTCACAAAGCGTGTCAGTGGCTGGGCAAGGGGAAGCAGGCAGGCAGCTCAGCCCAGCAGAGATACAGCACTCCGTGGAGGCCCACAGGGAAATGCTGCGGGGTTTTTTATGTGAGGTTTTGCCACCAAACAAATGCTGCAATCGGCTGTGAAAGAGCCACATTTTTCCAGCAGCCTCGTGCTCCCGAGACAGCCGCAAGCAAGGCACGGAGGCGCCGCCTTCAGCAGTAGCCCTACGGGAACCAGTGAGCAGGTGCTGCCCTACAGCAATAAGCAAGGGTTGGCATGCAACGATATTGCTGCGGAGGCTTCAGCATATCAAGAGAGCCTGTTGGGTCAGACAGGTGCAGAATTCAGGGAGTTTTCCACCTGAATTGTAGGAGCCCTGTGCTTTACCGGTAACCACCACCACCTTTTTCTCATCAACCAACAACTCCACTATCCTCTCCACAAACACCACTTCCCCACCCCCCATGTCCACCATTCACCCACTCTGCTCCGTGAGTCCCATATCCATTAACCCACTACACCCTGTGTTCCTCCTCCCCAACTTCACCGTCTGTCTTTCACTCTCCTCGTTCGCTCGCTGGGATCCTGGGAGACTTCATCTTTCCCCTCAGTAGCGAGGCCGATCCAAGAGCCTTGGCTCTCCAGCTACCTACCGTTACCTGACTCTGGGTTTCCCCACAACCTGCTGCCTATCTCTCCACATCTATCATTTGCATTATGTCATTGCACTAGGTGCGGTACCAACTTGGTAAGAGACACCCCAGAGAGTGTACAGCCTCGGTAAGCAAGCCAGACATAGGGAGCATTATCACCCCCTCTAAAGGTGGGCAAATGAGGCACAGAACGGTAAGTGACTTGCAGTGGAAATCTCTAGACCAGGAGTTTTCAAGCTTTGAGTTGTGGCTTATACGGACAATCGGCTAGCTGGCCGCGAGACATTTTGTTTACCTGCACCTCTGCAGGCATGGGCGATCGCAGCTCCCATTGGCTGCAGGGCACCGTTCCCAGCCAATGGAAGCTGCAGTGGGGATTATACGAGATTGCCAAAATTCTAGTCAATTTACAATTACTTCTGAGATCTAGTAATTAACCAGTTTTTAATCCGTTTGATGTGCACTGCTTTGGATTTTGCATAATGCTGTTTGAATCGGAACAACATGAGGGTCTAGTGTCAGGCTGACTAACCCATCATTACCCAAGTCACCTCTTTACCTTTAGATATTGCTCATTAGCGCTGGGCCTCCCCTGGCGTGTCCAGATACCGAACAGAAATATATATTGAATTCTTCCGTCCTGTGCTACTGGGCTGGAGGAGAAATCTAAGGGCTGCGGTTCAGCCTGAGGGCAGCATGAGGTTGGAGGTGCTGCCTTTCAGGTGCGACACTAATCAGCATTCCTGACCTTCGTGGACATTAGGAATCAAAAGGCACTTTGTGCCACTGCAGGAGCCGATTCTAGTTTGGACACTGAGAACTGCCTCCAGGAGTTGCTCGGGCTGTGGTGTTTCCATTTCCTGTCCCAAATGAGCACCATGCTGTAATTCATATTAAGGCTGCACATAGGAAACCCAATCAGGGGTCAGGGAAAGAACCAACAATATGTTTTGGTGCCATGCATGCTGGTCCACATCTGTCTGGTTCCCAGCCAGAGGCGGCTGTTTCAGGACTGGGTGAAGTGATCCAAAAGGTAACCCGAGCATGCACACATGTCACCAAAGGCTCTTACGTAAATTAAGTTGTGATGGGATAAGAAGGAAGATACTTTCATGGACTGAGAACTGGTTTAAAGACAGGAAAAAAAGGGTAGGAATAAATGGTAAATTTTCAGAATGAAGAGGGGTAACTAGTGGTGTTCCCCAAGGGTCAGTCCTAGGACCAATCCTATTCAACTTCTTCATAAATGATCTGGAGAAAGGGGTAAACAGTGAGGTGGCAAAGTTTGCAGACCATACGCAACTGCTCAAGGTAGTTAAGATCAAAGCAGACTGTGAAGAACTTCAAAAAGATCTCACCAAACTAAGTGATTGGGCAAGAGAATGGCAAATGAAATTTAATGTGGATAAATGTAAAGTAATGCACATTGGAAAAAAATAACCCCAACTAGACATATAATACGATGGGGGCTAATTTAGCTATAACTAATCAGGAAAGAGATTTTGGAGTCATCGTGGATAGTTCTCTGAAGACGTCCACACAGTGTGCAGCGGCAGTCAAAAAAGCAAACAGGATGTTAGGAATCATTGAAAAATGGATAGAGAATAAGACGGAGACTATCTTATTGCCCTTATATAAATCCATGGTACGCCCACATCTTGAATACTGCATACAGACATGGTCTCCTCATCTCAAAAAAGATACACTGGCAACAGAAAAGGTTCAGAGAAGGGTAACTAAAACAATTAAGGGTTTGGAACAGGTCCGATATGAGGAGAGATTAAAAAGAGGCTAAGACTTTTCAGTTTGGAAAAGAGAAGACTGGGGGGGCGATATGATAGAGGTCTATAAAATCATGAGTGGCGTAGAGAAAGTAAATAAGGAAAAGTTATTTACTTGTTTCCATAATATAAGAACTAGGATCCACCAAATGAAACTAATGGGCAGCAGGTTTAAAACGAATAAAAGGAAGTTCTTCTTCACACAGCGCATAGTCAATCTGTGGAACTCCTTGCCTGAGGAGGTCGTGAAGGCTAGGACTAATAACAGGGTTTAAAAGAGAACTAGATAAATTCATGGAGGTTAAGTCCATAAATGGCTATTAGCCAGGATGGGTAAGGAATGGTGTCCCTGGCCTCTGTTTGTCAGAGGGTGGAAATGGATGGCAGGAGAGAGATGGCTTGATCATTACCTGTTCAGTTCACTCCCTCTGGGGCACCTGGCATTGGCCACTGTGGGCAGACAGGGTACTGGGCTGGATGGACCTTTGGTCTGACCCCGTCTGGCCGCTCTTATGTTTGTTTTATTGGGCTTCTCTGATCCCACCTGAGGCTGCTGGCGATTAAGCAGTCCTTACCCAAGCTGGCTCAGGGCAAGTTGATCACACCTCCACGTACCACCGCACACACTGACCCAGCTCCTCAAAAAGCTCTTGTATGCTCCTAACTCCCATTGACTGATCTCTGCGGATCTGGATTGTAGGTCCTTAAACTCCTGTGCTAATGCTCTCACACAGCACCTCCTTTTACCGGCGCTGCCCACACAAGGCATGCACCCTGCTACTCCACACACCCTACATGCCCATTCTCAGCCACCAGAACCTCCTGCCTCTCCACGCGCTGCAACGCCAGCAACTCCCACTGCCACGTCTGCACACATGCCATGGTACCACGCCCACTCCCACTGGTGTGCCCAGCTGGGAACGAAGAGGATCCCTCCCGGAGCTCTGCCGCAGGGATGGGGCGCGTGAGCAAACACTACATATTTCACACTAGCCTGGGCATCAGCAGATCACCTTGTTTTCCTGGTTGCAGGAGGGGAGGGAACCGGGAAACCAGCCTTTCAAAAGCCGGGGCTGACGCGGAAAGTTGCAACCTTTAAAATTAACTCTTCTCCTGACCTTGCAGAAGGAGTGCCGGAGGCAAATCCACCCACCTCTGCCGGTGCCTTGTGCGACATACTGTCCCTCAGACAAGTGACATTTTTAATGGGTTTGTGGGACAGGCCCGGCCTGCCTTTCCATCTGCCCCTTCTGCCAGTTCCTGCGCAGCGCCCGGGCTCGCCATACGCCATTCCCTTGAATGATTTCGGCTGGTAAATCTTCCTGCATCTCACATCTTTAGTCCATCTGTTAGCCAGGCCTTTGCCTGTATAGGAACTGTCCTTTATGCGCGCAGGCATCTGTCAGCAGCACACTTGCCACTTTTATTCATGATGGTCCGTGGGAGATGGTACAAGCTGCAGAAATGCCTCATTTCTGGTATGCATTTCATTTTAATGGAAGATTGCATGACTGAGGCCCGCTTTATTACCTCTGGCCCTGCACATTCATCCATCACAAGCCCCGGTCGCTGAACCTGCAGCGAGTTGTCGGGCATCAGGCGGCCACTGTCACATCCTTCCTCCCCAGGCATATTCCCCCCGGGGCGGGAGGGAGAATGCATTCCCTGTAAGGAGGGGAAGGTTACGAAAGGTGAAGGTGAAGCCACCGGGCGGAGAGTTAACCTTGCAGCTAGGAAGCTGTGGCGTGGGATCTCAGAGACTGGGGAATGGCTTTGGGAAATGGACCGGGGGGGTCCAGGCGCAGGCTAATCCATCACACAGACATGTGTCCAGGTATGTACGTAGCCCCGACCCTTCCTTCGCTACCATTCACATGCACCACATGTCTGCATGGCCCCTACGGACCAAATATGTACCGCGCATGTGCACACCCCGCCCCACACGCATCTCTGGGTCCTTCCAGCTCACCGGAGGCAGTCTGTGCCAAATCTACAGCTTCCACCCTAGCCCAAACACATCCCTCACTTCCCTCCCCCACCCTCCCAGAGCTCCGGTCAAAAGCCCCCCTCACTCTCCATATTCATGCAGCAACACATGGGGCTCATACAACCTTCGTAACCAACTTTCACCGCACACCACCTCTCGCACACGCACTCTTACACACATACAGCCAGCAGCACTGTACGATGAGCCCCCCTGGTGATTAAAGCGACCCCGGTAGGGGCACTCCTCCCTCTCACCAGCACGGCTGCGTTCGGTGGGTGCAGATATTTTGGGACACGGACCCTGCCAGCACGTTCCGTCTTTTCTTTCAGCAGCCACAGAAACATGAGGGCCTCCAAATATTTTGAAGCTGGGTTTGCAAAAACCCAGTCCTCTGAAAACGTCGCGAACTCACAAAGTCACGTAAAATACCATGGCCGTCAACGTTAGATCCTCCATGATACCTAGTTTAGAAGGGATTTTGGGTGTCTACCTGCCTTTGGCCTCCGTGCCCTCTGCCCTACCTGGTGGAACTCATTACCCCGTGGCAAGGTGGTGTAATGTTCAGTTATCTTTATCTTCCTCTGTGCTCTCAGGGAAAAGACTCCCCAAGACCCAGCACAGACAGTTGGCTGAGAGATGGTGGGAGAACAGATCGACACAGCTGCAAGCACATGCATGGATAACCTAGTATGCGCTCAGACACACAGACGGGCACCAAGTCATAAGAACGGTCATACTAGGTCAAGCCAAAGGTCCATCCAGCCCAGTGTCCTGTCTGCCCACAGTGGCCAATGCCAGGTGCCCCAGAAGGAGTGAATCGAACAGGTAATAATCAAACAATCTCTTTCCTGCTGTCCATCTCCACCCTCTGACAAACAGAGGCCAGGGACACCATTCCTTCCCATCCTGGCTAAGTCAGGCGAGAAGGTAAGTGGCCAGGGACTTTGATGGAGAAAGGAGGACCTCTGGTGGGTTCTAAGTCCAGCCAGGCTGGAGAACAAGGTGGCAGCTACCGCGAGGGGGCAGCCATTGGCTGGGAAGAGGCGCTGTCCCACAGGAGATCAGTCTGCCATCACTTTCGGGCGGTTTTGCCACATCGCGCCCAGGGACCAGGAGATGAGCGAGCTTTGGCTGAGCTGAGGCCAAACCCTTTGGCTTTGGAAACCCTTCCACGCCAGCAAGCTGGAAAGGGGGCACATTTCCTGGGGAGCGGACACCTACCAATTTTGCGATTCTTTATCCATTGGCTCTGTGCAGCCATTCCTCTCTCCGAAGGAAAATAAGGCTCTCTCTGCACTGCAGTGTAAGCCCATGGTTCAAACTCAGGCCCAAGTCTCCCCCCCCCCCCCCGCTTCCGTCTACACTCAAATCCCACTAAACCAGGCCTCAGACCAGAGTTCCCTCTAAGCTGCGCAGCACTGGGGGCTGTGCAGAGAGAGTCCGCTCCCCAGCCCTGTCCCCCCTGTTGTAGGGAGAGGCTTCCCAGCCACAACCATGCCCAGCTTGGGACCTGCTGCAGCCTGTGGTCACCACACAGTCTTGGGCCAGACAGACATGATACATCACCTCCATATCAGTGCACATAAAATTCATTCTGCGCATGGGTGGGAAAAATCAGAACTTGCCCTGGAGGAGTGCACCCAAAATAGCCCACAATCCAAATATCAACTTGCTTGGTCCTCTGGACACTGACATTTTCCCACACTGCACCACAAACCAAGGGAGGACACGAGGAAGTCTGTAATAGGAGGGGCTGGATTCAGGTCCCTATAATTAAGTGTCAATTCCAGAGCCCCCAGGCTGGGATCCATGGGTCAACAACTCCTTACAGATGTGTGTAGATGCTCAAGCCCTCAGTTAATAAATCCTGAGTCAGCTAACTCAGGTTCTACTCCTCGTGGACTTCACATGCCATGTAGACAGAGCCCAAGTCTGTGGTGTCTGGGCCCCATTCCATCCCCCAGATGACTCTTCCATGACCTCAAGGCCAAGTATAGAAGCTAGACGATCAATAGACAAGGCTGTGCAGTGTCTCCAAGGTTTGCACAAGACAGCAGCACCAGTCCAACAAGACTGTGAGTCCAAACAAATTTTATTAAACCTACTTAGATCAATTGAGTCTCTCTCCCCAAACCAACCCCCGCCCACAACAGGGCCCACTAGCATTGGCGCACCTCAACTTCTCCTGGTCTCTGCCTGTGGCACATGATAGTTTAGTCCCATGAGGTCAGAAATATTTTAGCTAGATGGGCTCCTTACAGAGGTAACTGAGTGAAATCAAGTGGCCAGTGATACGCAAGAAGTCAGGTTAGATTGGTGGTTCTCAGCCTTTCCACACTACTGTGTTACCCTTTTCAGGAGCCGGATTGGTCTTGCATATGCCAACTTCCATCTCACTGAAACGACTTGCTTGCAAAATCAGACATAAAAATACAGAAGTGGCACGGCACGCTACTACTGAAAAATTGCTGACTCTCTCCTTTCTACCCCATAATTACAAAATAAATCAATTGGGATATAAATATTGTACTTACACGTCAGGGTACAGTATATAGAGCAGCATAAACAAGTCATTGTCTGAATGACATTTTCGTTTGCTCTGACTTCGCTGGTGCTTTTTATGTAGCCGGCTGTAAAATATTGAAATGAGTTGAGGCACCCCTGGAAGACGCTGGGTACCTCTAGTTGAGAATCACTGCCCTAGAGGAACTAATCGCCCTTTCTGGCCTTGAATTCTCTGATGCGATGGAAGTGGCTTAAACCCCTGTGTGGACACTGACAGATCAGTTTAAGCCCACTTACTGCAGCTCAGCTCAAGGGGGGATTTGAGCTAAGTTGAAATGAGCCGCTCGGAAACTGAAGCCAGTGTCCATGTTAGCCCGGGCTAAGCTTTGAAGCAAAATGGGGAGTCAGCAGGTGGGAAGGAGGGTGGACAAGGGGCCCTTTATATGTGAATTGTTACACACTGAAACCTGTTCACTGTGTACATCGGGATGGGCAATCATTTTTAATGGAGGGGGCCACTCCAAAATTTTGGTAAGTGGTAAAGGCCATAGTTCGGTGGAGGGGGTGTGGGGTCTGGGACAGAGAGTGGAGTGTCGAAGGGAGCTTAGGATAGAGGACTGGGGTGCAGGAGGAAGTGTGGGCTCTGAGAGGGAGTTTGGGTGAAGGAGGGGGTTATAACCTGGGGCAGGAGCTTGCGGTGCAGGGTCCAGGAGGGGGTATGAGTGCAGGAGTGGATTCTGGGCTGGGGGAGGGGTGTAATGGGGAGTGCAGAGTCTGGGAGGGAGTATGGATGCAGGAATTGATTCTGGCCTGGGGGAGGAGTGTAACAGGGGGTGTTGTTTCTGGGAGGGGGTATGGATGCAGGAGCAGATTCTGGGCTGGGGGAGGAGTGTAACACGGGGTGCAGGGTCTGGGAGGGAGTTGTGACATGGAGGAGGTGGGGAGAGGGGATACAGAGGGTTTGGGGCACGTCATTAGGGGGAGAGAGGGCCTGGGATGCCAAAGGCAGGCTCTGGTTGGGAGGCGCTTACCAAGGCAGCTTCCAGCCAGCAGCTCTGCAGACTCCCTGCCTGTGTGCTGGGCAGCGGCTCCACATGGCTTTGCTCCAGCACAGGAAGGGGGTGAAGAGGTTTCATTCACTGCCCCTGCCTTCAGCAAAATTTCTCAGCTCCTATTGGCCGGAAACTGGCGAATGGGAGCTTTCGGATTTTGCAAGGAGGCGGGTACAGCATGGGAAGCTCTCTCCTCCTCCCCAGCTTGCAGAGCAATTAGCAGGCTGCTGTTTAAAGTGGCTGCTCCTGCTTTGTGCTAAGGGTGATGGCACGGCGGCCGCAGGCTGGGTCTGGCGGCTTGCCCACCCCTGGTGTACATGGTTATGCACATAGGGCCTGAGTCAAAGCCCGTACGTCTTAATTCTGTTCCCTCGTCTAAAGTTTCATGTGCTAAATGCTTATGATGGAAAAGCTTCAGTGTATAGAGTGCAGGGGGCGACGGGCCTCGGTCGCGCCTGCCAATGCTGCCTGCCCCCGGTCGAAATCCCCCTGGATCCTCAACTTCTGTAGGATGACCGTGTGAAGGTTAGCAGAGCAAAGATAAGTGAGTGAAAAATGGGGGGGTTTGTTTCCCCTCCGAGAGATGACACAAAGGCAGATTAGCGCCTTGTGACGATGTGCTGACATGACATCAGCTCAGCCCAGAGGATCACCATTCCCAACCCATGGAAGCTGCAGGAAGCGGTGCGACCAGGACACGGCTTCCTGCAGCTCCCATTGGCTGGAAACGACGATCTCACAGATCTGCGGAGGCACAGATGAACAAAGCGTCTTGCGGCCAGCTAGGAGCTTGCCTTTGAGAGCCACAATCCCGAGTCTGAAAACCCCTGCCCTATGAGGAACATCAGAACTATGACAGCAGAAGGGGTTCTGCGGGTGTGGAAAGAGAGGTTCCCCAGTCCTTCGCTGGACAATGGACTAATAGGAGCAGCGTCTTATTTTAATCAGCACCAACGTGATATCATTTTAAAAATCCCTCGGAAGCTCTTCTCCATGCATTCAAGCACCGGGAAGCCAAGTGTAACCCCCTCTGCATTGGGATCTGGTTGGACTTCCGGCCACGCTAACGACTATGCATGCTCACGCTCGCCCTAGACTTTGCTTATCTGCGGAGCTGACTATGTAGCGTCTTATCTCTGGGGAGCGGATCCGTGTAACTGTGCCGGTAAATTCGTCCATTTCCATTCAAAGGAATGCTGCTCTTTACCACCTTCCTTGTAAGACCTGCTCGCCCTACCCCAAGCCATTAGTCGGAACAGGCCGTTAATAAGAAGGGGTTGGGTATCTCTCCGGGAGGCTGACCTCCTTCACAAGTAGCAGGGCACCCATTACAATGTAATGATAAATCACAGGCCTTCCATTGCTTCTCCAACAGGCTCCTCTTTGCATGCATAAATGAGAGAGGAGGGGGGTGCTTCCTCTATTAACTCTGACAATGTCTGCACATCCTGTCTGCCAGGACAGTTCTGGGGAGACATGCTCCTTCTGGGGGCCTGCAGACAGGTGCAAATTGTGACCGATTCAGAGGGAACGGTGGACAGATTTGTGTGCTCTTCGGGGAGAGGCTATCCTTGCCAGGCTGCGGCATGCAGAACAAGCTACTGCAGAGGGAAAGCAGCTAGGGCAGCAGGAAAGGGAGGTGAGGCCAAGAGAGAATTTGAACACACACACACACACACACAATGTAAAGTTGTCCCAGGCAAGCTGAAGCTGCATCATTTGACACACCCATCACTGGGGCAAATGGAGCTCCAGAAGGGCTGATGTCAGTGTCAGCTGGGGGCACTAGATCTATGGACCCAAAGGGAGTGTCCACAAACAAGCCAGGAATGCCGAGGTAAAGGGGATACATCCATGGTTTCACAAAGGGTAGGTCACGCCAGAAAATAATGGATTTTTTTTTTAGACGAAGGAAATGCCATAAATTGAATCTACTTGGAAGTTGGATTGCTGTAAAGCATTTGATTCAGTTCCATGCCGGAAGTTATCAGATAAAATGGGGAGTGATATGAGAACTGCAGGGTAAAGTAGGAACTGATTAAAGGGGAGACAGCAATGGGTCATACCAAAAGGTGAATTGTCAGGCTTGAGGGAGGTTACTAGTCAAGTTCCTCAGGAGTCAGTTGTAGGATCCATCTTATTTAACATAAACTTAAAAACGACAAATGGTCTGGTAGCACGTTATAGACTAACAAAACATGTAGATGGTATCATGAGCTTTCGTGGACTCTGGTCATCAGAAGAAGTGGGCTGTGACCATGAAAGCGCATGCTACCATCTACATGTTTTGTTAGTCTATAACGTGCTACCAGACCATTTGTCGTTTTTTAAGTTTATCCTGTACAGACTAACCTGGCTATCCCCTGAAGCTTATTTAACATGTTTATTAATGACCTGGGCACAAAATGTGGGGATGTGCTAATAAAAACTGAAAATGCAAAGTTGGGAGGTACGTACTGCCAGTATGGAGGACTGAAGTGTCATACATCAAGATCTGGACAAACTTAAAAGCTGGAGTAATAGAAATGGGATGAAATTGATTCAGTCAAGCCTCTAGGAACTAACAAGAATTGTTACTACCAGCTGGAGACCTATCAATTGGAAGTGACATATGAGGAGGAAGACCGGGGTGTATTGGTTGATCACAGGATGACAAGGAGCTACTAAGTGTGTTGTAGCTGTGAACAAGGTGCACCAGGGTAAGGTACTTCCAGTTGAGATGGGGAAGCACTATTGCCGGTATACAAGGCATTGGTGAGACATCACCTGGAATAGAGGGTGCAGTTCTGGTCTCCCCTGTTCGAGTTAAGCGCCAATATGAACACAAGAACAAAAGGCTACAAACTGGCCATCAACAAGTTCAGGCTTGAAATGAGATGAAGCTTTCTAACCATCAGAGCAGTGATGTTCTGGGACATCCTTCCAAGGATCTGGCCCCATCTAGGGATATATCCTTCACTAAACTAAGGATATATAAGAAACAGCACTCAGAGTCTGAGTTCTGGAATCCAGCGTTGGCATTCTGTAGCGATAGCTCTAGCTAGTGGCTTACATGTGCATTTCCAGTTCCCATTGGCTGGAGGCTTGGGTCTTTCTCATTCATTGCAAAAACGTGTAATAAAATGTTAACGTGGATTTGCAAAATGCCCTTGCAGGCAGGGAAAAAAGCTTGCAGCCACGGGCAGGGCACAAAAATATTCATTCTGCAAACATTTGAGAGGAGATTGGCCTATTCCAAAGCTTCCAAACACATATTCAGACATTAATGACTTCTGTACGAGAAGAGGGACTTACTCGTGACACCGAGTCAGCAGTGAACTTTCTCTTTCTACCTCAAACTTTTACTAGCATGCCCAGCAGAGCTAGCTGGGACATCCCTCTACCCTTGAAAAATGCAGATGAGAAAAAATCATTTTCACCCACTTTGAAGGGGTGTTTGCTCTAAACCTGAAACAGCTGAGTGAATTGCTATTTTCCACACTCCTCCCCAAAGTGTTGTGGTTGAAAGCCACGGCAGTCTCCTTTGAAGGGGTCTTTCTCAACAACAAAGCCTGACAACAAAGGCCATGTTCTGTCAAAAAGCATCTGAAGGCAAATTGTCGACCCGCTCCAGAGTCAGGCTCCAGCCATTTGCACCATGAGCGTTCCTGTCCTCTTGCCACCAGAGGCTGAGTGTGCTTTTAGCAGCACGTGTCGATTACGGGCTAGTGTTACGTAGGCTAAATGGGTTGAAAAGGCTAGAGAGAATTCCTCTGCTGCCACTCCTCATCGCAGGGAAGATCTCCGGCCTGTGTTACACAGGCGGTCAGGTTAAAGTTCACAATGGTCCCGTCCAGATCGGATATCTATGAATCGTCAACCAGAAGACCCCAGGGTGCCTCCTCAGCGAGGCAGGGTACCAGGGACATATCCAACCTGCCTTCCTCTTCCTCCACAGGCTTCCCACAGAATGTCCAATCAAGTCCCAGGTCTCAGTCATTCTCTTCAAAGCACGTCATAGTCTGGGTCCAAGATATCGAGAAGATTATCTAAAGCTCCGGGATGACAACAGAGGTCGACAGCCCTCTGGGACTCCCTACAGAATGGGTAAAAAGCTCGTCTGTACAGCAGACAAGACTGTGTCCAGGACCTAAAGTCAATCACAAACCTTTCCATCATCCACTCCTTGAGCAAGGCACTTTGGCTTTGCCTTCTCCCATATAAACACCTAGCAACTGGTATATTATTGCCAAAAGAGAGAGACAGAGAGAAGACCTGGACGTACACCACCAAAACAAGTCACTCCACTGCACAGAAATCTCTTCTGGGGAGAGGATGGGAAGACAAGTACGTAACAGATACGTTGTCCCGTGGCTTACAGCATTACTGGAAGATGCTCCAATGCACCAACGATAAGCAAGGCATAAAAAACTATCTAGGGGAGAAACGATTTTCTTAACGTAGAGGTTTGATGGCGGACGACTGGACTGCATGCTACATTCATCTACTCCAGTGTAAACAGCTGATTTCCTTCTTGTCTGTTTTTATCATATGCTCAGAATATTTTGAGTGAGCCCCGCACTCGGAGCCACATCTGAGGCAGCGAATTGGAACTTGGACAGTCTAGGTTCTATCCCCAGATCTACCGCTGATTCACTAGTTTTGGCGGAAAATCACAGCTCTGCTCTGTCCCTCAGGTCCCTCGACTTGTAATGCACATTGAGATCTGGGGCTGAGGGGTGCTATGTGTCGCTCTCATTAACACCCGGAATCAAATATTAATCGGCCTTGAAAATGATTGTCAATGCGGTTTTTAAACTGGACTAATTTGAGACAGTCGTTTCCAAGCTGATTACAAATCTGAATTTCCCAGGTAGAGGGCTCCATCACAGCAGGTTGCGGTGTGTTGGTAAAAGGCCCATTTCCCGCTGGTTCTGAGAAGGGGTTTTCTGTGCTGCTGTCACAGGCGAAGCTTGCCGATTCTTCAGGGCATGTTTGCTGTTGTTCCACGTCAGGCTGTAGCAGCTGCATTTAAAATTTGGGAGCTGTTCTTTAGACGCCTCCTTCCTGTCAGCTCAAGGGCTCTTGCTCCCTCGGGCTGTCATTAATCAGTTCTGATCAGAGGCCTGTTCTGACCCTTTCACAGAAGCCTCTGGACTTAACTCTCCACCCGTGGCATGCACTTGGGGACGTATCAAGAAACATGTTGAAATATGACTTTTTCCCCTCCCGTAAAGCCCTCAGCCTGTTATCAGAACAAGGAGAACTTCATACACGATCCATGGAGTCAAGCAATCTGGGTATTCTTCCCAGCTCTTTAACCCATGCCGTGCCACCATGGACATCTCGCTGTGGGCCCCTTCTGTAAATGAAAAGGGAGATGATCATTATTGGAGCTGGACCAGAACCAGGGAAACATTTTGTATGGAAAAGTTACCGGTTACCATCTCCCATTTTTCTAGCGAAAATGATGAAAGTTTTCCGATGCCCAAATAAAGGCGCTTCCCCAAGCCTAGTCATGCAGAGGCAAGGTCTCGCAACAATCCTCAGGCACCAAGTCTTACAGGCTCATTACACAACCACTATTATCCCTACACCACACATTGCTTGATGCTGCTGAATTCAAGATCACTTGGGCAGAACTAAAAACAGGCCACCATTAGGAACCTTGCCTTTAAAGGAGCCTCCACCCAGGAACGCCCTAATGGGAACAGGACTCTTGTACTCGATGGGAGAGCAAAGAGGCAGGCCAAGCAATAAATGGAGGAACTGAGAATTGCGGCCATGCCTCTTCTTGTCAATGATGCCATGGAAGGTGGGATGGATCTGTGACTTCCACTCACTACACAAGTCCCAGGAGTGCCGGGATACCGTTCATGCTTATTTCTAAAACAGGAGGGGGTTTGAGGGCCTCTGCCAGAGAACGTGGTTCCTCTCCAGTTAGGAGCTGGAAACATCCTTCTATCTACAGCCAGGAAACAAAGCCCTCTGGGCCACGTACGGCGCTTTGAGGAACAGATCAGCAGTGGGGTAGGTGGGTGGGGAATATTTTCCTGTATGACTGGATGATCCCACTTGAGACCATCAAAAACCGTCATGCTTGGGCCGCTCGTGGGTTAGTCTCTCATCACAGGAACTAAGCAACCGCTCAGTTTGTCTCCCCTGCAGTCTACTGAGACCGAGCCCATGTCAAAGCACTGAACAAACCAGATGCCTTTCAGGGGAACTTCTGGCCAAACATCAGCCTGCTTCCTTGGTCAGCCCCAAGTTGTCCCTCTGCACCTTGCACACACTTGGAAAGCATCATGACAGTGAGCAGTCAGCTAAGAGAGGTAGCGCTGTCTAGTGGCTAAGACAGTAGATCTAGGCTCTTGAAGTCAGGGGATCTAGGCTCTACTCATAGCTCCACCATTGACCTCTGGCCGGACCTTGAACATCTAATCTCCCTTCCTGGTGCCTTTGTTTCCCCTCCCGCTCAGTGAGATTTAAGCTCTTCTGGTTGGGGATGCTCTCTCGCTGTGAGCGGCATTGCAGTACAATGAGACCAGGATAGCCACATAGGCCTCAAAGGGGTAATACAGGCAGTCCCCGGGTTACGTACAAGATAGGGACTGTAGGTTTGTTCTTAAGTTGAATTTGTATGTAAGTTGGAACTGGTACATATTGTAGGGGAAACTCTAGCCAAACATTTCTCCAGAGCTCAGTTTTATTCTCCCACACCTCACTTCCCTCAGTCCTTTATTCTCAAGCTGAGGTGTCTGCTGAGAAAAGCCGCTCTGTGTTTCCCTCATCTGCTGGGGAGGAGGGCGCTAGCTTCGCATCTCCCTGGTCTGCTGGGGGGAAGCAGCTAGTGCAGGGTTGCCTCACCTCGTTTGTAAGTAGGGATCCGATGTAAGTCGGATCCATGTAACCCGGGGACCGCCTGTATAAATAATAAAGACCGAGAGCTGACTTGCCAGTGGAAGAAGAAATCTGCTCAAGGGCTGGGACTCATTCGCACGGTCAGCACCACATTACATTGTGCATCATTGTGCAAGGGACGGGATGGTCAGCTAACCCAACGACGTGCCGCCTGTACAATTTATTGTCTACAGGGACACTCATTTCCATCTTCTCCAGGATGATAAAATACACTGTCATTTTCCTTTGAATTAGCTTCACAGCCATCAGAATCCCGGTCAGAACTTTCCCCCGTTTGTATGTGCACAGTAAAACGCAAGCCCTAAGCTGGTTTCTTTGAACACGCCTAAATCATTAAGCTGCTCAGTGGAGCCAGAAGTTTTCTGCCATATCAGGGCCCCTGCAAGAACTACTGAGTTTCTTGGCTCCCCTTGGCTCTCATTCTCCATTCCTGCTGAACAACGTACATGTGTACGTGGGGGAGATCACTTAGTGATAAAGGAGGATTACTTGTGTGCCCACATCATTATACATCTGAACACATCTGGGAGCTGGGAAGTTTAAAACTCGCTGCATTTCCCCCAAAGAGGAGGCCAAAACAATTGCAGGACAAAGACATTTGTGCACAAAAGTGAGTCCATCAAACTTGCACGCCATGTCTACATTGGCAAGATTTTGCGCAAATACTTTTAACGCAAGAGTTTTTGCGTTAAAGTATTGCGCAAGAGAGTGTCTACACTGACATGTGCTTTTGCACAAAAGCATCCGTGCCAGTGTAGACGCTGTCTTCTGCAAGAAAACTCTGATGGCCATTTTAACCATAGGGCTTTCTTGCGCAAGAAATTCATGTTGCCTGTCTACACTGGCCACTTGCGCAAGAAGACTTGCGCAAGAGGGCTTATTCCTGAGCATCATAGTTCTTGCGCACGAAGCCCTGATTTCTTACATTAGAACATCAGTGTTCTTGCGCAAGTACTCGCAGCCAGTGTTGACAGGCAGCAAGTTTTTGCGCAAAAGCAATAGCTGTTGCGCAAAATCTTGCAAATGTAGACACAGCCGCTAAGTATTTAGGCTGGAATTTTCAAAAACGCCCTTAAAGGAGTTAGATGCCCAATCCTGTTGAACTGAGCAATTAATGCCTCTTGGATTCCTTTGAAAACTGAACTCAATAGAGCCACCTCAGTTTACACCAGCAGAGGATCTGGTTTTTTACAAATCCAGAAGTCAGGGCTGCTGTGCCTTTCCCTGAAGTCTGCCAACCACATGGCTTGAATTCTTGGAACAGGGACAGGACCCTAATTACAAGCAAGCTAACTTCTTTACGAGTGAGTGAAACCCATATAAACCTCGGCCAGCAGGTCAGTTTCAGCAAAGTTTTGCTCTGGGTTTTAGGATCTGTTCATGTTCAAAAGCAACAGCCAGCCAGAACAAAACCAGAAAAGGGCAGCAAATCTCTGTGAATTACAGCTGCTAAGTTTTACATATAAACCCACCCGTCCAGGCACATTGTTACTTGTTATGAAAATCCTCGGCCTGGGAAGTTTCCCATCCAATCTCAAAATGGATCGAAACCCTATAAATCTGGATCCTTAAAGTGTGGCCCCTCAATCCACATTTTAACACAGAAACAGAAGCTTTTGGCCTGATTTTTCCAAGTTGCTGAGGACTTGCAGCTCCCCTTCACTTTACAGCAATGGGGTTGCACCACCATCTCTGGAAGTTTGGCTCCTTCTATTTAGGTGCCTAAATATGGCTTTGGGAGCCAGGTTTGGAAGCGTTTGCCCTAGAGAACAGCGTGATCTGTCACATACGCGAGGGGGAGGAAGAAACATACATCAGAAAACAGTCTCTCTTAAAAGTGCAAAACTCCGACGGGGGGAGGATTTACGGGAGTTCAAATCTAGGCGACGCCAGGAAAGACAGCTAACTAAATACATAGATCATGCATCTTGAAAGCGGATGTCAAGATCATAAAAAATCAACTCGATTATAGGAACAGACAGGTAGCGATTGGTGCAATCCCCACACAATGTGTCCTGGAGCCTTTGGCTGGCCTTGTCCACTGGAAACATCACCCAGCAGATGCTTTCCTGAGTAGAAATGCTGTATAATTTATAATCCACGGACTCACTCAATCATAGACCTTATTTTTTTGGAAGGGGAGAAGACGAGTTCATCCAGCTTGTTAACGTGGGTACTCATGGCGCCTAATCCCCTTGCAGGCATGGAAATTGGTGTGAGAAACGACGCAGTCACACTGGGAAAAGGCCATTCAAGCCCATCTCTCTGACCCTACTACAACTGGTCCCATACGTAGCAACTCCTTTAGTCTCACCCCTTCTTCTTCAGAAGCCCACCAAGACTCCTCACACCTGGGGACAGAATTCCCAGCCAAGGGTACGTGACCCTCCACCACTGCCTTTATGCCTGTCAGCTCTTCAGCACCCTCGTATGGCCTGGGATGGCCCTGCAGCTCCCGGCCTCAGTTCCCCTCTCTTGGCCTGGGTCTTGGCAGAGCATCCACACGACCAAGCCGGTGAATTCAAAATCTGTCCTCCTGCTTTCCTCTGGGAATAAAGCTTATTTCAGAAGAGTTATTTTGGAAGTGATTTTGATTTTACTTATTTCGCAATTTCTTCCTAGTGCAAACACACCCTTGCAGAGCTCCTCAAGATCTCCACCCCAGCCGCCTCATTTGAAACCACTCCCCTGCTGGAGAGGGGTCCCCTTTATTAAATCCCTATAAACATGAATACTTCCCACCAGTGATGGGAAGAGGGATGGCCACTCATCCCACTGTCCAAACAATTCTCCTTCCCAGAGGCAGGCATCCCCCGCCCTCCTTCCCAGAGCTGGTTATTTGTCAAACCTTTACCCCTTGTAGTCGCCAGTCTAGCTTCCCTTCTTGCTATGCCGAGCCCGGCCTTGCTGGGCCAACCTCCCCTTCCAGCACCTCACTGTAACTCCAGCCTCCGCTCGTACGCCTAGGCCAGGCTCAAATTGGTTGCTGGATTCAATTCATTATTACTCATCGTCCCCACTGGAGCAGATGACTTAGCTTGTCAAAGATGGGGCTGAGGCCAAGCCCCCCCACACCCACCCTGTGACCTGAGCAAAGCAGGACAGGGAGAGGGAAACCAGCCAGACTGCACCGGAAGCACTCCTCAGATTAGCATGGCTGCCTCAGCAAAGCTGGACGGCTCCCTACCTGAGCAGCTTGTTAGGAAAACTTTGCAATGATTTAAGTTTTCGTCACTTACAGTATTTGAGCTGGTGCCTGGTGATCTAAAATGTCTCTCTCTCTAAAATGTCACACACACACACACACACACACACACACACACACACACACACACACACACACACACACACACACACATTATTTTTTCTAATTGCCCTGGAAAAAAAATTTCAATGGAACAATGTAATGAAATCATTGCTTAGTTTTGGCTCAAAGTATTTATTTCACTTAGGCAGTCAGCAGATTGCAGCACAAAAAGCACAGCTCTCAGGCCCAGAGACGTAAATTTCAGGGAAGTTTTAAGACTAGGACGCTGTTAGGGAATATATTAACAGTAACAACTAGCATTTTGGTAGTGCCTTTTATTCTCAGAGGTCCCAAAGCTCTTTGCAAACTGCAGGCTGGCAAAAGCACACTGAAATCACACCGAAACCACACCATCCACCACGAAGACCAGCCACCTCGGGTGGCAGCTGCTTACACAGCGTGCCTGTGCTCTGTGAAGTTCCGGTTTTGATTTCTGAGAGCAAGAATCAAAGAGCTAAGTTCAAAAATGAAACTCCAAGGGGGGGTATCCTAGATGTTGGAGAGCAGATGGGCAGCACTTGTTTTTCTTCACTAGTATTGAACCTCACAAGGAACAGCAGAGAAGGGAGAAGTCAGAGGTGACGGGAGACATTCTGAGCTGGGCCAGTTTCCCACCCCAATATGTCTTTTCCTTCTGCGGCTCATCCACGAGTAAGAGGAGCACGTTTTTACACAGAAAAGCCCCATGGGAGGATTCTGATAGGGGAAGGCGGGAGGAGGCCACCTCACCGTTGTTTCACAAAGGAAGTAAGGTTGGCAATCTCAAAACCATTTCAGTAAAGAAAATGGGGGGAAATCCCATAGAAATCCTCAGCCATCCAGCTCCTACAGAGGAAGATTAAGAAATTCTCAGACAGACAGATGAAATAAAAACATACCATTGGACCTTCCCGCCAAGAACACCTCTCACCTCCACCACCGAACAAGGTTCAGTTATGCGCACACTTCCCAGGGTGTCATCTGGCTCTGACCCCTTCAGGTCTAGAAAGGACTCTTCCCTCACAGCCACCTACTGGCTCACGCAGAGACTAGAGCCCCACAACCAAAACGACTGGGACTCAGGAGGCCATTTTTAACAGAGTAATTAACCACGCGCAATTTTAAACCAAGCCCAGATTTTCCTCTAAAAGATCTTTGCCCGGGAGATGATTTGGGGGATTTTCTCTGACCTGCGGTGTACAGGAGGCCAGACTAGATGATGAGTGATTCCTTCCGGACTTGGAATCTCTGGAGTTGGTGCTATGAACCTTTAGAGATGGTTAAAATCAGAAAGGCTAGTTTTACACACACACACGAACACAGAATTTTTTTCTCTTTTCCCAAGGTACAAAGTGGTCCCATCATTTTTTATACATATTTTCCCTATTTTTTTCTGCATTTTTATGAAAACATCACCATTTTCCCAAACATTTCAGCTGCATTTTTGATAAAAAATTCAAAATCAAAGAATGACAGTTCCCGTTTCTTCTCTCCTCCCTCAATTAAAAATATCATTTTTTTCCATGGAAAAATATTTTTAAAGGGCATTCAAAAAATGTGCTTGGCCAGCTGTAGACAATTTATACCTGCTGAGACGATGAGTTTGTTAACTAAAAGGAGATGGGTCACGGCTTTTTGTTTCATTTTAAAAACGGTGTAAATGGAATGGGAATATTTTCATTCTCTTTTTACTAACTGTCAATAAGACCAGTTCTGTGGGCTGGAACCATGCCTTTGCTCTGCTTGCTATAGTCCGGGAGAACCAGGCAGTAGTTTCACAGTCCAACCCAAGTGCTGAATGCCAAGAAGGAGTAAGGGACGTGGTGACAAATACGGCTGAGAACTGATGCAGTGCGGCCTAGTTGTTAGCACCCCAGACCAGAATTTAGAAGCCCTGGTCCTATTCCTGGCACTGTCAGTAGGTGACTTTGGACAGGACCGCTTCATCTTTCCCTGCCTCAGTTTCCCCATCTATAGCATGGGGATAACGATACTGCCTTCCTTTGTAAAGTACTTCAAGATCTAGATCAGCGGCACAGCCATGGGTACACGCATGGCCCCACAGTATGCTAACATCTTTATGGCTGACCTAGAACAACGTTTCCTCAACTCCCGTCCCCTTTCACCCCTCCTCTACCTACGGTACATCGATGACATCTTTATGATCTGGACACATGGCCAAGAAACACTGGAGATATTCCACAGAGATTTCAACAACCTACACCCCACCATCAACCTCAGCCTGGACCATTCTACACGAGAGATCCACTTCCTGGACACCACCGTACAAATCAACAATGGAAAATTAGACACCACTCTCTACAGAAAACCCACTGACTCATACAGTTACCTACATGCATCCAGCTCCCATCCAGAACACACCACACGATCCATCGTCTATAGCCAAGCCCTTCGATACAACCGCATCTGCTCTAACCCCACTGACAGAGACCAGAAGCTTCAGGATCTCTACCAAGCATTTATAAATCTCAACTACCCACCCTGAGCAACAAAAAAGCAAATTGAAAGAGCCAGACGAATACCTAGAAACCATCTACTTCAAGACAGACCCAAGAAAACCAACAATAGAACACCACTTGTCATCACCTACAACCCCCAACTTAAACCTGTCCAACACATTATCAAGAAACTACAGCCTATATTGGAACAGGATACCATACTCAAAGAGGCTCTGGGAGACAGACCCATAGTCTCCTATAGACAACCACCTAACCTCAAGATGATTCTTACCAACCACCACAGGACATACCACACTAATACCAACCCTGGTACCTTCCCTTGCAACAAACCCCGTTGCCAGCTTTGTCCACATATTCATTCTGCTGATACCATTATTGGACCTAACCAAGTGAGTTATAAGATCAAGAACACATATTCCTGCGCATCCAGAAATATAATCTACGCTATCATGTGCCGAAAGTGTCCGTCTGCTATGTACATTGGACAAACATCTCAGACACTTCGCCAAAGGATTAATGCCCACAAAACAGATATTAGACAAGATCACAAAGAGAAAACAGTTTCTTGCCACTTTAACCAGAAAGGACACTCTCTAAATGACTTAGCCACCTGCATTCTGCTACAAAGACCTTTTACATCTGCACTTGAAAGGGAATCCTCTGAACTGTCATTCATGTTAAAATTCGACACTTACCAACAAGGACTTAACAAGTCTTTGAACTTTCTCACCCATTATCAAGACAGTTTCCCCAATTATCACCTGTAATACCATTAACTCACAAACATCCCACTCTCCCTACCTTTAATATCAGCAATTCACAGACACTTACCTTCCTTCCTCCCCCTTCCCACCCCCCCGCATCCTCCTTCTGTTCTGCAATGTGATTTGTCCTTTTCATATTTGTTCATTTTTTTTAAATTGTATCCTTTGGTATATATGGTTGTGACTACTTTCTTCCACTATTTGATCTGAGGAAGTGGGTCTGGCCCACGAAAGCTCATCATCTAATAAACCATCTTGTTAGTCTTTAAAGTGCTACATTGTCCTGCATTTTGCTAGAGATGAAAAGTGAGTGAGCATTTTTATTATTGTGCTGGGGAGAAGCACTGCAGGGGGAGAACGTGTATCATTGAGGGGCAAACTGAGAAAGTAACAAAAACATTTTCTAGGTCTTCATATTCCTGAGCCGCACAGGTCAGTTGTCAAAACACAGCACTTTTGTATTTGGCCATAGCTGTCGAGATGAAATTAATCTTGCTGGAACAAATGAAATCTTGATTTACCGGCTCTAGCCGCTAATGAAAAACGCATAATAGCAAGTACTGGAAAGTCCCTGACAGTCAGTACCTGAGGGTAAATTTAAATAATGCTATGAAGATAGATCAATAAAACTAATGTACTTATAGCCTTTGTGTGAAGTATTCAAATTAGAATAAGAATCATTTGTATTACAAAGCCTTGTATTAATTCTTAGTATCTGTTGTTTTACATATTATTCAATTAATCTTGGCCTTCAGCCCAAACATCGTATACAATATCAAAACATGGGACTGGAGAATTTGTAGGAGAGGGGTTAGAATTTTCATAACGGAATATGGTTTGTGGGAGGATGTCACTTTGAAACAGGATAACAGTTATCAAGCAGGCTGGATTACTGCATGTTTATAGAGGACCACATATTTAGGGGCAGATCCTAAAATCATTGGAAGTTAGGTGTCTAAATACCTTTGAGGATCTGAGCCTTAGAGCCTACATATGGAGTTAAGAGACTCAGTTTAGGCCTTCTGGTCTTAAAAATCAGAGCCATGGAAACCAGAGGAAGCCCCATTTAGGTTTGAAGAGCCTAAAACAAAAACACACCACCCAGTGCTGCGAGCATTCAGGAAGGCGCACATTCTCAAAGATGTTATATGGACTCATCTGTTATTGTTCCTCTCTCATCCAGTCTCTTGGAGCCAATGCAGGATGGTTTCCTACAATCTCTTTTCCACTTCTTTATGCAATCTAGTGTATTAAGTTATTGGTGCTTTTGGGGAGTCTCATCAGTGGATTTGAGCACATATTTTGCATTGACTAATTAGTTTGATGGTTTTAGCCTGGTTCCACCACTTCCGGCCTTCAGATTACTCTGACAAGTTTGTTCAGAAACATACAGTGACTCCTAATTGCAAACATATTTAAGGCTCTTTACTGTTTGCTATTGGTGCTCTGTGATTGGCCACCTAAGCCACACGGTATTTTTCTCTGCACTTCCATTAATGGGTGTCCTAACTTTTAAAAGCAGGACGAGTTCAAGGAGATTTGCCCTCTTGAGTCACTTAGTCTCTTTTGAATGACAGCTCACAACCTCCGTATAAAAGAGGGACATATTACTGTATTTTAGAGAGACTAAGTGACTCCCACAGGAAGTTCGTGGCAGAGTTAGGTATTGAGTCCTGATCTCCTTGCGTTCCCTCCTGTACATTAGCCATAAGCCTGTCTTTTACTCGGAATACTAATTACATTGTTCTTTTGGATAGTTTATTGGAGTTGTGGATGAGAAATCTCTTGCACCGAACGCAAAAATTATATGCTAGACCAGCCACCCAGCCTGTCTAGAAACTTAGCCCCGGACTGGCAGGCTCTACATTTTCAAGAAAGGGGAGTGACTGAGGGTACCCCAATCTTCAGCTGCCCCACTGCAGACATCCAAAAGGAACCTGATTCTCAGAGGGTAGAGACTCAGCCATTTCTGAACATCGGGGCCCATTAAGATGATTCAAGTTGGTAGCCTAAAATCACTAATCCTTTTGAACATAGGCCCAACTGGCCAAGAGAAGAGTTGTGTCTTTAGGGACACAGGCTGATTTCCAAAATCTGTCCAGGAAGGAGTGGAGACCTTGATTTGGGAAGGTTAGACCCCGCTTTGGGAAGCAACTCAGGAGGCAAAAATCAGCATCATCCCATTGAAGTTCAAAGGCACGAAACTGATTTAGACTTGCTGAGGTTCCTACCCTGGGTCCTTCACCAACACAACAGACTCAGAGTCCTTCTCCGACACGGTCACCCCGCTCACTGGGGGGGAGGAGCAAGTGGACATCAAGGCTTTCAGCCCATACCTCAAAGGATGGCTTGATTTTTCCCATGAGCAATCACGTAAAGGGTGTTGGAGGCCCTTTCACTGAGGAGCAGCAGTGACTTGTGGCTGCGGCGACATCCGTTATGCTGCCCAAGGAACTGAACCCAGGCCTATCCTGGTGATGGATTTGGCCTTGTCAGAACCATTCTGCTATTCGTCTCTGGGCAAGAGGGAACCTTTTCCCAGCAGAGTGACCCACGGTCTTTGGCATCATAGCCTTCCCCCTTACCTATATTTGCGGGAATGCACATCTTTTTCTCCTTTGACCTCCTCAGCATTTCAGGCCCAGACACGTGAACCTAGCAGCTGTAGCAACGTACCACATATCTGGAGCAAAACCTCTCTTGTACCTGCAAAGAAGTCCTCTATAGCAATCTCGAAAAAGACAAATGAACACTAAAAAAAAAAAAAAACCCACCACGAAACCCCACCAAGGTCTAGTGAACAGAGAAATCCATTGATAGAGCCTTGTGTTAGCCCATTAATAATAAGGTGCTGCGTTTGCATCTGGAGCTATTTCAAGCTGTTCCTTGTATATTAATCATGTGCATTTTATATAATAAAGCCCTGTCTCCATCCCCAATCTAGGACACCCTTATTCCCACATGGCAGGTTTAATGACTTAGCAAGGCAAACAAAGCTCTGCATTCTAAAGGAGGTTAGAGTTGGGTTCATCCCAAAGTAAGGTCCTCTAGAGGCAATAAAACACTGAGGAGATGCTATCTTGTGGATTTGGAGCATTTCATTCCCTTGAAAGTCAAGTAGACAGCTGATTTAAAGTTTCCAGCTAGGTCATACAAAAGTCAACAGCGGCTGCATCCAGCCAGGTTCAGGGTTTTAATATTTATGGTGTCAATCTGAAATCCAGATAACCACAAATAATCTAAATCCATTAACTCTCTCTCCATGAGAGCAAGCTCTCTGGACATTAATGCCCACATCGCGAGGGTTACCGCAGGATTGTGCGCAGCCTTTTCTCTCCAAAGGTCGCTCTGCACTGACGATGTGGCGAGCACTTCCCGCCAGATCGGACTGCCTTCCAGGAAACTGGCATAGGCGCCATGTGATTAGCGCTCTCTGGAAGCACTGAGAGACTGAAACACTCAGGGCTCATCTTGTCCACCAGGGGATATCCTGATAAATTGCAGTCATCAGTGGGCTGCACTGCAGCCATGCAGGGTAATAATATTGATTTTGCCCATTTATCACAGCTGCCCGCAGCCCGGCAGCAGAATTCATCCACTTTGGGTGTGTAGGTGAAAAGTTCTGCACCAATATACAGCTGTGCTGGAAATGGCACACCCAGACTACATGTTCCTCCTTTAGAAACAGGGTTGGCTCATATTTTCTTTGTTCATTCCAACCGCCTGCGGCCCAGTTGGCTAGTGCCTTTCCAATGGGAGCCTGGCTTAGAACACAACTGGCAATGAAGCTGGTGGGTTTCAGACCTGTGGGTTCATAGCACAAAACCATGTCATCATTTGGCACCTCAGTCTACTCAAGAAGAGTACCGGTCGTGCGGGCTGCTGCGGGCATGACTGAGTTGAACTGCGGATGTCCTTCTTCACTTCTCCAGCAGCTTCCCGGGAATCTAAAGACCTAATCCAGGACCTGCAACCTCCCTCTGAAAGGTGCTTGCACTTCTCCAGATCAGGCTTTTACAAGCCATCGTCTGCACGATGCCAGGGCGATTTGACCCAGGAAAGCAGGTGAGCATGAGAAATCGGAGTCTCAGTAAACAAATAGCATCATCAAACAGAATTGCTGACCGCTGAGGGATGTTTTCTCTGGCTTGGATTACCAGTTGAAACACGGGTCATGGCTACATTTGGGGGACACCCTGGTCCTCACCACTCTGACATGTGGTACATCCACCTCCACCGATATCCTTCAGCATAGACAACACTCCAGCAGCTTATACCAAGAGTGCCATTAATAGAGATCAGCTATCACATACCAGCCCTGACACTCCCCACAGCTACTCCTTGAACAATGCCTCTCGCTTCTCCACAGAGGCGCTTTGAGCAACTTGCTGGGAGATCTGAGGGTAAGTTGGAAAGTGCCCTTAAATATGTAAGTGGGAGGACCAGCAATTTAAGCAGAACAGACCCAGGGATCTCCAGAGCTAACATCACCTGCCTCTACAGGTTGAGCTAAAGAGCCACACTCTTATGCAGATCGCTTGAACGGATCCCTATCCACCAATGGAACCGCCCAAGGAAGACCAGTGTGGGAACAGGAGAAGAAGGCATGTGACAGCAGTTGCCAGAAACCATCTGGTGGTATGTGCGTGGAGTCCCTGAGCTGGGCAGGAGAAGCAGGCTAGACACACAATAGCACATATAAGCAAGGCAGAAGAGGGGGTAAGTGGTGCTCCTATAGTTATACATTAGGGAGGCCACTCCTGGCTCAGGATAACAAAGCATCATTGGTTATCCCGCCTGAAATCCCCAAAATCAAAACCTCCAGCTAGACCAAAGAGATGGTCACTTAATCTGGAGGCCAGCAACAGCACAGTTCTTTACCGAACAGGTGCAGGCTGCGTGTCATGCCACCCATCACAAGAGGCCACCCACAAGGCATGAAGGCAGGGAGACAGAGGCCTGTCAGCACACTACACTGGGAAAAGTCCCAACACTGGAAAACCTGCATTGTAATGATCTGAACCTGCAAAAAGTGGGGAAGACAACGAGCAGTAGGTCACAACCAAAGGCCTGCAGAGGAGTGCCACGGGAATTAAGGCCTTGGGGGTGATTGCAGCAAGACAATGCCATGAGGCTCTGAAAATGTTACTGTGGCCGGTTCCACTACACCTGGCTGCAGGTAGTACTGACTTTCTGTATCATTCCTGGGTTAGCATTACAAAAGCCCCTTGTTCCTCCTGCACCACACCACAGAGCAGAAGCCAAGATTTGGAGCAAACAGTGATTTGATCGAGAGAGAAAAATCCTTGTTTGACTGTTAGCCTCTGACTTCTGATCTGCAGCCAACAGAGGAAAGTGGTTTACACACACTAGAACCAGGTTGTGGCAACACTTTCTCAGAGTAGCACAACAGGGACACGTAATCTCTCAATAGCTACAGTTGCAACGACCTCCAGAGCAGACAGCTGGTTTCCTTTGTCCTCCGCACTGCACAGAAATCAAACCAATGAGACTGAAATTTCACCTATAGCATCTCAAAAGGCAGCCGTTGGCATCCCTCGGTCTCAAAAGACCGTGGGTCTGTGCCCCTGCGTGGTAGAGAGTTTTCTCAGCGGATTTTATGGCAGCCATGGCTGACAAGGCCCACAAGAGAGAGACAATCTCTACTACATCATCAAATTAAGGCATTGTTTCAACCCTTTGAGGGAGCTCTTTACACCTCTGCTAAGCTAGCTGGCTTCCTCTGGGAATCCCGGAGACCTCTATTAAGCTCATTTCCAAAGGCTGCGATCTCAGTGTGATCTTCCCAGTTGCCTACATCCATCCCCATTTCTTCGAGGTCTGGCTTACAAGTTTGGGCCTTTTTTCCCGATGCCAGTTAGCAGTAGAGCCTGTGCTTTGGGATGTGCCTGTCGTTCATTCGGCACACGTGCCCAAGCCAGTAGAAGGGCCTTTGTTTGAGGAGTACCGGCAAAGAGTAGGACTCATTACAAATATGGGGCAGGTTAAAACGCACCAGATCCTTGTCCCCTTCTTGCCCTGACTGCTGTGGAGGTCCCGGGGTACCGTCGGAGCACAAAGGTGCTCTCCAGCCTGAGTCGGGGAGTGGGGAGGGATCAGAATCTGGTCCCAGGAGGCACTACCGAGGTATGGGGTCAGAAGAATCAGGTAGCATAAACTGGCGTCAGTGGAATTCGGATGATTCACATCAACTGGGGATTACCCAGAGGGGGTTCCATTTTTCTGAGATTTTCTTTTTTTACTTATTTACTAACTCCTGATATCTCCAAAACAGAACATCCTCCCAGAAGCAGCTCAGTTTCTCCTGCTGGAGAACTCCCAGTGTTTGTTAGTACGTTTTAGTGGGTTACTGCCACAATTAAGGCACTAGCTCCTGCTGACTTCATGTCTATTCAGAAATCCGTCCGATTAGAAAGTCAGCTCCCAGACACTATGAATAGTGCTCTTTAATAAAGGGAAGGGTTAAATGAATGAAACAGATTTTCCCATTGGCTGGATCAGCCCCATATTGCACAATTATATGTTCATTTCCTTGTCCCCAAATCTTGAAGGAAATGACTAGGATAAGCCCCTAACTTCTGGCAGCTCAGACAGTCTTGAGACATAGCAGGAAAGCTGTTCATAGCTACAAAAGCAAAGCACTTACGGGCTTCACATATTATGCTCATGAAACGTAACCACAAATGGCCAGTCCGGGGCTGCTTTCGTTTCACTGCCCCAAAACATGGCTGACTCTGAATGTGGCTTTCCTAGATTTCAGACATTTAAAAAGCAAGTGTCTGTGGTCTGGAGTACTGGCTTGGGACCCACATGATGGGGTTCAACTCCAGGCACGGCTCTCCTGCGTGAGCTTTTGCACGACACATCCTCTATTCCGTTCCTCATCTGTACAGTGGGATTAATGCACTGGTGGGCAAGATGCGACCCACATCAGGGTTCTTTGCGTGGCCCGCAGACATTTTGTTTACCGTTGCCCACGTGCAGAGTTGCCAGATCCCACTGGTTTCAATCCAAGTAGGTTTTTTAGGGATTACTAAAATGACACAAAGCGAGGGCCCATGAAGTGAGGAGGGTGCTGATGGCACACAATACAAACTGAGAGCCATGTGCTCCCTCTGCATCCAATCAAAGCGCTGCTATACAGGCAGTCCCCGGGTTACGTACAAGATAGGGACTGTAGGTTTGTTCTTAAGTTGAATCTGTATGTAAGTCGGAACTGGCGTCCAGATTCAGCCGTTGCTGAAACTGACCAGTGGCTGACTACAGGAAGCGGGAGGCAGAGTTGCTCTGCCCCGGGCTTCCTGGAATCAGCCTCTGATCAGTTTCAACAGGCTGAATCTGGACGCCAGTTCCGACTTACATACAGATTCAACTTAAGAATCCCAGGTGTCCCCAAGTCAGCTGCTGCTGAAACTGATCAGCGGCTGAATCAGGATGCCTGGGGCAGAGCAGCTGGGATACTGCCGGGTTGGTCCAGTAGCGCCCAGAGCGGCGCTGCGGGACCAACCGGCAGCGCCCCAGCTGCTCTACCACAGGCGTCCGGAGAAAAGCCTGGTCTGCTGGGGGGGCGGGGCGTACTAGCTGCGCCCCCCCCCCCCGCAGACCAGGGAGACGCGGGCGGCGGACCAAGATGCACCACGGTCCCGCCGCCCGGGTCCTCCGCGGCTTTGCTCCGCGTCTCCCTGGTCTGCTGGAGACCAGCAGACCAGGGAGACGGGGAGCAAAGCAGCTGAGGACGCTGGCAGCGGGACAGCCGCGGCACGTCTGGGCTGTCCGCTGCCCGCGTGCTCCGTGGCTTTGCTCCATATCTCCCTGGTCTGCTGGACCAGCAGACCAGGGAGACGGGGAGCAAAGCCGAGGAGCACGCGGGCAGCGGACAGCCCAGACGCGCCGCGGCTGTCCTGATGCCGGCGTCCTCAGAGGCTTTGCTCCCCGTCTCCCTGGTCTGCTGGTCTCCAGCAGACCAGGGAGACACGGACCAAACCCCGTTCGTAACTGCAGATCCGACATAAGTCGGATCCGCGTAACTCGGGGACTGCCTGTAGTTCAATTGGCAAACACCGCATATTCTAGGTACACCAGCGCAGTTAGCAAAGCTACCCTAGCCCACGAGACTGTTTTGATTGCTACAGTCTTGCAGTCCACGGAGATGAAGAAGGGTCACTCATAAGCCTAGGTTACCCCTCGCTGACTTAATGTGTCCCTCTATTCCAAGGGCGATGGAAAAATAAAACCCTTTACTGAGTCTGAGGTGCCCCAATGCGGTCAGCAGCCTACACAAATAGATTCGCTGCAACAGGTCTTGCCACGCACAAAGTTTTCCAGGTGAACTGTTGGAAAACTTTACTTAAGAAGATCTGGAATGAACAACAGAGGGCACCCGGGAGATTCCCATTGCTGTATAATTACTGATCATTTGTTACCTTCCAAGATTATTTTCCCTGCCCAAAATACAAGTCAATACAACTGTTATGCTGAAATAAGGTGCCAATTTTTTGGCTGGTATAAATTGGTGCATCTGCATGGAAATCAATGGTGCTCTACCAATTTACAGTGGCTGGCAATTTGGCCTTTTGGGGGGGAGGGGGGAGATACCAGTGTTGTCTTCAAGTCGTCATTGTCAAATCCAGGTCGAGTCTCAAATCACTACAGTTCAAGTCTCAAGTTGAGTCTTGAGTCCCTAAAGTCACTTTCAAGTCTAGTCCCAAGTCGAGTCTCAAGTCTTAATTTAAAAAATGTCAAGTCACTTTTGTACAAGCCATCAATATCGGCATTTTCGGACAATTTTTTCACCAAGTCGAACAAAATTAGCAAGTTTCAAGTCGAGTCTCAAGTCACAATCAATGAACCCGACTCGAGTCTCGGGTCACCTAGGCGACTTAAGTTGGACTCGAGTTCAAGTCATGGGACTCAAGTCAACAATTCTGTGAGATACCTGTGAATATTGAAGCTGATTGTATAACTGGGCAGGGGGCACATTTTGTTAGACCAGCAGAAATATATTCCTTTCAGATTGGCCAAAACCAGATTTTGTTTTACTGTGAAGAACTAAACCAAACCACAAACCACACACACGCATACACACATACACTCAAAACGTTGTTTCAGATTGAATTATTTAGTCAACCCAAAATGAAACAGGGCTGGTTTTACCCTTTATAGAAACATTTTATGTATCTCTAGCTACATTTGAAAACAAAAGCTAAACATTTCATTTAAAAAAAATAGCAACATGAAATATTTAAACTTTGAAAATCCTCATTTTTTCACGGATGAAATACTTTGCTGAATTCAACCCATATTTACAAAAAGTTTTGGTTGCTCCAAAACTACATTTTGGAGGCAAGAACTATTTGTCCAGAACATTTCACTCAGCTATAGTGAATATGTATGTTTATAGAATGTATAGCATCAATTTCAAAAGCAAAGGGACCTCGTAATGCCTCTCTGGGCTCTGTTCTACAAGGGCCTATTGATGGACGGAATGATGAGTGATTGATATGCTGTTTGGTATTATGAAATGTGCCAGTTGCATGATGTTTCAGGTGCATGAGGCAAAGTATAAGAACTGTACGTTGGAACATGCAATGATTGTGTGTAGTAAATAATGTACACATTGCTGAGCACTAAATCATTCTAGCTGGTGCACGATTGTTAAATTATGTTGAAAATGGATTCATTTGAGGAAAATGTGTTCCTGTATTTTAATAACAGTTTGCCGTGTTGATACAAGTGTATATTTTGACAGATTTGAGGGGCAAAGTTAAGGTTGAGTGGGTGGTATAAGTCATTTGGGGTGATAATGAATGATCAGTAATTATATGGCAATCGGGAATTGGCTGGATACCTTAATTATGTGATTCCAGATTTTCTAATATTACAGGGTTTTTTTAAAAAAAAGGTGTAAAATTTTTGTAAAGAAAGTGTAATTATTTTGGGGCAGGAGTTGTCAGCTGGATTCCTCAGAAACATACTTTCAATTATAAATTTTAAATGATTTTCTCTTTTGCAGGGCGAGATGGGATAATTAGATCTTAGGTGCCAGTGCTTTCTGCGTTCACAACATTTAAAAGAAGGAATCAAACCCGCCCTTCCCCCGATAAAAAGCAAACTGGCACCACAGCTTATTGCTTTGTGCTTCCCGTTAACCTAGTGCCTTGGGCTCAAAGCCAATTTGAGCAAATACAGCCAAACTGTGCAGACAAATGTTTGGTCTGAGCTTCTACCAGCTGCTTGGTCTGATCATGTTCCTAGCCTTTTGGTGTTTGTTTTTCCTGAGGGTTAGCATGGGCTGGTGTGTGCAGGTCTCAGTGCTTCAGGAATGGCTACAGAGGTTGAACCTCCATAATCCGAACTTCCCTAGTTCGGCGACCCGGTGGGAGCACTCTCAGGGATGAGCTGGCAGGCTGTGGCCAGGAGTATTGCTGGACAAGGGGCTCAGGGAAAAGCAGAACCCCAGGTATAGGCCAGGGGAAAGCGGAGCCCTGGGCCGCACCAAGCTTCCTTGGTCCGGCTTTGAGACCAGTCAGGTCAGAGGGGTGCCAGACCAGGGAGGATCAACCTGTATTTTAATAATACCCATATTCACACGTCACATGCATTGCTAAATGCCTGCTGATGAAATTTCCTTCAGCCAGTCAGGGAGCAGAAACAAAACTATATGATTCAGATGATCAATCCTGAGCCCCAAGCGGAGGATCTCCTAGTAAGGCAATGGGCTGGCATTCAGACATCTAGGGTCAGACTTCGGCTCTGCCACTGACTTCCTCTAGGACCTCAGACAAGTCATTGTCATTTCTCTGGGCCTCAGCTCCCTTGGTGTGTTTAGATTCTAAGCTCTTTGAGGACGTACAATGTGTGTACGCAGCCCAGAACAATGGGGCCCCATTTTATAGTCGGGGCCTTTAGACGTTATAATAACTGATGATGAACAGCAAAGAGTCAAAGCGAATGGTCTGCAAACAGCCCATCCAGAGAATATGATCCCTGACCAGCAGCAAATACATGCATAGAACTCAAAATCTGTTGGCAGATAACTCACCAAAAGAAAAAAAAAATATGCATGACGTCATTAGAGAAATTTGCAATAAATAACGTAATCAGTCAAGTAAACAATGCAATCAGCCACAGTGGACGGAATATCTTGCTAGATTGTGAAGTCTCTACCTAGTAGACAAAAACACCGAGGCAAGCAAGAGGAAATGAGATGTGACTTTTTTAATTCCACCCAAACAATCAGCCAGGGCACAGACGGCCACAAGACATTGTGCTCAGCATGTATGTCTAGCAAACGGCCAACTTCACCGTTGGCTACAAAATCTCGTCTTTCCACTTGCAGAAACCCGGGTGCTGGTGTCCAGTTCCCCACCATTTCACAGCCCACATCTAGGGAATGACTTGACCCCAGCAATGGGAAGTGATAAAAGAAGCAGCAGATGTTGCAGGTCAGGTCTGGATTCACTGGCAAAGTTGCCCATCGAGTCGTGGATGGAGTTAACAAAGGTCGGAACTGGGAGGCACCGGACTGGAATGAAAAGTGAGGATGAAGGTAGATTTGCAAAGCTAGGGGCAGAGAGGGATCTTGCCGCATTTCCATCTGCATGGATCAAGGCTCTAACTAGCACTTGACAGCTTCTGAAAGCTGGTGATTGAAATTCACTCCCCAATCGTTAAAAAAACACTGCCCCCTAATGACTAAATATATTAATTATACCCAAATTCTACCCTCAGTTGCCCCCTGGGGATCTGGAGAACCCCCTCCCCCCGACCTCAGTGCATAATTCCCTTGCTGATCAGAGTCGCTCAGAACAGAAGCCAGCCTTTGTATTGCACCCCATTATTGTCACTCTCCAGCAAACCCAGTCAATCACAGTTTGCCCCCCACGTTAGCACAACGAACGCGCTTGCAGGGCAGATGCAAGCACAGCTGCAGCCTACCCAGAACACACATGTGGGTGCCAGGGAGGGGGCGCGGATCTTGGCAGTGCCAGCGGTCGGAAGTAACGAACAAAACCACATATAACCATGGTGCAGTAATCATGGTCCTTGGCGGCCCCAGCACAATAGACAGACTGGCTGTCTATAGAGACAGGATAATAGGAAGGATGGGGCTGGTGCAGCTGGAATGACAATGGCAGGGAATGCGGCACAGATAACTGGCAGATAGGGGGCCAGCCTTCTCTTCCAAAGCTGGAAGGGAAGCCTCTCTCCCCTTCCAGCCCCACGTGAAAACAAACCCTCCACCTTCATCTCTGGAGTCGAGAACAAGTGAGACGTCACTTGGAGGTTCTGTTCAACAGGGGAGGGAGGTAAGCGGGAGGCACCGGGGAGCAGGCAGGTAGCAAAAAGCACTATCCTTGTTAGAGATGGGAAAAGCGAGGCAGGAAGAGAAGGAATTTCCCTCAGTCTGCACAGAGAGTCAGTGGCAGGAGCAGCATTCCCTTCTGCTCCCGGCTCCATCGCCAGCCTGCTCTGTGATGTTACCACATCTATAGTATTAAAACAAGGATACCTAGCATCAGATGGGAGGGTGGATGGCTTATCTAGTGGTACCACCAGCTAAAAGTTACTGAAAGTGAAGGGCAACGGGTGGGGATGTTTGCTCTGATGAGACACGAGGTTGATACATTAACCGGTCACAGGCTGAAAATGAAAAGTTACACAGAACCGGTTCCCCTGCTGCACGTGCCAGCATAATGCCTGCCAACACGGGCAGCTGCTGCTGAGAGGCGAAGCAGGCCCGATGTACATTATTTAAAGGACACAGTAGCTATCATTACCAACCGTATGGCAGATCAGATTGTGGTAAACTTCTCCCAACCCACATTCCACCCTTGTGTGAAGCCAAAATGAGAAAGTTTTGTGACAGCAGGTCCAGTGACTGGGACTTGTGAGCAAAATTCTCTGTTGCGACCGTCTCCCTGTATGATCCTTAAGCTCTGTGCCTTGGTTTCCCATCTACAAAATAATCCTGTCTCACAGGGGCGAGGATAAATTCATGAACATGTGGGAGGTGATGGGGTGTTGTAATAGTGCCTGGGGAATAGCTCGTACAGATCTCTACACTTTGATCGTCCCTTTTCTGTGCATCGACCACAACACTATGAACAGTGTACACACCATCAGTGTCATAGTTAGGCTTAGTGCTTAGCTTCCACTCGATACGAATGGGGACAGCTCCCAGCTCCCATGGGGCTGTTGTTGCAGACTCAGATGCATTCCCAGGTCTCCTTTGCAACCAGAAGGGCTGGCAACAACATGTCTGATTGTACACGGAAGTTTAGATTTAGATTCTGGAGCGTTGAATGGCAGCCAAGAAAAAGGAACAGGTTGCTGACATGGCCCGACTCAGACCTCGTTAAGTAAGTGTGGGTTACTAATGCCCTGACAGGAAGCAAATGGAGAATGCTGGAGAGCAGGCAGAGATTTCTCAGCCCCAATGGACAATTAGAGCAGGTCAAAAAACTAACAAAGGAAAAAATGGTTCACCCAAAGTTGTTTCCATTTCACAAGGTGCCTGGTTTAAAAAATTCATCTTGATTTTCCTTTGGGCAAAACCAGCTCCTTGGCATTTTTCTTTTGGCTTGGTTTTACCTCTTTTTTGGGGGTCACAAGATCATGGACCAGTGAGATCAGACATAAGAACTCCCTGGAGGAGTCAGCTGTGTGGATTGAACCAAAGGCTCTTCTAGAGCTAAAAGCATCAGCCGGTCTCCACTGCTTGAGCCAAAGGAGAGCCCAGAGGCAAAAGCCGAGTAAAATCAACCTCTGTGAGCTCGGCTACAGGCAAGGTCACCTGTTTACTTACAGACAAACCAATGGAGTCACATTGACATGTCAAGAACTCAGCCAACCACCTATTGAAATCTCCTCCCTGCCCTTTCATTGTTCTGGGGTGCGCACCCTCCCTGCCAATCAAACACCAGTCTGCAGCGGCTCCCCCAGAGTCTCGCCCAACTTGGGCGGTCTTAGCCAAGCTCAGGTAAGAATCCAAGAGCCCTCACCACCCTCCTGCCAGCTGCCCCTTCCCTCCTTTCTAATGAGGGGGCCCCGCTCCTGAAGGCAGAGCTGTTGTAGCCACGTTGGTCCCAGGACAGGAGACATACAAGATGCAGGAGGCAACCTCTTTTATGGCTGACTCCTGTTGCTTGCAGAGGAAGAGCTCAGGGCAAGCTGGACCATGTGTCTCTCATCAACAGGAACTGGAACGGCGCTGTGGCAGTCTGGCGGAGGGGGAGAGGTGAATTTACGATGATGGTGGCAGGACCAGGAGGCATCACGCGAATGCCCTGCAGAAAGGAGGGGAGTCTCTGCTGTTTGCTCAATGATCTTTCCTCTTCTGATCCACCCTCCTCCGGTCTTGCCCAGACTCAGCACAAGACAGCTGCTCTTCACACAGGCATCAGTCTCCCAGAAGCACCGTGACATCCTGCACTTCCTCTCTTACCTCACCTCTGAGCAGCCACCCCTAGACTGGGCCGCTACAGGAGGGGGTACATGATGCCCATGCAACCCTTCTCCCTCTCCTCAATGCGGGGAAAGCGTGTTCGATGAATGGGTTTGAAAAATGATCAAGAGCCTAGGATGAAAGGCAGCGTAACAGGTGCTCAAAGTCCCGCTACTTCTGTTATCCTCAGCTAGGGAGCAGCTGCCCCTCTGTTTCCAGCACTCACTTGCCCAGATAGCTGAGGCTGCTGCAGTTTTTTCCTTTTATGGTGAGAGATCAGGGGTCTGTTAGAGCATTCAGTCTGCTGGTAAAGGCTCCAGCAGAAAGAACGTGACCTGTGTGTTAGACCCTCTCTTCGTTGTAGGGCTAGGACATTTTTCCCCCTCTCCTCTTTCATGGAGTAGAAGCAGCAGCGGAGCATGGGGTGAAAAGTCAAGGGAAGGACAAGTTGACTGATGGCGCTCGGGTTGCGGGGTCAGCGAAAGGCGTCGTGATCGGGGCTCAGACAGAGCCATTTCCTCTGCGATTTTTATCTTTCGTCTGTTCACACGTCATGCCACCTGGATATAATGCAGAGCTCTCCAAAAGCGGAGCAAAAAAAAGCCAGCACACTTAACTCTTTCCTGTCTCCCAGTAAGGAAATCGGCAAACCCCAGCCCCACGCAGGCTGCTGAGCAGTTCCATACTTGGAGTCCTAGCTTTTTCTGGCAACAAGGGACTTGTCTTTATGGGCACTGTAAATAACATGAGTTGCCCTTTTTATTACCTTAGCTGTGTGCAAGTGGCAGCATTAGCCTTCTGTGTTGACCTTGAGGCCCAAGTTATGATTTATTCGCAAAGTTCACATTCACTGACTTTTTTCTTTAGTTTTATTGGGTTTTATGACTTTTTCTAGTTTCGTTCCCTCATTTCCTGGTTCTCCCTGAAAGCCCCCAGACGTTTGCTCATAATACTAGTGGCCCCACAGAAATGCTCCTCAGGAGACAGAGTGGAAATCAAGGCAAAGGGAAACAATTTCACCTTCCTAAATCAATATTCACTTCTGGTCATCCATGTCACCATGGTGGAAGCCACAAAGTCACCATGAATCCCAGATGGATCCTCTAATGGCGTTAGTCATCCCTCCTGCTCTGGGTTGAAGGTCCAGTCTCATGATCAAATTCCAATATGGTTAATTACAATGGGACGTCCATGGAAACAACCGGGAGGGTGACGTAAGTTTTTATGGGTGTCATTTACATTTTCCTATTTGATTCTTTTCTTAATTCCATAACCTTAGTAACAGAACTACTCAAAAAAGGTAAGCATTTACAGGGACCAATTTAGAAAGTATGGAAAAATCAGTCCGCTGCCTCCAAAAGAATAAGACATTTATATGTTTTAAACAAAACCAAAAAATCAATTTTCAAAAACAAATAATTTTTTGGTTTTCTGTGAAGTGTCTTTGCTCAAAACTAGAATTTTCTACCAAACACAGAACATTTTTCGGATTTGAAAAATCTCAATATGTCCTTGATTAAAAAAAATAATAATAAAAATTGGAAAACTGTAAATGAAGGGAGAAGTAGTTTATAAAAATAGGCTCTTCTGTTTTTAAAAAGTTAAGAGAAGCTTTTCAACCTCTTCTAGTTAGTAGTACTTTGGATTCAGGGATGTGGACTTTCTTGCAGTACGCCCTTCATGAGAAATCCTAGGTACCGTTCATTAAATAACTTTTTTTAAAAACGTAAGGGGCAAGCAGAACATTTACAATTATAAAAACCTCTTGATTTTAAGAGAGACTCCCTTATTTACTCTCTCCGCAGCGCCTCGTCCGATGTGAAACAGCATTGGCTCACAGTGGAGACAAGCACAGCTTGGCACATGGCCATACCGCATTTCTAAAGAAATGGAAAGTGGATGAATATTAGATCTGGCCTAGCAGAGAAACCTGTTCGTCATCTGAGCCGATCTGGTGCAAGGTCTTCCCTGGAAGAGGGTGAAAAACAGTTGCTTCTCCCTTCAGTCCATGGCTTTGTTAGCAAGGTTCACTGGACATGAATACTAACACTAGTCAGTGGAAAAGCGAGCATTAGAATGCCTTGTCTGCTGCTCAACGCATCATTCTCTAAGTGCCAAAGTATGGTGCACAAAAAGGGAAGGTCGCTTTTGCTAGATATTGGTGGCTCGGGTCACCCTGTAAACCCATCTGTCCAATGCATGAGTGTAAACAGTGAGACACATAATATTTGTTCTGTAGACAACCACTACCAGCTCGTTGGAAGGGCACTTTTCACTTCCAACGCAGCACTTGCGCTGGCACGCTGATGTGTCAGAGCACCTCCCAGAAAACGTGGGCCGGAGAATTACCTCATAGGCTCAGCTCCCTTCATGTTCTGACACCTGCCTGTGAGGGTACAGGACAAACCTCGGGCCAGATGAAACAGAAGTGGCCCTGTACCACTGTAATGCACCTGCAGATGAGGTAAAGGTGGGGAAGGGGGGCAGATTATCAGCCGCAATAGGGAGCAAAGGCCCCTGGGCTCACCTCTCTGAGGACATCTCAGATAACTAGTGAGAGTGAAGAGGGAGGTGCCAGGGTAGAGGAGGGGTTACGCAGATCAGGCTGGGGCATGGGGTTTCCATGAGACACGCCTGTTACAAGAAGAGGAGACAGCTGTAACTTGTGCTGTTCTGTGGAGGCCAGGTGTGGCCTTGAGCCTCCTAGTTTGCCAGGGTGTTTTATAGCCTCACACGCACACACTGCAGCACACCACATACTACGAGACTCATGATCAAAAGAGTCACTATAGTTGGCAACCCTGGACTTGCTCAAGACCTGTCAGGAAGCATGTGGCAAACGCAAGAATTGAATCTTGACCTTCTAAGCCCCTTTCACCAGAAAGCCACCAGCCCTGCCAGGAACACAACCTGTGATAGCATCCATTTTGGGCGTCCTTGTCTGTGGTCACCTCCCGTCAAAGCCTGTTATTGCAGTCCATTTCCACTCACGGCCCAAATTGATGTCCATATAGTGAAAACGACACATGGTTTATTTACTCATTAGCATATCCAGCTGTTCGCTTTCCTTCTCCCAATATTTCAGGCTAAGTAGTGGTTTGACATAAATAACACCCATGCAGTGAGGGGCTGAAAGATATTGTAAATAAAAAAAAAAGTCTTAAGCGCCAATAGATTTTTCAAATGCTTAGCACAAGCCCCAGTTAGCAGGGTGGGGGGAAGCGGAAGAATCCGATGCCATTACTTAAATAGGCCCATTAAAGTGAGCACTGAGTGAAATACTGCTTTATTAAACCGATGACATTACATCAGGAATGATGAATCATAAAGTTTCCTTTCGGTATTACAATGGTATATGACCTTTTAAACTTTAATCATTCACCTCCGATGCTGAACAGCCATCAGGTGTCCAGACTTCTCGGCTGATTACATTAACAGGAGGCCAGCTGGGGAGCTGTTGGCACCCATTCCCCACAGGCTCTTCTGGGGAAATGGGAAGAAATAGCCAATCGTGCACAGAGTCCGTCCGGGGAGACCCGCTCTCTTCTTGCCAGAACGTTAAGGACACCTTAGCCATTCGGATGGAGGAGAGCGTGTGTCCCAAGGCGATCTTCACAGCTATGTAGCTTCAACTCCCCAGCACAGTAGGAAAGTGCCTTTCACAGGCAGGGAATAGAGGCACAAGCAGACCAAGCGATGTGCCCAAGGAGAAGGTCTCTAGCAGAGAAAGGGTTTGAACCTAGAGCTCCCAACAATGAGGCTTGCACCCTAACCACTAGACCCTCTGGCCATCTTTCTGAGTCTGGCTTACCCACCAAACTATTCCACCCCCCCCTTGTCTTCAGAGTTCCAACCGTCCCCGCATGAACAAGCAGCAATCCTGCCTTACCCACCGCTCTTAAGAATGCCTCCCGTGAGAGTCCACCAGTAGCCTCACATTTCCAGCTGACTCTGCTCAGCTGCAAAGGCTCCCCTGCCAGCACACCCACTGCTGGGCATTGCTGCAGAACAGCAGCAGGCCACTCAGGCCAGGATCCTCCACTCTGCCCAGTCATTTCACAGCTGAGAGAAGGGATCTCATGAGGAGCTGGTCCAGCTTACACTGCCGTGGGGCAAGTGCCAAGGAATGGAGAATCAGGCTGCATTTACACGAGCAGACTTTATAGCTATAAACCAATGACAGAAGCAACAGACTAACCAGAGCTCATATGTCCTGGCCACCTTGGTGCCCAATGAGAAGGCGGTTTGACAGTGTAGACAAGCCCCGATTGGGTGGAGAATTTTCAGACACTTTCCTCTGCAGTAGACTTGTCAGAACACCACCTGAGGAATGGAAAGCTCTGAAAGCAATCCCATGCTGAACTTTGCTTTTCTTCACAGTTGCACAGAAAATAGCCTCCGAGCGGCTTGCTAGACCTGTGGGTCCGAGACAGAAAAAGTATTTTCTCTCAGGGGGAATTTTCCACGCACAATGAGATAGGGTGTTTGTGCCCCACAAGACCAATTCCTTCATATGCACCCCTCATAAACCCACTTGGGGTACGTAGCTGGCATTCACGAATTAAAAAAAAAAAATCAGGCCACACTGCACTGGCAGTGGATGGGCTGTTCAAGGACCCAGGGACAGATGCGTAGATGCAGTTCTCCTCTTTGTCTCCTCTACTGCTAAGTGCACAAACAGAGTAGCATCGTTTCCAGGCTTTGCAGGAACAATTACACTGCTACTTCTTTTGTGCGGCAAAAGGCTTCCTTGGTGGTCGTGCTCAGCATTAATGAAAAGAGCTGCCTCACCTTTATTCCTCCCCACCACTCTCTTCCTCAGAAACATCCATGTGTTCTCTAAGGCGGACTGGAGGGGTTCAAAAGTGTGGGGATTGTAGCAACGTTCCACTGTTCAGTACTGAAAATTCCAGGTGTCTGAAAGTGACGAGCGCAGCTTCCAGAATCCAGATACACATTAAACCTCTCCAAAAACGATGGAAAATCAGAGTTTGTCAGAGGCCAAATATAAACCAGCTTCCTGGTCGTGAACATTAGTGGAGCAAACCGACTTCCTTTTCATTAAAGTTAGCGGACTAATCTTAAAGGGAACTTCCAGCTGCAATTTTCAAAGCTGCCTAGTAGATTTGGATGTTCGTTCTCCATTAAAGTTAATGGAAAATGAGTGTCCGATCCCATTGGGTGACTGAAAACTTCAGGAGTAATGTTAAGAATTGAAACGTTTTCTTTTATTTTTCCTCCCTCGGCTCTTTTCAAACCAGTTTTAAAAAGGGAGGGAAACAAATTCACCAACACCAGAACTCCTGGCCCTACTGCTTTCCCAAAGCAGCTGCACCACCACCAGATGTCATTACAACATGTAGTTTCACGCAGCGAGACGTACCGCTGCTTTGGATTTCCAAGACACTGAGCCCAGACGATCCAAGTTTTCCTTAAAGAAAGAAACTGGGAAGCAAGGAGAGAAGTTGTGGCTCAGTGGAAATCAAAGTACAAGGAATCTTTGGGAAGACTCATTTGTTCTCATGACATTTATAGCCCAGTGTCCAAACCAAATGGAAAGGGCTCGGGTACCTTGAAAAAGTTTATACCAACTGTACTGAGTTGTCTTTGTCCCCCTCTAGTGGCTGATCCATATAAGATGTAAATCTTGCTCTTGCCCATCATTTAATAGACTCTGTCCTCTACATCAGTGGTTCTTAGTCAAAGGCACACATACCCTGGGAGTACGCGAGGGCTTCCAGAGAGTACATCAAATACTTGCCACGTTTTACAGCAGGCTGCATAAAAAGCCTAGCAAAGTCAGTACAAATTTTAATTTCATACAGTTGACTTTTTTACACTGCTCTATATACTATTCACCAAATCATAACCCAATGGTATTTGTTTTATATATTCCAATGGATTTGTTTTATAATTAGATTCTTCAGACCTAGTGTTCAGTGACACTTATGAAATCAGACACAGAAATACAAGCAAGTCATTTCTAAGTGAGGTGAAACTTGGAGCCTGCAAGACAAAGCTCAGACTCCTGAAAAGGGCAGAGTAGTCGCACAAGGTGCAGAGCCAGGTTTATCAGTGAAAGTAACAGGTTCAACGCAAATGGGCTCAATTATAACAACTAGATTGAATTTATACTCAACAGCTCAGTCAGGGAGACAATAACCATGAGAAAGGTGTATGCCAGTGTTTCTTAAACGTTTTAAGACCGAGGAAAACCAAACAATTTTTTTTATGGGGAACACCAAGGATTTTTTGTTGAGCACAAAAAAAAAGTCACCTGCCCCTTTAAAGGTGGCCATTTTTAATTGTGTGCCGCGGAACACAGTTTAAGAAACGCTGGTGTATGCCTTCAGGAAGGGGAAGCGTTGACTTTCTCTAGATTAGTGCTGGGACGCAACATTTCATAGGCTGAGTCACAAACTCTCGTGGGGCCACTAGTGTTGATACTTGAGCGGCTGGATGGCAGCAGGGTTTGAATCTGGGACCTGTCGGCCCTGAAAAACATGACCTTTTGCTGCCTGACTTAGGCGAGAGCTCACCAACCTGTCTGTGGCCCAGTCACCACTAGGAGGGCACAGAGCATCCGCCGCCCTTGTGACTGTGGTTTACCATTTAGGCTTCTGTTTACTATCTGTGCTTGTTAGGAGTTTACTGGCACTCCGTGAACTACAGACAAAACAGGAGCGCAAACACCACTCTAGACACAGCCACTCCTGAGGGTTAGCAAAAAGGGTTTCATTAGAGATATGAGTTAAGAGGAAAGGGAGTCTAAATAGCAATGACAAAGGGTTCTGCTGGAGAGGTCCTTTGACCCTGGAATTGTGTCCCAGGAGAAATGACTAAACCTCCATTGTTCAGGACATCCGTAGCACTCAGCATTGGAGAACAAGGCAGGAGGGACTGAATTCTCCTGCCATGGTCCACAAAAGAAAGAGGACATTAGCAATCCCTGTCCCCGCCCCAAATCACTGACATCCTGTATCAAAATCAGGTGGATTCCAAACCACAACTGCATCTTTCTGGGGACGCCGCCACACTTTGCACAGAAGCCCGAATCGGTGCGTGAATCACTCCCAAGTTTAGGGCCTCGTGGATTCTTTTCTCTTGGGATGTTACCGAGAGACTGATCTATAAATAACCCTTTGTGGCATGGCATATTGACATCCAGATTTAAGCAGTGCTGCGCCACCACCCTGCAAGAGAAGGCTGACACACAGCTCCTATTTTTATATACTAAGTGGTAAAGCCATGTGTCAGTCATCAACACAAAAAAAGCAGCAAATATGCAGATCCTGTTTCCTCGGATCTCCAATACTCCTCCACCTTCTTCACATTCAGATCAGTGACAAGTGCCAGTTGTCCCCATCTGCTCATCACCTGCCAGCACTCAGATAACACACACATCAAAAGCACAACTCAGATTTTCACCTGTGGGTGTTTTGCTGTCTTAATAACAAGGTCCTCTGCTTCTATCGTGCTTTTTGATCCTTCTGGAGGAAAGGATCTTTAAATGATAAATGCCACCATGTTTTTCAAGTCAATCTCAAAGCACTGTCCCCATCCCCCCCAAAAAAGAGGTCAATATCACTATCATATAGATAGGAAAACGGAGGCACAGGATGGCAAGGGACTTGCCCAAGATGGCCCAGCAGATTGGTTGCAAAGCTGGGAAGAGGACTCAGGTCTGAGTCAATCTTCTGCTTCATCCACTGCATCAAATTGACTCCACTAACAAGCAAACCACTTCATGCAGCCCGTGCCAGAAATGCAGCCACTTCTGGGGTGGAAAGCATCCACTGGCTGCTGTGGCCTATTGAACACTGCCCAGTGGTTTAGGGCAGGAAGTAAATAATATCTTGTCCGATTGAGCCTATACAGATATGTTGAGCTTTGCATTTGTCACCTCCCGTGGCAATGCGAACTCTGATGCCTTCACTCAGATTGCAGCACCAACAGCAGGGACTCGGAAGGGCGCAAGTTATTTACCTGTGCACCTTTTTATCAAGACGCTGGAGTCAATCGGCCTGATCACCCCTCCTCTCTCTGCACTTACACCTGTGCAGAATGGGTGTAGAGGGCCCTGCAAAGATAGGAGAACTCTGATTTGGTGGCCTATCTGCGCAGTGGCAATGTAAACACGCACGGCAGCACAAGGCAACGGAGAATAAGGCAAACGTCCCTTGTAGGAGCAGGAGAGCTGCAGGAGTCAGTGATCAGAGACCTGGCTTTACATGTCATCTGGAAGGTGGCACTTTCAATAACACAAGGCCCTCTAAGACTGGATACTGACCTTGTCGCAGGAATAGGGTGTTAACCTTTTATAAAATCAGGCAATTTGGAACAGGAGATAAAAGTCCATCTCCAATCATCAGAACAGCCAGACTGAATCAGACCAAAGATCCTTCTAGCCCAGTATCCTGTTTTCCAACAGTGGTCAGTGGCACGTGCCCCAGAGGGAGGGAACAGAATAGGGAATCATCCAGTGATCCCTCCCGTCACCCATTCCCAGCTTCTGACACCATCCCTGCCCATCCTGGCTAATAGCCATTGATGGACCTGTCCTCCATGAATGTATCTAGCCCTTCTTTGAACCCTGTTATAATCTTGGCCTTCACAACATCCTCTGGCAAGGAGTTCCACAGGTTGACTGTGCATTCTCAGCTCTTGTGCACAACCCACATTTATTAGAATAGACACTTGTATCCCAACCTGGGACACAGCTCAGCACCATCTGAGAGGACAATCATCTGCTCAAAGGCAGCAGAGCAACGCATGTATACTGGTGGTCTCTGCTTGGACCATGAAACATGACAAGAGCACAGTCCAAAGTGTTGTGACTGAAGACCACTGCCTCAGGAAGTTCTGATCTTAAAAGGAACGGCACACCTGACAGATTGGGAACAGGAGAAGTGAATGGACTAACCCCTTCACTGGTAGAACTTCCATAAAGTTATACAAAGGATGATTTTGGCTCCTTGGATGAAGTTGGATGGGTGAGTTGGGAATATTAATCCACCCTTTTGCTCAGGACAGTCGTCAGGAGACTAGGAGCTGCAGTGACTTCAGACTTTATAAAGTCTCATAAAAGGTGCCAGTCAAATTTGGAGCAAAGGTTTGGGTTGGGTCTTATTTTAGCCAAGCCCAACCTCCACTTTGTACCTTGTGTCCATTATTTTTAAAGACAGGTTTTAAGGATAGAGACCTGATTGTCCGTCATGCTGCCTCTTGGGCAGTCATTTACCCTAGAGGAAAGTAGGTGTGTAACCCACAGCCACTCCGTGTGCTTCTGTCGCCCCTCGGGATGGCTCTGACACCAACAGAAACTTCCACAGCTTTGCCCAACAGACCTGATTCAAGCTATGGTGAGCCAACCTCATGCTTTAAGCTCCAGAGATCCTAGGGGTGACCCACGGGGGAGGTGAGGGCAGCAAAACAGGTGTACGTTGTTTCAGAAGGTCCAGGGCAATGGAGAATCAGGCCTGGTATTTTCAAACCAATCATGCCTGCGGTATTTATGTGGCTGCTTCTCAAGAATCTGTGACTAAGTGGTAAGAAAAAAAAACTTCATTAAATATGAAGTGGGTAAAATGAAAGCTCTTGAGCCTCCATTTAACAATGGAAATAGCTGATGACGATCGTTGCAACTTAGAAGTGGTTATGACTAATAGTGTTAACAAATCCAATATTAATAGGTTCCACTTAAAAAATAGCTTAGATTTTGCTACACTTTACAAGTGAGTCACTTTTCAAGTATCAGAGAAATGTATTTGCTAGAAAGATCTGACAAAGTTTAGATTCATACACACACACAAAAAGCTATTCCTGAAGGTCATTTTAAAGTTACAACTTAAACCAATGAATCAATATCCTTCTCCACCTCTGTTTCATTCTGGACTCTAAAAGCAAGTACTGTATAGTCGGGGTGCATATAAATGAAACCCCAGCTTTTATTCAAATGGCACCATTTTCACACCTTCACAGTAATTTACAAAATAGCTAATCTTGAACTAAGCACCTCTTTGGTTATGGCTACACTGCCATTTTTTTTTTTGGAAGATATGTAAATCATGCTCGCATTCGCATATCTTCTTCCAGAAAAAAACGGCAGGGTAGCTGTAGCTAAGGTCGCAAAGTCAAGGAGAGAAAAGTTCAGAAATGCTATAACGAAGGTTCCCTGTGCAACCTCAGTTTGTCCCCCTTGTGCATAGGCGTTGCAATTAAGGGCCTATTTGAATCACAGAATGTTTGGCAAATAATTGTGGCTGAGCTGTGGACAAGACATGCGGCGGGGGGGGTCACAAAAAAATTAATAACGGACCTTTTATTAATTGTGCTTGACAGCCGGAGCCCCATCCATGGCAGGGCTGACAGCCAGAGCTAATTAAAATCAAAATTGGGGTGGAAGCCGAATATTGCAGGATCCACAATATTGTGGATTAAATAGGGCCTTAATTATAAGGCAGCTTTTAATTACCGGATCACACTTTTTTTTTCAAGCGTCTTGCCTGAGTCAGTGCAAAGGACGGATGACACACATGCAGGGAGGCAGCTCTTTGTTCTCTTTTTAGCCTCCTCACTCCACACACAGCCCAACCCTTTGCTTACTGTCTGCCTTGGAAACCCGTCCACGCTTTCCGCCGGGGCTGTTTGTGGGGCTCATCACTCTGCCAGAGATGAATTCATCCTTGCAACACCCCTCCAAAGGAGGAAGGTTTTATTATCCCCCATTTCACAGATGGGGAGCAGCTGAGAGGAAAGACACTTGAATGTAGGCAGGGAAATCTACTCTAATGAACCCCAATGCTACAGTCGTGCTTTCAGACTTTCTAGGATGTGTACCCCTTCCAAAGAACGTAGCCCATCCCATGCTCCCAGCTGAGATAGGTATATTATGACCTTTCGTAAACAGAACCCGGAAAGCATTGCGTTATCCCGGATAGACAACACAACAGCAAGCAAATAGTTTTCATATTATTTCTTCCTCTGCCTCTTCTGCTGTTAAGGGCCTTCCCTCACTGATGGTGGAGGCAGTAGGAGGTTTGGCAGCATTAGAGTCCCTGCCTATGGCTTTAATGTCCATATTTTGTCTAGAAATTTCCTAGATTTTTTATACAAAGTTTGTTTTAAGAACATAAAAACACCCATACTGGGTCAGACCAATGGTTCATCCAGCCCAGTAGCCTGTCTACCGACAGTGGCCAATGCCAGATGCTCCAGAGGGAGGGAACACAAAAGGTTATCCTCACATGATTCCTCCCTTGTCGTCCATTTCCAGACAAACAGAGGCTAGGAACACCATTCCTACTCATCCTGACTAATAGCCACTGATGGACCTAACCTCCATGAATCTATCTAGCTCTTTTTTGAAGCCTGTTAAAGTCCTAGCCTTCACCACAACCTCTGGCAAGGAGTTCCACAGGTTGACTGTGCACTGAGTGAAGAAAAACTTCCTTCTGATTGTTTTAAACCTGCTGCCTATTAATTTCATTTGGTGACTCCTGGTTCCTATATAGTGGAAATAAGTAAATAACTTTTCCTGATTCACTTTTTCCACACCAGTCATGATTTTATAGACCTCTATCATATCTAAGCTGAAAATTCAAAGTCTTTTTAATCTCTCTTCATATGGGACCTGTTCCAAACCACTCATCATTTTTGTTGCCCTTTTCTGAACCTTTTAAAAGCACTATACTCCTCACGTTTCTGTCTTGTGCACTTATAACGGAACCCTCTTGAATTCTCAGAAGGTTTTGAATCCAGGATCAGTTGGGGAGATCAAGGCTGGATATTAGGGAAAACGATTTCCCTAGACGGTGGTGAAACACTGGGATGGGTTCCCTAGGGAGGGGGTGGAATCTCCATCCCTAGAGATTTTTAAGTCCTGGCTTGACAAAGCCCTGGCTGAGATGATTGAGTTGGGATTGGTCCTGCTTTGGGCAGGGGACTGGACTCGATGCCTCCTGAAGTCCAGCCCTAAGAGTGTAGGGCCCTTAGGATGACAGCCCAGAGCGACTCTACTTGATTCTCATTAAGGAAATGGCCAGCTGGCGTGGGGGGCCAAGCTCCAGAGGAAAGAGTCACCCACTGTCGAGTCTCTAGTCGTGGCTGCGCGCTAGAGAGCAGTGGAGCGGTAGCCAGTGACATCCCTGGGTTCTGTTCTCAACTCTGGGAGAGGAGCCAGTCTGGAGAGTATGGGGTCCTAGCTAAACATGCAGACCAGGCCCAGTTATTCTGAGGGGCCATTTCACCTGTACCCTGCGGGACAAGCAGACACGGTGGATTTCTCTCCTTTAAAGGGCAGATAACATTATCCTATTTCCAGAATTCAAAAGCACCAGTGAAGCAAAGCCCAGTCACTGTTGCCTACTCTGCCTCTCAAATTCACGTTGCCTTCTACAGTCATTGCCTGCCCTTGGAGGACTCTCTCTGGCTTCATGTAATGCTAGGACTTAGACTCTGAATGTAACGCTAGCACTGCACCCCCAGCCACGTGTCTACACTTCAAATACCACAGCGGCACAACTGGGAGGGGCTCTCCTATCAGTGTAGGTAACCTACCTCCCCAAGAAGGGGACAGAAGAATACTTCCCTGGACCTAGCACGGCCTCAATCAGAGGTTAGGGGGTCCAGCCATCACTCTCGGGGTGGGAGGTGTGAACTCCTCACGTAGACCAGGCCTTAGCCATGCCACAACCCTTGCTGGAAGACCTTTGGCAGCTCCTCTTGGCCCGGGCACGTCTGCAACCATACAGAATGAGCAGCAGTAGAAGAAAAATTCCAGCGCCGCTCCTGCCCCGCTCCAGCAAAGGTAAAGGGTCAAGAACAGAGAACACACAAACATGTTAGGTCTCTCAGTTGATCCAGCCTTACGGGTTATCACAGGAAGGCCCAAACAGCACAGGTCGATCACCACGCAGAGTCAGGAATAACAGCAAACACACAGGTGAGAGGTGTCCCAGACACCACGGTAAGTAAGGGGCAGAGACAGAAAGTTACAGAGGACCAGTATTTGGTGGGGCAGAACCAAATGTTCCCTAATGCAAATGTGCCCCCAACACCAGTCCTGGGATCTGCCAATATCATTTCCAAGGAGCTGACGTGCTGCAGCCAACGCAAAGGAAGCAAGCTGAGGGCTCACATAGCTGACGGCTGGAAACTGCGTGTCCACTTAACGCTTTCACTCGATTCAAAATGTAAATTCCCTGTATAACAGTCTGGCTTCGAACTACCTAGAGTAACAGGCAATTAGCGGAAAGCAAGACAGAAGTGAGAACTGCAGCGAGCATGGCATCTGTGCAAAAGAAAATTATTTTAGTGAAAGTCATGAAGCCCGTCAGCTCCTTCCCACAACCCTCATCCCAGGAAGGAGGACTGTCTGGGCCAGCTTTTAGTATATCCTTTGCACCTCTTATGCCTCCCAACTATGCAGCTCAACTCCAATTACAAACCTGGGCTGGTTACACCTCTCAGCAGACTGCCAAGCTAGCAATTATTCCCATTTTACAGGAATGGCAAACTGAGGCATGGATTTTAGGGTACTTGCCCAAGTCCTACACATATGAGGGGTGGTTTCCAGGGGTCACCACAGGGCCAAGTCCTCTTTTAGGTCCTGACCCAAAGCCTGATGAAGTCATAGGGGTCTTTCCATTGATTTTAGTGGTCTTCAGGGTATAGTTTCTCAAGGTAACGGCGCCTTTCCTACTGCTGTGGCGGGGAGCAAGCATTTTAAAAAAGTTATTGGCTTTCCCATCAGACACTGTTACTGATTTTCTTGAGATGCTCACAGTCTTTGCTGCTTTTCTTAAAGGACGACTCACTGAGTCAAATGCTTAGGCAAGAATCTCTGCTGTCAATAGCTCAAAAAGCGGAAGGAAAAGAATTGTTTTAAAAGAACCCAAAAACATGTTTAGATTTCATGAATAAAGGGGGCCCAGGACTTCTGGGCCCTTGTGGATGGGAATCCAGCTCTAACAACAGTGTGTGATGTAGAACTGGTGTTAATACTGCTGTGGGTGGAGAAAACCCATTGGTGTTTATGCACAAAAACGGGGAACAGAGGCTGAGACAAAGGGAATTCTACGGAACCAAGGAGAGGAATGCAGATGCCAAAGAATGGGAGATCCACAGAGAGACGGAGGAATCTAAAGACAGAGGGATCTGGAGGCTGGGAATATCAGAGAGAAAGCCAGAGGGGCAGGGGATAGGGGGAAAAGACAGAAAGGGTAAGAATCAAGAGAAACGAATCCAGGGGTCGACTTGGTTCTAGGCAACCTTACGATAATTTATGAAAATACTTCATTAATCTTCATCGCAACATTCTTAATTGCAAGACCTTTCACCAGTCTTGTTATTTGTGCACCCGTCACTGGAGACACTTGGTTTTTTTGTTGTCATTTCTCACACTAATTAGAGGGGCTTGGGTTGCTGGGAAGGTTTTTTTGTTGTTGTGATGGTGGTGGTGGTTTGTAATTCTCCTCAAGCACAGATCAACCTAATGGTAACACTGCCAATTAGAGTACCACTCTCTAGGCAGGCTTTGTGGGGCCTTCCAGGCAGATTTCAAAGGATTGGAGGGGCTGTTAATTAAATACCCCTGGAATATCAAGGAAATATTTAGAGCAATTTAACAATCTGCTGCCGAGTTGTTAAGCCGCAGATATATCTGCCTAATGTTCATTTGGGTATTTAATGGCCTCCCTATCTTATCTAATCCTATTAAATTTAAAGAGAGGCATCTAAGTTGAAGTGGTTATTGCTTATTAATTATTTAATGGCTGCTGGTTATGAAAGCATGTTTGGGGAGGCAACCCCAGAGAGCGTCCCTCGTGGTAGACACAGCACTGGGCTGTAATGGAGATAAAGCCGTTTTCCTGTTCTTTTTTTAAGACCTGGTAGAGGTCTTGCGCTGAAGCACAGGGAGATCTCACAACCCTGCCGTGGTCTGAACTGCCACGTCAGAGACGGAGGACTGCATTGCAACACTAGGATGGGCTGAGACGTTGGATGGAGAAACGGCCCCATCCACAGGAAGGGACCCTGCCTGAGGAAGGTTTTCGGCCTCGGGTTTGATCAAAGCCTGTACATTTTCACAGAAAATTTTGATGGACGTCCAAGAAATGCTTTTGGCAAGAAAAAAAAAACATTTACAGCCAGCTCTTCACAAGTGCTGTGAAAGGGCCATCCAAGCAGTGCGGAAACCATCATCCTGGGATGCCGATGTTCTAGTCGAGTGCTGCGATTCCTTCTAGACACCACTGTCGTTACCTATTCCTAGATTATGTCGAGGCAGGAAGCCCTGCCTCTGTCCTGTCCCAAGATGCTCTCCCAAGCGAGCCCTTGGAGAATATCCTACGCACAGACTTCCCAAGCACATCAATGGAGCATCACAGTCTAGCCCTGGGGAGTCTTTCCGTGGACTCCAGCGGGGTTCTCAGTTGGGTCTGGTTAGTAGAACCTAGCAAGCTCTCCTTGCTGGCACATAAGGTGCCGTGTCTGGTGTCCCGTTCAGTTTTACTCGCAGCTGGAGGGACCACATCTGCATCTTCTGTACACGTGGCAGCACCGGCCAAGGGAAGAGACGGGGAAGAGCACAGAGATGTCAATGGCAGAACAGAGGTGCAGGGTGCTCAAGCTACCGCCAAGTGGGAGCCAACAGAGGGACATGACATAAGACCGAGTGGGCAAGGAAGATGTTAGTGATGGCGTCTACCCTAAATGTGGACAGGCTAAGAAGGTGGTGTGGAGATTCCTGACAGCTGAGGTTCAGCCTGACCCCCAGGAGTGCCCTAGACTCCCATTTCACACCCACACCTGATTCCTCCTGCCCAGAGGGAGGATTTCCCTTCCCCTCTCCTCCAGCTGGGATGAGGTGTGGCCAGAGAACCGAGTGGCTGTGGTAGTGCCAGAGGGCAGCTCATGGGGACTAAGGTGGCATAGAGCAGGCAACACACAAACCAGCTGGGACAAGCTTTGGCAACGCTGCTCCCTCAATAAGCAGCATCTTGTGGGTAGGCTGTGCCTGAACCATCAGGTCTCTGGGGGAAGGACTGCCTAGATCACTTATCAGCACAGAGTCTGAGGCTCCAGCCAGGATCACCAGGCCCTAGCACAACACACACATGTAACAAGCAAGTGTTGATGTTTGTTTGGATCCCACCTGTCCTCTCGCTCCTGTTCTCTTGGATGCTCTTTAATTGCTACTCTCTGCACTGCCTTCCCCAGCAGGATGTGCCGCAGCACCTCTCCATGTGACGTAGGAATCACAGAACACTACAACTGGAAAGGACCTCAAGAGGCCCTCAAGTCCAGTCCCCTGCCCTCACGGCAGGACCAATCACCATCTAGATCATCCCTGACAGGTGTCTGTCCAACCTGCTCTTAAATATCTCCAGTGATGGAGATTCCACAACTTCCCTAGGCAACTTATTCCACTGTTTAACTACCCTGACAAGTAGGAAGTTTCTCCTGATGTCCAAACTAAACCTCCCTTGCTGCAGTTTAAGCCCCTTGCTTCTTGTCCTGTCCTCAGAGGCGAAGGAGAACAATTTTTCTTCCTCCTCCTTATAACACCCTTTTAGATACATGAAAACTGCTATCATGGCCCCTCTCAGTCTTCTCCTTTCCAAATAAAACAAGCCCAATTCCTTCAGCCTTCCCTCATAGCTCATGTTCTCTAGACCTTTCATCATTTTTGTTGCTCTTCTCTGGACCTTCTCCAATTTCTCTACATTCTTCTTGAAATGTGGTGCCCAGAACTGGACACAACACTCCCACTGAGGCCTACTCAGCGCAGAGTAGAGCGGAAGAATGACTTCTTGTGTCTTGCTCACAACACTCCTGTTAATGCAGCCCAGAATCACGTTTGCTTTTTTTTGCAACAGTGTCACAATGCTGAGTCCTATTTAGCTTGTGGTCCACTAGGACCCCTAGATCCCTTTCAGCAAGACTCTTTTCCAGTCTGTATGTGAGAAATGGATTGTTCCTTCCTAAGTGGAGCACTTTGCATTTGTCCTTATTAAACTTCATCCTGTTGACCTCAGACCACTTCTCCAGTTTGTCCAGATCATTTTGAATTATGACCCTATCCTCCAAAGCACATGCAACCTCCCCTCCCCCCCAGCTTGGTATCATCTGCAAAGTGATGATAGGAGTGCTCCAAGGGGTTGACAAGTTCAGCTCCCGAACACCAGGCTCAGAAGGAGAAACCAGTGAAGCCAATCACACCACAAAGGATAATTTCCATGCTGTGCAATTATAGCCTTGAAGGAGTAAACCTCTGGTGCACAATCCTGCCTAGAGTTTACTGCCGACGAGGAAACAAAACCGACAGTTGACATTGGAACAGCGAGAGATACCCTGTAATTAGTTAAAAATAGACTCCAAAAGCAATCGTGTTTGTTAGAAAGGAGGGTCTCTGCTCAGTTTGAAGAAGGGAGAAGAAAAGCCCCCAACAAATCCAAACATGTTTGATTCAGACACTTCAGTTAGGATCATTCAGAGCCATTTTACTGTGCCTGCCTCTCGCTCCCCCCAGTGCGACCCCAAGGTCCTGTCCAAGGACACCTCTCCCAGGCAAAGAGCCGTTCGATTCTGACACAAACACAGATGCTTAATTTTAAGCACCAAATTCTTGTGCCACTGACTTCAGTGGAAATACTCTCGCTGCTCTGTCACCTATACAGCACCAGAGCTGTGTGTCTGTTCTCGCCAGACATTAGCATCTCAGTCTGATGGATGTACCATCACCACACCCCTGTGCTGCAAGCTCCATTTTCTGCATCTTCAGCCGAAGCCGCCTCATGCCGTCAGATATCGCTCGGTGCATGGAAAAGGCTCCTCCGCTCCCTTCTATTCTGGGCTGCTCTTCGCATGCATCCTGTTGTTAAATCCCTCCTCCCAAGTCACTCTATTTGCAGGGTTTCATCTGATAAGCCCCTTGTAATTGCTCCTCCAGCCATCCAGCAGTACGCCTTCTATGGCAGTCGCTTTGGCTTGGGGAAGAGACACACAAAAGAAAGGTGACTTGCCCAAGGTCACACAGGCAGTCTGTGGCAGGGGAGGGCATCACAGGTTGGTCTCCCATGTGCCAGGCTAGCACCCTAACCATGAGAGCATCTTTCATTCTAAATGACTTTTTATGCAGCACCAGCAGCTCCCAGGATCTAGAGCAAGCTGGGACTGAGCCAGGCTGCTGGCCAGCCTGCTAAAATATTTACTGGCAGAAGGGAGGGGGATGTGTGTAGCCAATAGCATTAACAGATAAGCATCCGCTTATTTAATGGAGTCCACTATTCCAGGAATCCTGGAGAACTTCACCCCCAGGGTAACAGGCTAGCCCAGTTTCCAGAGGCATTGTCCAGTTAGTCTTGACTGACACTTCCAATATGAATTAGGAATTTCAGAGCCCTCAAGCACATCTACGCAAATACCAAGCAAGGCATCCTGCCCACCCTCAACCTTGGACGCAAGAAGGGAACAGCAAAGGCTCCGGCAGGCCTTTCCACCTTCTCACTGCCATCAAACACCGCCGCCTGCAGAGCCAACACTCCCCAAGTCTGTTGCTTCCAGAAGCCATATGGCTCTCAGCTTCGACAAGCTCACAGTCGAACAAAAAACCCACCCGCCCTCACAGGCAGCTTCCTTCACTCCTGTCTCTGCGGCTTGGAACATCATTCTGCCTGAGCGTTGCGGAGTATACTTTCTCAGCCAAGTCTCAGGCAACAGAAGGCTGTTTGCTTCTTGCGCTGCAGCGACTATGCACGTGTTGGCCGTTGTACTTCGGAGCACGTTTCTGTCCTTCTGGCAATACCACTGGAAAAGTGACCGAAGGGTTAGTTGTAGTCAGTGAATGTCGCTTTAGGATTCCATTTGCTGTGCGACTCCTTGCCACATCAATTGCCGTATCTAACCTGCCATAAATGCATGGGAACGCTAAAAGATAGCCGAGGCTTGCGAGAACGTCAGCTCTCCATAAGCTACTTCAGGAGTGAACTGACCAAGACGGGAATCTAGTATGGACAGACCACTCCACTGCCTTGGCACCAGCACCAGACATAGTATTTCCAGTGGTCCCTGAAATAAAAGGGCTGGGCCTAAATTTGCTAATAGCCTTCCTCTCAGCACTTCATGGGCCCAGATTTTAGGACTGAAGAAATTTGGCATTAGCACCTTGATAGTCTTGGAAGTGCACGAGAGAGCGCGCATGCGCTACACCATAAGAACGGTCTCCATCTACTCAGAACCCACCTTCTCACAAAGGCAGTGTCAGAGCAATAGGATTTTTACAGAACCTTTGCCCAGGGCCTGTGCCAAAGCCCACTGGTGGTCAATAAAAGACTCCCTGGATTTCAACAGGATTTGGGTTTGATCTGTCTGGTCCCACAGGCTTTCTGGATCTAGTATTTAACTAGACTCTGCACCTGGACCCCAGAAATCTGAATCCCAGGCCAGGTGATGCCTGCCCGTGCAATGGTTTTTATCTTCTTCAGTGACCAAAAGCATGGAAATGAATTTCTCCCCATCTCGGTCATGGCTGGAAACGCATTCCTCTCAGGCCCGCTCCAAGACTAATCTGAGGAATGGTGTGCAGGAGTTTTGCTGACATGGGAACATTTTCAGAATAGATTACGGTTTCCCCTTCCCAATAGACCACTCCTTTTTAAAACAAAACCAAGCCATCTTGGTTTTGGCCCCCAAGAGAAAGGGGACAGCAACTCCTCTTCTTGCTGCCAACACCAGCCCATTGATTTTTAGGTTTTGCAGCAGTCACTTCCATCCTTGGTGACGGCTTCCAAAAGTGACCCCCAGAAGGCCCTCTCCCAGGTGTTGTTTTGCAGAGAGACGGATACCCAGGGCAGGAGGTTTTTGGCATCTTTTACACGCCCCTCATACTGGGCACAATCCTTGTCTGTGGTTAGGTCTCCAGAGGTCTATTCATCTAAAATGGAACTACGAGGCTTGATTGCAGCAAATGGAAGGAGTACGGTCTAAAGGGCCTGTGTGACGTAGCAGGGGCTGTATGAATTCTGTTTGCCTCTGGATTCACTCTGTTTGCCTGGAGGGGTGTATGTGGACTCTGCTGTCCTGTGCTGTTCTGCCGTGACTACGTGTGGGTGTGTGCCTCAGTTTCCCAGGGCATTGTAGCACTATGTGGATGAGGAGGGGGAGGCCGGGCAGGACTCACTGGGGATGTATGTTCAGTCTCTCCCGTTTTGAGGACCAGGTGACAGCAAATAACCCCTTGGGCCTGGAAGCAGGACAAAGCAGGAGGTGGGGCTGCCTGGGGGCTGTGAGCAGTGGCAGTGAGTGAGAGTTGGTTTTCGGCTGGCTGGGAAAGAGGGGAGCCTAGCTGGCCTGGGGGGCCAGGGCAGTGCTCTGGGCCCCCCTTGCCCCAAGATTGGCAGTTCTGAATGCTCCTGGTTCCTGTAACAAGAAGTCTGAGCTACGCTGCATCCCTGTGAACCAATAAGCCTTCTCCTCTACTTGCCGGCTGACAGTCCCGTCTGGCTGTGGATGGGGGTGCAGGGCCCAGTGACTCCCCCACACTCCGTGACAACCCGTCCTGGCCGTTCCACCTTGTTGTTCCTGCAGACCTGGGATGTGAATGCTCAGAACCTTAACCTGACTGGATCCTCCTGTGGTCTGGTGCGTCTCAGCCCAGCGTACCCCCGTCACCCACGAGCATCACAGGCATCACTGGCGGCATCTCTCTCTCCGTCAAAGATCTGGCCACTCGGGGTCGTTAGACACTTTGCACTTCTCTAGCGCCACCTGTTTCAGGATCTCAAGGCCCATTCACAGACTAACGAGTAGTCCTGCGGCACCTTAGAGACTAATATTTATACACCGCATCATGAGCTTTCGTGGGCAAAACCCGCTTCTGCAGATGAGATGAGCCTGAGTGGAGAGGGAAGGGGGACCGCTTTCTGCACTCAAGATCATCTCATCTGCAGAAGCGGGTTTTGCCCGCAAGAGAGTCAATGCCTGAGAGGCAGGGGAATTAACACCCCCCCTGCAACAATCAGGTGAAAGACACAGTCCAGCCCCCATGGAGGAAGGGACAGAAGTGTGGCTTGAATGGAGCCTCTGCCTGCCTTGGCTGTTCAGTCCCAAGCCTGGGCACCTCAGAGTACTTCTGGGGCAGCGGAATAACTTGAAAGGCATTTTCTGAGTGTCAGACTCCCTCCCATTACCCAGTGGAGTGATCAGTCTTTAACGTTATCCTCACCATGCCCCTAATGCAGAGCAGTGCTGTTAGCTGCAGTGTGCAGATGGGGAACTAAAGCAGAGAGAGGCTGGCCTGTCCCTGTGATCTGCCTGTCCCAGCTAAGAGACCTGCCCAAGGTCAAACCAGCAATCTGTGGCAGAGAAGGAACTCCAATAAATAAGCAATGAAAACACCAGATTAAATTAGGTCTCGGTGAAGTTGTAGCAGCAGCCATCCGCAGGCACCATTCAGGGGATGCTAAGGGATAACGGTGAACACCTGGGTTCTTTGGCTATAGGAATAAGGGAGAGAGCAAGGAGGGCCAAAAGAAATTCAGTTTCCCTCTTCTCCACCTTAGGGGGCCAAGTGCTTGATCCATCGGTTCCTGTAACCCGCCTCCTACATTGGCAGATCAGACTACCCTCCCATCTCATAAGATTTCCTGTCTAGGAGTTCTGCTGACCCAGATCAGGCAGCTACCCCAACTCCTGCCATGTAAAGTCGACCCATCTAGTTTGACACCCCTCACAGTAGCCAATACTGCCCATGGCTAATACTAAATACACTGGAGGAAATATTCCTTCCTGAGCCTCAGCTCAGTCCTTGAAGCATGAGGATAGTTTAAGATAGATTTTTAAGTCTTGGCTTGACAAAGCCCTGGCTGGGATTGGTCCTGCCTAGGGCAGGGGGCTGGACTTGATGACCTTCTGTGGTCTCTTTCAGCTCTATGGTTCTATGATTCTAGGAGATGATTTTTAGGCCATTTTATTCTCATGGGCTAGAAATCGGAGTACATTTTTAAACTTCTCTCTTTTCATGTTCACGTTTGAGTTATAAAAAGTTTTTTTAAACACAATGGGATGGATCCAAACCACAGCGGCCATCTTTGTTTTCCTTCTGCGTGCCTTTAGAAGTCCTGAGTTTCCTCTGTAACCCTTTAATTATAGGGGAAAGGCAGATCTAATTAATCTAGCATGGATAAGCAAGTGAGGTCTAATCAATTACAGCTCACTTCAGCTTTCATCACTCTTGCCAAAGTCAGCAAATTTACTGACAGTTCAAATGCGACATTTTCAGAAGCCTGAGTAAATCGATAACAAGTAACAGTAATTTAGATGCACATTTCAGGCTACCTCTTTGTGGAGTGGCACACGAGGGGAGTTCACACACGCCCAAGGAGGCGCTGGGACATCAGCAGCTCTATCAGGTCTAGGTTTTACAGCACGGGGGGCTGGGCCGTACAAAGACATGGCGAGATGCACCTCCTGCCCTAAAGAACACAAGCAAAATAGACAAACAGGGCAAGGGGTGGAGAAACAGCTGTACCATAAGAACAGCCAGGCTGGGTCAGACCGATGGCCCCGCTAGCCCAGTGTCCTGTCTGACAGTGGCCAATGCCAGATGCCCCAGAGGGAATAGACAACACAGGGCAATTATTGCGTAATCCATCCATCATGCAGTCCCAATATCTGGCAGTCACAGGCTTAGGGACACACAGAGCACAGGGATGCGCCCCTGCCCATCGTGGCTAGTAGAATTGACCCGGGAATTGACTTGCCTTTGAAAACATAATCAGCTGCTCAGCGGTGAAGCTGGAAGTGGGATCCAACCCTGCCAAGAGCTAATTTACTACCCTATCCACTGGGCAGCACAGTCTTCTCAGGTTATGGGCCTCTCAGCTGTATCGTAGGTCACTGGTTTGATGATAGCCGGGGTTGGCTGCAGGCTGTGCTGCAGAAGGCAGTTCCACTGAGAGCTGGGGAGCCATCTCCTGGCTGAAACCAACCACAGTCCCGAGGCAAAGCAGAGTGGCTTGGCTTGATACTGTGGTGGGGACAGAACAAACGGGGCAGTCGCAGGGCCAGAAACAGGCAGGGTCTGAGGCACCAGCCCATCCTTCCCACGTGGGCTCCAGAAACCTCGGTGCTGGCTGCAGCGATGGAACGTGAGGCAGCCTGAGTGGAAGGAATAGTTAATTTGATGCAGCTCTGAGAGTTTCCGCATGGGTTTAACACCAGTAATGTCAGTGCTGGATGAAGGGTGACCAGATGGACCAAGGGTCCAGAGACAGTCCCGATGCTCAGGGCTTTCTTATAATTGTCCCCCACTGGAGTGCTGATTTTTTCACACTTTCTATGGGGTTAGCCTAGGCCCAGATTTTACAGAGCCTTTCATCCCCCTCCTTCCAACCATGCAGCGCCCTGCTTCCGGAGGGGTGAGGCATCAGGGCGGCAAACCCACAACGGGTCACGCTGAAGCAAGAGATGGTGCCACTGGAAACCAGCTGAGTGACAGACAGACCCTTTCACTGCTAGCCGGGGTCATGGAGGGAGAAGCTGAGTGGGCCAGGCCTCATCTGCCCGCAGTTTGTTTTTAAAGATGTAGAGAGCGTTAGCCTTTAATATATATATATGGAGATAGAGATATACCATCTCATAGAGCTGGAAGGGACCTTGAGAGGTCATCAAGTCCAGTCTCTTGCCTTCATGGCAGCACCAACCACCATCCTGGACAGATCTGCCCCTGATCCCTAAATGGCCCCTTCAAAGATTGAACTCACAACCCTGGGTTTAAAAGGCCAATGAGCAAACCACTGAGCTATCCCTCCCCTAGTGCTGTCAAAGGCACTAGGATTATCCCCACCTCACTCGCCCTGATTCCCTTCTCAGAGAATTTCCTTCTCCTCCAGCTGCAGTCCAATCAGCAGCTTCTGACCCACCCACCAAGCAGCCTGCTGGTGGACAGATCTTGGGCAGTACTAGCATGGGGAGAGCATTCCACCGGTCAGCGACCTGCAAAGATGAACTCCCACCATGTGTATGTGCCCCCCCCGCTTTGGTAGTCGCTTGCTGCCCGCCTCCAGGGCAGTGATTAGCACGCACGGAAAGCAGAGATGCTCACTTGCTCACGTGTGCGTGCAAAGCAGAAGTACCCACTTGACACAACAAAGTTAGGCTACCTAGGACCTCAGACCCGACCCCTGGCATCTAGATTCTGCAGCTCAGACAGAACAGGTGCTCCAGCCCTGTCTGTCTCTGGTGCGGAGGCAGCCCACAACCACTACTTCTGATGAGCAGAAAAGGCAGCGCGGGGCTTACGTGGGACGCTGCTTTGCTCAGCAAGGGATAAGGCTCCCCAAACCGCTCACACCAACAGAGACTGGAACAAGCTCTGCAAGCAGAGAACAGCACCTGCTCAGCCAGGACTGCAACTCCCCAAAACGCCTGGGCAAGAATGTGACCGGAGCCAGTAAAATGTGAACTCTGAACCCAGCCAATCAACTTGCAGTGGCTTATTTTAACCAGCCCCTTTGTTTCAGGCCAGGGCTGTGCAGAAAAGGTTCAGAATATTTTCCAGAGTTCCCTAGCTCCATTACCTCCTGTCTTTTCCTAAGCGGCCTTTATGTCAAGATTGGATGGGCCTGAAATATCCAATCAGCCCACAAACAGCATTTGATTTGTGACCAATCACACCCCAAACAGCTCAGCTTTCCACCAAGCATTCGATATTCCATAAAACGTTTATGGTCAAGTACGACGTGCTGGGTAAGCTTAAATCGCAAGGAAATGGGCATCTCCTGGAATGTCCCGGAGCAGGAAGAGGCTACATTTTGTCAGAGTTATTGCTCTGTTCTGTCGAGGCCCGGTCCTGCAGCATTTCAGTCAGTGCTAGTTTTCCCCGCTGAGTTCAGCGGGAGATGAACTGAGCGAGCAGCATCAACCCAGTACCAACGCAGTACCCTTTGGAAGCGACACCCTCGGCAGCCACCTCCATCACCACGCCTGTAAGCCAGGCACGTATTCCAGTGACCCTCTCTCAGTGAAAGAGGTTTGCGATGCGCTAGAACACCAGCACACGTGCCCCCGCGCTTTTGGAAGCTGTCACAGGCCTTCATCTCCCACCTGGCCGGTCACCAGAGACTCAGCCGAGCGGCTGCAACATTTCCAGGCTAACGGAAAGATACTGCGCACCTCTGCAGGGGGATCTGGGAGCCTGGAGGAGAGTGACAGATCAGAAATTGAACTGTCAGTCATGGCATTTCCAGCCCTGCGCATGAGACTTTCATAAGGAAACAGAAAGCAGGGAGATACTTTATGAACAATGGTGAGGTTTTATTTTTCCCCACAAAGCTCTTCTGTGAGAGGGAGAGGCGGATCCCCTGAGTAAGCCCCAGAAGTCTCCCAGGCAAGAGACCAGATGCACAGAGATGGCCAAGGAAGCTTGGTTTAACCAAGGAAGACAGGCCAGCAGGTGCAGTGCAGGGCACTTGTAAACAGGCATTGGGGAGGGGAGGAGGAATGACAGGAGATGGAGCAATGGCATAATGAAGTAGAGCGTTAAGGGTCAGTCTTCTGCACCAGCTCCTTGGGCCTGCAAAGCCAGCTTAGCCGGTGATACAAGTGGCTATCCCTAGCCAAAACCCAGTTACTCGGATCAGAAGTGTGTGCACCCAGCACTTCTCACAGGACTGAATGTGAGAGAGGCGTCATTTCCCTTTCTTGCAGCAGACAGCTGACATCAGCACCCTTATGAGGTAAAACCCCTCCCCACGTTGCTGCATGTTGACCTGACAACGTGCTGCCAAGAAAGTCCTTCTACAAACCCTTCTCCCTGTCAACAGCTATTTGAACCTGAAGTGAAAGCAGCAGCCGAGAAGAGCGGGAGGAAGAGGTAATGACCCGCAGTGTCTTCAAAACTCTGAAAGGAAATAAGCGCCAATCTGTAGCTCCTGGGCTGAGCGGGGCTTATTACCAGTGTTTCCAGCAGCTTCTCATCTCGTCTTCTGAATCCCAGTGTTTCTGGACAACCTCAGTAGCAAAAACACAGAGCTGCCTGTATTCTGAAAAATGTAAGAGCCCAGGAGCCTACACCAGTGACCACAGAGTCCGAACCTCATTCAGAGCTGCATAGATTGCACTCCATACATATATCAAAGGGGGTGAACGCTAGGGAGACAGAAGAGCTATTGAAACCAAAGGACAATGCTAGCTCACAAACAAAGGGGAAAGAGATGGGCCATGAGTATGTTTGGCCTGGAAACAAGAGGGTTTCTAACTATCAGAGGGAGGTTCTAGAACAGCCTTCCAAGGGGGCAAGAAGCTAACTAGCTTTAAAGTGCTTCGGAGGGAATGAACAGACCAGACAATTATCAAGCGATTTAACACCGGTGGCCAGTCACAGCTTCTGGCTGTCAAACTTAGGGACACCTGGAGCATGGGATCGTGTGCCTGACCATCTCGACTAATAGCCATGGATGGACCTATGCTCCAGGAACTTCTCTAGTTCTTTTGTGAACTCAGTTGTACTTTTGGCCTTCACAGCATCCCGTGGCAATGAGTTCCACAGGCTGGCCATACATTATATTCAGTAGTACCTCCTTTTGTTTTACACCTACTTACGTATTCTCCATTGGATGGTCTCTGGTGCCTGTGTTGTAGGAAGGGGTAAATAACACTTTCCTAGTCACTTTCTCCATCTCATTCATGATTTTATAGCCCTCCATCACAGAACTCCTATCAGGAGGATATCACCAAAGTTCATATACACACAGTCACCTATCTTCCCCCCTGGCTTCCACTCCTGTGGCCTGCCCCAGAGATTTACTCGTTTATCTCAGCTAGCCTGCTGGCCCCCCTTTCTCCCACGCTATGCAAGTGCACCACAGCCTTGAGCACGGGAAAACAGGGTTGCTTTGGTGCAAGTTTCCAGCAGTGACTGCATCAAACTCATGCCTCCCGCTGGAGTCAGCAGGGGAGCTGAACTGAGGGCTTCAGAGATAAGCAGCAAATTCAGGAGTCCATTGCCCCTCCCTGCTGTCGCTCTGAAGTTGAAGGATTTCTCGGCAATGTCAGCTACGCGAGTTCCCTCCGCAGCCGCACACCAGATTACAGAGGAGAGCACCCCAGTAACCACCTTTGCTGACCTGAATGCCCCCCAGGGGAAAGGCAATGCACTTCCCTTCAACCCCAAACCTCTCCAGATCAGATGCTGCCAATCTGCCTGAGATGTGCCCACAGGGCGAAGTTTCAAAAGCCCCAGCAACAGACAAGGCTGTCATCTGGGGCTGAGCCACCAAGCCAATCTGGCAGTGAAGCCATGAGACAGACTGGAACTATAGACCCTTCCAAGTAAAACTCCAGACACCACAACCCCTTCTAGTGTGGGATGCAGCAGGGAAATAAATCCCTTAAAGAAATGGGGAGAGGGGAAAACCAAGGGCCAGACCCTAAGATGGTGTAAAACTAGTGTCAGTTTACCCCAGTGGAAGATCTGGCCTTAAGTATGTCAAGACAGTTCACTGAAAAGCACTCAAATGATGCACTAATGGAGACCTCAACAAACATCACTGGGTACTAATCCTCCTAGCCAGCAATGTCAGTGGAGAAACAAATGATCATCTGGCACATGCAAGGGAAATACCTCATATTTCAGGGTTTAAATTGCTCTCTATTACAGATTAGGATGAGACCTTATTGGAAGCACATTGCACGCACACACCCCTGTCTGCACTGTAACATTATACCTTGGGCTGAAGCCTCTGGCACTAGCCACTGTCAGACCCGATTGATGCCCCACATCTGATCCAGTGTGGGAAGTCCCATGTTCCTCTATAGTTGCTGTTGCAAACTCATCTGCACTCAAACAAGCTTTTTGCAGCTGCTCTGTATTGCAAACTTAACTCCTGAACTGACATTTCCCATGTTTGTTCTCAGCAGACCTGGGCATAAAATGGTTTGCAAAACTCTCCTATTTTCAAGAAATCAAATATTTTTCTCTTCTCAAATTGGGATGAAAAGCTGACACCTCAAATATTGGCAAACCAGAAAAAAAAAACCTCTCCGTTTTTCCTCAGGTCAAATCAATGTTGTTCCAACCATTTCTAAGTGTTTCATTTCAATAATTTCAACAAATTTCATTTCAGTTTTGACCTTTTATTCTTTTAGATTAAAAAAAGCCTTAAATTTCTAGACAGAAAGTTATAGGGCACCAGGGGAAAACACAGAATTTTTCATTTTAAAAGGGGCCCAAAAGAAAAAGTTGCAACAATTTCATTGACCCCAGCTCTGATTCACTAACAGTTTGAGCTTCGATAAATTGATTTTTTTTTAAACCAAAAAAAAAGGGGTTTGCTTATTCAAAAATCCCCAACCACTTCTACTTCTCACACAAAGTGCGAGCAAAATGTTTCAGTCATTTTCCAGTACAAAAAGAGCATACATATACTTTCAAATGGTAAATAAACATGACCTACTTGGGAGGTGGTAAGGAATTGAAATTTGGCAGGAAGAACAGTCTTGCTTCTTTTGGTGGGCTAGTGAAAATGTTATTTTGTCCAGTTTAAGGACTCAAGAACTACACTTTAGATGGACACAGTTGCGTGTGTTATAGAACAGAAGGTTCATGTCAGTGTTCTAATGCACATATATTTCCATTGAGCAGAAGGTCTCACTCGACATACACTCTTCTCAACACGCCACTGGCTCTTCAAGGTCTGATTCATCACTAATGACACTAAGTGGGAGATTTGCCATTGATCCTGTTGTTATTAGGAACAGACCCCAAAGACATGCCTGAGAAAATGGAGCGAGCGGTATTTCACTCTTAGTGCAGAGGTACACAAAGAAGAGGGTCTGTAAAGATGTCACACAGGTGCCTTGTAGTGTTTCTAGAATTACATTATTTTTTTAAAAAAAATCTTAAAATGAAACCAGCTTGTGACTTTCCTCTAACAGTAGCTAGCCTGTCCATGTGCAACATCACATGGGCTAGCTTTTGCCCAAATTTTCTATGCAGATATTGTTCAGTTTCTTGTAATGTTTAAGTGGGGAGACCTTGCTGACTCTACACTACATTGTTAGTCTCCCAAACCTGATTGATCCAAAATCCATCTACCAGATAAAACCTTCTCCCTCAGAATTTATGATTTTCCCCCCTCAGATTTTATGCTATGGGGTGGAGGGGAATCAGGTGTCACTCCATGTCCTACTAGGAGTGGATAAAATCTTCGCTCTCAAACACTCTCTCCACCCTCATCTGACTCAGCTCAACTCTCCCTCCCCATACAGATTTTAATGCTTAAGCATTAAAAGACCTAGGAAAATATAGTACAAAAAGAAATGAGTAGCAACTCTAGCTGCTTTACAACAACACGTTTAAATAGCTGACACAAACCCACAAAAGCTAAGCCACCTAGTGTTACATACCTTCTACTCCTCCACCCACAGATATGTACCTTACCATTATCACAGCTGGAAGAGCCACTGCAGGCTGATTATAAAGAGGTCCCTTGTTGACTTCTCTTTAAATAACACCTCACCATTCAGGATGGAAGTCTGACATAAAATACACCCCTAAACAGTCACCATTTTGACAAAAGAAATTTCTCAGGAAAAAAATTGAAATCTTGACCTTTTGATGTATCGATCCACCGCAATGTTGAAATTAAGCCAAAGAATGATTTGTAAGCCTCAATAAATTCTGAGAGCTATCAGACTGCGGTTACTACCCAATCTGACGGAGTGTTTCAGAGACGGGATACTGCAGCTCCCAGATTTGGAGCCTTCCAGTTACAAATGAATAAGTGCATTTGACTCACCTAGGACATATGTTCGGCGAAGTCTAGACACAAGCCAGAGTTGCTGTTACCAGGTTTGTTAAGCAAGAAGCTGTTACCAGGTTTGTTAAGCAGGTGTCTTGGTTTGTTAAGCAAGAAGAGTCAAGCTGCCCGGCACTTTGCACAGTCATTTCAATCGGTGTAAACTGGGTTTTAAATGTGACTATTCTGATTGTGCAAAGGGGAGCCATACCCTGCAATAGTTACCATATTTCTTGACAGAAGTGTAGAGGAGTAAACTCACCAATGGCTTGGCCCTATATAGCTGGGTATGGAATACCCGGCTCATCACGTAGGGTCCCTCGATGAGAGCTGGTCATGCCTTGCCATGGGGTCTGCCTCTTCAGGGCTTGGCTCGCCAGCCAGGTCATTTATAGCCCCCACTTCCACGGTAACAGAGTCCCACAAACAGAAGTCCTGTCAGGTCTTCGGCCCCTCTGCAACGTCCTGCAGGATTCGGGGCTTTCTAGAGTCCTTACATCAAAGGGCGTCACGCTACCTATGCTCTGCTCTGGGTTCCAGCCCAGGGATCTCCTCTGGGCTCCTTTTCTCAGGCCTCTACCACAGCCCCTTCCTGGGCACACCCTGCAATGTTATTCTTCCCATCAGGCTCTGCAGCCTCTCTAGCTTCTCCCTTCTTCCAGGGCCAAGGCTCAGAGGATTTCCCTAAGAGCCCTGCAAAAAGCCCAACTGGAAACAGAAACTCTCACCGACGTCTGCCCTCCTGCCGCCGGCCCTTTCCCCCACTCGGTCCCTTGTCTGAACACTTCCCACATCACTCTCCCAAGAAGTCCAGATCTTCCCCTTCGATCAGGGCTCACCACCAGAGCTTGCTCCACCCCAGGACTGCCCTGTATCTCTCTTGATCCTTTACCACAGCTTCTTTTCAGGAGATAATCACAAAACCCACTCTCCTCCTCTTTGGCCCCACTGGCCTTTCCGCTGCCAAGAGCAGGATAGAAGAATTCTTCCACCGTCTCCCACAGCCCCTTCTGCTCTGGGCTTCCTCTCTTCAGAGTAACCACCCTGCTTCTCCCCACAGCTGGGACTAAGCTTTGATTGGGACTAGCTTTCCTTCCAGGTGCACCTAGCTGCCCTAATTGAGCTCTCCAGCTCCAGTCAGTCTTTTCAGAGCCAAGACCAGGTAAACATATGAAAGGGGAAGGGGGGGTAAACTCAGTCATCAATCCAATTCACCAGCACCCTTATCACCTAATCCCCTTCATAAACATATCAAGCTCCCCCTTAAAACTAGGCATGCTGTTTCCCACCACATCTCATATTGCCAGGCTATTCCAGAAACTCCCTTTTAATTGCTTCCAGAAGCTTCTCCTCCTCCCAAGCACATGCAAGTGTATTGATTTATTTAATCTATTTCTATGGCATCTATCAGAAGTGCCATTTAAAAACCACACTGTACAACATTACAGTAGCTAAAAGGACTCATACTTCCACACCTTGGAACAAACAGAGCACTGTATTGCTATGTACTTCTGAGATGATTACAGCAGCTTGGGAAATGTTTTTGGCTTCCTCCCCCCGCTAAAGAGTTCAGCTTGACAATGAAAACTTCCAGGGAGTTTGTTAGTTTTCTGATGCAACATCAGAACTCGCCCAGAAAAGCAAAAACTTCCCGCAGACATTCGCATTTGGTCATAACCCCAATTTTATACTAAAAATGGCTCAGTTTTCAACCTGTCTTCAAAAGGAGGCCCATCACGTGACTGACGTGTACTTCGGAGGTAGGGGGCAGAGAGCTGGCTGCAGATGATTCAGAACCACCCAGTCCTGGCATCCACCCCTAATGTACATCGCTAGAGCAAGAACCTTTTCTCATGGCACATCCAGCGTAGCAGAATCTTATTCCACCACATTCCCCGATCTCCCCTGCCCTGCCTTTCCCCATTCCCAACATGCCCTTCTCACACCGTTACCAGGTGGCACTGCTCCACCAAAAGAGGGGGCAGCAGCAAGGCAGACACAGGAGACAGCAGAGCGTAAGAACAGCTACACTAGGTCAAACCAATAGGCCCCCTTAGCCCAGTAGTAGCTGGGGCCAGATGCTTCCAAGGAAATGAACAATTATTGAATTCTCCATCCTTTGTCACCCAGCCCCAGTTTTTAGCAGGGCTTAGAACCCTCAGAGCATGGGGTTGTATCTCTGATCATCTTGACTAATAATCATGATTGGACCTATTCTGCAAGAAATTACCTAATTATTTTTTTAACCCAGCTACATTTTGATCCTTCACAACATCTCCTGGCAATGCGCTCAAGAGACTGACTATGCACCATGTGAAGTTACTGACCTATGTTTGATTTAAACCTGCTGCCTATTCGTTCACTGGGTGACCCCCAGGTTCTTGTGTAACATGAAGGGGTAAATAACACTTCCTTTTTCATGATCTCCACACCCGTCATGATCTTCTAGAACTTGACCATAAGCAGAACAGTCCCCGTCATTTTAATCTCTCCTCATAGGGAAGCTGTTCCATATCCCTAGTAGTTTTTGTTGATCTTCCCTGTACTTCTTCCAATTCTAATATATCATTTTTGAGATGGGGTATTTATAGCGTGAGAGTAACATGGATTTATATAGTGTCGTTACAATACGTATTGTCTTATTTTCATCCCTTTCCTAAGGTTCCAGTTAGCTTTTTAGCTGATGTTTAAAGTGAACTATCCATTACAAGCCAAGACCTCTTTTTTGAGTGATAACAGCTAATTTCAATCCCATCATTTTGTATGCACGGCTGGGAATATGTTTTCCAGTGTTCCCAACACTGGCATTTATCAACATTAACTTGCATCTGCCATTTTGTTGCCCAGGCTCCCACTTTTGTAAGAATCCTTCATAACTCTTTGCCGTCTGCTTTGAATTCAACTATCCTGAGTAATTTTGTATCATATGCAAACTTTGTAACCTCCTTGTTTACCCTTTTTTCCTATTTTTTAATATGTTGTACAGATCCTTAGGGGATCCCTCTATTTACCACGCTCCTCTATGAAAAATGACCATTTGTTACTACTTTGTTTCCTATCTTTTAACCAGTTACTGGGCCATAAGAAGAATTTCCCTCCTATTCTATGACTGCTTACTTTGCCTAAGAGCCTTTGGTGAGGGACCTCATCAAAGGCTTTCTGATAATCCAAGTACACACTATACCCATTAGATCACCCTTGTCCACGTTTGCCGACACCCTCAAAGAACTCTAGTAGACTGATGAGGAACGATTTCTCTTTACAAAAATCATGCTGACTCTTTCCCGTACTGTGTTCATCTACACAATTCTGTTCTTTACTATCACTTCAACCCTTTTGTCTGGTGCTGAAGTGCACTTGTGATTGCCAGAATCGCCTCTTCGGCCTTCCTTAAAACTCAGTACTGCATTAGCTATCCTCCCGTCCTTGGGTACAGAGGGTGGCACTGAGTAGCTCTGCATTTTCCTTCAGAACTCTTGGGTGAAAAACATCTGATCCTGGTGATTTATTACGGTTTAATATAGAAGTTTGCTCCAAAACCTAGCCACTTCCGTCCTCTCCTTTTCACTGGGTATGGAGCATGCCCTTTTATAAATCCTCCTCAAAGGATGGCTCTGTCCAAACATGTGCTCCTCTGCATCTGTCAGCTTGCCCACAGCCCTTACTCTAAAAACTTCTCTGCAATCCAGTACCATTTGGTTAGAGGGAGCCCATCCTTCCTGAGCGCCTCTTCCTTTCACAGACGTTCCCTAGTTCCTAAATCCCTCCTCTGAATGCCACAGTCTTGTCCACACATGGAGCCCCTGCAGTGCTGCCAGTCACTGGCCTTGTGAGTGGAACTGGAGGTGTTTGTACCAGGAGCTGGCTTTTTATATGTACCTCCACCCTGTTCTCCCTGAATTAGCCCGCCTCCTGGTCAAGCAATCCCAACTAGCTTGGGGATCAGACGGTGGCAGGCTTGAGCCTCCTTAGGAATCTCTCTGCCTTGCCAGTTGCTAGGCCTAGCACAAAGCACCCAAACTGACCAAGCTGTAAATGTCAAGCAAGCACACAGGGGAATTACACTGTTCAACAGTCCCCTACCCCACACTGAGGGGGTGCTCCAGGGGAAATCCCGTCCGTGTTCTCCTTGCACTGCCCAGCGCCACACTCCAAACTCCACATGGGTTTTGTTTTGCTAGCCTTGCAGATGAGACGAGTCTTGGGGTGAGGGGTGATAGCCCGTTAAGGAATTCAGAATGCACAGATGGGCAGTTCACACCCTCCATTAAGGCAGACAGAAAAGGGGCTAATAAGGGCTTGTTAGAAGAGAAGTAGAAAAAGGAGGAAGAGGAACATCTCACTCCTCCAAGACCAGTAAAGTGAGCAAACTGGGCCGAGGCTGCACGACAGGAATGGCTTACAGAGACAAAGGGCATAAGGGAGTGCAGGAAAGTAAGGGTGACGGTGTGTTTAAAGCACTGGAACGCAGGGGGCATGGGTTCCATGCTAGCTCTGAGACAAGCCACCACTGTGACTAAGGGAAAGTCACATCACCCCTCTGTGTCTCCATTCCCCCTGGTAAAACAAGGAGAACACCACTCCCCTACCTCGCAGGGGGCAGCGAGGATAAATTCAGTAAAAACAACTAGGCCTGTGGCCACTTGTAGACTAACAAATTCATTTGGGCGTCAGCTTTTGTGGGAAAACCCCACTTCATCAGATGCATGCCCCATGAAGGCTTAAATCTGTTATTCTTGTTTTTTGCAGATACAGACTAACATGGCTACCCCCCCCCGACATAAATTCACATTAAAGCAGAGCTACTCTCTTGGGTCCTGGTTCTTCAGTGAGTGCTGTACATTGGGATGATGCTTAGTACAGAAGCTGAGTCCTAAAATGCAATCTGTATATGCCCATACCCCTAAGAGGTCCGTTCCTGGCCCCTCATTCCAGTGTTCAAGAGGGGGTCTGCATGCCTCCTTGCTGCTTCCATCTCTGTACCTGGAATCCTTTAGGCAAACACAATGCCTTTTTTGGCCATCTCCCGCTGAGCAGCACAGCACTGCGGGGAGGAGAGGGGGAGAATGGAGCCTTTTCACGATCAGCTGCTCAGAAGAGCAAAGCCGGGACAAGATTGATGATGCTCTCTGGATGTACGATCTCCTCCTTGTGAAAGGCTGCTTATGAGGCCTGATAGACTTGTCATCTCTTAATAAACATCACTGATATGTCAGGGAGGAGAAAGCGTGAGCGAGGGGAGGACACACGGAAAGGCGGCTGACAATTTACGCAGAGCGCACTCCTTTCTCAACCCGGGCCTTGCATGAAATTCACACCCGCTAGTTCAAGGGCTGTGGCTTCTAACCAGCCATCAGACCTGCAGATGGCTCCTTTGATGCTATCAGTTTTCAAATTCCAGTTTGGGGGACTCTTTAAATTAATGCAGTAACGTCTATTCTCTAACCCTTAACTAGGGTGTGTCTTCACTACGGGCTGGATCAATGGGCAGCAATCAATTTATCGTCTCTAGTATAGACATGATAAATCAACTGCCGAGTGCTCTCCCATCAAATCCGGCACTCCACCAAAACTAGAAGAGTAAGCGGAGTTGACAACAGAGCGTCAACTGTCGATTTACCGCAGTGAAGATACTATGGTAAGCAGACTTATATACGTTGACTTCAGCTACATTATTTACATGGCTGAAGCTGCGTGATTTACGTGCGTGATTTAGGTCGACGGCCTGCGGTAGTATACACAAGGCCTCAGACCAATTAACTCAATAGGACTCTTGCCTGAGTGATGGATGCAGAAAGGCTCCTAAATTAATTTAGTGTAGGTGAAAGGCACAGCATCTGCAGCACATGGGGAATGCAACAGCATTCTGGGAGCTATGCTTCCTCTGTAAATAGGTCTTCTACTGTTTCGGAGCCACCAGGTCAAATTCTCTGAGTTCTGAGAGTGTGAATTTGGAATATTTGGGTGAGATCAGGCTCCATGTGCCTTGCATTTGTTTCATCTCTGTACCGCACCAGGCAAAGGTTTAGTGCTCAATGCATTTTAACTAAAACAAACTGCATAAATTAACAGCCATCACCATAATGCATTAAAACTGACAGCAAAGTATGACCTTATATGGGTACAAACTCACCAGGTTACATTGGCCATAGCTCCTATTAAGAAATGATCACATCGTTAAAACACATTTTCCATGAAGGGAGAGAATCCCAAAATGCACACTCATATTGGTGTCTGCACATGTAGACACACGCATTGTGATTTCACATGCATAGAGCCTATTTTCAGTACATACACATATCACTGTCCATAATTGGGCTGGATTTGACAAAGCCATGAATGCTTCAAAATCCCTTACTGATGTATCCTTGATTCATGTTCTCCCAATTAACGATTTTAAAATAAAGAACAGAACCAAATTGAACTCTTTAAAGTCCAAGCCTCCAGGGCAGTTACCGATCATTTAGGGAAGAACTGAGAATGACATGAGTGATAAAATTAAAGATTAGGGAAGTAAAATCCCCTTGAATTCCTCCGAACAGGGGCTGCCCCAGATGGTCAGAACAGTCTCTGTCCACAGCAAGCCCCGAGGGGCTGGGTAGCCAACTGCCCATTGTGCACAAGGAGCTGTTCCAGCCCCCACCAGTTAACTGGAACCGGTAAGCATCACCCATTAAGGGAGATGCTTACTGGTTAACCTTTCGTATCCCTATTAAAGACTGGATTTAAAATAAAATAATGAATTAGAACAAACAGATGACATAACCATGACCATCTATACTCTCATTCCAAGATGAAATGTGCATGCAGGGGTAACTGGTCCTTGGATGAGAAGAATGAGTATATAGTCCTTTCTCCAGTGGTATCTTGAAGGTGAATGAGCATGCTAATCCAAAATTAGTGTACAGGTTGAATCTTTCTAGTCCAGCACCCTCGGGACCTGACCGGTGCCAAACCAGAGAATCTTTCAGACCATGGGAGGTCAATATTATCTAGCAGCATTACCAATCCTTCTGCTGCTTACTGGGCTCTATAGAAGACATTTGGGGTCAATTAGAGCTAAATCACAGCACAGAACACTGAGAGCCAGGACTGGTGGCTGTAAACAAACTTTATGGGACCACAGGAAAGTTGGCTACGCCCATGATAGGTGGACACCCAGCTAACTAAAATCATGCTGGACCACGGATGTTGCCAGTCCAGAGAGTGCCACACTAGAGAGGTTCAAGTAGTACCAGGACTGCTTTTTAGAATCAATTATAACATCACCCCTTAAGCCTACTGATTGCCTTATCTGTTTCTGGTCCTATATTTAATCTTCAGTACTCCAAAACCCAACCACCTACGTTGTTACCGGCTATGAAGAGCCAACACCATTCTAATCATCAACACAAACTCCACCCCCGAAACACATTCTAAAACCAGGTCTAACCATCAAACGTTCACCACAACCTGCTCTCTAACCTGCCTCTAAATTATCTCACTTCCCTTCACTCATGTTTTACGAGGCCTTATCATCATCAAGCCTGCGTTTAGGTCCAGACCTACTCCCTCCTTACATGTCAGCACATTTCTATTCAGCATAAGCAAGAACCATCTCCATAGGCGACACTGAGCATGTGAAGCAAATTGTTTTGCTATCCTCAATAAGCACATGAAAGAAGAATCTCCTGCATATGCAGGGCTAGGTAACTTAGCTCCACAAGGAGCAACATATGCCCCAGCCAAGCCCACAAAGCCACGGTCACGTACACAGAAGGAAGCTGTGCTCCTGGAGTTCTAGGAAGAATGCCTGGGCATTAGCTTCATTGCAGTGGAGATCATAAGCTATACAGAAATAAAATACGATGGAAAGCGCCCACCCAGAGCATCCCCCCTCACCCATTCCAGCTTCATCCTGGCTCCCCTGACATGCGGCATGGGAGAGAGCCCAGCTCCTTGTGCGCTAGAGTCTGCTGTGCTGGAAGAGGCTCCAAAGCTTCCCCAGAACAAGTAGCTTTGCTCCTGTAAGTAGCTTAACAGGGCCAGCTCCCCTCCCCACGAGTCCTTGTAGAATCTTTGGTCCAGATCCACAAAGGCATTTAGATGCCTAAATGCAATTAAAATTAACCTTCACCCTGCCTCTAGGGGCAGATGTTACATAGGAAAGTCTGCCATGACTTGGTCCCGTACTATGTCTCAAATAATACAATACAGCGGCAGTACTTTAATTTCCTACAGACCATGTAGCGTTTTCTTCAATTCTTACTTATGTTAGATTGAGGTGACAATGGAATTAGTGTATCTTCATTGATTTAGATCCAGTCCTCAGATGACTCCATTGAGTTACGGGTACGCACGCCTTGATACTTAAATTTTTTAACATTCTCTTGTAAGGTGTTGTATTCGTATTTTTTTTAGTGCCCATATACATTGAACAGGATTTTTGTTTCCTTTGCAGACAAAATGTTGGATAACAACATATTGGTGCAATAGGTCAGCACACTTACTGGGCTAGAGCCACTTTTATAGGCATGCAAACAGCCTAGAGCTAGCTACAATGCAATCAATAGAGTCGATTGCTTGTAAATATTTTCTTACTAATATCTGATAGATATAACTAGTGACCTCAGATGACATTACCTTCTCAACTGGGAGGCCTCGCATGCTACATGACTGCTTTCCAGAAGAAATTAACTTAACGCTCCCTAACTGTTCTACCGATAACCTCTCCATGACCTATGACAGCAATGTCAAATTTAGGACTTCTCCCCCAGAATTTGCATCCGTAATGAAGGAGTTTTCCAAAGCTCAAGGCTCTCGCTCAAACGTGCACTTGAATGGTTCCAACTGGAGAAGAACAAAGGGTGACCTTTGGTTGACTTCTGATTGAAAGGTCAAAGTTCATCCCAAGTATTTCCTGTTCTCAGCAGCCCATAACCCACATAGGTTTCAAATGACGAGATTCTACATCAAAAGGGCACTTGAGCAGTTGAAATCCCAGAGGACAAATTGATGGACTTTGATTGACCTCTAATTGTAAGGTCAAAGTTCAGTATTTAAATTCACGGTTACTTTCTGCTGTACTCAACAGCCCACAAAGTACGAGGGTACTCAGCTAAAGATTCTAGCTTGACAGCAACATGGAGGCTGAGGTTACCACAAGGTTTTTCTTGGAATAACATTGAATTGCATAGCAGTGCAGTGTTGGACTGAAGAATATTATTGTTATTAACAGGGCCCATAGGCCAGAGCCAGCCTGCCAAACCTTTGGATCCGGCCCGTGGCCCATCCTGATGAGACCAGCTCTCTGCCTGCTGCAGCCTGAGGCTGTTCAAAATGGCAGCTTCCTCTAGGCATCGCACACCCCTGGGAGGTGGGGTGAGGGACTCTGCATACCGTCCCTGCCCCCAGGCCAATCGTGGCTGCTCCCATTGGCTGGAAACTAACCAATGGGAATGGTGATGATTGGCTTGGGGGTGTGGGCAGCACGCAAAGTCTCCCACCCCACATCAGCAGCACTGACCAGCACATGGAGGAAGCCTTCAGCAGTTTTGAGCAGCCTGCGGCTGCAGCAGGCAAGAAGCCTGCCTCAGGGTCCCTGTTGGGCTGCTGGCAGGGAGCCATCTCAGGTTAATGGCTCCAGGCCAGCACCTGCCTCTGGGACCCCACTGTCTCCTGTTCTCCAGTTCCCTGCCCCAGGTCACCTCCTGCTGCACCATCCCCCTGGTCAGAACTCCCTCCCAGACCCTGCAACCCCACCTAAACCCCTTCCCCGAGTAAAAATCCACTCCTTCACCCCTACCTCCCGACTCAGCACCCCAATCCTCTGCCCCAGTTCACAACCCTTGCTTCACCCATACTCCCTCTCAGACCCCACACACTCTCCCCTGCATCCCAATCCCCTATCCTCTGTCCCAGACCTTGCACCCTCTCCATAGAAAAGTGCAGCCCTTGACCACTTACCAACACCTTAGAGTGGGCCCCCCATTAAACATTATTGCCCATCCCTGCATTACCATTTAGATGTCCCTACCTATTTGAAGCAGTTTGTTTTGAAGTCACCATATCTACATTTTCTATAGTAGTGCCTTTCTGTTTGCCAGATCCACAGACCCTCCCAGAGGAAATCAAAGGGGACTGCTGAGTTCTTAGCCATTTTGAAAATCAGACCACATATTTAGGGGCCAACACTCAGAATGTTTACAGGGCTCTTCTTGAAGTCCTAGATGCTGGAGTCATATGATTATGTAGGAATCTCAGTTGGGTTTTTTTTTAAGTAAGTTTCTAGCCCTCATGACTTTAAAGAAAGGCTTGAGGTTGATGGCAAATAGAAAAGAGCCCCAAATGTATTATTTTAAAAGCTCATGATTATAAACCAATCTCATGATGTGGGGGCTGACTCATGATTTCTGATCACTTACAGCTGTCAATTCTGCTTTAGGCACTAGAGCCTATTAAAACTTTTTGTTCCCCTTTTTCCTTTTTGTTAGAAAAATTGCTTAGTTAAAACAGAAAACATACTTCTATTCAGAATTAGCTATTGTGATTGGACACCTAAGTCATATGACACGTTTTTTGTTCTCAGACAAGATAACCTAATCTTTATGACGAGACGTGGCAGAAGAAATGATTTTGTCACAGGCTCATTTGGGAAGAGACAGAAGAATTTAAAGTACAATTAGGAAACTTTAGTATATTTAAAATACTTACCCAACCTTTTTCAAAGTTATGTTGCAATTGGTGCTTTAACAAACATGTAACAAATGAAAGAAACTATCAAGGTTTAATGAAGAACATGTTAGACAAAGAGCAGAATAGACAAGTCCCTGAGAGTACTAAAAATGAAAGAAAAAAGAAAAAAAAACACTTCCACAGCAGCATTGAATACAGGTGGAAAGCACAAAATATCACATTTGGCAAATAAACAACATTTCTGTAAGGAATTTGCACATAATCAATCAGACAATAAAATTATATAAAAAAATACATTTATGTTCCAGAGGTAACAAAACACCAAAATCATCATCTGAAGTTGCTATCTAAGTTCAAGTCTCCAATTGCTCAAGGCCCTGATTCTGTGATTGGCTGCAAGCAGCCAGATCCTTTTTCTCCTGCAGAAATCGATTGCCTTCCATGGGGTTCCACTGAGGGGCTTTCTGGCAGGATTGCATGTTACTGTGTTAGCAAAAAAGGCAAATTCTTTCAAAGCACCTCAGGCCAAGATCCTAGGCACCTCAATACCTTTGAGGATCTGGGCCTAAGTGACTTACACATCTACATCCCATTGGAATTAGCACCAACGTTCCCACTGACTCTACTGGTGTGGGATCACTTTTGAAAATGATACCTAAAACTCTCAACATCAAAGTTAAAAAAAAATTGCTAATATGTAACTGACCTTCATTTACTGGTAAACAAAAAATCAAACTAAAGATACGGAGTAAAAAATTTTCTATATGTGGGATGAATGTCATAGAAAATCTCTCCAACATATCATCCAAATTAAGGGAATACTCACATCTCTATCAAAATTTGATGCCAAGACAGCTAAAACTGTCCTACCACATATGTTCAAACATAGGAGAGCATTTAGAATGAGAAAAATGCAAGAGGGAATTAAAATATATTATAATATTAAGTGGAGGGTTGAATTAAGCTAATGAACCTTACAAGACATCTGAATGAGTAGTTCCTCGCCCTCCAAAGATTCTAGAATTTTTCTGTATTATTTGTTTTCATATGCCGTCCATCTTCTTGGGTTTTCCATGTACCAATAAGCTAGCCTTTCATAGACACCCCTCAGCGACAAAGATGCATTACTGCCATTTTGTACCCATGTCCCCTTGATCATACCAAATTTTTTTTCTGATCAGATACTGCCTATTTCTTTGATGTTCTAACAGAAATGGAATCTAATGTAGACAAAGGAATCAGGCTCTGTGTAGCAGTAAGGACAGTTTAATGTGAAAACTGTAACCGTCAAGAAAGAGATTCCAAACTTTACTATATTAGTATAACTCATAATAACAACAACACAAGTGCAGCAAGAGAAGAGAGAGGGAGCAGAGATTCCCGTGGTCCTGTTTTTAGTGCTCCCCAAAGGAGACAAGTCTCAATCTTGCAAGCAGAGGCAGCTAAAATTCTGGATGTGGGATCGTTTTTACCTCATCCACAGTAATGACTGACCCTGGGCAATTTGTTAGATGTGTCACTGGATGGTTATGAGTGGACTCAGCAATAACTGGAAGGAACTGTCTTCCATGGGAAATTGTATTAAGCAAACTGACAGCATCAGGATAGAAGTTTCCCCCATCAAAGCCAATGAGAGTTTTTACCCACTGACGTCCAGAAGAGGCAAAGCTAGGCTGGCGTTGAATGTTTTTGAATATTGCGCCGGTGTGCCCACAGGAGAGTCCACGTAAAGAGTCAACAGCAGAGACTGTTTCCCAGGCTACTGGGAAGAGCCAAAAATATGGCTAGAATCAACAGCAGATCCTCCTAGCAATACATACAAAGACAAGGCCACATAATCTGCTCCCTTCCTCAGGCTTCCAGGAGTTGAGCGCGGCTGAGCTGCCTCATGGGCAGGGCCTACCCATCCCTTTTCCCTTCAGGCAGGAAGGGCTGCAGGGGGATCTGACCATGGACTGGTGGACCAGTGGTAACGCCACAGATTACTGATTACAAGCCCCAGGGCAGGCAGTGCATCAGCCGGACTCCATCCTGAGTGTGGCTCCGAGTTGCAACATGGAGCCAGCCAGAAATACAAACCGTGTGTAGTCAGAGAGCAGATGCTCACAGATTCCTCTAAGCCCCTGGGCTTCATGGCCTTGGCCCATGGGCCAAATGCATGATGGGCATTTCCAACAAGCATGCCTCTTTTTCCAGTTCAGCCCAGTGAAGGATTTCCTTGGTGCTGATGCAAAAGGGCCCATCCAAAAGATCCATATCCACTTCAGCCTGCTTCACCCGATGAAGGCAGGGACATGGTGAGTCCCACACTCCATGTGTTATGCTGGCTCAGTGGCAGGCTGCCATCCAGAGTTGCCCGCTGCGCAGCCCTGCTCCAGCCCAGAGAGAAAACAGCCTGCACATTACACCAACTGGCTTGCCACCGATAAGGCTCCATGTGACTTGCTGAGACCTGACAGCGATGCTGCAGAGTGCATCCCTAGAGGCGGCATTCACATTAACTCAGTTGCTCCATCCATCTCATTGTTGGGAGGGGGAGCGACTCTAATGCTGAGGCTAGGCTAGCACCCTAAGCACTGACCCAGGCTTCCTCACAGCACTATTAGCAAGTTGATAGTTAGGCTCGTGTCGAGATTTGCACTTAACACTCTACTTCACGGGTTAATTCCCGAATTTAGCTTTCACCTTTGGCACAACCACTCTCGCAATAACAACTGAGCTTTCTAGGTCATTTCCTGGATGGAATGCTTTTCCCTTTTCCTACATAAATATTTAAAAGTCACCATTTCTGTTTTAATTTAGCGTTTGTTGTCCCACTTTTTTGGCTCCAGAGAATACCACCGACTCTTCAAACCTTCCTAGTAGTTATCTGTTACTGACAACTTGACAGCAAGCTACAGTTGAAGAAAGGAGGTTTCAATTAGGCTAAATTAGGAATGATTGTTGCATCTAATTGTTATGCTTGCAGTTCAAGATAGCTCAGAAGTTCAGGTCATTTTCAAATGGTGTCATTATGGCAGGAGCAGCCAATCATCATGCTGCCCAGCTAATTTTCATACTGCAATTCTGTTGGTTGAGACAAGGCAGTGGAACAAAGGGACCTGTACCCATGCCAGGTGTTCCCGGCAGTAGATCCCCTCTCCATACAAAACACCGGATTGGCCCTTTCATTGCTGATAAATATCTCATGGCTGTGGGCCTAGGCCTGTGACTCCGAGTCCTATAGTGTGGGCAATTGTGGTTGAAGAACAAAAGTTATAGGAAGTCAGTGACCCCCTTTCTTGACAGCAGTAGGGAAGAGGAGATGTATTCTCCAGCGTTCTTATCATAGCTGGCATCTGGCTTTCAAAGCAGGCCAAGAACAGCAAAGCTTAAGTCTTCAGCTGCCATGATCATGCAGAGGAGATTTGCCACTGAAGTTACCATAGGAGCAAATTCTCCCTTTTCTTTCCATTCCCACAGCCAAACTGCTCCCTCCACCCCCATCATCCACTGCCCCTCCTGAGTCACCATCCCCTTTTTTTTAATCCATCTGTTAATCTAACTCATTGTCCTGGCCTGTCAATCGCATCACTCCTCTTTGAATGCCAGCACAGACTCCCTACCTGCCTTTATCTCAGATTTCAGCTACTGCTCACCACCTGCACTACTCTGCAGATTCGTCGGCCCCTTCCTACACTCGCCAGTCATGCTTCACACCCTACTTCATCACCTGCATTGTTCCCAGCCTTGCCCACCTGGTTATCACCTCTCTACCATCTTCTGCTCTGCCCCCAGGCACAGACCAGCCTCCCCACGCTCAGCCACAAGTACCATGGACACATTTAAGCCCTCCTTAAAATACCCCACAGTGCCATGCTGATAACAATGCACTGAGTTAACGAACACACCACTCATGTATTGTTCCCCTTCCTCTGCCCTTTGCCTCCTTTTCTGTCTCTCCTTACATTGTGGGCCCATTGGGGCAAGGGCCCGACCTTCAGGAATGTCTGGACACTACAATAAACAAATTATTATTAATGCTATGAATAATATTGTTGGCTCTCTGCTGGGGCCTCACATATTAGCTCCCTGTTGGCAGAGAAGTCAGTGATGTGGAGCCTGGTGTATGTTCTGATTGTTTATTTTATACTATATATGAGGTCCTAGAACAGAGACGGTCACAAACAATATGCAGACAATATCCTTTGTCAGAAATCTCAGCCCACATACTAACACCCAATTCACAGAGCACAATTCTGCCCTCAGAATTGACTAGTTAGGCTACGTCTACACTACAAGGTAGGGGTTTGAGTCTCAGCTCAGATAAGTATCGGAGGGGTAGCTGTGTTAGTCTGAATGGCTACATCTACAAAGGGCTTTTTTCCGGAGGATCGGGGCCAGTGTAGACGCTCTTTTCCGGCTTTTCTAAAAGCCGGAAAAAAGCGGCGGGCATTTTTATTTAAATGCCGCGGGGGATATTTAAATCCCCCAGGGATTTCCCTATTACGACCTGTAAAATTAGCATGCCCCTTTCGGAAAAGGGGCCAGTGTAGATGTAGCCAATCTGCATAAACAATGAGAAGTCCTGTGGCACCTTATAGACTAACAGATTTATTGGAGCATAAGCTTTTGTGGGCAAAACACCCACTTCATCAGATGCATGTAGTGGAAATTCCAGAGGCAGGTATAAATATACAGGCACATGAAAAAAAAAGAGTACCAATCAAGAGGAAGGCCAGAGATAATAAGATCAATTCAGTCAGGGAGGATGTGGCCCACTTCTGGCAGCTCATATAAACATCCTTGAATTAGCATGATGAGAGCTAGTGAGAGTATAAATAGTAGAATAGCTGCAGTAGCATGGGCAGCAATAACAGCAGCATGGGAGTACAAACCCTAACTCCATGGCTAAACTATGCTGCCATTGCTGCTGCTCCTCTTCTATTTACACCAGCACTAGCTCTCATTGAGCTAGCATGGGTAAATGTACAGGAACTAGGAATCTCATCTCTGGCTCATCGTGCAGACGTCGCCTTAGAGAGATAACAGCAGAGTAAACACCTTGCTGCTTGCAAGAATTCCCTCTCCACACCCAAAAAATAATTACATCAAAAAGCTAATAATACAACATTTCTTCAAAGGCTAAACAGTAATATCATGTGATTAAAAAAAGAACTTGTAAAACTATGTGTCATTCTTCCATCTGGTGAGTCTTACTATAACAATATCCTTTGGGGATTCTGAATAGAGCAGATGAAAAATTAGGAACAAGAACTGATTTTTGGCAAAACAAAACAAAAAAGTGGACTTGGCAACATCACCAAACCATTTTGCAAATTCATGTCAGTTTCCCCTAATTGTTTTGGTCAAAAGAAAATTTGATTTAATTCCAAGAAATTAAAAGTGTTTTCTTTCAGCATCTTGAAAACTAAACTTTAATTTTGCTGTTGAAAACAACTTTGCATTTCTAAATTTCCTTTTACAAGTTTTTTTAGCTATCAAAAAGGATCAACATTGAAATGAAACATTTGATTTTGTCAGAACCAAATGTTTAGTTCAACCCAAAACTTTTGAGGGTTTTTTTTGGTGTGGTTTTTTTTTTTTTTTACTTTTCAATTCGCCCAAAATTTAGAAATGTTTCATTTCTTTCTCGACTCAAAATCATTTATTTTTCTTTTTTGGAAATGCCAGAAAATCAAAATAAAGTCCATTATTTGCTCCACTCTAGATATGAATATATAAATGGCCAGACATCAGATTCCTTCTAGAAATGTGGTTCTCTTTTCATTTTGTTCTGTGTTTCATTTTATCGTAAAGGCTCTCTCAAGGGTCCCTTTCTCTCTGGAACACCAGGCTTCGCTTCTCCGAAGATTTCATTCTGTGAACCATCAGGAAGGGCTCCATGAATCATAATCTGACTGCCACTGTCACTCCATTTGTCATTAGAAAGATATATTGTTCTGAGATATGCAGTAAGGACATGGGTTGGGCCTATGATTTCCGTGTCACTATAATTCAGCCACTCTTTATAATAGACCCATTATGAGTGGGTTTCTCCATTACATTCACATACAGTTTTGTTGTCAAGGCCAGGGGAGGGATGGGGGGAGTTATCTGGGAGGGCATATCTAGTGAATTCCTGGAAGGGTCAGCTTTAGATCTGGCACTATTCAATATTTTCGTTAATGACTCAGATAATGAAGTGGAAATTATGCTGAGAAAAATTGCAGATGACAACATGCAGGGTAGGGGTTGCAAGATTCGAGGACAAGCTTAGAATTCAAAATGACATGGACAAATTGGAGAATTGCTCTGAATTCAACAGGATGACATTTAATAAAGACAAGTGCAAAGTACGGCACTTAAGAAGGGGGAGGAATCAAATGCAGTTACATGGGGAACAAGTGGATAGGTGGCCATGCTGCTGTAAAGGAGTTGTGGGCTATCGTGGATCACAAATTGAGTATGAATCAACAGTGAAGCAGCTGCAAAAAAGGCTTGTATCATCCTGGGGTGTGTTAACAGATTTGTTGACTAGAAGACATGGGTGGTAACTATCCAGTTCTCATCAGCCCTAGTGAGTCCTCACAGAGTAGAATGTCCAGTTCTGGGCACCACGCTTTAGGAGGGATGCAGACAAAATGGGGAAAGCAACAAAAATGGCAAAGGGTTTAGAAAAATCCAACCAATGAGGAAAGATTTAAAAGATCGGTCGCCTTTCACCTTGAGAAAAGAAAAGAAAACTGGGGGGAAGGGTGCTGATAACAATCTTCAAATATAAAAGGAAAAAATATGTAGCACTTTAAAGACTAACAAGATAGTTTATGATCTTGTTAGTCTTTCAAGTGCTACATATTTTTCCTTTTGTTTTACCAAGATCAGACGAACATGTCTACCTCTCTATTAATCTTCAAATATGTGGCTCGGAGAGAATGAGGATCCTCTCTTCTCCATGACCATGGAAGGCTGGACAACAAGGGTTAATCAGTAGGGAGTTTTTGATTAAAAATTAGGAAAACTTTAAAACTGAAGGGATAATTAAGACCTTAACAGGCTTTCAGAGGAGCCTGTGGAATCCCCATCATGGGAGGACCTGTAAGGAAAGATTGGACAAACACCTAGCAGAGACCGTCTAGGTTTACTTGCCCTGCATCAGAATGGGTTCTGGACTTGCGGGGCTGGAAGGAGCCACCATTTCTCTGAATCTGTGATCTGCCATTAAATTAGATCACAGATTGATTCTTTTCATTAGGTTTGCTCTTTGCATGGAGCTGAACTACAGATCTCTTTGGGGATCATGTTTGCACTGACATGCAGGTAATATTACCTTTTATTGTGGCTTTCCCATCTTTCCTGGGTACAGCCATCACCCAAGGTAGCGCTGTTGGACTGATATGACATTTGTTACCTCTTAATGTTTTGCTACAATATGCAAATTCTCTGGCACATGATGGCATGCAGAAAAGGGGAAGCAGGAACAAGAACATTCTTTGGAAACACTCCAGTAGGGGACACAGCATTCTAAGTGGCTTTGGAATTTCCCAACACTAAGGCCAATTACCATTCATATCATCTTGCTTGTGCATTAAGAGCTCAATAAGGCTGTGGCTAGAGGTCCATTCATTACTTCAGATAGATCACACATTCACTATACACCCATGCACAAGAAACACAGCAGAGGGATTTTAGTTGGAGAAACAATCAGAAAGCTATTTTCAGTATTGATTTCACAACAGTGATTTAGATCCTAAATCAAATCCATTTATGCAAAACTTCTGTAAGAAGTTTCTATTGAAATTTTTCAACAAAACAAAAATGTTTCATTTTGTTTGGAATTTTTCATTGAATATTTCAATTTTCTGATTAAATAAACTGGAACGAGCATTTTCATCTGACACAGGGAATTCTGCAGTTTGTCTTTTCTTCTCTCTCCTTTTCTTCTTCCTTCTTCCCCAGTGGCAAAAAGGGAAAGAGAACAAAATAACCCAACCCACTGACAACCAAAAGGAAACAAAAAATTTCGATTGAAATTTTCTCTCAATTTGCTTAAACAACACATTGAAAAACATTGAAGAAAATGAACCTTTTTTGTGAAAACATGTTTCCTCTGAAAAGCCATTTTTCATCAAAACACATTTCCATAAGATATGTCCTGCCAGCTCTGGTAGAACAGTTGTCGGCAATCATTTGAGATGGTCTGCGCAGTTTACTCATGGTTTCACCATTTGTTGGTAGAGGATCTGCCCCATACTCATCCTGGCAAAATCATAACTGTACCATCATGTGTAGCTGGTCCACCACACGTCATCCTAATAATCCATCAAATCTCGCAAAATAGGAGACACTTTGGTTGAATGGTTAAAGCAAATCAGACAGCATTCCTGAGCTGTATTCCTCATCCTGGTGCTAATTCATTGTGTGGTCTTGGGCAAATCGCTTAACCATCCTGTATCTCAGGTTCCCCTGGCGGAAGATGGGCATAATATGTTCCTGCATGTATCCTTGTCCTTGGAGAAAAGGCCACATAAAGGACTGCTCTTTGGCACAGGGATCTCAGCAGGGTTACGGCAAGCTACCTTCCCAAACGCATTGGTTGTGTCCCAGTCAGTGGTGCTAATCTAGAGACAAGCGATTGCTGCTGCCGAAATGGGCGAGGAATGCAGAAGACTGGGTCCCTCGCTTTTCGTTTCCGTGCTTCGAAGGTGGTGGAGTGTATCCTGACACAGCCGCAGCTGCACACAATGTTTGCGTGTGGCTAGAGAAATGTGCCTCTCGCAGCAGGGGACATGCACTCTACAGCTTGCTCAATGGGATGGTCCCACAGGCTCCAAGCACCACCCTCAACATCCCACGTGGCTGGTGGCCTCTTGAGGGACCCGGGCCATTGGCTCAAAGATGGATAAAGGTATGAGATCTGGAGAAATCAACCCCCATTCTCAAAGGAGCTGAAGGTGCTAGAAATCACTTAACACCTCCCAGCTGGTCTTCAGCACTAAGGATTCAGAAGAGGAGTCAAGAAATCAACACAAATGTCGAGTTTGGGAATATGACTCCACCTTGTCTCTTTCCTCTGTCTGAATATGTAGGGGGCATCACTCCTCTTTCAACACTTACGCCCCGGGGCCTCAGCAAACACTGAAAGAAACATCCAGCCAGGCGGAGGGCATCGTGGTGGCAATTCACCTGGCCCTCTTTGTCATTACTGAGTACACGGCACCAAAGCGTGCTGTCATTCAACTGGGATGTAAACCTGAGGTGCTGACCAATTTTCTGAGTATCAAAGATCCCCGGAGCACTTTTTGTAAGTGTAGGTATTCCCGTGCCATGGGACTCTGGGGGCGCTGCAGGCTGAAATCTCTACCCAATGCACAGTAAGAAAGGCAGCAGTGCCGATAAGAGACCGAAAGTTATTTCCTGGCCTTGGTCATATGGTGTGAGTCAGGGCTGTGTATATCGGATTCTTCACGACCAATATGGCTTCCGACAGTTTCTACTAGGTCAAAGGTGGTATTCTCAATGCTTCTGTCATGCATCTAGGAAAACCCTTTCCTTCCCAGCCCAGCATCCCCCCAATCTGCAGCCAAACACTGGCCAGAGCATTCACCCCTTTGACATGGTGGGAGCGGGACTGAATCAAACGACATGATCTTAGGCCAGAGAGGCCTAGGAAACTAAAGCAAATACCCCCAACTCCAAAGTGTGTCTCATCTCTCCGAGCCTTGAAAGCCGTGAGCACCCTGGGATTTCTCTTGCAAAAGGGAATCCCACAAAAGCCAAGGCAAAAGAAGATTATTTCTCCATACACAGATGGCTACTGCTGGTTCCTCCCTCGCAAGTTCTTGGCTTTGGCGGCATGGCATGGGTTGCCATTTTTACACCCCAATCCTGGGTGAGGAAGAATGCAATCAATGCACGAGGACCGTGGAGCAGAGCGCCTGCAAAATGCGAACTCAGTGCAGCAAGCAGCAGCAGCAAGGGCTGAATTGCCATTTAAATAAAATGCCAAAAGGCAGTCAGTGAAAGTGACATTTATGGTGTTACTACAAATGCATTCAGTGGGAAAGCTGAGTAGCAGAAGCAGGGGGGGGGGGGGAACAAGCTGTAGTGAAAACTGCCATCTGTATATTGTGCCCCGTTTTTAATATTCTGTATTCTCATAAAAAGTGTTGTTTCTGTCACTATTCAATCTCACAAACTCACACGGAACACTGTTAAAAGTCAGCAGTGTGTGAAATGGTATTTTAAAATAAATGAAACCCGCTCGCAGAGCTGCGGAGGAATATTGCAATGCCGAGGCGCTGACAGACAGGCACTGAAAAGTAACAACCGTTATCATCTTAAAGCAAAGCGGATTAAATAAAAACCCACAGCTAGTGGTGCATTACCAAGTCTGATATTGACACAGCTGCTGTGGTGGTTATTTTTCATTGTCTCATCAAGACAAAGCATCATGGGATATCAATCTTCCCTCTGTCAGGCCATGCCTGGTATAAAGTTTTTCGTTTACATTTTCATTATATCCCTTTTATCTCAGCTGCCAGCCTTTTTTTCCCCAACCCTAGGACTTGATGACTTTAGGGTCAGGGCTGAGTTCTTGCCTCCTGACCACCAAGGGTCCCCCTGGGGTAGAGGGTATTTGTCTTGCTCCCTCTCTCATTCACTCCTCCCATCCCCATCACTGGCCTGCAATTGACTTAGTCGGCCATTATCCTTACACACGGGAGAGAGGTGAAAACCCGTGGAAGGACGGGATTTTCATCGACTTCCATGGGAGCAGTGGTTGGAGGGTAAGTTGAAATGGTGGGATTCCTTGAGGGCAGTACAGCCAATAAACCTAAGTAAGCACCATCCTCCTTGCCCTGCCAAGCTTCCCTGGGCCGGCCTCTTCTCATCGCTGGCTTTCACTGCACTTCAGCATGGCTGGCCTATGAAGCATAGTTCAGTTTGGAAAGATTCTCCACGGAGAGGACTGCTTCCTCAGCTCAGTTCTGCTCGCTGCGGCATTTTCTCCTTTCTCCTGAACAGGACATCCCATGTCTCTAGCACTTACAGTGCTTTACACTGCAAAGACCTGGCTAGACACATCGTTGAATTATCCCTCACAACACAGTGAGGTAGGCAAGGATCATGACCCCCATTGTCTCTCTTTGCCCCCCCCCCCTGCCCCGATATTCAAGTTGGAGCATTTGACAGAACTTTGCGGACAGGCAGTGTCTCTGATTCTGGGAGCACAGAGACCTCAAAGCCTTTGGAGAGGCGTTCCTCAGAGCAAAGCAAGCTCGTATGGAATCCAGCGGTCACTCCTCTGCAGGGGGCTCCCTTCATTCAGCACGGCTTTTCCACATAAACCCAGCAACTGACTTCCTCTTCTTTTGATCTGCTCCAGGCCAGTTTCCAGAGACACTAACCAATTCCAGCTGTTTCTGGCCCTCTCTTCATTTTTGCCTCACTCCATAGAACCCTAACATGGATCGCCAAGACCTTCTGACCCAGCCCCCGATAAGTAATACCAAACCACAACAGTGCAGAAGGCAAGCACAGCCAACTCTATGGCACCATGGGCTCTCCCAGGAACCAGGGTTCCCACTGGACAAAGGTCCGAAGACTGGGCAGGCCAGAGATAGGGCCTATAGCCTCAAAGCATCCACCAGAGATAACAATACATCATGGAGCTCTCTCTCTCGTGTCCTGGGAAGAGCTGAGCTGCCAGGGACCTGGGGGAATCACTGGGGACCAAAGCCAGAGCACAAGTGGAAACTTGAGTTGCATAAGCATCCTTACCGCTGTCAGCCCTGTCGTTGGAGCCCTCAAGTGGCAAATTTGTTTTCTGAACCGTGTTTTCGGTATGAAATTATTATTTATTTCAAAGCACCCTGCTGAGGGGTAGGCTCTTCACAGAAGCCAGGCGACAACAAAATAAAACCATTCCTTGTTCCAAGAAGCTTTCAATCTCAGGTCCTGAGCACGGCGTGGGTACAGGAGAGCTTGCATGGAGCTCAGTGCAGGATCAGGGCCCAGGTGTTAGTCACAAGACAAGCACTGTTACCCCAATGGCTTGAGTGATTGATCAGTAGTTGGGGCCTCGCTGGGTTGTCTCCATTTGAGAAGAAATTGATAACACGGATGGGGTATTTCTTTGGTGGAATCCCGCTGATTTATTGCAAAGAATGTACACAAAGTCTTGTTTCCCAAGGCACACTAGCAACAAAGAACAGCAGACAGTTCCAGGCTCCCAACCGCCACGCCTGCCTCCCCAGTCAGTCCCGTACTTCAAAGACCTCTGTCTGCTCCTTTCCAAGGTCCCTCCGATGAATACTTCTTTTGCTGTCTTCCTCCCTCACTCACACACCCATCTTGCCAAACCACCTTGTTGCCCCTGAGTTTGCTGTCAGTCCCAGGAAACCCCTTTTTTCTTCTGATGTTAGCTCTTGCTCAGGCCCTGCCATGCATCCCACTGCCATGGGTGGTGGCTTCTCTTATTTCCAGGTCCCACTAAGGAAATGGGAGTTAATTGCTTTGAATGAAGGGCTCCTTCCACAACCAGGTCTGTGGTTGAGGGCAACAATTTCCACCTTCCAGCATAACAATGTAATTATGTATTTGCAGGACAGGAGCAAAGATCCCAAATTGTGGTCCTTTAGATCAGGCACACTAGAGGCTTGGATCACAATTCCAGGAGCTGGCAAGCTCTGAGTGGGGCTTATGCGGACAAGACAGACAAAGGCACAATCTACCTCTTCTGGCACCCCCAGGAGCTAGTCATGGGCCAGGACTGACCAGTGGATCAAACTACCCAGGCAAATGGGGGAGTCTCACTCTTTGTGTCTTCCAATCCAATACCTGGTGCAGGGTTGGAATGGAGAGGAGATTGACAAGATGAGCTAACGGCCCCTTTTGACTTTAAAAACCTATGAACTCACATTACCCAAACGGTGGTGTCAGCAATGAGTCCTTTTTGTCGTGCAGACAGTTAGTTACGGGGGCTGACAAACAAGCTCCTGTGTATGCAAAATTGCGCAACACACCTTCTCTTCTGAACTCTTCATGTTCTCGTGCTGCTGATGCCAATCTCTGTCCTCCAGCCATAATTCAATCACATAGAGGCCACAGCTTTCTCGTTAATGCAAAGTGAGCAAAACTGCTGGCACTTGCTTTACTGATCTTCCCACTTGTTGATTTGGGGAGCTGAGTCTACCCTAGAAGGCCACTGATTTCAGAGCAGGCACAAAGCCCAGTGGAATGCCCCGGGGCAAGGAGCTCTGTGTGGCTATGGCCCATGCACAGCTGGAGTTCCACACTGCACCGGAGCTACAAGTGCGCCTGGCACTTGTAGGGTCGGTAACCCAAGAGGAGACTGGAACAGCCTATGTTTCTCCCTCTCAACCTCTTTCCTGCACAAAAGAAGAATTTCACAGGCTGCTGCGCCCCCACTTGAAACTTTGCCACTACAACATTTTGAGCAAAACTTGAACGGGGGAGGGATTATAATTAATTTACCATTCAGAGCAAAGCACAACTAAAACTAGTGCATCCAAAGTCACAAATGAACAACTCAGTGAGTGAGTGAATGAAGTAATGATGGATTCCCAGGAGGTGACATTTCCCATACTAAAATAGCGACTTGGTGAAAATCCGGATTTTTTTAGTCTCACAATGGTATCTATAGTTGAGGTTTCTCTGACAGCACCAGCTCCTGGATGCATGGGACTTAGCTGAGAATCTCTTGAAAAATAATCGTCTAGCTCCCATGGTTCTGCAGAAAAGCTCAAAATTGACCTGAGAGCACGCAAAAGGCCTAGAAAATGGAAAAATAATAAAATCAACCCCAGATCAATCACTTCTTTTAAAAGCTCATGATTTTTAAACTGTTCTGTGAAGGGAGGGTTAAGACAACAGCTGTCATTTAGGACATGACTGAAATAGTTCTGCAGAAAACTGAAATCCTTTGTACAGATTACACATGCAGGACACCCCGGGTAGGTGAACACAGAACTGTCTTTCTTTCCAGCAGACTCCTTAATATATACCCCCTACCTGCCACCCTTCATCGTGACTCCAAACGTTCACAATTAACTCCACACCCCTGCTGATGAAAAGCTTAGCCCATCTTACCTTGAAGCATGTGCGCTTTAGCGGAATGGAGACCTCACTGAGTACATAGCTCATTTACTAAGTGTATGTCTACACTTTCACCCTCTTTCAAGAGAGGGATGCAAATGCAGCTGAGCAAAATTGCAAATGAAGCACAGATTTGAATTTCCCATGCTTCATTTCCATATTCGCTTTATGGCGCTATTTCGAAATGTTGCTATTTCGAAACAACAAACGCTGTGTAGACGCAGTTATTTCGAAAGAAACCCCATCTTCTGAAATAACCCTTATTCCTCCTACAATGAGGTTTACTAGTTATTTTGGAAAAAGGGTTTTCTTTCGAAATAACCGTGTCTACACAGCGTTTGTTATTTCAAAATAGAGCCATAACGCGAATATGCAAATGAAGTGCGGGAAATTCAAATCCGCGCTTCATTTGCAATTTCACTCAGCTGCATTTGCATCCCTCTCTCGAAAGAGGGTACAAGTGTAGACATACCCTAAGTGTTCCCTGGATAAATTTCGCTGGGCTGACAAACACAGCTGACCCAAGCTACCTCTAAACACGCTTCACTACAACCCGTGCTGAACTCAAGTGGACCCAAACAAAAACCATCCTTATGACCAGTTCCTGGAGCTAACCGGGAGGCAATCTGTTGCCTTTTGTCTTTTATAAATAATGGGGATTTTCTAGGATAGACACAACTCATTATTATTGCTCCTTCCCCCAGCCCCAGTATTGCCAGTTGCAACCAGTCAGACACCAAACACATGAGACTAGTTTAAAAAAAAAAATCAAAAGGCTTTCTTTCTTTCTTCTTTAAAAAAAAAAAAAAAAAAAAAAAAAAAAAAGAATATGGGGTTCTTTTTCTTTGCCTTCTTGTTTCTGAGTCTGTACTCGGGACTTGTTTCCAAGCTTTCCTCTGCAGTCATGAGGGCTGGAAGCACAACACGTTATTAAATAAAGGCTAAGCATCTTCTGTAATACCAGGACTCCAGAAGCAAATACCAAATAGCATGAGAGCTGGCAACACTGCCTTTCCGCCTTGTGCATCGACCCTACTAAAAGTTGATTGAGAAGCAGCTGTAAAAAGGGTGACATTTTATAAATAAAATATTCATTGTCATCTACTGCTTGGAGTATCACAGTAGCACCTCAAGGTCTCAACTGGGAGCAGGACCTCATTGTGTTAGGCACAATACAGGCACATAGCAAGACAGTCCCTGCCCCAAAGATCTTACAGTCTCAATAGACACACCAGTCAAAGGGGAAACAGCGGCACAGACCACAAAGAGGGCAGGAACAGAGCTCAGACAGGACTCCCAGCCCTTGCCCTTGGATCATGCTGTCTCACCATATTATTAAGGATCGTTACTATTAAAACCTGCCCATTTTGATTCAGTAAAGTCCCAGAGATGGAGGAGTATGGATGCTGCAGGTGTCTTGGCATAGCAGAGGGGTGGCAGGTGGTGGGAAATTCAAGAAGCTGCTGCGGCACAAGAGAGCTGGGGAAGGAGCTGAAACGGTCATAAGCAGAGGGTGCTCATTTGGGACTGAGATAAACCTGCAGAATCTTCTAGGCCACATTAAGAACACTTTCTTGATGTGGCTACTAAGGCCCCTGAAGCACACTCCTACCTTTATACTCGTGAGTAGTTCCAGTGAAGACCATGGCATCCCACTTGCTTACCTGAGGTGGGAATTTGATCCAGCAGTCACATTACGTCTCCTCCCCAGAATTCCCCGAAGGGAACAGTTACACAGAATCCTCCAGTAGAACTTTACTCTCGCCCTGAGCGGCAGAAATTGCCACTCCACATCCCTAATAGCAGCATAATCAAAAGTTATGATGCATTTTTCAGTAATCACAAGAAATGATCCCCACTTAGTGTTAAGTAAAGCAAATTCTCCACTGGAAAAAAAGCGGGGGGGAGGGGGGAGGAGAGTCAAAAGCATTTCAATTTTCATTTGAAATGAATGAGACAGTGTCAATTTGGTAAAGCCGTTAACAGCGGCAGTGCACCCCTCTCAGTCCTTAACAGGTACAATTTGCTTTTAACAAACAACCTCACGGAGGTCTCCCGCGCTATATTAACACAGTGGCATTCAAACCTTCTCGCTGTTGTGTGTTTAAATTGGGTAATAGAGTCAGTCGGAGGAGTGCCAACATGAATCTTAAGAAGCAGCGCAATTTGCCAGCCTCTAAAAATCCTTTTACAAAAAAAAAAAAACCCTGAATCTGTTTGCCGTTTGTGTTGGGTTATTTCAGAGCTGAATAATAATCATTATAAAAAAAAGGCCCAATAAGATCCAAAGTGGCGCGGCATGAGATGGTAGCAGCTACGCCCAGCTCTGAGTGAAGAAGTCTTTAGTTTGCGAAGAGCATCTGTGCACGAAGGCTCCCCCCTAAACCCAGGTGTCAGTGAAAAGAGACAAGTGCTACATTTTAATTGGCGTTACAGAGCAGACAGTCCTCTCTTCGGCATGAGCTCATGCTTCTCCACCGTCTGTGGAGACTCTGGATGAAATGAGTGTGTCTCTTGCAATGCTGTGTCCACAAAACAGATGGTATAATAAGGCAAAGAGAAATTCACTAGACGCTTAAACAGTCACCATGGGGCTCTGTTGGGTGTAGAAAAGAACGGTTACTTACCAGTAACTGTTGTTCTTCGAGATGTGTTGCTCATGTCCATTCGAAAGTAGGTGTGCGCGCCGCGTGCACCACGTCTTCCGGAGCGTTTTCCCTAGCGGTACCCGTAGCACCGGCGGGGCACCCCTGGAGTGGCGCCGCCATGGCGGGACATAAGTACCCCTGCCGGCGCTGCCCCACCTCAGTTCCTTCTTGCCAGATATTCCAACGAAGGGGAGGTAGGGTGGGAGTCGAATGGACATGAACAACACATCTCGAAGAACAACAGTTACTGGTAAGTAACCGTTCTTTTCTTCTTCGAGTGGTTGCTCATATCCATTCGAAGTAGGTGACTACCAAGCTAACCCCAAGGAGGAGGGGTCAGAACAGTCATAGCACCAGAGTCATAAAGGAAGGTGAACAATAACAGATTTATTTGAACAAATAAACAGTGACAAGTCACCAACCCAGAACAAAGACAAACAGATCTATATATTTACATATTTACATCACAGATTCGAGGACTGCAGAGCCCACCCTTGCATCCTCCCTGGCCTGTTGAGGTAGCACATAATGTGTTGCAAACGTGTGGAGGAAGACCAGGTGGCTGCCCTGCAAATGTCTGTAATAGGTACTTGTGCACCAAAGGCTACCGAGGACGCCTGCACCCTGTAGAGTGTGCCTTCACCTTGGGTGGGGTTTTACCAGCCCATTGATAACACTCTGCTATACACTGCACCACCCATCTGGATAACCTTTGCGTAGAAATAGGTGAACCTTTTCCCTTATCCCCAAATGCAACAAACAATTGTTGGGATTTACGGAAGGGCTTGGTTCAGTCAATATAAAAGCCAGTGCTTGCTTGGCATCCAGGGAATGTAGAACACGCTCCTTAGGGGATGCGTGAGGTTTAGGGAAGAACACCAGTAAATAAATCTCCTGAGATAGGTGAAAAGGAGAAACCACCTTCGGGAGGAAGGTTGGATGAGGCCGTAGCCTTACGTTATCATGTGAAAAAACAAGGTAGGGCGGCTCTATAGTCAGTGCCCTTAACTCTGATACCCTTCTAGCAGACGTAATGGCTACTATAAAAGCAACCTTCAATGAAAGGTGCTTCAATGAGCATGTAGCCAAAGGCTCGAAAGGAAGGGACATAAGCTTGTGAAGGACCAGGTTGAGGTTCCAGGCATGGTATGGAGCCCTCACTGAGGGGTACAATTTCTCCAAACCAGTAAGAAACTTTTTAACCACCTGGTTAGAAAAAAGAGAGGTTCCTGCCGTACCAACATGGAAGGCGGAGAGAGATGCCACATGGACTTTAATAGAGGAAAAGGACAGGCCAGAAGAACGGAGTTGAAAGAGATAGTCGAGAATAGTTGGAATAGGGGCCGAGGACGGTTGTACTCCTCTCCGGGACTCCCAAGACGAGAAGCACCGCCACTTGGCAGTGTACGACTGTCTAGTAGAGGGCTTCCTGCTGCTAAGGAGCACCATCTGTACCTGTCGGGAACATTCCCTTTCTGGTTGGTTCAACCACGGATAAACCAGGCCGTTAGATGAAGAGACCAGAGATCCGGGTGAACCATTACCCCCCGTCCCAAGGCTGAGTTAGCAGATCCCGAACTGGAGGGAGTGCTATAGGGTCTTGGGTCAGCATGTCCACCAGGATGGGGAACCAGAACTGCCTGGGCCACCTGGGGGCTATGAGGATGATCGATGACCTGAAAGTTCTCGCTCTGGTCAAAACCCTGGAAACTAGTGGAAATGGGGGAAAAGCATAGAGAATGCCCTTTGGCCACACGGTCGTCAGGGCATCCCCCAGGGATTATTCCCCCAGCCCCAGCAGGGAACAGTAGTTCCTGCACTTCGCATTGCGTGCCGAGGCAAACAGGTCTAGGTGGGGATAGCCCCACCTGCAGAAAACCTGGCTGAGGACAGAGTCCTTGAGCGACCACTCGGGGGCTCCAAAGTATCTGCTCAGTGTGTCTGCAAGTAGGTTTTTGCACCCGGGGAGGTACTCCGCCTGAGGCGTGATATTGTGGGTGACACACAGATGCCATAGACACAGGGCCTCTTTGCATAGGGGTGGCGAACGCGCCCCACCCTGCTTGTTGAGGTAGAAGACCGCTGCAGTGTTGTCCATAGGTACCAGGATGGAGCGGTGGGAGAGCCTCAGTAGGAATGCTTCGCAGGCCCTCCTCACCGCCAGTAGTTCCCAGACATTGATGTGCAGGGACCGTTCGGAAGGGGACCAGAGGCCCTGAGTTCTGTGGCACCCTAAGTGTGCACCCCATCCCAGGTCGGACGTATCGGTGACTACCGTCAGCGAGGGGGCAGGGGCGTTGAAGGGAACCCCGCTGCGCACCACGGAGTCCTGGGTCCACCAGAGTAGGGAGTCCAGAATGTCGGGGGGCACTGATACTATGGAGTCCCATAGACCCTTGGACTGGCAGAAAGCCTTCGCCAACCACGCCTGCAGAGGTCTCATCCTCATCCTGGCATGTCGCACCGTGTAAGTGCATGCCGCCATATGTCCCAGGAGCCTGGAGCAGACCTGAGGGGTCGTAATGGGGAACCGGGTTAGTTCTGAAATCAGCTCCACTATGGAGAGGAACCTGCTGTGGGGCAGGAACGCTCTTGCCACCTTCGCATCGAGAAGGGCTCCCACAAACTCTATGCTCTGGGAGGGGGTCAGGGATGACTTCTCGACATTTATCATGAGCCCTAACCTTAGGAGAAGAGCTCTTATGAGTGATACGTGAGCTTCTACCTGCTCGTACGAGCGACCTCGGATTAACCAATCGTCGAGATACGGGAACACGTGTACCCCTCGATTGCGCAGAAAGGCGGCAACCACAGCCATACATTTTGTGAATACCCTTGGTGCAGTACATAACCCAAAGGGGAGTACCGTGAACTGAAAATGATAACAGCCCACCATAAACCGGAGAAACCTCCTGTGACCGGGCCTGATAGCCACATGGAAGTAGGCGTCCCTTAGATCGAGAGTCGCGTACCAGTCGCCCATTTGTAGCACTGGGATGACCGAGGCTAAAGTCACCATTCTGAACTTGTGTTTTACCACTGCCTTGTTTAAGTATCGGAGGTCCAGGATAGGACAAACTCCCCCTTTTGGTTTTGGGACGACAAAATAACAGGAGTAGAACCCCTTGCCCCGCAGATGCGGGGGAACCCTTTCTATTGCTCCTTTTTCGAGGAGTGCCCCCACTTCCTGAAATAGGATGTGTTCGTGAGGGATGTCCCTTATTAGGGACAGGGTAGGGGGTTTTGAAGGCGGTGGGCCCAGGAACGGGATAGAATAGCCCGTATGTACAATGTTCAGGACCCAGGCATCTGATGTTATTCGGGCCCATGCCTGGGCAAAACGGGAAAGCCGGGCCCCAAACAGGGGGCCTGGGTGGCCGACTGGTACGGGACTCTCGAACGCCCCGTCAAAATTGAGGCTTGCCCTGATTGGAAGGGCCGTGGGGGCCTGCCCTCTGGGAATCTGACCTGGGGCGATGTCGTCGGCCCTTGAGGGTGCGCAGCCGCCCCGGAACCTCCACCGGAGGCCCGGGAGCAGCGCCTCCAGAAATCCCCACGGGGGACCTGGGGCTGCGCTCTACCCTGCTGCCTATATGGCAGTTGTCGCCGCTGCGTGGCTGGCGTATGTATGCCTAAGGACTTCAAAGTTGACCTAGTGTCCTTTAGGGTATGGAGCCTGGAGTCTGTGTGCTCCGAAAACAAGGCCTTCCCTTCAAAGGGAAGTCCTGTATGGTATGCTGCACGTCTGAGGGAATCCCCGAAATGTGGAGCCACGCTCCACGGCGCATAACGACACCTGTTGCCATGGTGCGGGCTGCCGAGTCCACGGTGTCCAAAGCCGCTTGGAGGGCGTTCGAGTAATGACTTTATCCTCGGAAGCCATAGCTGCAAACTCCTGTCGGTCCTCCATCGGGAGTCGGTCTCTAAATTTTTCGACCGCCTGCCAGGTGTTGAAAGCATACCTGCTCAGCATCGCCTGTTGGTTTGTGATACGGAGCTGCAGAGCACCCGTAGCGTAGACCTTGCGGCCCAACAGGTCCAGCTTCTTAGGCTCCCTTGCCTTTGGCGAAGGCCCGGGCTGGGGAAGCCTTTCTTTTTGGGCCGCGGCCTGTACGACCAATGATCCCGGGATGGGCTGGGAGTAAAGAAATTCGTGACCCAACTACGGGACAAAATAACGCCTTTCTACCCCTTTTTGGGTAGGAGTCAGAGTTGCTGGCGTTTGCCACAGGGCATTAGTAATTTTTGAAACCATTTTATTGAGCGGTAAAGCGAAGCGCGCAGGGGTGTCCTCAGTGAGGATGTCTACCATTGGATCGGTATCCTCAATTACGGGCTCAACCGGGACAGCTAGGTTGGAAGCCATGCGCCGCAGGAGGTCCTGATGTGCTCTGGCATCCATTGATGGTAGCCTGGGCGCTGGGTCTGCCAGTGCCTCATCGGGGGAGGATGACGACGACGACTCCTGAATCAACAGGGGAGTGGTCATGACCAACTGCGGAGCCGGTTGGATGGTTTGAGCTTCCGGAGGGCCTGTCTCCGGTACCGGTGGCTGTGGTGCTGCAGGATCTTGTTGCGGCACTCGAAAGGGAGAGGGGGGCACCCTAGACAGGGAAGCAGAGGGGTGGGAACGGTGTCCCGAAGCCTCCGACCCCATAGATAGTGGTGGTTGTCCCTGCCACTGATGATAGGCCCAGGGAGTCCAAAAGGGCCACTGCGGATGAGGGGGCCACATCTGCTGGTTGTGGTCCCTCCGGTGCCTGGATCTGGACCTGTGGGTCGTGGAAGCTCCCGAAGACCCTAACTGCACTGACACCGCGTCTGAATCCGAGGAGTAATCGGACTCAGGCCAAGGGGGGGCCGACGAGGATTGCGGTGCAAACTTGGCCATCGACTCCGGCTTGCCCGCGTGGGCGCGGCGAGGACGTGCCGTCTGAGGTACCGGGGGACCCATGCCCGGTGCCGTAAGGGCCGCTGATAACTGCGGCACCGGGAGACCCAGGCCCGGTGCAGCGAACTCTGCTGAAGCAGTTAAGTGTGGCGCCGGGGTGCCCAGGCCCGGTGTCAGCTGCCCCGTCAGAAACTGCGGCACCGGGGTACCCAAGCCCGGTGCCGTTTGCGACGTCATTTGCGGCACCGAGGTGCTCAGGCTCGGTGTCGGCTGCACCGTTTGTGGCACCGGGGTGCCTATGCCCGGTGCCGAGTGCGTCGCCAGTAACTGCGGCACCAAGGTGCTCAGGCTCGGTGTCGGTTGCGATGCCTGGAGTTGCAGCACCGGGGTACCTAGGCCCGGTGCCGGTTGCGCCGACTGAAGCTGCGGCACTGGGGTGCTCAGGCCTGATGCCGATTGTGTGGCCAGCAGGTACGGCACCGAGGTGCTCAGGCTCGATGCCGACTGAATCATGCCCGACTGAGACGGTACCGGGGTGCCCAGGCCCGGTACCGGGGTAGACCAATGGGTCGATGCCGGTGCCGATGATGACACAGAGACGGACACCGACTCCTAGAAGGCCACATGGCCATGGGGGTATGGCACTGGTACGGCCAAGTGAGGCTCTGGCAACTTGGAGAGCAACAACCTGCCATGGCTCGACGTTCCCTGAGAATGACGATTCGGCGTCATGAAGGGTGCCGTAGTAGTAGCGGGAGCCGACCCCACCGGGATTGGTCCCGACACATAAGCCACTGTAGCATGCCGACCCTGGCCATGCATGGGCGACGGCGGTGCCCTCCGAGCTTGCACCGGGGGCGACCTCGACCCGTCCGAGTCAACCGACGACAGCGGGAAGGTTGTAAGACTTATTAGGTCCTGCGCCGCTTCAAAGGTGTCCGGTGTCGACGGGCGATGAGAGGGCAGGCGACCAGGGCTCAGTAGACCCCCTCGGTGCCGACGGTGCACTGGAGGGGAAACACGCACCGGTGAACTGCCGGTGCGGTGTCCAGCCGACGTCAACTTCTTAGACGGAGACCTGCCCCGGGACTTCTTCAACTTCTTAGATGGTGCAGAGTGAGACCGGTGCCGGGATCTTAACATCGATGGCCGGTGTGTGGCCTCGCGCGTGGAAGCCGGTGCGCTGTGCACCGCAGGCTGGTCCGGTGGTGCCGGTTGAAGCGCCGTCTCCATGAGGAGAAGCTTCAAGCGGGAAACTTTCTTTCCTCGTACGAGGCATGAAAGACTTGCAGATTTTGCAGGCAATTGCCAAATGAGCCTCACCCAGACACTTAAGGCAGCTGTCGTGTGGGTCGCCCCGGGCATAAACTTCCCGCAGTCAGCGCACACCTTGAAGCCTTGCGGCCCTGGCATTCCTTACCCCCAAGGGGGGGAAGGAACAAAAAACAAAAATCCTAACTATCTAACTACACAACTATTTACAATGTGAGAAATGGGAACCATTAACTATCTAAGCCTAACAGCTATAGAGAGAGAGAGAAACGCTCCAACGACCAACACGGCGGTAAGAAGGAACTGAGGTGGAGCAGCGCCGGCAGGGGTACTTATGCCCTGCCATGGCGGCGCCACTCCAGGGGGCGCCCCGCCGGCGCTTCGGTACGGCGCTAGGGAAAACGCTCCAGAAGAAGTGGTGCACGCAGCGCACACACCTACTTCGAATGGACATGAGCAACCACTCGAAGAAGAAACAGGGTTGCACCCCTTTAATCCGTTTGTGAGTCCTCCCTCTAGCACCGCTCACTGGGTTCTGTGGCTTGGTTCCAAGAGATTGCAGCTCTCCCATGTGTGTTGTGTAGAATTAATAAACACCATTATTTGAAACCCAGCTGCGCCCATGTGGGTTCCTCTGTTCCAATTGTTATGGTGTGTGAAGAGCAAAAGATGCATGGCATTCTCCTCTGTCTCTGGGCCAGACCAGCCTTCCTGAGGTTCCTTTCAGACAGATTTCCTGGCATTCTTCTCATGGAGGGGGATGGCAGGAGGCGGGTGGTTGCCCCTGCACAACAAGCCAACCAGTCTGCCTGCCAAACTACTTCCTGAGCCCCAAAGGGATCAGCAGAAGCCCTCAGTGCAAACCACCACGCTGAGGTTTTGTCTGTCCCACAAAAACACTAACCCAAGGCGGAAGCGGCAGAGCCCGGGTTCACAGACCTGGACTTGTGGTCTCACACTCTGGCACTAGAACTAGCAGCGTCATCGCTCCATCTCGGGCTGACGCTTGGGCCCTGAGTACTGCCAACCAGAGCAGGAACAAGATCGTTATTTTAGCACGGAGCATAGAGCCCCACGTGCCCCAGCTGTAGACCTGGCTTTTGAGACTCACTGCTGTGAGGGGTTTTTTCCAGTGCTGATGTCCTCAGTTATGCTCAAGCCTATTTACCCTGCTCTGGAAGCACCTTTGTGCCTTAAATCAGAAGACCAGAAGGCGGCTCGCCCTTACCCCCCGGCTGAAGGAGCCCCTACCTTCCCTAGAATATAGGAAGTACAAAGACAGCATAAAGAGGAGAGAAACCCCCAGCACAGGGACGGGGCCTAGCACTGTGTGCTCCCCACCACTCTCTCAGGTCCCGCAGAGCAGCGACTCCCCCACTGGCCAGTCACCCTGGAATTCCCTCCAAAAGGCTGAGCGCTCTCCCTAAGCCAACTCTGCTGTGCACTGTGTTAATTCAAGGCTGGTGGGGACGAGGCGGGTTCATGGGCAGCAGCCTCGCCCCTCCCAGCCCCACATCCATCCCAGACAGCACACGAGGAAAGGCTTCCGTAGGGAAGCCATGGTACAAAAAAACCTCACAGCTCCACGACCTCACCGCCGCAGAGTCCTCTTCTCTCTCCCCCGCATTCCTTTATTCTCTCGTTTCATTATTTCACAGACTCCTCGTCTTTCTGCAGAATTACAGGAGGTCAATGAAAAATTCATGTTCTCAGTCAGTAATTGGCATTTTTGTTTAACATCTGAGGATCTGAATGGGGCGGGAGCAGTCACGCAGTTGTTAAGATAAGGTTCCTGCCCGTGCTCCCCCTCCCCCCGAGCATTTGGGGCCGCGCTGAAGGAAGTAAAGCACCCTACCTATTGAAATTGGAAAGCACGCCTCATGTTTTTATTAGCGCTATAAGTAATGAAAGCAGCCTGGATATATGCACTGTTTAGCGCGTAATCCACTGGAAATGATGTCAGTCCAATAATGCTATGTTCTACTTTCTCCTCAGTTTTTTTCGACTTCAAATAAATGCTTTCCAAATTTCAGCCGAAGTTACTGTTCCGATCAATAGCGCCAAGACTCTAAGCATAAGACTCAATTAATAGGATGCCGGCAAAGGCTTGCTATTGATCTTTGGCTGATCTGAAACAAGCCAATAGTGGCAAAGAAGGACCTAGAGCAGTGGGGTGGGGAATATGCTAAATAATTCCTGCACAAAAAGGGCCAGAGCCGAACAGTTTGTGAAATTGCAACTACCTGGAGTAAAACGAAGTACCTGTACTAAACAACTATTGTACTCTATTTCAAAGGTACTCTGGAACAGTACTAACAACCAGAGTCCACCCCTCTGAGCTCCTAAACCATTGGATTTAATGGTCACTTTGCCCTGGACATTATTTCTCCCCGTGTTTGAAATCAAACACATTTCATTCCCTTTAAAGACGCAGCCCAGAAGGTGGAAAGGAAACACGCCTCCCGAAAACAGCAGTCACGCTGTCAGCTGGGAAATGGGTCACTGTGTAAGTCGGTCCAAGGCTTACAGTGATTAGATCTATTAATACAAAGTCTCCAATTCCCCTCCAAGGCCCCAATTCACCGTGACAATCAGGGATGGGCTCAGTTTTGCTGAGATGGAGCCTAAAATCACGACCTTCTTTGTGATTGCTGCTTAGTGGCCTGTGTGAAGTGAGTCTGGGGGTTTCAGGCAAGCATCTACCATGGCAGTGGAACAACTGATGCCCCATGTTAACTGGCTCAGCAGGGTGACACCACCACCTCAGCCTTAGAGGAACTACGGCAGCGTGAAGTGGGGTGAGTAGATCTTAGCCTCAGGGCCCATCTATATGAAGGGGGAGGGGGCTTTTGCCCAGATAGGCTCCTCCTACTCCTTCCGAGGAGTCAAACAGGCCTGGTTCTGTGGCCCCTCCCTCAACCGACAAAGTGGGTGTATTGCCATAGGAGACTCCACCCACTATACCTGGCATTCAAACAGGCTTCGGTCCTGCAGCCCCCACCCCCTCCCCTTGAGAGGGATCCACCTCCTCACGCCAAGAGCTAAATACACTGGTGGAATCAGCAGTGGGCAGCTGGCATTGCACCTTTGCCCTTACTCCCATGCCCCATAGTCATTTGCTGGTTGTGGTCCCACCTTCTGCTGAGGGGACGCCCATGTTGCGGGCCGACTCCTTCCAGTCTGCAGGGATCAAAGAGGCTGGTGCCCACCAAGGACATGAGTGATGGCTCCTCCACAGAGTCATGGTCACACATAGGGGTGGCATTGGTTACAGAGTTCTCCAGACCCCAGCACACTCGCTCTGTAATGCGCCTCGTTGCAGCCCTTCTTCCACCTCCACCGAAATCTGTCATTGAGATTCCAGCCATGCTGCTCCCCACTTCTCCTGCCTTCTGCACTCCCCATCCAGAGCACCACAGAAACGGCCAATGTTCGCCGCTCGTTGGCCAGGACGATGGCCCATCAGTGCTGGGGGGAGGAAGCAGGCTGGAAAGATTCTCTATGACTCCTTCCTAAGAGCACGCATATGGGCTGAGTTCCTTTAAGCGCCATCCGCCAACCCGCCGGACACCTTGGAGCAGTTGACACTGGCTGTAGTTCTCTGCTCAGTGCTGCTTCCTAGATCAGCATCCACACAATGGTTTTAGCTGTCCATTGAATTTAGAGTAAATGTTAGAAAAAAGTATTCCAACCTCTCATAGGCCCTTCCCAAAGGCATCCCCCCAAAAATCTGTGAAACAGCTAATACAAATCAGGCACCTGATCATTTTTTGTCTTTGGGCCAAATCTTCAGCTGGTTAAAAGCAGCGTTGGCCTACTGGGTTCAATGCTGATTGACACCTGCTGAGAATCTAGCCGCCTCTTCTTTTTTTTTTTCTTTTTTTTTTTCTTTTACGTGTGGAAGCCGCGCTCCAGGCATCTTCTCCTGCCACGGACATGTTGGGGAGACCAAGAGAGGAAAGGCAAACCCCTGGTTTTCCAAGACAATTGACACCACTCGCTAATCAGTATGAGTGTGGATGCATCTTCCCACCACCTGCAGCCTGCTTCCATGTGTGTGCGCACATGCAGACCAGGGAAGTTAAAAGTGTTCAGTTTGCACATTTATTACATGCTTATTAGATAACAGGCTCCTGTATGATGAATTGGCTGCACAATTGCACTGTTCCACTTCTGTTCTCAGAGCTCTGCAGACGGTGCTAATTTTGTTTTGCACAGGCTCAGTGAGGCAGAGTTGGGTTAGAGGCGGGCTTCTACTGGCTCCAGAAAAACCCACCTGATCCTGCAAACATCACCCTGGACAGGACTTGTGGGACATGTTTTGCCAGCAGTTGTTTTGCTTTTCAATTGCAAGAGTGTCTGCAAATCTCATGGAAGCGACAGGGAGCAGACTGGCAGCTGCAGGGGGTGTCTACACTGCAGTGTAAGCCATGGGGTAGTAGATTTCAAGTTAGAAGATCTTGGGTTTATCAACCTAGGGCTTGAGCATCTACACTCACTTGTAACCCCAAATTAGGAATTGTTGATCTCTTAGTATCACCCAGGGGTTCCTGCATCTACACTGCCTTATGTAGGCCAAAGTCCAACCACGCACGTCCCAGTTGTCCTTGCACCCACCCAAAATGTGGCCTCCCTAGCCCTTTGTTCACAGTGCAGTGCAGGAAAAGTTGCCTGCCCAAACAAAGTCAAAGGGCTTGAACCCTCCAGCCCCATGGGTGTTGAAACTCTGGGCCTAAGCCTTGGGTGACTACAGTTTGAGTGAACATAGAAGGGGGAGATTAGGCTTGAGCCTGAATTTGAACCCAAAGCTTACATTGCCATGTAAGCATCCCCCAGTGACTAAAGTCTTCTGTTTATCCATAGAACAGAGACAGCGTAGTCAGTGCCTGCTAATTTGTCTCCACCGTGCCCTAGCAGGGCCACTTGTCGGGGGGTCTTGTGTGTCAACACACCAGTTTAGATGCACGGAAATACTGGCTTTGCCAAAACTCCTGTGGCATATCCACACACACAGCCTGAAGCACCTTCCCCATAGCGCTTGCCACAAGGAGGAAGGTTGCGTTAACTTCCAGCTACAAGACATTTCTCTGAGGAATGGAGGTGCAGCTGAGTCTGTGACTCCACAGTGTCTTGTCCACACTGGGAGAGCTCATTGCAGACTGTGCAGATCTCAGCCCGACACGAAGACCTCATTCCAAGCTTTGCGACTCAATGATAACAGCAGCCCTCATGAAACACGGCAGACACACTGTGTGTGCGGAAAGATCATCCAGGGAAACCGAAACTTCAAAAATATTTCCAGCAGCTGGTTGCATTGCCTTTCCGCCTAGCATGGAGTGGCTGTTCTGCTCTCTCCGCCCTTCATAGGAATCACCTGACCCCTTACCAGCTGAGCCCGAGAATAGAAAAGGGCTGGCTGCCCCAGGCCCCCTGCTCTTAAAGGGTCAGGTCACCTTGTTACTGGGTTAGAAGAAGCAACCGATAAGCAGATGACTCCATGGACCAGCTCCCAGGTTTGTTTCTCTTGGAAGGCCTGGCTCTTTCGTGACGACTTCTCCCCCGGTTTATTCTGAATGGTCATTCGTCAGTAGGATGCTGACACCTTATTTTTTTCCTTCTTTCCTTTAAGTTTCAATTCAAACACCAGCAAGGAGAGAAGAGTTCAGAGGCTGGTTCTTCCACAGGATTGTTCTCCACTTGCCCACACTGTGATATGCATTAGATATTTCCCCTTCCACATCAGGCCAAGGACACTGAGCGGTGCTTTTAACAGTTGGCATTTCTGCATGCGCACATGCGCGCGTGTGTGTATGTGTGTGAGGGTGAACAAGGCAAAATGAAAACCTACTTCCCTACTCGATCTGTCAGTCAATAGCTGTGCTTCCTCCTTTTCTCTCTCTCTCTTCACCCCGTTGGCTTATTTGTCCCTGTTTTGGTCAGTGAAGGAGAACAGCAGGGGATGATGCCAGCAGGGGCACCCACACGTATCTGGTCTTCACTTTATTGGCACTTCTGGAACATATTCCAGCACTCCTCTGCTTGCGTGTGCTGACGAAGGCAAGGAGATTGCTGAGCTCACTGCGCAACATTCGGCCTTGATCCACGTGGCCAGGGTGAGGGCTCCCGTGGGATCTGACCTTTTACCTCAAGCTCAGGAGGCCAGTGGCCGGAAGCTGGCTGTCACGTGGCCTTTTGGCATCCTCTGGGCAATGAACTGGTGGGCCTCAATCCCGTTGCTGATGCTCCGGTGTCTATCGCACGAGAGGCACTAATGGCTTTGCTGCTTGAGAGGGGCAAAGGAGTGAAAGACATGGAGGGTGAATTGCCTCTCAGAATGGTCCCAAAAAGTCAGGGGTACGATATATTGGGCAGGGAGCGGGGTGGGGGTGGTGGACCTCAGTCTGCTGCTGCTGCTCTGTGCTATAATGGGAAACACCAGTCTGCCTGAATCTTCAGTATGGCTAACATCATTGCCGGCAGAACAATGAGAAAGAGCATTCACCGCCCTGTGGCAAATTTCACCTTCTAGCAGCTGCACGAGAGTTCAACCAACCCTCGTGGGATTGCACCAGCTTAGTCCAGCTTGGTCTGGCCCCTATCACTGGTGGGCCTGAACAAGTCCCGCGCTTTCCCGCACTGCTCCTCACAACAGCCCCGGGAGTTGGGAAGCAATAGCCAGTTTTGCAAATGGGGAACTCACAGGAAGGTATTTAAGCACTAACCTCCCATGGAAGTTACGGAAACCAACCGGCACTAGAATTAATCCTTTGAGGATTACGGCCAGAGAAGCTAAGTCATTTTTGAACATCACTCAAAAGGTAAGCGCTGGAGCAGGGAATTGAAGTGCTAGGACAAGACAGAGCCCTAACGACTGGACCATCCTACCAAGCTGAAGGGAGCTGAATTCTGTCCGTCCTCCAGGAAGCTGACTGCGGCATCCCAGACCAGTTCAAATGTTGCCGATTCTTCATGGGAAGTTTTTTCCCCTTCCTCCATCATTGGAGAATCCAGCCTCCCAGCAGGGGGAGGAGTGCGTATTACATACATCCCTGCTGAATTGTTACATGTTTCTGCTTCATTCCTTAGATAGAGGACTTTGCTACCAGCAAACAAGAGAGAAACAGCCATCTGGGACCGCGTGTACTTTCCCAACAGATGGTTGACTATTCTAGTCGTGTCTTATTTCTAGACATAGATTGTACAGCAGCAGCACTAATGTGAAAATGGGATATGACAGGATATATATTGTTGACACCTTCTGAAAAGTTCAGATGAAAACCAAAATGTCAAATTCCATCTAATTAGGTAATTAAGAAAAGAGGAAAAAAGCTGATTTTATATATATGAAGTAGTGTGCATGTATACACACACAGCATATCATATGCATGCTGTAATATAAAGAATCATGAACACGGCCGCAGAGGCAGACACGCGAATGTATATATTCAGACATACCATGTAATCAGGGGCGGCTGATCCTGTTTTAGCTGTGGTCTGTCTGCATTTGTCATTCAGGTAGTAAGCGCTTCAGGGCATCTTCCATTCTATGTTTCTAGAGCGCTGCAGTTCTAGAAAGGGGCACAACAGGGCCCTATTCCTGGCCTGGGCTGGTTGGCACTAACAGCAGAAACCACATAACTTTATTGTAATTTGTCTTGAGATCGATTCTGGGAGCCACCAACAAGGCATGCCCGCTGTGCTGGAGGCTGCACAGACACAACAAATGAGTCTCCTGCTCCAAAGAGCTTACGATCTACAACCATGGTGTGTCTAAAAAGAGCAGGATAGTTTCTCAGCCGACATCCATAAGAGCTGCTAGAAGGTCTTCAGCAGAGGTCAGTGTTTTGATCAAATACAGAGGGGCACATCCCCTATGAAAGACTCACGGTATTGAAATGTACAGCTGTATAGGCAAAGGACGGATGAGGGAGTGCTGTGAAGTTTGGATACATATCCGTTCCCAACCCTCCCTCTCGTTTGTGGTGCACAGATGCAGTGTTTCAGATTGGTCCATTAGCCCAACAGCTATAAAGCAAAGTTTGGATCAAGATCTGAATCTCCTCAGAGTCCTGACATGGTCAGAGATGGGGTGTTGGTCTGGGACCTATTTGTCCCAAAAGGGGCTCTATCTTAGCTCACTCATCAGCAATTTACCCACTTTTCACAGAAAACTTTTCTTGTGCTTCACATGTTGACAGAAGAATGAGACTGCAAAAAATAGAGATGCAGAATTAAAGAGTCCCTGATCCTTGATTATCAGTACATGACAAGCAGCACACGGGGAGCGTCAGAAGGCTAAAAACTAAGCCATGCATTCAGATAACAAGCACAAACTATGACTCTCTCGAGCTCTCTTATCTCCAGGTACTGAACACATTCTCTTACCTCAAACTTTCAGGCCAGCAGGAACCACTGATCAATAATGTGACCTCTGGCAAGTTGCAGGCCACGGACCCTCACCTACCAACTCCTGGAACAGACCCCTAACCTCTGGCAGAGCTACTGAAGTCCTCAAATAATCGTTTAAAGACCAAGTTGCAGGGAATCCACCATTTTCTCTAGTTCAAACCAGAAAATGACCTAGGCTCCATATTATATAGGATGGCCAAAAAAAACCCAAGATCTCTGCCAATCTGACCAAGGGGAAAATTCCTTTTCAACCCCAAATACAGCAATCATCCTCCAGGGCAGACTCTCTGCCCTTCTCTTTTCTCTTTGTACCACTGCGACTTCCATCCCCTCCTGGGAACACCCTTACCACGATGGAGTCCTCAGCAGGCACAGAAAGGCAAAGCTGGCTCCCTCGGAAACCAAAGAGAGCTTGGCCTTGGACAGTCATGGGGCTGGATGCCAGGTCTGGGGCCTTGATTTCCTTCCAGAATCAGTAATGGGGGTGCTTGCATGAGTGTAGGCTTGCAGAATTGGGCCCTATGCCTTGTATTCCTTGCACATGTATCTGGGAAGCAGTTTGAGTGCACAACTGGGATGCTATATGGTATCACTCCCTACGATAGGCTGCGTGTGCACAGCTCAAACTCCGGCAAATGCTGATTCTCCAAGTGCTGTAATAAAAGCTGGTAGGGCCACCGAGATACCTGGGGGAGCAGGGCTGGCAGTCCCTGCTGAAAGCAGTGCCACTGCACGGGCTGGTGCATGGCTTCGGGCCCGGGGCAGCAAGGAAATCTGAAATGCATCCTGACGCCTTGGGACACTGTGTAGCACTCAAGGGCAAAGAACATAAGGCTCTGGCAACAAAGCTGCAAGGGAAGCCTCCTTCTCACAGGGCTCTGAGAAGTCTACTTGCATAGAGAGGAGGAAGGCCGATACCTGGCCAAGCCGTGTTGGGCTCCAGCCCCTTCTTTGCATATTTCACAGACAGCTGATGGCCACGGAGGCACGCTCCCGTTCTGCATCACGCTCCAATTCCTTGGGCCCAATCCAGAGAGGCATTTCAAGAATCAGCCAGTCGCCTGGGCATATAACTCATGCTCCTCTGGGCTGCCTCCTGTTCACACCCCATTACCTGGCCCCTCGGAGGTTGGCCTGCTAATTGACAAGGCCAGGAGCTGGAGCAGCACAAACTCCTCACAGGAGGCACGTGCTGAATGGAGCCCTTATTGACGATGCAGCAACGATACAGCCCAAGCGCCACGAGATCCCATCTGAGCGCGAGTCCTGGAGCGAGGTGCTGTACATGAGTCTTTCACTGCGCGCCCCTGCCCCACGGTGCTTACCGCCTGCCATGCAAGTCGGTCAAAGGGTGGGAGAAAGAGACAAAGGGATCAGTCTACCGTGCAATCAGTCAGGGCACGGCAGCACGTGTAGATACACCTGAGCGCACTTTGGTGTCATGCAGGGCAAAGCACGCTGGAGTAACGCAAACCTCCCAGTCAGCAGCGCAGGCGGGGACTAGTCAAGTCTGTAGTCAGGGTCTCAGGTGGGCAGGGATAATTGTGTGCCTCCATGGCTTCCCTATTACGTGAGCTGGCTAGGTCAAAGCTACAAAGCCGCGGTCACACTTCCCAGCTGAACCTGCCCAAAGTTACCCAATGAGCTCTCCTGAGGCCCAGTCTGCAGCCACAAGACCATAGAAGTGGTACCACAAGCCAAGCAGGGAGGGTGCCACATGGGAAGTGAATTAAACATTAGAGCCAGATGACAAACCAAACTGCTGAACCTTTCACCTTACTCCTAAAACAAGAGCTCGGAGCCTGGGCTGACCAGCCACCAGTGGCAAGCCTTCTCACGGCGGCAAAAGCCGGGGATTTTACCTTTTCCTCCTCCGCATCATGCAAAAAAGGGCACTGCAGAAAGGAGAGGATGGCTGGGAGTTTGGGGGATTTAAACCACGGCAAGACGGCAAACTCTGTCTTTGTCACTCTGCGGCTCCCTGCGTGTCACTCAAACGGGAAGTCTCCTGTCCCATTTCCATTAGGCCGGGATGTGTTTTCCCACTTTTGCCTAGTGAGGTACTTTCTGTAGAGCTGACGGTTAATTACTTGACAATGAATACACCACTCAGTAGTATACCACTCCGAAGAGAAAAGGGAGGGGATTTGGGGGGATATGAAGCCTATTATTCACTGCACACTCACACAGATTGCACAAAAACAACACACCCTAGATGCAGCAAATGCTGCCCCTGCTGTTAAGATGAAGATCTTTCATCAGCTCCTCCTTTAGGATCAGAGAGGAGATATTGTTAAGCTGCTGAAACGTTCAGGGGCATCTCATTGTACTTGGTAATGTGCAATGTACAAACCAAACAAAGCACAACCGCAGAAGATAAATTCAGAGTGGAGCCTCCATAAATCCCCCTGCCTATACACTGGGGTGGGGGAATTTCTTCTGCCTGCCCCCAGTGGGGAAACTCAGCTCTTTCGGGGGGAGGCGGGGGTGGGGGAAGTGGCACAGGGCTGCATTGAAATGTAAATTCACTCAAATTATTAAGCACAAGAGAGCAGCTCCTGCCAGCCCTTTGTTCCGCAGTCAGAATGTGTAATCGAGAAGAATAAATATAGTCAGTTATCAGCCAAACAAAGAGACCCAGGCCATGCATATTCACTGACCCTCTCCTTTTACCCCCAGGAATCTGCCCCCTTCACCAGGGAGGTTCTTTCCGCAGTCAACAATTAGAGATCAAAATGCCCTGTTAATTGGGACCGGAATTATAACCCATTGTTGTTTATGTGCAGGGTGGGGTCAGCCATGTCACTCTGTGGGACAATATTCCCCTCTCCCCAATCCCCATCCTGTCCTCGGAGGATGGGAGAGGACTCCCTTGGACACCCATCAATGTCGCGCTCATCAGGCAGAGGGGGGTGCTGCAGAGCAAAACCCTCGATCGGACAGACAACGCGGCTCCAACCATCGTCTCTGCTGGCCTCGGTGCTACTCCCAGACAGACCAGGACAGAGCCCCCTGCAGACTGGCCGAAAACAGAGTCCAAGCGGCCAAATGTCCCTCGCCACTTGACGTGTGACATGGCATGAAGGGTGAACTAAGCCCAGCTGCTCCGATACAAAACAACCTCTTGCCAGTGTGTCGTGGCACTTTGCACAGAGGCTCCCAGGTACACATTGCTACCAAGATGCTCGCCCTGGGGAAAGCTGGAAATGCACGATGCTGGTAGGGTAGGTTGGCAAGAGAAAGTAGGAAGAGGAAGGGAAGCTTTTCACTGCTAGGGTTAAGTTGCCTGGCTCGCTGCCAGTGGATTATATTAAGTTACAGGGCTGTGTTCAGGGGATTGTTGGCACACATTTTTAAACTGTGCTCAGGGCATCTAGAGCGTATGAGTAACTGCTCTGGGTTTTTTGCATTTGCATGACTGTAAATAATTCCAGTATTTGTGTTGGCCTAGCAGTGCGGATCTGTCTACACTGCACGCGGGAGACATGACTGCAATGCATGTAGCCACCTTAAGCTAGATTTGGTCTCACTAGCTCAGCGCTAGCTCAAGTAGCAGGCAAGCCACTGCTGCAGTGACTAGCCCATCCCACCAGGATCCTGGGTCTGTACTCAAGCAGCTGCAAAAGCTGGGGATTTTCCCCTCTGGGCAGCATTGTAGATCTGCCCCCTGCGGCTTCAGTCAAGGATCCTCTTGTGCAAGGTGCCAAGCACCTAACAAAAAGGTGGTGGAGCAGGGCTACTCCACATCCATGCAGCCCGAGGCCTGTTTGCGGCCCGCGGGGCGCTTTGGGTTTATGCAGGGCTCAACACGCAGCCTGTGGGTGGGATCCTTTGAACGTGGCCTCCACTGGGAACACCCTCCACAATGGCAAGTCAATATAAGGGTCTTCTGTTGATACCCGTTTTAGTAGTTCAATTCCTGGACTGTGCACTGCTCATTAAAACTGCTGTCAGATGGGTAGAAATCGGATGAATATTGCATGTTATTAATATCATCAGAAATGACTTAAATGGGGCCTATGTGTTGTGTAGTCTTGCCTTAATCTTTGCATTCATGCCTGTCAGCGTGAAAGAAACTATTTGCATATATATTTGCATGTGTATGCAACCATACTTAAGTTGTGGCCCTCAGGATGTGCTGTGAGTATCACTGTTGCCCCCGGGGCTTCCAAAGTTGAGTAGCCCTGTGGTAGAGTATGGTCAGTTAGGTAATTCCCTTACCGTATGTTAGGGCTGGTTAGTAAAATAATTGGTGACGGTCGAGCTAAGCAGGACTCAAGATTCACTATATAAACTGGGGCCCAAAAGGAAATTCTTTGGGAACCAACTCCAGGACAGAGCTCCAAGATCAGAGCTGCCAGTCCCCAACCCTGTGCCAATGACACTGGGCTGAAACTGGAGTCCCCCAGATGGACCTGATCCTGACTGGTCACTATAACAGACTGGGACCTCACAGACCACCTGCACCACGTGTGTGTGTGGGAGAGAATCCACATGCTGCTTTTCATGGCATGTTTTCAACAAACATGGCCTGCTGCCTTTTCCCCTGGAAAGGATCCCGTGTGCTTCTAAGCATAACACCATAAACGAGTTTGCAGGTCTCGGTGTAGCTCCCAACAGCCCAGTGCTGCTATCACCGTGAGCCGTGCTAATGAGCCATCTCCGTCGAGGGGCCCAGGCCTGCATGGGCCCTGGGTTGTGACAGAAGGGGCTCCCGTGCGGTCACAGCGAGGCATGGCTCCAGAGAGGGACGCTTGCGCTGCCTGTGTTGCAGCTGTTCTGTGGGCAAACCCAGCACATCCATCTCCAGGGCTGTCAATCCAGCGCCTTCCCCCAGCACTAAAGCCACTTCAAAGATTTACAAGAAGAGAGAGGGGGGGAAATCAATTTGGCTGGTTTTGAGTTATATGAATATAATAAACTCCAAGTGTCCTGCTTTTGGAGGCAGTCTGGGCCTCCAATAACTCAGCAGCGGATTCATTAAACAAAGGCAGAGAGGTAAAAGCAGCCAAGCCATTAAAATAAACTACTGGGAAAGGCAGCGCCATGCAGGCTGTAAATATCTTTGACTCATTTTCAGACAATTTTTTTTAACCACTTCTCATTTAACGGGTGACCGCTGAATTCGGCCCCCCCAGAATCATCGTTCTGTGTCCTCCCACGGGACTGCTCCTCAGAGGATCACAGCGCACTCTCTCAACCACAGCTACATAAGCCTTGCAACTTGGCTGAGCAACAAGCAGGCACAGTTCACCCGCCTCTGAAACGCAGGTGCCACCAGAGGGAGCTCTCAATGCCCGAGTTCCAGCGAGCGGGAGAGTTTTGGCAAATTACTGGATGCTTTAATTGGGGCGTTGGAGCCACTCTCCTGAATCCCCAGTGCCGCCTCTTGCAACCCACCACCTTCTTTCAGCAGGCTGGGCTCAGAGGGATGAATCTGCTGAATAGCCAACACCAATTTGGCAATAGCTAGGCTTTCCTTGGAGGTCTCCCCGCTTCGGGTAGTTTCATAGCCCACCTGACTTTGTAGGGTGTTGATTCCTTGGGCGGTCCTGCCCAACACAAAGGCAAGTATCTGTAAAAGTTGCTGAGATCATCAGGGGAGTTCTCTGCAGGGCACAGTCCGTCTGCCTTCTTGCCAAGGCAGCTGTGTGACGCGTTTGCATGTCCAAGGTGATTGTGCAACAGCATGGGGCTGTCTGGAGCCCAATCTCTTTTGTCCTCTCCCCTCCAGCTTGATTTGAAAAGACCCCTCCTTTGAGTGCAGATCTTAAGAGTTCAGGCACCTCTTGCTCTTAATCCCTCACAAAGCCTGGAGCAGATGGTGATTTTGAAGGAAGTGGAGCTATAACCCTCCAAAGTTATTAAAGGATGTTTGCTAAGTTACTGGTTCTGTGCAACAAGCTGCAGTGGAGAAGCATCTTGGAGGCTTCATGGGAGCAGAGAGGCTGGGAATGGGTCAAGACAGCTTGAGCCGTGGAAAATGGAGTGCCAGCGCACCTTTCTCCTCCTCCCCAGGGCAAGAAGTCGGCACCTGTTCCTCGCGAACACGGAGCTGGCCACAGGGAGCTGTGAGATTGCTCGATACTGCAGTGCCTGCTCCATGAGGCAGCTACCGGGGCTTCCAAAGAGAGCAGGTGGCCAAGCACATACCCCACTGGAAGGGAACACGCAATGCCCCTTTGCACTGGCTGTGTTGACCAAAGTGAGCCCAGCTCTCCACTGACTCCCCACTGAGAATTAGACCCAATGTGCGGTCCTGGGCTCCCACGTGCTGAGCTACCAATGGGGCACAGACCTTGCTCTCCACTCCCCTCATTATGTGGGTCATATAGAGAGCCCTGGGGTGGGGGGAAGGGACAGCAAGAATCATTCTTTCCCAAGAGGCTTCGATGGGAAAGCCCAGAAAAACACCTGAGTGAATAGGTTTTGAGGAGGGCAGATTCCTCGGGGTGATGCTGGAGGCTGAGGGAAGAACGGCGTTCCAGCCTGCCTCCTCTTCAGACACCAGCAAAGGCCAGGCACAGCAGGTTAATGGTGGCTCCTTGCAGTGCCAGCGTGGGATGCAGGAGACAGGCAGCTACAGCAGCCAGGCTAGGTTGGGCCTATTAGCCAGAGCCCTGAGCAGGGGCTAGCTGGAGCTGAACCCCCAGAGGAGGAGGCTGCAGCATGCAGGGATGCAGGCTTTGCTTCATGGGACAGAGCCATGCCCCACTCCCTCCCCACCTCTTGTGGGGAAATGTGCCCCCTGTGATGCATGGAGGAAGCAATCCCCCTTCTCCCCCAGACACGAGGCCTGCCTATGTGCCCAGCCCACGCATGGGACATGCGGCAGGATTGGGCCAGGAGTCCCCACGCTTGCTGGGGCTATGGCCAAACAGGCCCCAAGTGAGAGCAGCTGGCTCAGCTCAAGCCTCAGAGAGGCCTGGGCCCAAGCCTTTCAGGGTGGTGCCAAGTCACAATCCTCCCCCCCGCCTCTTGCTGCTTGGCGACTTCAACTCCAGCGATCAGGTTACACTTTCGGAGCGAGACGCTTACTCGGTAAAATAAACAAACGCTGAGATTCAGCTCCCGGGGGAGCCCAAAGGTTAGTTCTGCTAGGCAGGGGCTCTGCAGAGCCCCCCTCAGCTCAGCCCTGGCTGAGACACAAAGGTACCATACCACTGCAACCCACGGGCGTCACTCCTGAGTCACAGCACAGAGAGAGAGCAGGCTCTGGACCTCTTCGATCTACAGTATTACCCACGAATAAAACCAACTGGGAAAGGGAATGATTCTTCAAAGGGCTGTTTTAAGGAGTCACATCATTGTTTGCCTAATTTGCACACACATTGGTTGCCACTGCACATGCAAATCGCATACCAGCGTGCCCTAACAGAGGTCAGATGTCACAGACATGCTCAAAAGCCCCACAGGCTGCCATTTTACCCAAGGATTTGCCATGCAATCATGTGCCAAGCCTTCAGAAATCCAAGCACTCTGGGTTTAAAGTGTCAGTGAATATCAATTTCAGTTATCCTACAGTTACGTTGTAAATAACATGGACCGCTAAGTCAGACCTTTCATGTCATGATGTTCTTGTATAGTCTAGTCAGTTAAACACAGCAGTTTCCCATGTACTGCACTTCCTTGAATACTGAGCTCTGTTCACAAACTCACTATGTATCTAACCTGCATACGTACCTGACTGGTCTACAGATTTTCTATGGCATAAATATTCTTGTTAGGGAGTTGAGTTAACTGAAATATTTATATCACTGCAAACCATAGTGTGGAAGCAGGTCTACTGGCATAAATGGTGGTGTATCCTACTCTCCTGCCTATATGGGGAATCCTTGTACCAGTATAAAAGCAACTATCTAGCAACAGAACCGCGACACACTACAGGGATTGTCCCGCTTTAACTATACTTGTGCAGTTCGAGTGGTACATCGTGTGCATGCAGACAAAGCTCTGAGCCCTTAGATTACTACAGACATGTCTTCACAGAAGCTGGGAAGGAGCTTCCCAATGCAGGTAGTCACAACTAGCAGACTAAAAATAGCAATATGGCCTGCCCAAGAACAAGCCAACTCCACCCTAGCCCTGGGTACATACTCGTGTGGCCTGCGAATGACCAACAGCAACAAACTTTTCTATACAATTTAAGACTAGTGATTAAAGGCATAGTAAACATGGGAAATATTGACGAATTTCAGGATGTTGTGTATTGCATTAAGTGAACTGCACAAGACATTAAGATTTCACCTTTCTTCAGCACTTCCCATCCAAGATCTCAAAGCAGATGAAGTCAGCACCCCGGCGTGCCTGTGAAGTAGGCAAGTGACCATCCTCATATCGATAGGCGCTCCCTACTCCCCCGCTCCGGTAGCTCTACTGGAATGGACAAGGCACCGTAAATCAGGTGTTCCAACTGGGCCTTTCACAGTACAAGAATGAGGAGATACAGGATGACATCAAAATCCCAAGCCAATGATAAATTGAAATAATTGTGCCTGGTACCCAATGGCATCACCAGGACGAAATATTGTTGAATCCAAGAGCTTACGAGGGTGACATATTTATGTCAACAGAAGGAATATCCATAGTTACATTAGATAGGATAAAAACATGAGAAGGGAGCTGATCATCTGAGCCCTCATATTTCAAAGCATGCGCCAAGACTGCAGCCAAAGCACTGGATTAGAGGGATCACAGCTCTGATTTGATGCAGCAACTGCGGTGTTGCTTTAGCCACCACTATGTTGTTTTGGCAGAAGCAAACTTCACTGTGAGAAAGCAAGAAACGGTGGAACTCTCGCCAACCCCTAAGGCCCTGAAGGTGAGAACACACACTGGACAACAGCGTGGAGGTGGTGAACTGGAGGACACCCCTCTGCAAATGGCTGACAACACTGTGGTGCAACCCAGCATCCATGGCCCTGGCTGCTCCATTCACCTTCCTTCATGCTTCAGTTTTCCTCCTCCAGCCCAAGCCATCTCTTCTGGTACACTGTTTCTATGCTGGATGTCAGGGGCCCCTTCCACATCTGGTTGCAGTGCTCCTCTCTTATGCCCCTTTCGCGGCTGGCCACACCTTCACTGAGCTTGTCTGTGCAATGCCGTGCAAGCTGAGGGAGATGCCAAGAGAAAAGGAGCATGGGATGTGGCTGCTGGGGATACTGTATATGCTCCAAATTGGGAGCGACAGTGAGAAGGTTGGGGTATTCTCCCCGTCATCTCACTGTGACACCTCCGTGAGATGTTTATCTATTACAGGCACTTAAGAATATAAGAACGGCCATTGGGGGTCAGAACCCTGGTCCTTCTAACCCAGTACCTGTCTTCCAACAGTGGCCAGTGACAGATGGAACAAGCAGAACAGGGCAATTAGGGTGTGATCCATCCTCTGTTGTCTAGCCCCAGCATCCAGCAGTCAGAGGTTATGGGATATGAAGAACATGGGGTTGCATCCCTGACCACCTTGTCTAAGAGCCATCGATAGACTTAGCCTCAGACACATACCTAACATTTTTTAGGCTAGTTGTACTTTTGGCCTTCTCAACATCCCGTGGCAAGGAGTTCCACAGATTAATAGTGAATTGTGCAAAGAAATACTTCCTTATTTGTTTTACACCTGCTGCCTATTTCATCAGGTGATGCTTATTTCATGTGTTATGTGAAGAGGAAAATAACACATCCCTGTTCGCTCTCTCTCCACCATTCATTACTCTATAGATCTCTGTCGTACCCCCCCCTTAGTCATTAAGTTGAACAGCCCCGATCCCTTAGGCCTAGAACAGAGGCGGTTCTAAACCCCTAATCATTTTTGTTGCCCTTCTCTGTATTTTTTCCAATTCTAATACATCTTCTTTGAGACAGGGTAACCAGAACTTTGTGCACTATTCGAGGGATGGGCACACCCTAGATTTATACGGTGGCATATTTCCTGGTTTATTAGACATCTCTTTTCTAAAGACTCCTAATACTGTCAGCTTTTTTGAGTGCTGCTGCATAGTGAGGGGATATTTTCAGAGAACCGTGGAGGGTAACTCCCGTATCTTTTCTTGAACAGTAACAGCTAATTGAGAGCCCTATCATTTGGCATGTACAGCTGGGATTCTGTGTGCTAAGTAATGCACACTGGAACTTGCCAACATTGAATTGCATTTGCCATTATGTTGCCCAGTCACCCAACACAGAGATCCTTTTGCAACTCTTTGCAGTGAGCTTTGGATTTAACTACCTTGAGTGGTTCTGTATGGTCTGCTTATTTTGTCACCTTGCTGTTACACAGCTCTTGTTACCCTCATATCGGAACCCCTCGCCGTGTTGAGTGTGTTTAGACTCACACTCACGTGCCCCTGTGAGGCAGGGCACGGCTGTTATCCCCCTTGGAGGGAGAACAAAGACACAGACTGACCTGCTCAAGGTCACACCAGACATGTGATGGAGCCTTAGGACTCCTGCTGGCACCCAAAGCATCCTGCCAACAGGGAAGCCAGGTGGAGAGTTATTTCTCTCTCTAGAACTGCCATAGGAGGGAGGAACCAGACAGGCACCTACTTCCCCTTTGCACTGCTGCCCCAGGGGGATGGTTGGCATTGAGTTGCTTTCCCGTGGATCAGGCTGGGCTGTCAGTTGCTTGTGTGTTTGAGGCAGGCCCTGACAGCTCCAAATGGAGCCTGTTCTGGCCCGCCCAGTCGGAGGGCATATCCTACGGCTCCTTCGGCAAGTTCACCTCAGCAAGGTCAGCTCGGAGCTTGCAACCGAGAGAGACCCTGTCACAACCGCTCACAGCTCCTCCTGTGAGTCTCCCGTGCTGGTCCTGGCATGTGCGAGGGCTCCTGGTGGAAGTTGGTCATGTTCTTTGTGTGTGCCATGTCAGAAGCGATAGACATCACGCTCCTCGGCAATGACAAGACTGAGGGACTTTGGGTGGGAATGGCCCTTCGGGCTTCCGCTCCGCATGGGGCTTCAAAGGCATTCGCACATGTGAAATACCTTCCTAGGAGGAGAAAATGCAGCCAGGAATCATAGTGCCCCTGTGTGCTACGCCTGGCACAGAAAGGCCAGTCCAGGGCAGAGATGGGGCTACAGCTGCCGGCAGACTCTCAAAGCACCTGGGTTCCAGGCCTCTGTTGGGCCTTGCATGAAATAAGTCTCAAGACGCAAAGCAGGCCACAGCTCCCCCTATCAACTCTGGCCCATCAGTAGGTGTTCTTGCCAATCTCACTGCTCCAATGCCAGCTTCCCTGGACTGGAAAAAGAGGGGCTGAAAAGATCAAGGCTGAGGGGCTCTGGCAAAGCAGAGAGCGCAAGTCAGAAATATGGGCCAGTAGTAGAGCTGTGTCAAGGAACCTTGGACTCCTTTCCAGCCTCCACTCTTACCATTATCACTATTTGCTTGCATTACTGCCGCAACCAGGAGCAGGGCCCCATCCAGTCAGAGCCAACAGTCCCTCATTTTCACAGTCCCTAAATTCACAGGCAGGGGGCAAATACCTCTGAAGGAGGCTATTCCAGAGCCGATTAAATCAAACCAAGCAGGCCTCAGAAAAAGGCAGCGCTGAGAACACAAATGGTTTCATTTCCAGGTCAATTGTGCCCTCTGGACTCAGCTGAGTGAACTGCAGACATCAGCCCACTGAGCAATCTCAGGGCTGCCTTAAACCCACAGCTCTTATCTGTTGACTTGTGAGGTCACTCTCGCTGTGACCTTCCAACCTCGTCAGGCAGAGCTACAGGTCACACAGCCACAGGCATAGTCTAAGATCCCCTGGATTTACGTAAGCCTCCTTTTCTGACACGTAACCATGCCAAAGAGACACAAGGATCCCTGGTTATGAGAGGTGTCCAGTATTCCCAACAGGGGTGTATGCACATGCATCTACATGGGAAGACTAAGAAGCGTAACAATGTCCCAAAGAAGTACTGTACTTGGGCTGGCTTCTGTCTTGCTTAACCAATGGGTAGTAATGTCCTGACAAGTAGTGCTCCACCGGAAGCTCCAGTGAAGAGGGTGGATCTTTTGACAGGAAATGTGGAGTGAGCACAGTTCAGCCATTTTGAGTAAAACCCACGCTCTTCTCTTTCAAGACAAATCCTTGCAACCTATGAAACAAGACAGGTCCCAAGAGGCAACCTCGCATGGAAATAGTCCCCAGTCCACCTTTTCCAACAGGCAACTGGTTTGGATAGGAGCAGTTTGGAAGAATTTGGAAATCTTGCACTTGGCATCCGCAGTGAGTTTGGTACAAAACACGTCAGGCACGTTCCTGTAGACAGATTCTATTCTGTGCAGGTTCTTTTATACCGAGCTCATTGCTGTAGTAGCCAGATATATTGCCCAGGTGTGAGTAGCAGATTTAGAGTCCTCTCTCAGAATGGCTCCTCATAGGACAGCACCTGCTTTTCAAGTTTTGTAGGACACCCAGGATCTCCTCCTGCAAAATGCCGAGTACCAGGGGCCAGAAGATCATCCCTTGTACCATCCGCGGTCTCTTGCCCACACTGGGTTTAACGTCACTGAAAGAACAGCTCACTCACAATAAATGCAGACTTAGAGATGTCTGGAATCCCTCCCAGACATAGCCATTAATGGCTATTAGCCAGGATGGGTAAGGAATGGTGTCCCCAGCCTCTGTTTGTCAGAGGGTGGAGATAGAGAGCAGGAGACAGATCGCTTGATCATTACCTGTTCGAGTCACTCCCTCTGGGGCACCTGGCATTGGCCGCTGTTGGCAGACAGGATACTGGGCTGGATGGACCTTTGGTCTGACCCAGTCTGGCCGTTCTTATGTTACGTTCTCCAATACCAAGCAATATAAAAACATGCTAAAGTCTGTAAAACAGCCAATAATGCTAGCCTCAAATAATCCAGTGGAGTGCTTAGGGAGCAGTAGATATCTGCGTTGCTCCATGAAATCACCTGCTTTCTGCCTATCAAGCTGTGCTAACAGAGAACACTAGTCAGTGGCACTGTGTGCTGTATAACACTGCCCATCCATCAGGACCCCTTCTGAAGAGGAAATCTCCCCTCCTGCCCCTGTGTCACACTGGGCAGCTGACATGGGACATCACAGCTGGACAGAAGGAACGTATTAGAGGGCATGACTGTGACTGACGCTGGGCAGCATGGGGGGAAGCAAACCTCCCCCAACCCCCCCAATGGGAACAGTAGGCTGGAAATGGAAAGACCAGATTGCTAGATACCCTGGTCTTTAACTTAAGACTAATCAGTATGGGAGGCCGTTTGGCTCTGTTTCTCTATTACACAGCTCAAAGGCTAACATTTCTAATTCCCAGAGATGCCACCCCAGCTCTAGGTATGGAGTCAAATTGCTTTTACGCCTGCACCCCATTTCTATTTTTTTTTCCCCAGAAGTAGTCTTACAGGTTAATTCCTTCTTTTACAATTTTTTCTAGACCAAATACACATTAGTCAGATGTCATTCCTAAAGCATTTAAGGGGGAGGAAGAAATCAGACTGGAAAAAGTTAGTTTCAAGCAAGATGGGAATGCCAGTTTTAAAAAAACATTAGAAATGGGATAGCAGAGCACATCAGTTTTAACAGGGCAAGCTTTTCCTAACCTTTCGCATCTTTGCATGGCTTAATTATTCTATAGATCTTGTTAACCAATAGTAATGCCAGACAGCTCAGTCAAGCTCTGAGCCCATTTTGGGAAGGGCTACACAAAACAGACCATAAACCTTGGTCTGCACTTAAAAGTTTTGTCGTTATAGCTATATTGGCTAGAAGTGTGAGAGATAAATCACATGCTAAGCCGACATAGCTGTGCTGGCAAAACCCAAGCACAGATGAGTTACACAAGCAAAAAAGTCCTTTTGCTGGTGTAGCTTATTTCCATTCAGGGATTGCTATAAGCTGCAAGCAAAAGCCGTCTCTCCAGTGGAGAGTCTGCCGATGTGTCTCAGTCTAATGGCACATCTACTCCAGAAAACCCTGTTAAATGTACACAGACTAGACTAGACAGCATCTGTTCTGGAGAACTTACAGCCAACAGAGAAAAGACAAACAGTGGGAGAGAAAGAATTGTTATCCCATTTTATAGATGGGGCCTGCCCTTGTGACATAAGATGTTTAAGGCCCTGGGTTAACAAAGCACTTAAACGCATGCTTGCATTACAAGTAACTACTTAAATACTGTAGGGCATCAGTTAATATTTAATATGAACCCTTTATAATAAGCTATACAGATCTAGGAAGAAAAATTATTACAGAAATTGCTCCAATCTGTTTAAAATCTACATTGACAGTGAAAAGGAGAGAAAAGATAATCCCCATTTTACAGACTGGAAGCGGAGAGAAATTAAGGGCTTGTCTACACATGGAAATTTACCAGTCTAATTATACTGCTACAATTACACTAGTATAATTACGCAGAAAATGTCCCCAGATGGACAAGTTGTGAGGCTGTGATTTTCAAAGCTATCCAGGGGTTTGGGACAATTCTGAAACTCAGCCTGAATGATTTGTCTGAGGTCACACAGGGTCTAGTGCAGAGCCAAAAGCTGAAACCCAATGTCCTGCTGTAAGCCCAGTGCAATCATTGGCTCAGATCACCTTACAGTGGCCTTGCACATTTGTTTTGTTGTTGTTGTTGTTTAAATGCGTTGGTGAAAAAAGCAGCTTGACAGACCCGAAGAGTGAATTCTTCCGTCTGTCCTCATCACAGGCAAGTACAGCATTGGCAAGAGCAAGTTGGAGGCACTTCAACAGAACCTCATAGTGCATCAGAAGGTGGTTCTATCAAAACAGAAAAACTCTGAAATCTGGGCAATTTCGCTAGCATTTTGTTTCAGGAGGAACCAGAAAAAAGTTCCGACAACGCTAAAACATCCGTGCCTGATGGTTTCTGTGCCTTCCCCGGCCCCTCATGGCTGTTTGGCATTTTTCAGGGACTCTGATCAGTTTCCCCCAATCCTTCCCATAAATGATGTGTCTGATGGTTTCCTTTTTTGACCCCATCCTACCAGCTGGGTCATTCAGCAGTGTAATAGAGAATATATGGAGCTTACCCACTTCTCATCTAAGGAAGACAGCATTTATTTGCGTCTACTCTTCTGTGGTAAGCAAACCCTGACTGCATGACCACAACAACGGAGATGCACATTGCCTACCAGCTGGCTATGCTCAACAACATAAATCATGGCCTGTAAAAATCTGCAGCAAGACATGCAGTGCTACAGCAAGCGGGCACTAACTGAATCCCTTTGCCAACCACTAAAACCTTACAACATTTATTTGTTTTATAACTTTACATAACTTACTTTTGTTTGGCAAAAAGTGAAGCATCAGCAATTCTATTTTTTTTATTTTAGGGAAAGAAATGAAACATTCTGACTTGGTTTCTGAAACTGAACAGCTCCCATAGACATTTGCGCTTGGCTCTTTTTCCTGAAACTGCTCACACTTAGCGCAGTCTATCATGCCACTGCCCAGCATGGAACATCAAAAAATTGAGTTTACCCATTGTTTTTGTTGCCACACCACTGAGAGCATTAGTCCTTCTGGAGAAGGACTATTAATACTGAATCTGGGAGTACAGGAATCCAGTGACCTAGCCTCCACGGAGCCAGTGGCTCTGCCCATTATCTTTTAGTAACATAAATTAAAGCTTGTCATATGATGAAGCCTCCAGGAATACGTCCAACCAAAACTGGCAACCCTAGGAACAACTCAGTGTGTGCAAAGGAGTGGCTTATACTAAGCTATTTTTCTTGCAGCCCCCTATTAAATTAAACCAACATTGTCCTATCCCAATATCCAGGTTAACAGACTATTAATCAATTAGAGAGCAGCTCCAGCTCCCTCACAAATGTCTCAACCACAAACTTCATGAACCTTTTCTAGGGTGACGGGGAAGGTCATTTTCCTTGTCCGCTCAATTCTTTGTCTTTAACAATGAGATGTCACTTGTGTTAATAGCCTCTGTGTGTTGGACACCTGCCCTCTAAGCCAATGAACGTTCTTCAGGCAATAAAAATTAGGGTTGCCACTCCTCCAGGATTGTCCCAGAGTCTCCAGAAATTAAAGATTAAACTTTAATTAAAGTTTATGTCATATGATGAAACCTCCAGGAATATGGCCAACCAAAATTGGCAACCCTAGGAATAACCTGAGTTTGGATCCCAACCAACAACTGAGCAAACAGCTCAATGTTCCATTACCGATTTCTCCAAGCCACTTACGGGACTTAGCATGTTCTGCTTCACTGACAGTTGAAGCTTCCTTGGATACACAACTGCTTTTGCCTCCTTAGCATCTGTAATATGAAGAAGTTTAGGCGCATTAGCATCCATTTAATTTTCAGCACTTAGACTTCATAATTCTTCTCATTTTGTCATTCTTAATATTTATAAGACATCTGGCGAGTGATTGATTTTCTTTAGGACTCCTTGGTCATTCACATGTGCTTATCTGCAGCACGTAGGGGGCAATCCTCAGATTTATAGCAGCCAATAAAAGTTGTTACCAAAAGTACAGTTTCTTTTTTCTGTGCGCTAATTTCTAATAACTCTTATGCATGATAGCAATTACTGACAAAAGTCAGCCTCTGTTAATAGAGTTTATCTCAGTTCATCATATATCCTTTGTCTGTGGAAGCATTTTGACAAGCCTGGGGTTAATTAAAACCAAGAAGACAATAAAATACACCTAATCAAACATTACAGGTACAGAAATCAATTAGCAGATTTATGGCACTTCGGAGCATGCTATAATGTGCAAAATTCAAAGAAACTGTCAGTTCCATCTCCCCAAGACACTGTAATTGAATTTCTAATTGAAACTATTTTTCAATAGGTAACACAATCCAGCAAAGTTTGATTTGCATAAAAGTGGGGTCTGTAGAGGCCAGAAGAGCCTTAAAAAAAAAACTTGAAATCCCAAGCTGCTTCCATTGTTACAGTAATTATTATTGTTATTATTTGCATATTCAAAATGTCCTAAAGTCATTTAGAATCAATAAAGTGGACGGCATTGTGCTGAGATGAAACTAGGATGTGGCCGATTACAGCAGAGAGATTTGAGCTAAAATCTTCTAAAATAAATAGGGCTTAGATCTCATGGCCCCAACAGGTTTACAGAAGGTCCAGATAAAAGCCCTGCAGCCTGTGTCTGGCTGCTCCAAGGAGGGGCAGGGCTCAAACATACCATCCAGGGCTCTCCAGGCCAACACCCTATCCCCTAGGCCACTCCAGAACCCACCCCAACTATCTACCTACCTACCCTCCAGGCATCCCTTATCTTGCCTTCTGAATGCTAGAGCCAGCTCCAGCCCTGGGGCAGCCTAGTGTTGGGGCCCAGAATAGGGTGCCAGAGTTCAGGAGTGATGTGCATTAGCACAGCTGCGTATGGGATTTTTGTCCCATATCTGCTTGGACCAGGTCAAGATGCTGGTAAATGCTACTAGCCCCTCGGCTTAATGAGCACTGGAGCAAATCCATTCAAGATGGAGGGAAAGGTTAATAGTGTAAAGAAAGCAACACATCCACTGTCCAGCACTCAAAGCCTCTATTTGCCTCCTAAAAATCAAAAGAACTTCCTGAACTTGCCTGAGTACCCACAGTCTCTCCTATCTACATCTCCAACTTCTCCCCAGCATGATTATGGCTTCCCAATGCAGAAAATCTGTAGTATGTTGAAAATTGGGGAGCAGGATACAATACACAGGATTTTATATCAACAGAAATAACTCAAGCAATAATCTATTAACCCAGCTTTATTTTTACATTCATGACTGTGCAGAATGGGAAAATTGATGTCAAGGTGCCTAAGAAATCAAGAGGCCTAGTGTTAGAGCTAAACAAATATTCAAAAAAAACTTTTGCTTTAAAAAGGGTCTTTTTCAAAAAAAAAAATGACTTCCTTTTGGGAAGCGAAAGAGGCATGTTCCAAAACATTTTTTTTTCTGAAAACTTTCAAGAATAGTTTTGATTCATGTTTCTAATTAAAAATAGGAAAATATTTTGGGAGAGGGGGTTATTCCAAGCTCCGAGGAAAGGAAACAACTTCAAAATGCTGAAGTTACTCTCCAGACGATGAATAATGCTGGGACAGAGGATGGATCACTTGATAACTGCCCTGCCCAGTTCATTCACCCTGCAGTATCTGGCATTAGCTATTGTCAGAGGACGGAAGCCTTGGCTGCATGGACCTTTGGTCCGACCCCGTATGGTCAGTTTTACATTTCTTATGTTAACCTTTTCAGTTAATTATCTGAAGCTTTGATGTTAGCTTTGAACACCATAGCTAGTATTCTGTTCAAGAGTCCTAAGGCTTAACTCGCAGTACATCTGATGATCCATCCTTCCAGCTGTTTCGCCTCAATGTGCAGAAAACTTTGCAGCTTAGAAAATCTGCTTTGTCCCCGAGCCCTTTCCTTGAATAATGATGTCACAACCAAATTGATGAGTCGATTCTCCCAAGCACACACAGACCAAGAGAAAACAGGAAAAGGAAAAAGGGGATGCTCTTTTTAGATCCATTAGTAGGTGGGAGATGATCATTCACAGCATCAAACCAGAACCATGGATCTCTGCCCTGGATAGGCAGGGTCTGTGGTCAATGTGGGATGCAGTTGGAAAGTCCAACTTGGAATGAAGTGCCATTACGGAATGAAACTCCCCCAAAGTCAGGATCTGGTGGTGATAAATAGATTCCAAATTCAGACAGGATCACTGTGTCCTCTACTCTGATCTAGCACAGACCATAGATCATCTCCAAAATAATTGCTAGAGCAGATCTTTCCAAAGAAACATCCATTCTGGAGAAAGACTGTAGAATGTAATAGACAAACAGCAATTAAGCAGCGTGGCTTCCAGGCAGGCTAATCAACAGAGGAGAACCAGATGGCTAGGAAATTTCCATTTGTTTTCCCACGGTGATCTTCTCCATGGAGCAAATTTCTCATTCCTTAGGAAACCAGTATGTGGGGGATCAGGATTTATTACTCCAGGACAGACAACCATTCTTCCAGATACTAACCTACAGGTGATGAAACGCTGGTGGAGTCAGGGCACTATCCACAGGGAGGGTGACTATTCTGCTAGTGGACCTGGTGGTCATTTATACCCAGTTAATTCTAGCATCACTAGAGGAGTGGCTGTGATTTCACCCTTCAGGGTGTAATGGCATTTTGCTTTGGAGGGGATTTTTCAAATGCTTTAACCCGTTCATGCATACACAGATGGCCTTGAAAATTGCAGTGCCACATCTGGGCAAGGACTTAATGCTGCCTCTTGGGACAGTACAGTACCCTATCTTCCATGAGCCTCTGTCAACCGTCAGCAAGTAGCCCTAAGAGCAATGGTGCTGCATGAAGCACAAGGAGGGGCCACCGGGCTACATGAGCAGGCACGCTGGGCATAGGAAATGGAAGGCTTGGTCAGGAAGAGATAGAGTATCGTTACAGTCTCCATTCATTCCTGGGGGGCAGATTAAAGCTATGTGGGAAGCAGTACCTTAAACCTACTTTTCCTGGCTTCCCACTGCTTGCGTTTAGAGTGGGGGGTGTGGGCAGCAGCTCCGTGACTCTGAATTGCCAGGGTTTTGTAAGTTAGCAGGTGCTTTTTTTTCCCCCAGTAAAAGTAACATTTTTTAAAGGAAAACACTTGGCTGCGGGAGGTAGGACATTAACTCTAATCCTGAACTGAAATGTTAGACTCTAAGGCCTACATCCCAGCAGGGCCCAGGGAAGGATTTTGATAAGTGAGCTTCTGTAGTCTCTTTTTCCCAAGGGATTCGGTCAATGACTAGATCCCCCACGGTTGACCTTCCAGCATGGGGTTGAAATACCAATGTAGCATTGCAGTGAAATGTATTCTCCCTGGGAGCCCCTCTCTAGAACAGTGAGCCCCTTGCAATCCCTCGCCCATGATCCCACCGAGCAACTGTAGGTCATGGGAGGGTTTCAGGAAAGACAGCGGAAAGTAAGCTAGGTCACAGGCACAGACACCAAAGGGAGGAAAAGCCAAGTCTGTGCGGAACACAGGCAATTGGGAGCTAAAATGAGTGCTACCTCTCGCAATAAGTGACACGAGGAATATGTGGGAAGCTAACTACTCCCTGGACAGAAGTCATCTGGGAACTGCCCCATGTTGGAAGTGCTCATTAGAGGAAGCTGACTCCTCTTCCCCCAGCCTGCACCACACACAACTCCAGCTCCTGACCTCTCCCTCATTTCAGTAACTGGCTGGCACTGGGATTGAGGCTGAACCGTTAAGGAGAAGGGAGAGGACCAGGGTGCCCACGCCTGTAGGATCAACGCTATCCCTGCAGGGATGGATGCCCTGAATGCAACTAAGAAGCTGCTCCCTGTCCACCTCTCTCTGACTTCCAGCCCCGGTACCAGTGTGGACTTTATCCCAGACTCCACCCCTACTTCCCGCCTCTGGGCTGGTCGGTCACCCCAGATTATTGCCCCATACCCTCAATGGGAGGCACATAATCAATGCGGTGCGGCATCCACACGTATCAAGTTGCAATGCCATTCGCTCACATTCAGCCTCGCCAGCCCTGTAATTGTAGGGGACCTCGAGAAAACTACCCCTTTGTCCCTCCTCTAGGTGCACTGGTACCAGGGACTGGATGGAGAAGAGGGAAAACCAGGAAGCCATTGGTTCACTGCTGGTTGGGGAACACAGGTTGGGACATATTCTGGGGAGGGGCCTAGTTTTGTTGAGGGAGGAAGCTGGGAAGTGAAGGGCTGGGTTTTTGAAGAAGGATCTCTCTGTAATTTAAAGGGTTACACTTACTGCCCAGTATTTTCAAACGTGGGTACCTAGAGGCCCCTAAATCCATACTGGGGCAACTAAATCAGCATCCTTACATGGAGAGGTGTTCAGCAACCACATCTCCCATTAGCATGAATTTACCATTTAGGAAGGATGAAGCACACTCAAAGGCCACGTTTATAATTACAGCACCGGAGATCTCCTTTCTGGCATTTGATTTAGCAGGTCTAGTAAGGACTCACTAAATCAAACGCTGAGGGTGCCGGTTGGCAGCGGTACTCCTCAATTTGTGAGTAATAAGGGAAGTAGAGAGGAGCATTTGCTCCCATCAGCCTCCTGCTGCGGAAACAGCACCAAGCTCGACTTAAAGTATGTTGACTCCAGCTACGCTATTTACATAGCAGGAGCTGTGTACATTAAGCCTACCAGGTGTAGTATAGATCTGGCCAAAGACTTTGGCAACCTCTCCTCCTATCCAACTCCCATGGTAGCCCATTCCCCAGCCTGGCAGAGGGAGCAGGAAAGGAAATGTATGGCCCAGTCCTGACAGCTCAGAAACTTCAAGACCCCACAAACTGCCAAACACATTAACTTAAAATCAGCAGCTAGGTGCAACACAACCAAAGCACGAATACAACGGCAAGGCCACCATCCTGCCTTAATTAACAACTCCAGGGAGCTGAGGTTGGGCCAGGAGGACCAAGCACTGGCTAGCCAAGCCATCCTCGCTGATTGCAGGACAGAAAAGCTCAGGAGGATTTTGGGAAACTTGCATTCCAATACATTCAAAGCCTCATTAAAACAAAGCAATGCGCCCCAATCCCTATCCCATATAAAGGATATCCACGCCCCTCCAGACTATGCCTCCTTGTCTTGATGTGCTAACATGGTGTTTAGCTTCTCCAACCACCTAACAATCAAGCTGAAGTTCTGCCCAGATGTTGCAGGGAAATCTCTCCCAGAACCTCCTCTCTCAGCAGCGCTCTCATGCCAACATAGGATAGGACCTTGCCCTGAGTTCCCTTTACCAGGGGGGCAAAAGGAGCATGGAAGAAAATACAAAGAAACCCCAGCTGTAAAGTCACATCTCTCTCCAATACTAAAGTGCCTCCCTTTAAAAGTTTGCATTCTTTGACATCTTTGCAATTTCTCCATGTTTCCGCTGCGGTTTCTTGGCAATAGATAAGAAAACTTCCAAACCTTGCTCTGTGCTCGCAATAATGAGATTCAAAAGAAAAGATTTTTTTTTCCTATCTTTCTGCATAAAAAAACCCTATGAATCAGAGCCCAGCAGTTCACAAATATTACTCATGTCATCAGCACTAAGAAAAGGGGAAGTGTGAATAGAAAATGTTAAAAATGAACACAAGGAGCATTGTTTGCATATCAGAAAAATTAATCTACATAGAAAAGTGTAAAAGACTGCAATTCAAAAAGCAAAGAATTAGGACAGCCCAGCTGAGAATAATTTTCTAGCCAGTTAATTTAATTGCATAAATCATTCCTTTGTTAGCAATAAAGAGATATAATTAAAATGAGATTGCTTCTCATTTCTATTCTCTAGAAACTAAAGGAATTGATTTTGGGCAAAGCATTCTTCCAAATACCAGATCGGCAAATTACATTTACCTTTTTAGAAACGCTAAATTATTTTACACTAATATCATGGAGGGTTTAATTAATTATAGATCTGCCATATGATCTTAAAGAAATAATTTACTTAATGCCCATAGAACAGAAGTTTGCAAGTGTGTGTGTGTCCGTATATCACTTTGATAGTGTGTGTGCAGATTTTACAAACAGGTCAGAAGTTGAACAAGTGGCTGTCAGGAGAAATATGAGGAAATATAATAAATGTTTAAAGATGGGGGAGAGCTGTGTTAAGAGTTCTTTGTGCTGCTTATTTGATACTATATACTTCGACTGGTTTCTCCTGGATTTATTTAATTCATGGCTTTATTTTAAATTATAATTATTTCTGTACAAATATTTGACCCCCGGTAAGTCTAAACTGACCAGTAAGAGAAGAAGAGAGAACCGTTTTTATAAAACAGGTTGGATACCACCAGTCAGGGATGGTCTAGAGAAGGGGTGGGCAATAATTTTGGATGGGGGGCACTCCAAGAATTTGGTAAGTGGTCAAGGGCTGCACTCTTCCGTGATATTAGAGGAAGCATGGGATGGAGGTTGGGTGCAGAAAGGAGTCCAAGGTAGGGAGTTTGGGTGAAGGAGGGGGTTGTCACCCGGAGTAGGGGACAGTGGTGAAGGAGGGAGTACTGGATCTGGGAGGGGGTAGTGACCTGGAGAGGAGGTGCAGGGTTTTTGGTTGTGACTTGGAATAGAGGATTGGGGTGCAGGGTCTGGGAGGGGTATGGGTGCAGAGGATTTGGGTTGTAACCTGGGGCAGGAAGATGAGCAGAGGATTGGGGGAGGGGCTGGGTAGGCAGGCTCTGGCTGGGAAGCACTTAGACAGTTCCTAGCCAGCAGCCCAGGCTCCCTGCCTTCGACACCCCCGTACTCCACTCGGACAACAAGTTGTGGGGAGCCATGTGTTCTCTTCTCACCATGCGCTCCTAGGGCATGGGGTACTTCCCACGCTGCCTATGCTGCGAGCACAGCCCAGGCAGATCCCATTGGATGGTTTCTGGCCAATGGAAGCTGTGAGATTGTTAGGGGCAGGGGCAGATAAACTCGTGTAACATCCCCATCGTTTCCCCAGCATGACTGTAGCACACCCTGCATCTAAACCCAAATCTCTCTCAATTGTATCTAGGTTATGCCACATGTAGTGCTAAGTAGCCTAGCCTTTCCCCAGGATTAACCTGGACTGAGACTGAATCCAGTCAGTTTCACTTCTGTTATGAGCATGTGGACAAAGGTCTCTGCCATATGAAAACATCTAGAATAGTCTGTCTTCCTTAGGTTAATTCCCACTACCTGGATCAGCTCACACCTTCCTCTTTCCAGGATCTTCCGGAGGTTGCCCAGAGCAACCTGTTGTAATTAGGATGTGTTGCTCCCTTTGAACTGTCCTATCTATGGCTTACCCTCACGCTCTGACACTTCAAAAATAATCTTCATTGTCAGCTCCCCAGATTTGTCCAGGCCAAAATAGGACATGGCAGGGAAAAAAAAGGATAAATTTGTCCAACCATGGCGGCTATTGCTAGTCATCATCATGGCAAATCCCAAAATGTTCTAGCTTCCTGGCAGCCCAAGCGACACCTGGATTGATTTCCAGCAAGGTCCTTAAGACAGTCTGGCTTGTTATTCAGTCTGCATCCATCACTGGTGACCTTATTGCATCCCCAAAACTTTTGGTGACCATGTGGTCATTGCTATTGGCGGGGGGCAAGTCATGGAGCTGGAGGATTTGGAATTTGAGAGTTAAACAACAGACATTTGAGCTATTCCTTTGAAATTCCCAAGAAAACTATTGTGTTGCTATGGAAACTCACTGTATCTTGGGTTTTTCCACCGTTTTCTTTGCAGAGCCTTCATTTTCTATAGTCTCTGGCCTCATCTCAGTCTGCTTCTGCTCCTCCAAAGGGGCAACCTGGTTACTGTGGGGTGACTAGAATGAACCTTTCCCCTCTGATTCTGCCACTTGTTATATTCTTACATCAACATTGCTGCCTCTCTAACATACGAGTCTCGCCTGTAAGCTCTAAGGATTCCTTCTTTGGCAGGTCATTTGATTTGGCTTTTGTTTTCCTCTGCCAGCCTCAGCTGTTGTTACAGTCCCTGTACACTTTCCTTTGGGAAGAGAAAGAGGCATGTGAATCAAACAAATTCCACTTGATCTTCGTTTAGGAAGAAACCACTGCACTGTCCCCCCGTTGCATTGCCGTGAGCTAGCTATTACCTATACCTGCTGCATTGTTAATCAGAGCTTGCACTAATGATCTGGATGAGGGGCTGGATTGCACCCTCAGCAAATTTACAGGTGACAATAAGCTCAGGGGACAGGTAGATATGCTGGAGGGTAGGGATCGGGTCCAGAGTAATCTACAAATTGGAGGACTGGACCAAAAGAAATCCGATGTGGTTCAACAAGGACAAATGCAAGAGTCCTGCACCTATGATGGAAAATCCCAAACACTGCTACAGGCTGGAGACCAACTGGCGAGGCAGCAGTTCTGCAGAAAAAGGCCTGGGGATTACAGTGGAAAAGAAGCCGGATACAAGTCAACAGGGTGCCCTTGTAGCCAAGAAGGCTAACAGCATATTGGCATGCATTAGTAGGAGCATTGCCAGCAGATCGAAGGAAATGATTATTCCCCTCCATTTGGCACTGGTGAGGCTAGGGATGTAAGCGACTGGTCGGCTACTCAATAATCCTAGACTTATTGGGTAGTCCAGCTGACTAGTCGCTTCCCCACCCCACCCTTTGCTGCCTCTGTAACAGAGGCACCAAGGGGGGGAACAGGGGAGGCAGAAGCACAGCAGGGATCCCGCACTGCTGCACCTCTCCCTTTGAAATGTACAGGAGCCACCCAATAAGCTGATTAATCAACATTTAACATCTGTAGGTGAGGCACATCTGGAGTACTGTATCCAGTTTGGGGCCCCCCACTACAGAAAAGATGTGGACAAATTGGAGAGAATCTAGCGCAGGTCAACAACAATTATTAGGGGGTTGGAGCACATGGCTAATGAGGAAAGGCTGAGGGAACTGGGCCTATTTAAGTCTACAGAAGAGAAGAGTGAGGGGGAATTTGATAACAGCCTTCAACTACCTGAAGGGGGTTCCAAAGAGGATGGAGAGAAGCTGTTCTCAGTGGTGGCAGATGACAGAACAAGGAGCAATGGTCTCAAGTTGCAGTGAGAGAGATCTAGGCTGGATATTAGGAAAACTATTTCCCTAGGCAGGTGGGGAAGCACTGGGATGGGTTCCCTAGGCAGATGGTGGAATCTCCATTCCTAGAGGTTTTTAAGGACCAACTTGAGAAAGCCCTGACTGGGATGGTTTAGTTGAGGTTGGTCCTGTTTTGGGCAGGAGGTTGAACAAGATGACCTCATTAGGGCTCCTCCATCTTCAATCTTCCATGATTCTATGATTTGCTTGCCAAGCAACCGATTCTATGATAAACAGTCCAAATCCAGACACTCCAGCCTTTCCTCACTAGAAATTCCACCTGCTCTCTCTAAAAACATAAATGAGGCCACAGCAATCAGAATAGCTTCCTTCTTTTAGAATGGCTCACATCAGGAACAGACCAAGCTGGGGCAGATGTCAGAGCTCGGCCTATTAGCCCATGCCCCAGCCCTCAGCTCTCACATCTAGCACAATCTGCAGTAGCCTGGTGCAGTAGCCTGGTCTATCCATATTTGCAAGATTGATGCTTTCCATATAAACCATTACCTCATCTGTATAAGAGACCAGGAGCTTAGCTGTCATTCAGGGTAACCAATGGAGCTATGCTGATCTGCGTTCACTGAGGGCCTGAGCCCAAAGCTCTATCCCTGGTCCTTGCAGGATGTGCTCCACAATCCAGCAGCTCCAGTACCTGGCTACTTCCCTCTGGCTAGCCACTTTGCTCAGGGTGTAGGCCAAATGAGACGACATTTTGACATGTTACACCCATTGCAATGCAAGGACTTTTCATGGATCGTGAAAGTGAATTTGTGACGTGCAAATTCCTTCTCCTCCAAAGCACAAAAGCTTTTCTGGCAAAATAGCAATGGTCACAAAGTCTAGGTGTCTCTTCCCAGGCAGCTAGAGAACCCTGCTCTCACCACACTGCTCTGGGCCTCTTGTACGGAAATGCTTTTACTGTAGCTCCTACAAATTGTTTCCTGTCAAAATATTTCAAAATTCAAACACTTTGGATCCACTTTGCTACCCAGCTTCTCTCTGTTTTAGAGACATACCAACCTGAAACTGCCAAGTCTTATTCCAGGGGCTGCAGATTCAGCAGAGACCCCCCCTTGGCATTAGTCGATATAGGGGTAGAAATGTAGGTTAGTTCTGACAGGTCTCATACATTTTCCCTGTGAAAACAGTGCCACCATGTGGTCAAATGTACTCATGTCTTTTTCCTACACCACCTCCTCCTTGTCTCTTTCACTGTCTGCTGTGGGTGCATTAAAAGATATTCCCTCACCCACCTTGTGTCTCATATCCTGGGACCAGTACAGGTAGAAGACTGCTGCAAACATTCTCCTCTTTCTCTCATATAATACAGTGAAGATAACTAAGTGTCCTATTTAGGACAGTTAAACCCTCTCCCTTACCCCAGATTAGCTAGTACCACGTAGATTGGGAGAAACAACAAGTAGTCCTGTAGCACCTGAGACACATGTTTGAAAAGCAATTTGACACTGTTTTTCAAACAAGCCATCATTCTAGACAAGGTGAGGTGGGAGTGCTCCTTCCTGGAAGGGAAGAATTTGCAAATACCTCCCTATGGGAAAGCGATGGAGTGAAGGCAAAGATGGGGATTGCAGGGGCTCTTAACTCTTAAATGGTGTTGCTTCTGTTTACGCACCCCAAGTGGCTGCTGTAAGAGCATACTGCAGGACACTCATTTTGCCCACAGTTGCAGCTTACAGGTTGAACTTCTCGTCCAGAACTCTCTAATCCAGAAACATCCATCATCCAGACTGATTTTAGTGAGCCAGATGTCCGCTTTTCATGGGTGTGGCCAAGTTTTCCACGGGTCCATAAAGTTTGTTTACAGCCACCAGTCCTGGCTCTCAATGTTCTGTGCTGTTATTTAGCTCTAATTTACCCTTAAATTAGAGGAATAAAGCACAGTACACAGTGGATATGTAGGTAATGCTGCTAGAAAACACTGACCTCCCATGGTCTGGAAAACTCTCTCATTCAGGACTGGTCTGGTCCCAAGGGTGCCGGACAAGAGAGTTTTGACCTGTACCAGGCGCCATGAGACTGTTTCAGTTCTTGCATGAAATGGGCAAATTGTTGCTTCCTTCTAATGTGGAGACAACTTATTCCACTGTCCATCGCTACCTCCCCTTTCAACGGCTATTTTAAATTATACAAATTCAGTGCTAGTGCAAGGTGCCACACTGATAGTTATAGAGGCAGGATGCGCTCTCTTACTTAAATGGTGATTCTCATGTGAGTAAAGTTATATGGGTGCCTACACATTTGCAGGATTGGGACTTTTTATGTAAACCCAAGTGCAAATACATTGAAAGTGTGATCTCACATGCTAAGAATATACAGTAACTTTATCAAGTAGCAAAATGTATTCACTGTAAACCCCCCCGAGAATGTTCCTTTTTTATTAAAATGTCTCATTTAATTCTAAACTACAATCTTTGGCCCAGAAACTACCAACATTTAGGCACAAGTTTAACTTGGCATGCGTTACATAAAGTCAATAAAATTAGATGTATTAATCCTATACTGATGTTTCCTGTTTATTTTAACTATTGCCCTTTTCTGTGACATTGTGGTTTTTATATCGCTTTTCATATTTAATCCCTGCCTTTTTCTTTGTCTTAACTCAGACCCTTTGTAAGATGGCCTGTAAGCATCGCCATTTTTAATCAGTAAAATAATTTGCTACTTTAACCTTACTTTATTTCTGGTATTCTTATAGGGATTTCTTGCTTTATTAATTTTCGCCCATGCCTATTTCAATTGGTGGCAAAGCAGGTGAACAACCTTCAGCAGCACAGCAATACTCACTGCTGAGGGTGTCTGGAATCCTGGGGGTGACGATGCTGAATTTGGCAGAAATCAAGCGACACTATTAAAGGACAGAATGGCTGGAGTCTGAAGCTGAAACTTCAAGGGAAGCAAGGGCTTCCAAGCTGAGGCCTGCATAGCGGCAGTCAATATGGGGGACTACTGATTTGACCCAGTACTGTACCATCACCCAGTTGTTACATTTTCAAACAAGTACCTTCATGCTTTCTCACCGGCTTGAAAGGAACTTCCAGTAAACACCCACAAAGGTCCTCATTAAACACTCACATTTCCCTTGATGCCTACAAAAAACATGACAAGGGTTAGACCACTGTGTGCTGACACCACAGCCTATTGTGCTAACCAGTAGCACTCATTTTGTTGTACACCCCCTATTTATCTCATACTCATAAGTGTCTTGGGGGCAGGAACCACCTTTTTATTCCATTTTTCTACAGCATTTACCCCAAGTTCCTGGGTCCATAAGTAGTGCTTCTAGTTGCTACAATAATCCAAATAAGTGATACTATTCTAGCTGAAAAGTTTGCCAGCGAGTAATTAAAGTTTGTGAAATTCAGGCTATTCACTGAACGATTCAAATTTGAAAGTCGGTCTGTTCATGCGATCTGTGAGCAGAAAAGTATGCTAAATGGAGAAAATATGTAACTAGTAGTTTGACTAGTAATTCACAGATTATATACCCAAGTACCACTCTTCACACTTAAATCATCTTAACACTGTACCTATTGTGTGCTCATTACCTATTGTGTGCACTCGGCATTGATGAGCATAGCTAAAACACAATTAAACCATTGTACCTAGGGTATTTGTAGCCTTATTCTTCCTGCCAGAAGTGCTCAATACAAAACCATCACAGCTAGCTTCCATGAAAGCCTAGTGCTTAGAATCCCAGCAGTGCCTACTCCTCACCAGCAGAGCACAGAACACAGCACTATAAAATATTTGTCAAGGACTGGAACCACACATCTTCATGACCTTCAGCACTGGAATTGTGTACTGTACTAGCTACCTTATTTTGAAACTGGGAGAACTAAATGCATCAGTCAGTTCATCCTTTTGCCATGCCTAACAATTTTATTGACCCTGCAAATTTAAGAATGATGTTACATATCCTTTTATAGCAGTGGCTGCCACTTGTTGCCTCATCTATTTATTAGGTATCCTCTACGGTCTCCAATTTAAGACGTCGTGGTCTGCAGGGTTCAGATGCCTCTCGATCAGCCACAGAATTGTTAGAGTGATGCCTCCAATATACACAGGAGAGTACTGTACTCACATTAGGGAAGACCATGTGGAATGTAATAGTTCCGTTAAAACAATCAGCAAGCTCAAACTCTACAGCACAGTAAGCAGAGATCATACACCTGCATATTCATGTCATCCTTTGTGGAGAACTGAAGTCAATACCAACTACAAAATAACCAGCTATCCACAATATTATCATCTTTATACATAACACACATGCACCCACTGCTTTTGTGTAGAGCCTCAGTGAACCGTTCCCCTTAAGAACCCAAACACTGCCAAGAGCCATATAGACAAGCAAGAGAGATACTCTGAGGTGAGCCAATCAAGTGACCAGGCATGGCATGACTCATTGTGAAGTGACTGATCATTCGTCTTCCAGAGAAGCCAAAAGTTGTCTCACCCTCTGAGAATCCTGTCCTTGAAACTCAGCAGATTTTTCCTTCATCCCCTTCACTGGGGACTATTTGTGCAAGTCTAGTATAATTGCTTTCTCCTTCACCAGGAAGTGATAGGTGGAAGTGTTCAATTTTAAACCCCAACATCAAAACACAGGAGTCAAGCTCTTTTCCACATTATGATGGGCTTCAAAATTAAAGAAACACTGATCACAGAATTAAAAATTAATGGTACTTTAGGTACAACTGATCATGATTTGATGACGTTTATGATTTGCGAACAGAATAAAGTCCGGACTAGTGATCTCAACCTCTCTCTCTCTCTCATGATACATATAGATAAAGACAGATATGAATGAAATTGGGGCTTTAAAAAGGGCAATTTCATACCTCTGAAAATGTTTGTGACAAATCAGCTGGGAAGAACTGTATCAGAAAAATTACTGATCATTGAGAATTATTTAAAAACATTTTACTAGATGCCAAAAACTCACAATCGAGGAAGGTGGTCACATTGGTTAAAAAACAACCTAGTTTCAATGGCAAGTGAAGGCAGTATAAACACAATGAAAGAAAGGAGGATTGGAGAGTAATGAATACAAATCAGAAGCTAGGAAATGTAGAATATTGATAAGGGAAGCCAAAAGGACTCAAGAAGAAATCTACAACCAGCAGAATTAAGGACAATGAAAAAATTAAGTATAGTAGAAGCAAAAAGAACCCTAAAAAAGGTATTAGTCCATTACCAGATTAACATGATAGAATTATTAATAAGCAGAAAAGGCATAAGTATTTAATAAATATTTATATTCTATACTAGCTGGAGTTACCCGACGTTGCTCGGGAAACCGGAAGAACAAACTGTAGAAAAACAGTAGTCCATTATCTTTTTTTGAATTGTAGAAAAATTACATTGATTTCTATAGGGATTAAAATATAGGCCCGCATCATCCCCAAAGGGTGGGGGAGGAGTGCGACCCCGGGGGGAGGGGAGGTTACACGTGGGAGGGGCACCCCAGCTTGAGCCTGGGGCTGCAGGTGCCGCAGGGGGTAGGGTGGGTGCCTGAGCCGTTGTGCACGTGGGGGTCAGGGCACTGCATGCTGACACGGGGTGGGGGAGGAAAAAGAGGGTCGCTTATGTAACCTCACAGGAGGGAGGGGGCGAGTCCTGGACGGCGCTGGGGGCCGCAGACGGCAGGCACGGAACCTAGGGTGCACGGGGCAGCCCTTGAAGCACAGCGCAGCAGGTTACTTTTTGATTTTTACAGCTTGAGCTCGGGCCAGATTGTACCCAAACGCACCTTAAAACCTTCTCCTGGATGAAAGATTATCCCATGCAAAGTTTGGTTGCGGCAGCTCTTATAGTGTCCAAGTTATTAGCGCATAAACTTACAAATGTTCTCCTTTATATATTCGATTTGGGGAAAACATGATTAGTCATACATGGCAACTCTTTCCATTCCAGTGGATTTTCAGCAGAAAGTTAAAGAACAACTATTAAATTTAGGTGTTTTTTGTTTAAATCAGCAGTTTGGAATAACTTGTATCAAGAGTTTCAAAAGAGATGACTATAACTTGCTGGCCTGTTAATGTTGATTGTCACTAAGTCTTGAAAAAGAATGAAAGTTAATGTTTTTCCAATATTTAAAAAGGGTAAACCAGAGGAACTTTAATTACAGGCCTGACAGAATGACATCAATCCCAGGCAAGGTAATGGAGTGGCTGATACAGGAATCGATTAATAAAGAATTAAAGGAGAATAACCCAATTAATGTCAATCAGCATAGATTTATGGAAGGTTGATCCTTTTCAACTTGATATCTTTTTGTGATGAGATTACAGGTTTGGTTGATAAAGGTAACAGTGTTGATGTAATATACTTAGACTTCTGTCAGGCATTTGATTTGGTACCGTATGACATTTTGATTAAAAAACTAGAAAGAAAATTAACATGGCACACATTAAATGTGTTCAAGAGCTGGCTAACTGATAGATATCAAAATGTAATTATGAAGGTGGAATCAAACAGGGGTCTTTCTACTGGGTTCTATTTAATATCATTAATGACCTAGAAGCAAACAAAATCACTGAAAGTTTGCAGATCACAAAAAGAACTATGGGAGAAGTAAACAACAGAAAACAGGTCAATGATACATATCACTTGGTAAGCTGGGCTCAGACAAATAATATGCATTTTAATATGGCCAAATGCAGATATATACAGCTAGGAACAGAGAACGATTGTACAACATACGTACACAATAGGGACTATCCTGAGAAGCAGTGACTCAGATTTGGAGGTTGTGGTAGATTATCAGATGAACGTGAGCTCTCCGTGACAGGCTATAGCCAAAAGGGCAAATGCAATCCTTGGATGCATACACAGTGAAATCTGAAGACGGAGCAGAGGGGTTATCTTAGTGCTGTATATAGCACTACGGTGACCACTGCTGGAATTTCTGATGTCCACAATTCAAGAAGGATGTTGATAAATTGGGGCGGATTCAAAGAAGAGCCACAAGAATGATTAAGAACTAGAAAATGTGCTTTATAGCAGGGGTGGGCAAAATACAGCCCAAGAGCCGGATCTGACCCACCATGACCCTGTGGGCCGCTAATGTCCATATCCCAGAGGGATGCTCAGGCAGGCTGTCTACCTGCCACATCCCCGCATGCCACACAAAGCAGCCAGTTGCTGAAGCAAGAATGTCTCCGTAGCCAAACTCCCTCCCAGACACTGCATCCCTCCCCAGCTCACAACCCCTTCCTGCATCCAAATTCCCTCCCAAGCCCTGCACCCTAGTCCCCTGCCCAGAGCTCCCTCCTGCACCCAAACTCCGTCTCAGACACACATCCATTAATATAATAGAAAAGTACAGCCCATGACCATTTACCAAATTCTTGGAATGGCTCCCCCCAGCAAAAAATATTGCCCATCCCTGCATTATGGTGATAGATGAGCTCCTGGAGTCTGTTTAGCTTAGCCAACAAGGTTAAGGGGGAACTGGAGCAGTCTAACTACATTGGGAGCAAATATTTGATAATGGCTTAATCCTACAAAGAAAGGTACAGCCGCATACAACTGCTGGAAGCTGAAGCTAGACAAATTGAGGCTGGAAACAGGGTGAAAGTTTTTATTAGTGAAAGTAATTAACCACTGAAACAATTTACCAAAGGTGGTGGTGGGTTCTCTCCATCACTGAATTTTTAAATCAACTTTGGATGTTGTTCTAAAAGATCTGCTCTAGGACTTTTGAGGAGATGTTTTATGGCCTGTGTGATACAAATCACACTACATTACCACCATGGGCTCTTCTAGTCTTGAATCTATAACTGCTTTGTTGGAGAATGCCTTTAGGACAGCAGATAAGTGCCCAGAGACACATCCCCATCTCTACTGAAGATGGCCCGGAGGGGAATTTTTCATGGACTAATGATCCTGGCGACAAGACTGACTCCTGAAGCGGTACTATTTTTGATCAATGAATCGAAAGGGAATGAGACAATGGATATTCAAGTCCACCTGCTCTGTGGACACACTAATATGGCATAAATGAGAGCTCAGAAAAACACAAATGAATAATATTACCTTCTCAGGTATTGAAGATATGCTCACACACACACACACAGACACCAACATGGTCAAATCCTCCAGAGTATTCACTTTCCCCTAAAAACAGCACAATTCTTTTCCCCTGACCAAAAAGCTCCTGAATTTGTGTGACCTCTACTGAACTCTGAAGCTGCATGGGCCCAAAGTTCTCCTCCCTTTCGCTGATATTCAGAGCACGTGAAAAAACCATCTCCTCCCCTTTTCCTACTTTGTGGTACACAAACAAGGTTACCTGTCAGGCCTTGCACATTTGTACTATTTTACCTCTTTGGGAACAACATACTTCTACTGATGTGTGTTTCATGCATTGTAGGTAATTATATAGATATTATCCACTGGTAAGCGTAGCGCATACATATTAAATCTAGATATCAAGATATGTGCCTTGGAACAAAAAAGTTGTTCCATGTACTGCAGGTAGCCATGGCATTAAGCATATTCCAGAATTCTAACCCTGTCTACAAAACTAACACTTGCTACACAGACAAGTCACTTACTTGTGTCTCCATCTCTACATTTGAGACATGGGATTGTACTAATATACATGCCTACCTCTGTGTGATACTTGGGTATGTAACGTGTGGATAAATAAGCAGTACCATGAGGATCATTTTTCAATTGCACCATTGATAATATTAAAATCTTTAATGGTCTCAGAATTTAGCGAAGATGTGGAGCATGTAACAATTATTGGACTGAAAATTATAGTAAGTTATCAATAATTTTTCGAGTGAGTGAATATGTTTAGATCATTAGTTTTCAAATATCCATTTGTGACAGTTATGGAGCGTATGGTAATATGAGAAGTAGTGTTCCTGCAATTTCATACCGTTCTAGATAAAGGTATTTGTGATTTAACAATTAAATGCAGCACTATAAGAATTTTTTATTGTGTGCATGTGAGTATATATACACATATATTAATTGCAATGCAGAAAAACCTAACTATTCAAATTTTCAAGGACCTTAGTTAAGCATCTAATTAAAAAGCTACAATTGTACCATGGAGGTGACAGAATCCATAACCTCCAAAGACCTCTGAGACTTCGGACCGGTGGCTGGGAGCTGCGGGGTCATGCCGCCTCCCACAGCAGCAGGGAGTTGGGAAGTACACCTGCCATCTGATGCAGCAGGCCCCCAAGCTCCCAGCTGCTGGGAGGCAGAGGGACTCTGGAGCTCTGATCCCCATGGATAGAGGGGGCACAAAAGCTCCCAGCCACCCCACAAGCTGTCTAGCCCCTTTCCATTGTGTCATGGATATTTTTAGTAAGAGTCTATACAGGTCACGGCTTTCATGAATTTTTCTTTATTGCCCACCACCTGTCCATGATTTTTACTAAAAATACTCATGACAAATCTTTGCCTTACTAATAGCTGATCTGTATTCTGAGATTGTTGAGCATATGCACCACTCCTAGTAACATCATTGGGAACTATGCACTGTCAGCACCTCGAAGTCACCCTAAAAATATAATTTAAAGATACTGGGCCAGAGTTTGAAAGGATATTGCATATATAGGTCTAAAACTACCATAACATTACTAAGATTTCCCCTGTACTTTTTAGTTATATCCATTCCTATGAATATATTGAAACCAATGAGTAATCAAATTTAAGTTTTATTTGTATGGTACACAAAGAGACAGGCTAAAATAAGCAACAAAAATGTTCAAACAGTTCAACTAATGAAAGATTAAGAGTAACATTTTCAAAAATTCTCAAGACCTACTTTCAAAAGCACCAAAGTTAAGTACATTTTACCCAAGACGACTTTACAGTCTGAAAGATCAAGAAAAAGATATTGGGAAAAAACAGATCCTAATTGGAGAAAAGAGAAGTAACAAATGGGTAAACTAATACTTAAAGTCTCAGTCCTAAAGAATTGCAGGGCGCAGGAAAAACAGGAAAAAACAAACAAAAGAAACAGGCTAAAAAGAATGAGATCTGAAGAGAAATTCTGAGTAACTCAAAAGCTCATCTCTTTTACCAACAGAAGTTGGTCCAATAAAAAAAAATACCTCATACACACCTTGTCTCAGGATAAACATAGGTCTAATACAAAACTCAAAAACTAGAAGACTTACACCAAAAAGAGAATGAACAAGTAGGCTGAAAGAATACAAAGAGAAAAATAAGGCTATCCAAATCTTTACAGCAGCTATTTAAAAGTAGCATTTTATGCTCCCAAAGCAGTCTGGCCAAACATGTTAGAAGAGCAGTTTCAATAGAAATGAACAATGAATATCCAGTCCATGTCAGTTTATTTTTAATGCAGTTGTCTGCCCAAACACAGACTTATCCTCTACAAACACAAATGGGTGGTCAAAACTACACCAAGTAGAGACCATGTATTCAAGTTTCCAGAAACAGACAGAGCAACACCAACTGAAGTTATGTAGCTCCCCAGATAGGACTCTTTCGTCTTGAGGACTTCTTTATTGCTGGACGTTGGGGCAGACCAATGCTGAGTTTCTATAAGAATCCACTCTCCCATCATGACAATCTCAGTAATACTTGTTCCAAAATCAGATGGATATTTAGGTAAGTCAGACTGTGTTTGATATACCTGGAAAATACTAAAACCAAGATCTAAGAAGATACTCCATTCAAACCAAAGCTACCCCAAACTAATATCCTAGGTGTAGTTTCTGCAAAAACTGTAGTTACTCTAAAAGCCAAAGATACATAAAATAGTGTGAGGTTAAGCAAAATAAATTGGTAAACTTACCACTTGAAGAATCAAAACTGAGATAGATAATGCAGACAGGATTTCCAAGTCTATTTTTACCAAGGTTAATCAGTTGACAGTACCAGAGACTGTATATAATATTAAATGTGTTCTGAGATGTTTTTAGAAGAAGCTTCCCACATAAAATGCAATATTTTACATCCAAACAGGAGGATAAATACAATAAGCAGAAGCCAAATGAAACAGCTAGTTCAGGATATCTAAACTCAAAGCATTCTCCTCTTTAGTTCAGCAGTTTTTTCATCTCGTGAGGCTGCATATCTCTCTGCTATCTTTGCCAGAGCTTCATGATATTTCTCCAAGCCAGCCCTCAGGTTAAGATAGATCTCCTAAAATGAGAAAGTTCATTAGATTCTCCCATCAGCATGATGCCTTACAAAGGACTGAAGAAACAGCAGGACAGATTTTGGGTGAATCAGAGATGCACTCAATTCTGCTCAGGAGTATCCATGGAACAGGAGGGGAAAGGTACAGCAGGTGAGCACAGGGATGGGAGAGTAACAGGAACTACCATCTCCTAAAATTCAGAGGAATCAGGCTATTATGCACTCACCATCCAGATTTGCTTGGCTCCCTCAACCACAAGCCTTTCGTACTTCAGAAGGTCTAGAGGAGAGGAATTCCCCACCTTGCCACAAAGCAGTCCTCTCCCCTTCCCAAGCTCTCTGCTCCTTGTAAGGATCACAGGAGGGCCCTGATTCAGCAGACCGTCTATTATCCACATGATTGGAGCTCTCACACAGGATATTATGAAGTCCAAATGTGTTGCTCCATAGCCCCAAAGCAATCCCTTAGTCTACTTCTCCCACAGGACTAAGGGTCACTTGAGAAGAGCCTTGCTCACATGGACTTCAGCTGGCATAGAGTACAAGTCTGCTGCAGGAAGAGTGCCTGTGTTGAAAGGAAGGGGAAGGAGCAGGAGCTGGCTAGTTATATCAGAGCTTTTAAATCAGTTCATGTTGAACCAAATCCAGAACTGTGGGAAAAGTTTAGACAAATCAAAAAAATCCATTTGGGGTTGAACAAAACAAGTCATTCAACCGAAAACATTTGGCAGAGGGATTGTTAAGGGACTGGAGGAAGAGGTGGTCAGGCCCTCCTTAAAACTTTTGCCAGCGCTATGAATTGAGCCTCCGAGTGTCCATTTATAGCCATTGGGCCAGGGAAAGAGTAAGAACGACTCTATGGCCTGCTGGTTAAGGCAAGCCCGAAGGATTTGGTATACTGTACCCATGTTCACGTTCTTGCTCCTATGACTATTTATAATAAGCGAAAGAGCTTCAGCTAGAGAGAGAGAGATGTCCACACCAGAACATCCTATAGCCTAGTGGCTAGGGTGTGCTCCTGCAATGTGGGAGATTGAAATACAAATCCCTTTTTCACGTCAGGCAGGTAAGGGAATTCAGCCTAGATCTTCCACAATCCAGGTGAGTGCCCTAACTACTGAGGCTACAGTTCTGAAAGAGTCATCACCTCCTCCCCATCCTGTGGTGTGTGAATAATGCCAGAGTGCTAAAGAAGGTGAAGCTATTTGGCAAATTTATAATCAAATTCAAAGTTTCTGCTCAACTGAAATGGCATTTTTTGGCCAATAAAAACCATTTTGCCCAGCTCTCCTCTCCAGTACTTAACAGAGAAGAATTCTGCTGACCTGTGCTTTCATTTTTTCCTTTTCAGTGTTCTCGTTCAGCTGCTGGACTTTGAACCTTACTTGCTGGATTTCCTTGTGAATCGCTGTCACCTTCTCATAGACGGCCCCTCTCTTCTCCTGAACTCTATTACAATACCTAAAGCGAGAAGGTATGAAATAGTTAGTGGTGAACTAAGCACCTCACCCCAAATTAAATATAAATACCAACATGAATTTCATATTGGATATGAATGTCAAGTGACGTACAAAGTTATAGTTACAGTTATTTGCAAGAGTGAAGAAAAAGCTGTACTTGTAGGATAAATAATGTTTACCTATCCACACGTACAATTTATTTCCATCACACTGACATCAGAAAAGTTGACTCATTCTTAAATACTAGAGCTAGATGGCATCCAGAAACAAAACAAAGGCGTTAACCTAAGTTGTCAAACAGAAATTGCCCAATTGACTCCAACTGAGGTACACCGATGTAAATGAGCTGAGAATCCAGTTCTAAGTGTGTTCCTCCTCTTGAGTGGGCTTTCGTCATACTCTAGAGCAGTGTTCTCAGACTTATTTGATTGCACCCCCATTCTGTGGGGCTATCGTTATTTACAAAGCCCCCATGCCACCCAACTCTAAAGGCAAAGTGGAAAGCAGTGGCTGCTGGCCAGGTGCTCAGCTCCGAAGGCAACCCCACCACCAAGAGCAACGCAGAAGGCTGGCATGGTATGGCATTGCCACCCTTACTTCTCCACTGCTGCTGGCAGCAGTGCTGCCTTCACAGCCGGGTACCTGGGCAGCAGTCACCACTCTATCTTGATGCCTCTATCAGATAGCAGCAGCAAAGGACGGGGGGGAAGGGGGGAAGAAGGGGTACTTCAAAGCAGCAGTGCTGCTAAGCTGAGCCAGGGATCAGCTGTGTGGGAGCTGCCGCTCTGAAACCCCAAGGCAACGTTTCAAAGGGGCAGAGCTGATCCCTGGCTCAGCTGTGCAGCGCTGCCCCTTTAAAACACTGCTTCAGCGTTTCAAAGGGGCAGCACCATGGATCCCGGGTTCCGCGTGGCATGCAGCACAACATGGAGCCTGGAGTCAGTGGGGAACTCCCCCGCCACTGACCCCGGGCTCCATGAGGGCACTGTGGCTTTGAAATTCACAAGAGCCCCTGCTGGGGAATCTTGTACATTTCAAAGCAGACACTCGCGTTCAGCCCAGAGTCAGCAGGACTTCCCGCTGGCCCCAGGCTGCACACAGAGTTCCATATTTCTCCTTTGAAATGTATAAGAGCCTCAGTGGGGGCTCTTGTACATTTCAAAGGAGGAATGCAGAAGTGTCTATAGACTACTCAACTAGTCAATTAACCACAATTTAACATCCTTATTGGTAAGATCAGAGCACTTAGTTAACTTTCCTCATCTAAATGAAGATGATTTCTAAACAACACTGCATACACTTGGCCAATAATCTTCTGTGTCCCTACTGATACTATTGAAGACTATCATGGCCTAGCGTCTCCTAGGTCTTATTGTAAAATCATAGCCCTGTGCTTACAATATTACAGTTTGCCCTCATGGAAAGGATTGTGGTGTTCCAGACCTACCCTTACAACATGCCTTCAGCATCACATTGGAAAGAAGACTGGCTGGGAAGCTTTGATCAAATGACACTTTTCCTTTTGTTTTAGACGTGTCACATTAGGATAATACCCCCCTGAGATACATGGCCCCATTTCCCTGTGGGTCTTGAATGGCTTTGATAATGAGCAAAAGTGGCAAGGGAAATTATGAAAAATTCATGAAAGGCAAATGGGGCTTTGTTGAAGTCTGATGAGTTGGAAAATTATCCCAGTGTGACATTTTCTTTAAAAAGATAAAAGAATCAAGGCTAAGCATTATAAATTGAATTAGTAATACACTGAAAGAGATGCTGTCAAGTCACATTGCAATTATTGATCCAAGTCTCCAAGTGCTTGCCTTCAGCATTACAGGTCTTCACAAAACTGTCCCTGTTCAATTCTCTCTCTACTACTTGTTACATGCTTCTATCAGAGATGTGAATTTTTGTAAGTGTACGTTATATAAAGTAGCATCAGCCAGAAATGCAAACTCATCCATACTCAAATACTGTGCGCTTATACTGGTCAACGTCCTCATGTTTCTTATTAATCCTTATTTCAGCGGTAGACAGCTTCTCCCGCTTAGCGCAGACCAATCTCTTTAAGGACATCTCATCTGTTGTGGCGTTCTTCATCTCTAACTGGGCACTCTCAATCTGGTCCTCAAGATTTCTGACCTACAGTATTTTGAAAAAAAATACTGAAAAACAATTCTATAAAAATCACAGAAATGCAGTATCTCTCTATTGGATTGATAGGCAGCCTAGGTTAGTGAGTGGGCTGCAGAAGTAACCTTCCTTCATCTCAGTGGGCCTCAGGATTGTTGTAACCAAGACCATCTCCTAGGATAGAGTAGTTTTGCTAACTGCACTTGAATACCTAGGATAGGGATGTGAGTGACTAATCGACTATCCGATAAGCAAATGCTTATCGGATAGTCAACATGCTAGTCGACTAGTCACTTTAGCCTCCCCTTGCTGCCTCTATCAGAAAGAGGTAGCAAAGTGCGGGGGAGAGAAGGAGGTGCTTCAGAGCAGTAGCACCCAGGCTCCATGCAGTGCTGTCGCTTTGAAATGCCACGTGCAGCTTGGGCCAGCAGGGGACTGCTTGAATTCCCTGCTGGCCCCGTGCTCCCCATAGAACTTTCGCCTTTGAAGTGTAGCAATAGCCCGAAGGCTTGAAAGGCAGAGGCTTATCAACTAATTGAATAGTCAATGCAAATTGCATCGACTATTTGATTAGCCAGTTATCTAAATTTAACATCCTAACTTAGGATTTGCAAGATGTACCGACTGAACTGTAGTAGCTCTGTGATTGGATGCAAAGGCAGCACACAGCTCTCACCGTCAATGTTGTGTGCAATCAGCATGCCTCTGCTTTATGTGTGTGTCACTTTAGTAATACCAGTAGGAAAAAAATTACGTAGACAGAAACCAGTGGAATCTGGCAACTAACAGTAAACAAAATTTATCGCAGGCCATACATAGAACCCTGCATGGAACCCACAGACTGTAGGCTGCCCACCACTGTACTATTGAATATTTACTAAAATAGAACTTTATTCATTTTGATAGTCTGAAAACCCAGTTAATTCTTCCCAGCAATCAGTTAACATACTTTGTAAATATTTAACAGGTCAGGCTTGGTGGATCACACCACTTAGACTTCCAATACTTACTGCATACACTACTGTACCTTATGTTGGACAAATAATCAAAACTTTACTAAGTTTTGCCAAAAAATGAATAGTGAGGTAGCTATTTTTATTTTTGCTTACTACTCTGTCATTCTCCAAAACTGCTGGTTCTAATTAGTAACATAACTTACCAACAAATAACCCTCTATAAAAAGAAAAGATAGTTCATGCTATTTTGGCTTATATTTCTACAGTAATAAGTGCTTCAATTTTATGACAACACATTTACAGGAGTTTGTCCTTAATTCAAAACTTTCTCTCCTATCCACTGATGTGCTATGGGAAATTATTATACTCCACCCCAACTGTTGGTGCATATTGGTGGTGCTGATGATAAACAGCTCTGAAGCAGCTTGGGATCCTTTGGGAGAAGTGAAACTATTGAAATGGAAGATGATGATTAAAAAAATAGATATAGGGCTGGCTATTATGTCTAGATGCTAGAAGGCACTGTGCTTTGGATTGAAATATATTCTACTTTTGCAAATATCACTTGTCAACTGTTGCATAATAGTTGGGGGGGGTTAGATTCACATTCTAATATTTTTGCTTAGGGTAACAGGGAGCAGCACTTGCATTAAATTAAAACCTGGTACTTATTTGAGAGCAGTTTATTTCTTACATGAAGTTAGAGGGGGCACACAAGTAAATAATACAAACCTCTGCTGAGATATTGGCCATCTTCTCCACATTTGCTCCTTGGCTTTGCATTTTCTTTTGGTATAATTGCACCTCCAGTTGACATGATGGCAGGATCTCAACTAGGTCTCGATAACTTTCATACTTCTCAATTATTTCTTGCTTTACAAAGAACAAGAAAAAGCTATTTACTTAAATAAATGAGTGAAACGTGGTTTCAATTATGTCCTGCAGCAATGCATATTTACTCTTGTGACTAATGTATGGATGTAAACTGAAATAAAAGAAATCAAGTAACTTCAAAATTGTTGCTGAAAGGGAGTAAATTTTGAGTTTGCCTACAAGATTATGCATCAGGGAGTGGGGGATGGGGAAGACAAGGATGATACTAAGTGCTGTACTCAATCAAACCTTCTGCTATAAAGAAATAAATGTGTCTATTCAATATGCTACAATGCCTGTTGGGAAAAAGAACATAAATTATACAATGGAAAATTCTACATCAGTAGAAGTTCATTTATGTTCACGTGCCTAGCATTACACAGGGATGTTTGATTCAAGTCAGATGGTAATAACGTCACACCTCAAAGAGTACAAGAAGAGAGAGCAATCTAAAGAGCAAATGATGAGCTTCACTGATGCAAAGATGTATCAGTATGCTCACAAGACACAGCCAAACATGAACCTTCTGTCTGCAAGATTTGAACTTTATATATGCTGTCTGATCTTTCTCTGCCTACTATTTTACCAGAAACTAAAGACACGGGTATATAAAGTTAGAGGAACATTTTCCTTTATTTCTCTTATTTAATTTGTGCATTTCAAAAATTATAAATTGAGAGGGGTTCCAATGTTGCCCCTAAAGAGCCATTTCATTTCCTTTTGTTTGTCATGACTCTTCAGACATCAGCAGGAATGAAAACATTTAAGAATCCAAAGAAGCAATTAGAAAACCACAAATTAGAGAGGGGACTCAGGGATGCTTAGTTCCTGAAGACACATTGCCTTTTTTGCAGTTTACTAAGATTTCAAGTTGATTGTGTACCTCAAATTATCTGCTTCCTTCTAATGTACCTTCTCCATTTTAACTGGAGTGAACCTATATCAGATGATTTTGGAATTAGATTGCAATTTTGGGATAAAGTGTTCCCAGAAAGAAGAAAGCAAGCCTCCAGAGTCAGAACTACTGAGTGAGAACCAAGGTAATCCTGGGCCTGGGAAGAGCTATCAAAACACAGCCAGCCATACTTGGTAGAATAAGGATGCAGTCAGCTGGACAGGTTCAAGGGACCCAACATTTCTGAGCTTAGTATTAAAGACGGAACAATCATCAGTAGCACCTATGATCCTATGCTTAAAAAGCCTTTTTGAGCCCATGTGTTACTACACCTCTGTAAATATCAGCTGTTTTCTTTCATTATAAACAAAATTATTAAATCCCTTGCTTGTCACCTATTACTGATTTTTGTAAACTGGTGCACTAGCAGCTCTCTATATTATGCCAGAAGATGGAGTCCCATCATTACTCATGTCTTGCCCATCACAGAGGGGAATTTAATAGACCGTGTAAGGACAGAACAGGCATAATACAGTAATCAAGACTCACCTTGGTTTTCTTGAGTCTTTGGACAGTCTCCTTCATATGTTCTTTGTAATTCTTCAGTTCCTCTGGAGACTCTACAATTTTTGATTTCAGTTCCTCTTGTTCTTCTTTCAAAGTAGCCATTGTCACTTTTAGCTGGTTCTAATGAGCAAGACAGTTAAAATATATGGCTGATATCTCTGTTTTACTTAATGTTAATAATGCTGCAAATGATTGTCTTCTGATGAGTTAAACAGAATGGAGAAGAGAAGTTCTGTGAGGAAGGGCTTTGCAATGAGCATCTTGTGCAGGATAGCATTCTACTGCTATCTAGCCAAACTGTTCTATAGCACAATATTTTTCTTTTAGTATTTGTTTTAAAAGAAAAATTCTATTAAATTCTCTTAAGAATGTTACAGTTGCCAAGTAAAGCATTCAGGTCAGAAAATGACAAAATTAAGGCTGCCTTAATTCTGCTAACTGATGTATGTGCATTATGGTACAATTGTGAGTTACATGACCACTTATTTTTGCTACATTCATGCTTGCTGCGAGCATTCTCGCCAATAAAATTCACTACCCAAATGCTAATGAATAAGAGATCACAAATACCAGCAGAACTAAAATGCCAGCCGTATTCACAAGAATATTCGTATTTTTTTCCCGCCGTTCGCCCAGTTCTACTCCTGGCCAATATCCTCCCACTCTTATAAAATAGATAACATCTGAGAAGATAAGGGTTATTTCCAAGAATTTAGGGAATGCCCTGTTTCCCCCACTAGAGTGTTTTCACATTACTGGAAGACATAAAAGGTGATAGAGCTATTACATCAAGAACTGATTACTTTAAAAGGATGTCACTGTTCTATAGCTGGGCATTCAAACAAGGAATTTCCAAAGTTGGAATATTCAGCCTCAAATCTATCCTTTTATTTACATGAAATAGTACAGTCTTTAGTTATGGAATCATTTATTATTTGCTGTAACACAATATACAGTTTTTCTACAACTTTAGATGCTAGCAGTATTTCCACCATGCATGCTTACACAACTTTAAGTGTTATAATGGTCCAGTATCTTTTTTTGATTTAGGACACCTCAACACCTATATGTTTTTCTTTCCAAAGACAAACAGAAGCAAGGCACAATGAGAATAATATATCCCAGACACATTACAGGATCATTAAGAAGGAGCTCAGCTTCATTTGACTTGCAACATACAAAATAGGCATCATACCAACTGAACTATGCATACATAAAGTGTCATTTTCAAAGGTTCATGATTTGATCACGTTAAAAGCCAATTTTCAAATGCTTAAAGGACCTTTCCATGGGGCTTCTTGTGTACCAAATTTCAACTTTACGTCTCCAGCTGTCAGAATAATTACAGCAGTTCACATAGTTGTAAAATTGTTTTTTATAGTCTACCCCTCCTTCCCCCACACTCTGATGGCTGAAATCTTAATTCAGCTTGCCCACAGTATTACTTCTGGGAAGACACCAAGCTTGCATAACTTCAGACAAGCTGAAAATAGGAACTTGGAAAGGAAGTTGTACAGCTTTTACTATACTACTACAGTTGAAATGCTACAAAACCTCTTGTCTGGGCACAGTTATAAAGATGCTTATATAAGTACAGTGATTCCTGTAAGAGAAAAAGAATAAGCCAAATTGTTATTAGCACCCTTATTCCAATATAACTGCAACCACGTTCTCTACTGGTATAATTATTTTGGTACATAAATGGCTCATCCTTAACTGAAATAGCTAAACCAGTACAAAAACTGTTTAGACCAGGAGTTAGAACATTAAGGCAGGTCTACACAACAGTGTTATTTTGGAATAACTGGCGTTATTCTGAAATAACAAAGTTCGTGTCTACACCCAAACAGTAATTTTGACATAATGTTGAAATAATGTCGAGCCAGAGGACTTCTTACTCCGACTCCTGTAACCCTCATTTAACGAGGCATAAGGGAAGTCAGAGGAAGAGTGCTCTCTCTTGGACTTCCTGCTGTATAGACAGCGCCAAAAGCTGAAATAAGCTATTTCAACTTAAGCTACTCAATTGACATAGCTCAAGTTGAGTAGCTTATTTTGGCTTTAGCCCTACTATGTAGACGTGCCCTCTGCTACAAGAGCTGGAGTCGCATATATATGAAAACCAAACTCTATTCTTTCCGTGAAATACAAACATAGAAGAGGTTTTTAAAATGTAAACTAATTTAATTATCTGAGCCATTCACACTGTGCATAGCTAGCAAAAGTCAAGCAGAAAAATGTGACACTATTTTATAACAAGCTCCATCACTGTCCAGATCCCACTTAAATTGAGTTATACTTACCAGACTTCGGGTTCTCTCTGCGACTTCTGCTTTCTTTTGGGAAGTCACTTCTTGCAACGCTGTCTAATCAAGAAAACAATTGTTTGACAGTTCAAAGGGGAGGACTATCAGTATGGCTTCTGGTTTTATATTTGAACTTTTACTACAGAGTAGAGACTACTGAAAAAAGCAGTTGCCAGCTACCTGCACAACTATCCTTTCTCAGGGCCCAGTGAGTGTAACCCTACAGCAGTCAGGCCATGGTTGGGATTCCAGCGTTCACCCACTCTTGGACAAGAATCTGGGTTACAGCCCCGAAGTACCAACCATAACTAATTCAACAAGTCCAGCTAGAGTTTGGACCTGGCCATTAGTGCATCTGGGAGTCATTACTATTGATTTATGCAGCAAGACCACACCTTCTCAAGCAGTACTGTTGAATATTAGCAGGGGTACAGCTTTCAGAAACATTGGTTACAAATTTTAAAAAGGGGGAGACCTAACTGCATGGATCTTGCCTTAATCACTTCTGGCCTAGATGCTTAGGCCCTTCTTAGAGAGAACATGCCTGTCTATAGTTCCTACTTCTTCCCCTGACCATCTATGTGGGCATGCTGACTTTCCCCCTCCCTTTCTCTTAGGGGCATCTTTTAACCAATCAGCATCTTTTTATCTTTAGCATGTGCTAGTGATAGCCCCCCAGTATTCTCAGTTGCTTTGAAGGTGCATAGCTGCTGTTTTCTTATGTCTGAGGGTGTCTACACTGCCATACAAGAACAAATAGCAACGTGGGTAAACACACCTGTGCTGGCATGGCTATAAAAGCCATGCAGATGAGGCAGCAAAGGTTTGAATAAATCCCCAGAGACCCTGGTGTGCTTGTACAATCCTTGCTGTCACTTCTTCACTACTATTTTTAGGCATGCTAGCACAGATAAAACTAGTACAGGAACTGCTACCTGAGCTGCCGTTATTCCTCAGACTCCATTGCAGACATACCATTAAGTCCCTATTTCCTACACAGATCTGATTTAATTTAATCCTTTGAGTTCAGGTAGGCAGCAACACAAAATTAAACAGGGAAATAGTCACAAAATATTCTTTATAATGCAGATCTCAGTTCATCACACAAGCAGTGTGTTCCTATAATGAAAAACAGACTATATTTCACATACTGCTTCTGATCTCGCTAGACACAGCTGTTAGCTTCATTCTCTCATAGGTATAAGCACACGTTAATACTAGGGAGTATCACAGGACTCAACCAGGACAGATGTAACTTTACTTTACGTTGGAAACGTCCCCTCAAATTTTCATGAGATAAATCCCAAGACATAATAAATTCCCAAAAGCAAATGTCACAATAGTTATATTTTGTAACAGAACATCAGAGACAAATAGGGCATACCGTTTTTCGACGATAGTCCTGGTTTAGTACTTGCTGCAGTTCTTGAATATCATCAGACAGCTGCTTGAACTCTGCTTGCTGCTCTACTGGAATTGTGCTAAACACAAAGATATGACGTTTGATCTTGTTAGTGCACACCAGGTGTCAGTGAGTTAAGAGCTGTGTAGTACAGGCAGAAAGACATTTTCCTGACTCAAAGGGTCTTACAATCAGCTACACACAGTGACCTGGTTAACCGGCTGAAGACTTAAATCTCACCTAGTTTTCCTTTGGTGGGATATTATTGAAAGCTTTCATAGCTAAAATGTGATTTAAGGAAAGATTTAAGAAAAGAGGGAGCAAAAGAAGAGAGCTGTAAGTTTAAGATGCAACATGGAAGAAAGTGCAAAAACAAAAGTGAGAGAATGAGACAATGACGCAAAGAGCAATCCAGATATTTGAATTATATAATGTAATTATTATTATTGTAGCAAGAGCTTAAAGTGGTAGACTTAAAGCACAAGGCTAAATTCTTGAGGACCAGAAAACTCCTCTTAGTTTTCAAATTGGTCTAGGAAATTAGCAAATAAGAACCAGAAGTGCCTATGGATAGGGGAAAAAAAGAAAATGGTACACAGAAATGGGGAGTTGGACAAATGAGAATGGGCCAGAAAACATGAGTAAAGGAGGCAGCTAACCCCATCAAGGAAGCCAGAAGCAGTCATGTAATTGTAACCGAGACTTGAGAAATATTAGTCTGAGACATGTTTAAAATAGGATCTTCCATCTTTAACATACTTTTAGTTAAAACAACCTAAATTTGGAACTGGTGACTGGTAGTGGATCAAGTCACCTACGAGGCATGCCACAGAGAAAAAACTGACCTGTAGTCCATAATGGTGACAAAGTATAGTGATAGTACTTGAGTGCTTTGCCAAAGGAATGGACATGAATGAGGGAGCCTCATCTCATGAGCTAGAAGCTAAAGAAGGGCTGGAAGAAAGGGAAAGTACATGGAACAAGAAGAGTGCAGACTTCCTTAAATATATAAAGGGAGTAAGAAAGACAAGGGAGCAAAAAGAATACAAAATCAAGAGAAGTAACATTCAACAAAGAAGTAAAGCTGAATATAGTCTTAAAGATGCAGAGAAGAACACTGAAAACTTTATGCAGGATAGCTATTTAGCTTTGTTAGTGCTTTGCAAACACTAATCTAATTAGCCATCAACATCTCCTGCAAGGGAAGTAAGTCCCCTTTCAGGCGAGCAGATGCATACACTGCTGGCTAGACCTGTAGTGCTCTCTCCAACAGCTACCCAACAATGCAGCTGCAGACCAGATGTTCTGATTTGGCTCCCCTTCCTCTGCATACTGCAGTTTGAGAAAAAAGCTGGTTCAGAGAACACAAGCAGCAAAGACTAACCTCCATAGTAAATATAACTATTATACAGAAGGTAAATGGAGACAGGGCTGGCAAAGGTTACACAGAATTCCACTTCCTAGTCAATATTCCTCTGCTTGTATATCCAACAGTCACGCTGGCCATCAGCCAACAGGAGGTCACATTTAGCTGGTTACCCACCATGAACCCTAAGTTCTGAAAAGGACTTTAAGCTGCTTTAAAAGTATATCCACATACACATATATACATATCCATATATATTATATATAAAAAAAACCTACTCATCCGGCTCCTACTAACTTTAGGAGCCAGGGCGGGGCAGGGGGCAGGCAGCCCGGCTCAGTCCCTGCTCGCACCAGATAAGGGACCAAATCCCCCTGTGGTTCTGCAACTTAAAACCCAGTAGGAGCCAAAGGGCATTCTGCTCCTCAGTTCCTACCACCTTTTAAATTGCAGAGCCGCAGTGAGGTTTGGTCCCAGCACGAGCCAGGACTGAGCGGGGCTGCCTTCCGCTATTGAGTAATCAAGTAGTCAATAAAAATTCTATCAACTACTCGATTACTAAAATAACTTCAATTTAACATTCCTGCTCAGAGCAACCACCAGAAAAAAAGTCCTGGGAAAAGTTTTATGTTTGGCGAATTATAATTATGGGCTAGATAATCAAAAGTCCATAGGATAGGCCCTAGGTACAAGAGAGTCCCTTCCTCCCTCCACAGCTCTGAAACATTTCACCAATAGAAGGAGACAGGAAAAACTTAAACAACAACAAATGCTCTGGGAGAACTTTAAAGACCAACAAAACATGTAAATGGTGGTATGAGCTTTCGTGGGCACAGCCCACTTCTTCACATGACTGGAGTGTTGGAAGTTCAGAACCAAGTTCTCTACCAAGTTCTGGACTTCCAACACTGCAGTCATCTGAAGAAGTGGGCTGTGCCCACGAAAGCTCACGATACCATCTACATGTTTTGTTGGTCTTTAAAGTGCTACCAGACTATTTGTTATTTTTTAAGTTTTTCCTGTTACAGACTAACTCGGCTACCTCTCTGAAACAGAAGGCAGGTCAGTTCAGGAAACAGGACTTTCACAGGAGCTAGACCTCAACTATGGAAATAAAAACTGATCGTCTGTCTCATTTCAGAATTAAATGTAAACTTATCTTTTGGCTTTTCCTTCAATTACTTCACATAGAAAAATAAGTCAATTTAAAAACTTACTCAAGGTATTTCTCCTATACCCTGGAAGGAAAAAAGATATTTATTTCTATCTTTAAACAGATGGAAGATTCTCAGACACTGATACATCCATATAGTGACTTGACGGATATAGAAAAGTCAGACACCAGCCACATCACTTCTGTCCTAAGACAACAGCTTAATCATTCCCCGTGAGAGAATTGTACATGTGCGTCATAACTGCAAAAGCCAGGGATGTGAATTACTTGAGCCTGTACTCACTCAAGTTTCTCTAGCTTCACTGCTGCCTCCTGATTTGCTGTCTGCAGTTGCTGTATTTTTTCCATGGCTGATTTCTGTAAATTAAAGATTAAGGTATTTTAATGATTAGTTGGCATAATATGGGAGCACAGAGATTTATAAGCAACCTACAATATGTCAATATGTTCCTCACACAACCAGGTTGGTCCTACATACTCTGTTTGTACTGCCGACATACACAGTTGAGATAATTGCTGGTAGTTCTAGCATCATCGTTTTCTGCTTAGTTAGTGTTACCTCTCACGCTCCCCTCAACGGAAAAGTTTTCCAAGTGTCCATGTCTTTGCTCCCTGTGCTTGAATATTTAACAAGATACTAGAGGGAGGGAAGCAGTTGCTAGGCCTAAAAATTGATTCAACAATTACCCTGTACGAAAGCCCTTATTTAAAGATTCCAGTATGCATGTTTATTTCCAGAAACATCCAAATATTCAATGTAATGTGCAAAAGAAAAACAAGTACATGGATAGGCAAGAGGTCTGGTTGATATCAAGCTACAAGGATGGAAATATTCAAATATGGATTATAACAAACTGCAGTTATGTGGCAAGTAGCATTCTTTAAGAGTCTATCACCTACCGAAATCCTCATTCTGCCCGGTAAGAAATGTGATTTTTAGCCATGCATTTAGCAAAAGTATGTCACCAATGTCTGTTACTTCAATCCTGGGCCTCTCAAGAGCCAAAGACCCTTTGTGAAAGTTATGAGATCCAGGATTCACCTCAGAACCAGTAGAAAAGCAATACACGGTTCATGTTCATTATCTTAGCTCGTAAGGCATTCAACACAATAGAAATAACCAAGTTTTGAGCAAAGACATTCCCCTTTCATTTCTTCACAGTGGTTTTCGGAAAGCCATTATTCAGCAAAAGCTTCATTGAAAGGGTAGGTCTTAGTTTTTTATCTGCATGCATTTAGGTTTGGGCTCAATTAAGTTACCCAAGCAGTGTCAGCTGAAAGCAAGACTTTAAGTGCCCAAATCTAACCCAGCTGCATCACCCCAGCAGAATGCATCTGTCAAAATATTGCCAATGAGGCAGTCTCCCTAGCAGCTGAGCTCTAACCAGTTGTGGCCTTGCAGAATATCACTAGGACTTTAAATTCAGATTGGAAATGAAGGGAAAACCAGAGGAGAGTTCATGGAACACTAGTGTGAGACAATCGCATCAGGTTTATTGGCCAGGATGCAGAGACCTGTGTGCTCCAACACCTGAATTTTCCAGGCACTGATCAGATTCAACACCAAGTACAGCAGGTCGAGTAGTGTACCTGGAGGTGATCAAAGTGTACATCATCCAAACCAGATCATCATCTAACAGGAAACACTGTAATAGCCTTCCATCTTCTACAGGTCAGAGGCATATCTTGCTACTCTAAGTGTCTAGATATAACAAGGAGACTGGTGTGAAGCTAAGGCTTCATACTATGTGTTCTAAAACATTCATTCGGTGGTAAGGTAAGAGAATAGGAAAATTTCTAACATCTCCTTCCTAACATCTTTCCTAGACTGCTGTCTTTCCTAGACTGATTTTGACCCAGTTTGTCCTTTATTCAAACTGTTTATTTCTTCCAGACACTGAGGCAAGCTTAAACGGGCCTACATGAAAATTCCAATTGACACGTTTCCTCAGAGAACCACACCAAAGTGTCTCAAACTATTTACCAGGACCCCGTGTTTGATCAGAACTTATAGTACAATGACACAATAAGACTTGGCTGTATTCAACTGGTACTCTTAGGTGATGCCTTTCCAACAGCTTAAAAAAATAAAAGTAAGATTTCTGCCTGCCCTATAAACAGTTAAATGTTCTCCATAGCATGTAGACAACAGTTATCTGGCATTCCTTTCTTTCCTTCAAAATCTCTGTCTTACAGAAAGAAGGTGCTACAGCCCCTTTGAAAAAAGTTGTAACACATGATGGACTCGTGCAATTTACAAATCCGTACTTAAGCCTGCACACTTCCAAATATAAATTACTACGGTAGACTTCCGATAATCCGGATCCTTTGGAACCTAGGTGGTGCCGGATTATCGGATATGCTGGACTATCAGTAGTTACTATAAACCACACTTTATATACAGTATGTACTGTATATAAAGTGTTTTGAATCCTTTTTATTGTACATACTTATACAATATACTGTAATGTTTTAGTTATTTTAACCCTTTTTTACCCTTTTCGCTCGGTTCAGCTGCTGCTGCTGATGCCTTGTGACTCGTTTTTTGCCGAAGCTCACTCACTAGGCTCTTGCCATTTTGATGCCGGACTATCAGGAGTGCCATACAATTGGATGCCGGACTATTGGAGTTTTACTGTAATTATATTTTGATGGTCTTATTTGAGCTTTTTCTTACAAACTATACATAATCTTACATAAGTCCACTGGAATTCCATGTAGATCTCTCGGCGTGATTCTCGGAAGTGAATAAAATTAATAATGCCACTCAAGAAACGAGCTGTCCGTTTTACTTCTAAAAGAGAGAAACAGCATAGAACAATGAGTGTTTTGGTGTCTATATGCCCTATAACTAGGGAGCTTGAGCACAGCAAAACTCATACAACTAAACAGAGACAAAGACTGAATGAAAAGTGCCATGTTAGAAATAACTCAGGATAGTTTTCTGTTACAAATGTACTATACTCCAAAGAGAGTTATGAGGTTAATTTATCTATGTTGCCTTCGAAAAGAATTTCTTACAGATTTTCATTGCCAGGTGTTTTTTTTTGGGGGGGGGGGGGGGTAGAGAAGGGAAATATTTTAAGAGATACCCATCACTGAACCAAATCATCATCAGTCATTGAATGTACTTAAATTGATATAATTAAACAGGGAGAGGTAGAAATCAACTTCCTTAATTGATTATTTATATAATCAATTTCTTTATTAAATTGAAAAAAGTCTTTCCTGAATGGCCTGTGCCACACGTGAACTGCAACAGTGTGTTGGCAAGACAGTGGAAGAAAGGAAGAAATACAAGTATTTTCTATAGAAATATTTCCCCCAGGAAATCCACAAAATTGAGTTCCAGTCCTGTCACCTACTCAAAACTATTTCTATGTTTTAGGAATAACTATCTACTATATATTTGAGAGAGTTTTTCTGTACATTAAGTTGGTCTGTTCAAGAACTCCTCCTAAACAGTAAAAGCAAGGACCATCCAATTCAGTATGCAGCTGCCTCTTATCATAACATAAGCAAGGTAAAGGTTTGGTTATGCCAGGAAAATGGGATGTGCCTGAAATGGTATTTCTGTCTCTTTTCTGTATAGTTTTATGAGACGCATCACCAGGCAGGGGAACCCAAGCCTCCCTCCCCCAGACATCCCTTAGAGAGGGCTAAAGGTGATTAAAAGCTCTCCAGTCTCCCCCACACTGATTCATGCAAGAACATTGCTGGCTGTTCCCCTTCATCAGGGAGCAAAGGTGCAGTTTGCTGAATTCCTCATTCTGACTGGGGAGCGCAGGGGGCAGACGAACCTGAACCTACTCCAACTCCCAGCAGTGCATGCTGGAGCTGCAACAGCCATGTAGAGGTGCTTCTCACCTGGCCCAAATATGCTGCAGTGAAAGAGAGCTGAGGTAGTCCTCTCTCCCCAGGGCAGCCTGCATACTGACCCCTACTTTCCCAGCCGCACTCCAGAGCAATGATTTAAATGACAAAAAGCCAAGATTGGGTTAAGGATCTGAGCAATGCTGGCTAAATCTTCTAGTAACCCCCATATATTGGTAAATTACTTGAAAACATCAGATTACTATCTATCCTAGCAGCAAGATGGAACTGCAATGTTTTGCAAAAGAGCAGAAATGTATTAATTAATTAACATTAACTGGATTGGCTAAAGCATTGGAAGAACTGTTTAATGAATTGCTCTTCTCTGCAAGCCAGTGTGGTTCAAAAGGCAGATGCTGTCTCCACTACATCACAATTGTCTACCTCAGCATAGAAAGAAAAACCCAAGAGCCTTCAAAGATATTTCATAGAAATGTCCCAGGCATCACATAAGCATGTGGAAACATAGATGGAGTAACAAATGCTTGCTTACTCGGATTTATGACATCAGCAATCTGGAAGTCATTAACACGGCAGACTGGAAGGAAACGCTCCCTGTGGGAATTAAAAAAGATACTGAGTGTTACTAGTTCTGTGAACAAGTCTACTTCAAATGGACACTATAGTAGTTTTGCTCTACATAAATCCAGAATAGCTGCAGAAGTGTCTGACTGTATCCTGGTACTGTACATAACGTTGAACAGACTCGGCAGAACAAACCCCTGAATAGCATTTTAGTAGTACTGAATTCACGAGCTAGTATTATAGATCTTGAGGTGTTATAGTGCCATGAAGAAGCTTTTTTTAAAGTTACTTTTCACAGGACACTTTCATTTCAAGCATGTTAGTGGGAAATATCAAGCCATGCACTATGAGATGCTAGCCATGTTTATGCAAATAATTGAAGGAAAAACTTCCATTCACATTTTATTTTGTGGGATTATTTTCTTTAAAAAAAAAAATAGATAACTTATTTAAAACCAGTAGGTTTCTCAGTAAATTTACAGTCAGTTTTCTCAAACTTCTGCTGTAGTCAAGTGTCTTTAGTTAGATTCTGTTGCAGCACGCTGCAGGGACAAAACATCTGGCTTTATACATCTGGGCTGTTTGTTAGTGCAGCAGAAGAAGAAAGATTTTTCACTACTTCTTCCATGGACTGACATGCAAGAAACACAGTATTTTTCAGATCCGGAAAACTTCCTGTACTAGCCTACCAAATCTGAAAAATGTCCTTCACATTCTGGTCAACTAAGGGCTTGTCTACTTACTTCATGCCAAGCGGAGGTATAAATCTATCCTAAACTAGCCTGCCATGCACCAAGCAACCATGCAGGCACTGCTGTAACTCACTAAAAGTTCCATAGAGTCCTTAGATCTATTAGGGATGTTGGAGTGTAACCGACTAACCATTTAACCAATAAGCTACTGCTTATCGGTTAATAGTGCCAGTTACACTCAGCAGGTTCCTGGGCAGGCGGCCTCACTGCGGCAGGGAAGCCACCTCCCTGGGAATGGTGCTGGAGGCCCTGCTCCTGGGGAGGCTTTGCTGAAGGCTCTACCGTAGAAAACTTATTTGAGCTTTATACTGCAGATCTCACAGCGCGTAACTGCTGAGATTTTCAGTGGTTACACAGTTACCCATTTAACCTATTTAACATCCCTAAGATCTACCACGACTGGTACAGGAACAGATTAAAGTGAATTAGGGAAATTTTAGTGATCTACAGCAGGACCACATGGACCCTTAGGGAGAAGCAGATTAAAGCAGGGTTAACATTCACCCCAGTTTGTGTAGACAAGCCCCAAGAAGATCTGCAATATGCAGCATGTTAATTTTAAATTGCGTTTTTGCTAAGATTGTCCTCAAACCCTGATCCACTTTAGACCTTTGCATCATTCACCAATCACACCCTGCACAGTGAAACAGGGAATGGTCTGGCAGGAAAAAAAATAATGTATGTAAATACATAAGGCGGCAAATACCATGGAGCAATTTACAACCTTGAAGTTCTTATTGTTGCTTTCCATATTACAGGTTGAACCTCTAGTCTAGAGCCATTAGGAACTGACTGGTGCCGAACCAGAGAATATGCTGAACCACAGGAGGTCAATGTTATCTAGCAGCATTATCAACACTTCCACTGCTTGCTGGGCTCTTAGAAAACATTTAGGAGTAAATTAGAGCTAAATAACAGCACAGAACACTGAGAGCCAGGATTGGTGGCTATAAACAAATTTTACAGGACCTCAGGTACATAGTTACATCTATGTGAAGTGGACATCCAGCTAACTAAAATCATGCCAGACGACGGATGTTGCTGGACCAGAGTGAGCCAGACTAGAGAGGTTCAAACTGTAGTATACTTTTAGTAAATGCTGAGTTGTATAGGGCACTTCCTTTCTTCTGAGGAATGTCACATTACAAGAAAACAGTGCAAAACGGAAGAATGCATTTAATTTCCTTTCTTTTCAACATAGTACACCCTTCCTTCTCTCTGAAAAATAAATTAAAACTTCTATATAGTGTACGCTACCAACTTAAGCCAGCCTACATGAGGTCAGATACCACAGTAATTACTGCCATGGCTGATGGCCACACCACCTTCCTTCCTTCTGCCGCTAGTGCGCAGCCTCACCAGAAGCACTTCCACCAACTGAGGAGCAACGTGGGAGGCTGAGTGCCATTGCTCTCAGCTCCATGCTAGGGATGCTAGTAAATATTTATTTTTGTAAACGTGTAACAACTGAGTTTTAAGCCAACTCCCCACAGGCACCAGCTTCCACCTCCTCCTCTTCCCCCACTGCCTCCGATACAGTAGCTTACTCTGATAAACCATGGGCCAGAGGTTGCCCATCACTATGTTAGCTGTTTTAAGTTGTCTCTTTCTTTGTCTGCTAAATTGTACTTCACACATCTGCAACAAGTTGAAGGACCACCACAAATGCACAGAGCCCAAACACCTAAATTGAATTAAACTATAATCAAATCAATGAACTGTATGAAAAAAATCCATCTGTTGTACTCACATATTAATATACAAGTTACAAATAGGTAGGAAGCCTTCAACAATCTGTGGATATATGATGTCAACAGTGACCGGCATCTAAACACAAGAGTCAATAAATAAAGAGATTACAAGGAGTATTCATAAGGAACAAAACACTGGGGGTGAGGGTAATAGGAAAGTCATTCAGAGGTGATAAACATGGATGAGGAAATCAATCACTAAACTCAAATTGCAAGGCAAAAGCAAGTTAGTAGTTCTCAAACTGCAGCCTGTGAATCCCTGTCATGGTGGCTCTCAGAATAAAATTTTGAGAACCAAGTAGTTCAAGGCTGGAGAGGGTGGGAGGTAGGGATGTAAAAGGTTGCCCAGGAAGCATTCATCTTACCAACAGCCAAGTAACATTACAGGCTAGAACAGGTGCAAATGTTCAAGTGCAATAACGGATGTATGATGCATTGCCATATTTCAGTCTAGAATGGAGGCCTAGGTATTTATTAGCACAAGTTGATAAATAGTAAGGAAATTGTTTTGAGGGGGTAAATCAACAATGGCAGTCTGGACTTCTATGCTGCATGTAATGTTATAGTATTATTTTACAAGCCTGAGCTATATTGTAATGAACTCATTCATTGAAGTATAGTGTAGCACCAACTCCATTATCATTAAGGGTGATCCTTGCTTTCTGTTTGAAGGTAGACTGCTCTAGTTCTCTAAAATCCACATGCTGACTCAGACTGTTTTGAAACATTCTATGGGATTTCTGAGTAGAATCCTGAGCCAATCTGGTGGGCTACGTCTACATTGGCCCCTTTTCCGGAAGGGGCATGTTAATTTCACGAGTCGTAACAGGGAAATCCGCGGGGGATTTAAATATCCCCCACGGCATTTAAATAAAAATGTCCGCCGCTTTTTTCCGGCTTTTAGAAAAGCCGGAAAAGAGCGTCTACACTGGCCCCGATCCTCCGGAAAAAGCGCCCTTTTCCGGAGGATCTTATTTGAGATATATAAGATCCTCCGGAAAAGGGCGCTTTTTCCGGAGGATCGGGGCCAGTGTAGACGCTCTTTTCCGGCTTTTCTAAAAGCCAGAAAAAAGCGGCGGACATTTTTATTTAAATGCCGCGGGGGATATTTAAATCCCCCGTGGATTTCCCTATTACTACTCGAGAAATTAACATGCCCCTTCTGGAAAAGGGGCCAGTGTAGACGTAGCCGTGTTGTTTGAGCAAGTGGTTCCAAAGAAACAGCCCTACTGCCAAACAACATTTCACAAAATCATTTTGCTCCTCTAACTTTTTTGCACCTCTCTGGGGCTCAGACTACAGTTCTGATCTTCCCCTAAATTGATCAGGATTTATCTCAGCCAAAGTTTGGAATTCACTGCCCCTGATGGGAAGGGAGGGCATTATTCTGATAATGTTATTCAATGTTAGTTAAGAACTCCAGGTCAGCAAGTAACAAACTGATGTGCCTAAAGGAGTAGACAGTAAGTCTGAGGTCTCTTCCAAAAACAAGATTTCCAGGAAGTCTAGTCACAGTACCTGGGTGACTCAAGGTGACATTCTGTGGTCACTGAAACATACATTTGGTTGGATATTAGGAAAATTAGGTTGGACATTATGAAACATACTTCCTAACTGTCAGGGTGGTTAAACACTGGAATAAATTGCCTAGAGAGGTTGGAGAATCTCCGTCTCTGGAGATATTTTAGAGCAGGTTAGACAGACATCTGTCAGGGATGGTCTAGACAGTTCTGGGTCCTGCTGTGAGGGCAGGGGATTGGACTCTCGAGGTCCCTTCCAGTTCTATTGTTCTATGATTCTATGAATGTGCATATTCTACAGGCTCATTCTGGGAGTTCTGCACCGAAACTAAAGTTTCTGGAAGCCAGAAATCCTTACATTATTCATGGCTCTGACAGACTTCCCTTGACTTTGACAAGTTACAACTTTTATGCCTCAGTATGTCCATGCAACACATGTGGCTAGTACTTATTTATCCATGAGGCAGCTAGGGATTAGTTATTCTTGTAACACTTTGGAGATAGAAATCAAGATACAGTGTTAAATTAACAAAGAATCAGTTTTTAGTTTGCCCCCGGCTGTCTTTTTCAGGAATTGGTTTGTCTTCAGCTGTATTTTAATGATACTTTAAAGCACTTTTTACATTTACTTTATTCTCTGGAAGAAAGATTAAACCCAAAATACAACAGACTGGGAAAATATCACTTCCCGGTATTTTCAGCTGTATTACACCTGACATCTCCCATTAACTAAATGTGTAGATTAAATGAATGATACCTCAGGGCTTTCAAATTCACATTCAGCTACACAAAATACTAGAAGGATCAGCTAATTTAAAAATGCAAAGAATCCAGTGCTTTAATAATATAATTTTCATAATTCTGGAAATTAGAAATGTCGCTTTTTTTGCACTTAATTGTGCACCACTGTATACACACACCATATAGAAGTGCTCCAGACGGATTCCATACACATTCTGCAAGATTCTCATGAAGATCATGTGCAATACCTCAGGCTGCAAAAGAGAGACAACATTTAATTCTGGTAATTAAAAGTACACTAATACCAAGTGACTTTTACTGATGAGCTTCCTCTCTGTAAATTACTATCTTGTTTTCGCTGTTATTTATAGCATACAGAATGTATCACAAAACAAGCGGTATTCTGCCTTTAACAAATGAAGAACCACTTCATTTTTTCATGAAGATGACAAATCACATTGCTATACTCTTCTTGCATCATGAGATGTTGTACTGCAACATCTGATAATGCAGCTTCAACAAGCAATAACCAGACTGGCAACTAGAATTTTAATCAGTGTATTTGTACTCATGGTTTTCAATTATTTATTTGTAATCAACAATTATGATTATAACAGCTTCACCTAGAGAATTTTCAAACTTGAGGATATCAAAAATCTTGAAAAAGTCTATCACATTAAGACAGTGATTTAAACAAAAAATGATAGCAAACTCCATAGCAGTGGTCACCATCCAGTAAATCGGGATCTACTGAAACTTCTTGGAGCCTTTTGACAGGTAATCCTGACAGGTTTGGCCAGGAAGCTATCAAGTGCTGGCACCTCATCTGCCCTTCAGCACTATCGTGCTGCTCCTGCCCTCTGTCTTGGAGGTGCCCCCACCCTCAGAAGTCTCCTGGTTACAGTGCAGAGTGCGGGAATAAGAGGTGGGGTGCTCATGTCAGGGTGCCCCTCCTCCCACCCTGTACACCATCTCCACAGAGCAGGGGGGACAGGGATGGAGTTTGCTGGCTGTTCTTGGGAGTGGTGCAAGGCCAGGATAGGGGTACGCCTGCTTTAGTCCCCTGCATCACCACCCAGAAGCCACCTGTGGTAAGCAGTGCTCAACTGGAGCCTGCATTCCGAACCCCAGCCACAGTCCTGAACCCTTCCTGCATCCCAAACCACTGCCCTAGCACTGAGTTCCTGTGCACCCAAACTCCCTCCCAGAGCCTGCACCCTGAAGCCCCTCCTGCACTTCAATTCCCTCCCTGCCCCAGGCTCAGCTCAGAACCCCTCCCACACTCCAAATCCTTTAGCCCAAGATCAGTGTCTGCATCTCTCTCCCCCATACCTCAACTTTCTGCCCCCAGCCTGATAAAAGTGAGTGAGGATGGAGTGAGCAGGGCAGGGCCTCGGAGAAGGGGCGGGAAGGAGGCGGGGCAAGGGTGTTTGGATTTGAGGTAGTCCTGGATTGCACTTAAATTCAAAAAGTGATGTCATGCTCAAAAAGGTTATAGACCCCTGTATTATAGGTGGGGGGGGGGAGTAAAAAGGATAAATTAATAATTCAATATTTTATAGACTGGAAATTAAGATAACCTCATGTCATTAACAAACACCCAAACAGTTGCAGGAGAGAAATATTTATTTGTAGTATTTCCTCTTGTGAATATTTTTTACTGCAGCAAGTGGGACTACTCGTGCAAATAAGCGTTATGGAGTCAAACCTGGAATATGCTATTAGATTTAACCTGTCCTCCAGCAGCAAGCTACTGTTTCCAGCGCATTCTTACCTTGGGATTTGGAAACAAGTCATTTTTAGAGAGGTTTTTAGCTTCCGATCCTGTGAGGATCTGATTGCGGATGTAAGTTATGATGTCATTGGGATTATATCTGGGAAATGTTAAGAGATCCATCTTGCAGGCCTGCAAAGAAAAACAGCAGCACAAAGAATGAGCCTTTAGAGCCCCACAGCTGTAGGAGCACACAAGCAGAAGAGAAACTGCAGAGGAGCCTGGGTCACTGGCTGACTTCCCATTATGTTTAACCAGTGAACTGATTAAGAAGGGCTGGAGCAGGGGAGCTGGGTTTGAGCAACTCCCCTCCTCGCCATAGGCAGGAGTTCCCCATGGACAGAGGCTGCTCTGCTGGAGCAGCACTTGCCTGAGGGTCACCCACGTTCAATGCCTGGCTGAAGCAGTCCCCCTATCCGCAACAGGCAGGGAGCTGCTCCAGCCATCACTGATTAACCAGAACCAGTAAGCATTACCTATTAAAGGTGATACTTACTAGTTAATCTTTCACATCCCTATCATGACAGTGCAGAGAAAGTGAATAGGGAAGTGTTATTTATCCCTTCACATAACACAGGAACCAAGAGTCAACTAATGAAATTCAGAGGCAGCAGATTTAAAAAACATCTGGAGTATTGTGTCCAGTTCTGGGCCCCCGACTACAGAAAGGATGTGGACACACTGGAGAGGACCCAGAGGAGGGCAACCGAAATGATTAGGGGGCTGAAGCACATGACCTATGAGGAGAGGCTGAGGGATTTGGGCTTATGTAGTCTGCAGAAGAGAAGAGCGAGGGGGGATTTGATAGCAGCCTTCAACTTCCTGAAGGGAGGTTCCAAAGAGGATGGAGAGAGGCTGTTCTCAGTAGTGAGGGATGACAGAACAAGGAGCAATGGGCTCATGTTTCAGTGGGGGGGGTCTAGGTTGCATATTAGGAAAAACTATTTCCCTAGGCAGGTGGGGAAGCACTGGGATGAGTTACCTAGGGAGGTAGTGGAATCTCCATCCCTAGAGGTTTTTAAGTCTGGGCTTAACAAAGCCCTGGCTGAGTTGATTTAGTTGGGGTTGGTCCTGCTTTGGGCAGGGGACTGGACTCAATGATTACTGAGGTCTCTTCCAGCCCTAGGAGTCTAAGATTCTAAAAAACAAGCAAAAGGAGCATTTCGTCACACAAGGCACAAGCTGCCTGCGGAACTCCTTGCCAAGGGATGTTGTGAAAAACCAAAACTATAACTGGGTCCAGAATCAGAATCAGTTTCATGGAAGATGAGTCCATCAGTGACTATTAGCCACACCGCAGCGCCGGCTTTCCCCAAACCTCCAACTTCCACAGGCAGGGGTTGGGCAACGGGATGGGTCAGCCAATAATTGCCCCACTCTGTTCATTCCCTCTCAACTACTGGAACCTCCTGTGTCAGAAGGCCCAGCTACAGGGACCTTTGGTCTGACTAGGCATGTCCAGGGACCCCAAGCACCAGTACCCAGTGCCGACACCCCTTCCCGCCACAGGGACCAGCACTGACACCCCCTTCCGCCCCAAGGACCCCCTCAGGGCCTGGCACTGATACCCCCTCCCGCCCCAAGGACCCCCTCAGGGCCCGGCACTGACACCCCCTCCCGCCCCAGGGACCCCCTCAGGGCCCGGCACTGACACCCCCTCCCGCCCCAGGGACCCCCCCCCAGCACCCCGCACTGACACCCCCTCCCGCCCCAGGGACCCCCCCCCAGCACCCCGCACTGACACCCCCTCCCGCCCCAGGGACCCCCCCAGCGCCCCGCACTGACACCCCCTCCCGCCCCAGGGACCCCCTCAGGCCCCGCACTGACACCCCCTCCCGCCCCAGGGACCCCCTCAGGGCCCCGCACTGACACCCCCTCCCGCCCCAGGGACCCCCTCAGGCCGGGCACTGACACCCCCTCCCGCCCCAGGGACCCCCTCAGGCCGGGCACTGACACCCCCTCCCGCCCCAGGGACCCCTCAGGCCGGGCACTGACACCCCCTCCCGCCCCAGAGACCCCCTCAGGGCCCCGCACTGACACCCCCTCCCGCCCCAGGGACCCCTCAGGGCCCGGCACTGACACCCCCTCCCGCCCCAGGGACCCCTCAGGGCCCCGCACTGACACCCCCTCCCGCCCCAGGGACCCCCTCAGGGCCCCGCACTGACACCCCCTCCCGCACCAGGGACCCCCTCAGGGCCCCGCACTGACACCCCCTCCCGCCCCAGGGACCCCTCAGGGCCCCGCACTGACACCCCCTCCCGCCCCAGGGACCCCTCAGGGCCCCGCACTGACACCCCCTCCCGCCCCAGAGACCCCACAGGGCCCCGCACTGACACCCCCTCCCGCCCCAGGGACCCCTCAGGCCGGACACTGACACCCCCTCCCGCCCCAGGGACCCCTCAGGGCCCCGCACTGACACCCCCTCCCGCCCCAGGGACCCCTCAGGGCCCCGCACTGACACCCCCTCCCGCCCCAGGGCCCCCTCAGGCCGGGCACTGACACCTCCTCCCGCCCCAGGGACCCCTCAGGCCGGGCACTGACACCCCCTCCCGCCCCAGGGACCCCTCAGGGCCCCGCACTGACACCCCCTCCCGCCCCAGGGACCCCTCAGGGCCCCGCACTGACACCCCCTCCCGCCCCAGGGACCCCTCAGGCCGGGCACTGACACCCCCTCCCGCCCCAGGGACCCCCTCAGGGCCCCGCACTGACACCCCCTCCCGCCCCAGGGACCCCCTCAGGGCCCCGCACTGACACCCCCTCCCGCCCCAGGGACCCCTCAGGGCCCCGCACTGACACCCCCTCCCGCCCCAGGGACCCCCTCAGGGCCCCGCACTGACACCCCCTCCCGCCCCAGGGACCCCCTCAGGGCCCCGCACTGACACCCCCTCCCGCCCCAGGGACCCCTCAGGCCGGGCACTGACACCCCCTCCCGCCCCAGAGACCCCCTCAGGGCCCCGCACTGACACCCCCTCCCGCCCCAGGGACCCCTCAGGGCCCCGCACTGACACCCCCTCCCGCCCCAGGGCCCCCTCAGGGCCCCGCACTGACACCCCCCCCCCCGGCCCCAGGGCCCCCTCAGGCCGGGCACTGACACCCCCTCCCGCCCCAGGGACCCCTCAGGCCGGGCACTGACACCCCCTCCCGCCCCAGGGCCCCCTCAGGGCCCCGCACTGACACCCCCCCCGCCCCAGGGCCCCCTCAGAGCCCCGCACTGACACCCCCTCCCGCCCCAGGGACCCCTCAGGCCGGGCACTGACACCCCCCCCGCCCCAGGGCCCCCTCAGGCCGGGCACTGACACCCCCTCCCGCCCCAGGGCCCCCTCAGGGCCCCGCACTGACACCCCCCCCCGCCCCAGGGACCCCTCAGGGCCCCGCATTGACACCCCCTCCCGCCCCAGGGACCCCTCAGGCCGGGCACTGACACCCCCCCCCCGCCCCAGGGCCCCCTCAGGCCGGGCACTGACACCCCCTCCCGCCCCAGGGCCCCCTCAGGCCGGGCACTGACACCCCTTCCCGCACCAGGGACCCCCTCAGGGCCGGGCACTGACACCCCCTCCCGCCCCAGGGACCCCTCAGGGCCGGGCACTGACACCCCCTCCCGCCCCAGGGACCCCTCAGGCCGGGCACTGACACCCCCTCCCGCCCCAGGGCTCCCTCAGGGCCCCGCACTGACACCCCCTCCCGCCCCAGGGACCCCCTCAGGGCCCCGCACTGACACCCCCTCCCGCCCCAGGGACCCCCTCAGGGCCCCGCACTGACACCCCCTCCCGCCCCAGGGCCCCCTCAGGCCGGGCACTGACACCCCCTCCCGCCCCAGGGACCCCTCAGGGCCCCGCACTGACACCCCCTCCCGCCCCAGGGACCCCCTAGGCCGGGCACTGACACCCCCTCCCGCCCCAGGGCCCCCTCAGGCCGGGCACTGACACCCCCTCCCGCCCCAGGGACTCCCTCAGGGCCCCGCACTGACACCCCCTCCCGCCCCAGGGCCCCCTCAGGCCGGGCACTGACACCCCCTCCCGCACCAGGGCCCCCTCAGGCCCCGCACTGACACCCCCTCCCGCCCCAGGGACCCCTCAGGCCCCGCACTGACACCCCCTCCCGCCCCAGGGCCCCCTCAGGCCCCGCACTGACACCCCCTCCCGCCCCAGGGACCCCCTCAGGGCCCCGCACTGACACCCCCCCCCGCCCCAGGGCCCCCTCAGGGCCCCGCACTGACACCCCCTCCCGCCCCAGGGACCCCTCAGGCCCCGCACTGACACCCCCTCCCGCCCCAGGGCCCCCTCAGGCCGGGCACTGACACCCCCTCCCGCCCCAGGGCCCCCTCAGGCCGGGCACTGACACCCCCTCCCGCCCCAGGGCCCCCTCAGGGCCCCGCACTGACACCCCCTCCCGCCCCAGGGACCCCGTCAGGGCCCCGCACTGACACCCCCTCCCGCCCCAGGGCCCCCTCAGGCCGGGCACTGACACCCCCTCCCGCCCCAGGGCCCCCTCAGGCCGGGCACTGACACCCCCTCCCGCACCAGGGACCCCCTCAGGGCCGGGCACTGACACCCCCTCCCGCCCCAGGGACCCCCTAGGCCGGGCACTGACACCCCCTCCCGCCCCAGGGACCCCTCAGGCCGGGCACTGACACCCCCTCCCGCCCCAGGGACCCCCCAGGGCCCCGCACTGACACCCCCTCCCGCCCCAGGGCTCCCTCAGGCCGGGCACTGACACCCCCTCCCGCCCCAGGGACCCCTCAGGGCCCCGCACTGACACCCCCTCCCGCCCCAGGGACCCCCTAGGCCGGGCACTGACACCCCCTCCCGCACCAGGGCCCCCTCAGGCCCCGCACTGACACCCCCTCCCGCCCCAGGGCCCCCTCAGGCCCCGCACTGACACCCCCTCCCGCCCCAGGGACCCCTCAGGGCCCCGCACTGACACCCCCTCCCGCCCCAGGGACCCCTCAGGGCCCCGCACTGACACCCCCTCCCGCCCCAGGGACCCCTCAGGGCCCCGCACTGACACCCCCTCCCGCCCCAGGGACCCCCTCAGGGCCCCGCACTGACACCCCCTCCCGCCCCAGGGCCCCCTCAGGCCGGGCACTGACACCCCCTTCCGCCCCAGGGACCCCTCAGGGCCCCGCACTGACACCCCCTCCCGCCCCAGGGACCCCTCAGGCCCCGCACTGACACCCCCTCCCGCCCCAGGGCCCCCTCAGGGCCCCGCACTGACACCCCCTCCCGCCCCAGGGCCCCCTCAGGGCCCCGCACTGACACCCCCTCCCGCCCCAGGGCCCCCTCAGGGCCCCGCACTGACACCCCCTCCCGCCCCAGGGCCCCCTCAGGGCCCCGCACTGACACCCCCTCCCGCCCCAGGGCCCCCTCAGGGCCCCGCACTGACACCCCCTCCCGCCCCAGGGACCCCCTCAGGGCCCCGCACTGACACCCCCTCCCGCCCCAGGGACCCCTCAGGGCCCCGCACTGACACCCCCTCCCGCCCCAGGGACCCCTCAGGGCCCCGCACTGACACCCCCTCCCGCCCCAGGGCCCCCTCAGGGCCCCGCACTGACACCCCCTCCCGCCCCAGGGCCCCCTCAGGGCCCCGCACTGACACCCCCTCCCGCCCCAGGGCCCCCTCAGGGCCCCGCACTGACACCCCCTCCCGCCCCAGGGACCCCCTCAGGGCCCCGCACTGACACCCCCTCCCGCCCCAGGGACCCCCTCAGGGCCCCGCACTGACACCCCCTCCCGCCCCAGGGACCCCTCAGGGCCCCGCACTGACACCCCCTCCCGCCCCAGGGACCCCTCAGGGCCCCGCACTGACACCCCCTCCCGCCCCAGGGACCCCCCAGGGCCCCGCACTGACACCCCCTCCCGCCCCAGGGACCCCTCAGGGCCCCGCACTGACACCCCCTCCCGCCCCAGGGACCCCCCAGGGCCCCGCACTGACACCCCCTCCCGCCCCAGGGACCCCTCAGGGCCCCGCACTGACACCCCCTCCCGCCCCAGGGCCCCCTCAGGCCGGGCACTGACACCCCCTCCCGCCCCAGGGCCCCCTCAGGGCCCCGCACTGACACCCCCTCCCGCCCCAGGGACCCCTCAGGCCGGGCACTGACACCCCCTCCCGCCCCAGGGACCCCTCAGGCCCCGCACTGACACCCCCTCCCGCCCCAGGGACCCCTCAGGCCGGGCACTGACACCCCCTCCCGCCCCAGGGACCCCCCAGGGCCCCGCACTGACACCCCCTCCCGCCCCAGGGACCCCTCAGGGCCCCGCACTGACACCCCCTCCCGCCCCAGGGACCCCTCAGGCCGGGCACTGACACCCCCTCCCGCCCCAGGGACCCCCCAGGGCCCCGCACTGACACCCCCTCCCGCCTCAGGGACCCCTCAGGGCCCCGCACTGACACCCCCTCCCGCCCCAGGGACCCCCTCAGGGCCCCGCACTGACACCCCCTCCCGCCCCAGGGACCCCTCAGGGCCCCGCACTGACACCCCCTCCCGCCCCAGAGACCCCTCAGGCCGGGCACTGACACCCCCTCCCGCCCCAGGGACCCCTCAGGCCGGGCACTGACACCCCCTCCCGCCCCAGGGACCCCTCAGGGCCCCGCACTGACACCCCCTCCCGCCCCAGGGACCCCTCAGGGCCCCGCACTGACACCTCCTCCCGCCCCAGGGACCCCTCAGGGCCCCGCACTGACACCCCCTCCCGCCCCAGGGACCCCCTCAGGGCCCCGCACTGACACCCCCTCCCGCCCCAGGGACCCCTCAGGGCCCCGCACTGACACCCCCTCCCGCCCCAGGGACCCCCTCAGGGCCCCGCACTGACACCCCCTCCCGCCCCAGGGACCCCTCAGGCCGGGCACTGACACCCCCTCCCGCCCCAGGGACCCCTCAGGGCCCCGCACTGACACCCCCTCCCGCCCCAGGGACCCCTCAGGCCAGGCACTGACACCCCCTCCCGCCCCAGGGACCCCTCAGGCCGGGCACTGACACCCCCTCCCGCCCCAGGGACCCCTCAGGCCGGGCACTGACACCCCCTCCCGCCCCAGGGACCCCTCAGGCCAGGCACTGACACCCCCTCCCGCCCCAGGGACCCCTCAGGCCGGGCACTGACACCCCCTCCCGCCCCAGGGACCCCTCAGGCCAGGCACTGACACCCCCTCCCGCCCCAGGGACCCCTCAGGCCCCGCACTGACACCCCCTCCCGCCCCAGGGACCCCTCAGGGCCCCGCACTGACACCCCCTCCCGCCCCAGGGACCCCTCAGGGCCCCGCACTGACACCCCCTCCCGCCCCAGGGACCCCTCAGGCCGGGCACTGACACCCCCTCCCGCCCCAGGGACCCCTCAGGGCCCCGCACTGACACCCCCTCCCGCCCCAGGGACCCCTCAGGCCCCGCACTGACACCCCCTCCCGCCCCAGGGACCCCTCAGGGCCCCGCACTGACACCCCCTCCCGCCCCAGGGACCCCTCAGGCCGGGCACTGACACCCCCTCCCGCCCCAGGGACCCCTCAGGGCCCCGCACTGACACCCCCTCCCGCCCCAGGGCCCCCTCAGGCCGGGCACTGACACCCCCTCCCGCCCCAGGGACCCCCCAGGCCGGGCACTGACACCCCCTCCCGCCCCAGGGACCCCTCAGGGCCCCGCACTGACACCCCCTCCCGCCCCAGGGACCCCTCAGGCCGGGCACTGACACCCCCTCCCGCCCCAGGGACCCCTCAGGGCCCCGCACTGACACCCCCTCCCGCCCCAGGGACCCCTCAGGCCCCGCACTGACACCCCCTCCCGCCCCAGGGACCCCTCAGGCCCCGCACTGACACCCCCTCCCGCCCCAGGGACCCCTCAGGGCCCCGCACTGACACCCCCTCCCGCCCCAGGGACCCCTCAGGCCGGGCACTGACACCCCCTCCCGCCCCAGGGCCCCCTCAGGGCCCCGCACTGACACCCCCTCCCGCCCCAGGGCCCCCTCAGGCCGGGCACTGACACCCCCTCCCGCCCCAGGGCCCCCTCAGGCCGGGCACTGACACCCCCTCCCGCCCCAGGGACCCCCCAGGCCGGGCACTGACACCCCCTCCCGCCCCAGGGACCCCCCAGGCCGGGCACTGACACCCCCTCCCGCCCCAGGGACCCCTCAGGGCCCCGCACTGACACCCCCTCCCGCCCCAGGGCCCCCTCAGGCCGGGCACTGACACCCCCTCCCGCCCCAGGGACCCCTCAGGCCGGGCACTGACACCCCCTCCCGCCCCAGGGACCCCTCAGGCCGGGCACTGACACCCCCTCCCGCCCCAGGGACCCCTCAGGGCCCCGCACTGACACCCCCTCCCGCCTCAGGGACCCCTCAGGGCCCCGCACTGACACCCCCTCCCGCCTCAGGGACCCCTCAGGCCGGGCACTGACCCCCCCCCCCCCGCCCCAGGGACCCCCCAGGGCCCCGCACTGACACCCCCTCCCGCCCCAGGGCCCCCTCAGGGCCCCGCACTGACACCCCCTCCCGCCCCAGGGACCCCTCAGGCCGGGCACTGACACCCCCTCCCGCCCCAAGGACCCCTCAGGGCCCCGCACTGACACCCCCTCCCGCCCCAGGGACCCCTCAGGGCCCCGCACTGACACCCCCTCCCGCCCCAAGGACCCCTCAGGGCCCCGCACTGACACCCCCTCCCGCCCCAGGGACCCCTCAGGCCGGGCACTGACACCCCCTCCCGCCCCAGGGACCCCTCAGGGCCCCGCACTGACACCCCCTCCCGCCCCAGGGACCCCTCAGGGCCCCGCACTGACACCCCCTCCCGCCCCAGGGCTCCCTCAGGGCCCCGCACTGACACCCCCTCCCGCCCCAGGGACCCCCTCAGGGCCCCGCACTGACACCCCCTCCCGCCCCAGGGACCCCTCAGGGCCCCGCACTGACACCCCCTCCCGCCCCAGGGACCCCCTCAGGGCCCCGCACTGACACCCCCTCCCGCCCCAGGGACCCCCTCAGGGCCCCGCACTGACACCCCCTCCCGCCCCAGGGACCCCTCAGGCCGGGCACTGACACCCCCTCCCGCCCCAGGGACCCCCCCAGGGCCCCGCACTGACACCCCCTCCCGCCCCAGGGACCCCCTCAGGGCCCCGCACTGACACCCCCTCCCGCCCCAGGGACCCCCCAGGGCCCCGCACTGACACCCCCTCCCGCCCCAGGGACCCCCCAGGGCCCCGCACTGACACCCCCTCCCGCCCCAGGGACCCCCTCAGGGCCCCGCACTGACACCCCCTCCCGCCCCAGGGCCCCCTCAGGCCGGGCACTGACACCCCCTCCCGCCCCAGGGCCCCCTCAGGGCCCCGCACTGACACCCCCTCCCGCCCCAGGGACCCCTCAGGGCCCCGCACTGACACCCCCTCCCGCCCCAGGGCTCCCTCAGGGCCCCGCACTGACACCCCCTCCCGCCCCAGGGACCCCTCAGGGCCCCGCACTGACACCCCCTCCCGCCCCAGGGACCCCTCAGGGCCCCGCATTGACACCCCCTCCCGCCCCAGGGACCCCTCAGGCCCCGCACTGACACCCCCTCCCGCCCCAGGGACCCCTCAGGCCGGGCACTGACACCCCCCGCGCGGGGGGGTAAGTACTGACGCGCCTCGCGCTCACCTGACATAGGGGCGAGAGGGGCCGCTGCGCCTGACGTCACGTCGCTTTTTCAAATCTGGCGGGCGCCCCGCCCACAGAACGTCCCTTCGGTCGCGACCGCGTTCCTCCGCCCACAACGTGGGGACCGCGCGAGCTCGACGTGGGGCTGCGGGGCGGGGCCTGAACGGTCCGGCCCCGCCCCCCCGCCAGGGAGCGGCCCTGGGGCCGGCCCGGCTCGCGCACACGCCCCCGTGCGCATGCCCGGGGCGCGGCAGCTTGTCAAGGCAGCGCGCAGCGCCCCCTGCTGCTGGCTCTGCTCACGGCGCGCTCGCTGCGCGGGTGCCCCGGACGCGTCACCGCCTACTCCGCTTCCAGAAGCGGCGTGGTCCGTGTAAACGGGGTGCGCGCCACAAACGCTCCCTACCGGGCTGGCGATTTCCAGACCGTGGTAGCTCACAGAGAAGGGCCAAGGGGTCGGTGACTGTCAGTGTTTCCCACACAGGACCCACCCACCTAGCAATAAAGATACCTCTGCCCAGAAGCATTTTCCATGTGGATCTCACACCTCTGCAAGGCTGTAGTGTGCACCGGCTGGGTACACGGCTTCCTCAGCCCCGGGCTGTCTCCTTGAGCTGTACACCCCGTGTCTTTACCAGTGTCCACAGTGGGCAGAACTGTCAGTGATCAGGGGAAACCCGCCCCATGTATCTCTTTCCTTATCCAAAAACGGCGAGGAGTCCTGTAGCACCTTATAGACTAACCAAAGTGTTGGAGCATAAGCTTTCGTGGGCAAAGACGCACTTCGTCAGAAGCAGGACTCCTTGCCACTTTTGCAGAGTCAGACTAACACAGCTACCCCTCTGATACTTGACTTCCTTATCCAGACATTCTGCTGCCATATCTCCAGGACCACCCTTATTTCACCCCTCATGGCCAGCAGCTACCTGGCCCTTTCGGACAAATCCCTAAAGTGGAACGATTTTCACCCTGTGTGATTGGAGGCTGTCTGGATCCATACTGCAAGGCTGTCCCACATAATGAGGACAAGTTGAGGCGCCTTTGTTGTTCTATTATTCCACTCTTTGTTTCTGTGAGAAAATCTCCCATGCAATATTACGGTCTTCTTTTTAAAAGAAGAAAACTTGAGAGAAAAAAAAGAGTAATGGCAGTTGAAAATAGTAACTCCAGTCCCAGTTAGGAACAGGAAGTTGCTAGCATTTGTTGCTCAGTTTTATCTTAGTTTCCTACCACAAATTATAGTGAATCAGTATTTGATTTTGAAGAAATGATGTAAGAGCAGCCCAAGTTAAAATTGAGCACTCCTGTTCAAATCTGGAAGGCAGGGATAGGTTCTCTTTCCCAGTATTGGATGAATCTGGAGAGGAAAAGTCCATTTCTGTGTCCATGGCTGTGGAAATGGAGTTGGATCCTCCTGTGAGCCTGGCATTGCATCTAAAGCTACCCAGGCCCTCTCTGCTGGCATCCACATACTTCCCTTGCTAGACTTCAGATAATGGTGAACTGTCCACCCAATTTCTTCTTTGGGGGTGGCAAACTGAGGCCATGGGCATCCCTTATCCAGTCTGGGGAAGAGTGTGAGACTGGGCTAAAGCCACCTACTCGCTGTGCACACATGTTCCCCATTCATAGCACCAGCCCCTTCTAGCAACCAGCTCTCCATTCACAACAAGCTGCTTCTCCTGTGCAAAACTCACAACTTTCCCACTCCCTTCCCTCCCGTTTCCTGATGCTAACAACTAAGGGCACACTGGGAAATGTAGTCTCTTCCCTGCTCCAGGGCCAGATCTCTAGGCAGGGAGCTGGCCAAGGAAATACAGCTTCCACGGTACCTTGGGCTCCCCATCATGCACAGCAGGCTTCACTGCAAAGTGAAGAAGGGAGAGAAATGGGGCTCTGGTTATAAAGGAATACATTACTATAATGAAGAGCTATTGCAGAGTTTAAGTCAGAGTGGAAAAAATGGTCTAAGCAAGCAAGGGCAAGACATTAGAATCCAGACTTTATCAAAGGAAGAGATGAGCCAATGCGGAGGGTTTTGCAGAGAGAGGGCAGGCGTTGTTATGTGTGGCGCAGGAATGTCATAAATGCTTACAAATGTGGGCAGTGCTGGCTAAAGAAAGCTTACAAAGTGCTCCGGGTCATTTCAGAACTACATGCAGCTCAAACATCTACAACCTCAGGTTCTGGGAAAGGATTGTTAATATCCAGCGCTGGCACCCGCAGCAAGTACTTGGTTTTATGGATCTCTGGAAAGTCCTCCTCTGTCATTCCTTTTTCCCACTTGGGAAAATCTGGTGCGGCTTTGAACCATAAGTCTTCCATGGGGCCTTTTGCAGTGAACCACCACTCCTAGGGAGAACAAAAGGGGAAATGAGAGGCCAGAATGAGACCAGATCTACTGAGGTAGCATTCCTACAGCTTGCTATTCTGCACGGCCCCACAAGCAGACCAGGGAACAAACTGGGATTATGCAAATTGCAGATTGATCCTTGGATCTCACCTGGCTTTGGGGAAGGGAGTACAGCCGGTCCCCGACTTACGAACGAGTTACATACCAAACACTAGGTCGAACTCGATCTGTTCGTAAATCAGATTACATTCACTTAAGTATGACCGCAGTGTTCATAAGTGCGGATTCCGTTCGTAACTCGGGTTCCGGCTGTATAGGAGGTTGGTCGTAAATACGAACGGTCGTAAGTCGATGCGTTCGTAACTCGGGTTCCGGCTATATAGGAGGTTGGTCGTAAACACGAACGGTCGTAAGTCGATGCGTTCGTAACTCGGGGACCGGCTGTAATCTGCACCAGGCCTAAACCAAGCACAAATCTCTTTGCCCTGGAAGGTGGGTGCTTGGGGGCAGCAACACTCCGTTCCCAATACAGCAGGTGTTCTAGGGGCAGAGTATGGATGGAGCCAGGTCCACAGTTTGGGAAGGCAGTGCCTTCCTCCGCCTATTATACCCACCGCCCCCACCTGTCCCATGTAGGAAGAGAAGTAATGACCCCATTGAAACATCTCTGCTCCCCATGCTGTGCCCAGCAATGAAAGTAAGTTGAAATTTCTTGCAGGTACTGTCCTATCGCAACCCAGTGCCCAGTCAGCTCTTTCAATAGCTCCCTGCTGGCTTTTACCACATCTTAGCCAGCACTTGCCAGAGCTGCGCACAAGGCGCCCCTACTCGCTTTCACCTCTGGCTATGCCCCATGATACAGGTAGACCACCGAGCGATGCTAAGGCTTGTTAGCCTCCCCCTTCTTACACACTGCTAGGCTACGTCTACACTGGCCCCTTTTCCGGAAGGGGCATGTAAATTTCATGAGTCGTAGTAGGGAAATGCGCGGGGGATTTAAATATCCCCCGCGGCATTTAAATAAAAATGTCCGCCGCTTTTTTCCGGCTTTTAAAAAAGCCGGAAAAGAGCGTCTACACTGGCCCCGATCCTCCGGAAAAAGTGCCCTTTTCCGGAGGATCTTATTCCTACTTCGAAGTAGGAATAAGATCCTCCGGAAAAGGGCACTTTTTCCGGAGGATCGGGGCCAGTGTAGACGCTCTTTTCCGGCTTTTTTAAAAGCCGGAAAAAAGCGGCGGACATTTTTATTTAAATGCCGCGGGGGATATTTAAATCCCCCGCGCATTTCCCTACTACGACTCATGAAATTTACATGCCCCTTCCGGAAAAGGGGCCAGTGTAGACGTAGCCCCCTAAGGTGTAATAGGAATGGTTTTCATTTGAGGATATACGCTATGCTGGAAGAGCAAATATCATAGTGACTTCTCTGTCCACAACAGACTATATGGCAATAAAGCAGGGCAACTGCCCTTACCATGAGACCAGAACAGACCTGGCACACAAAGTCCTCAGAAGTGGGAAAAATGCACCTGGCAGGGGGAATGATACCCAGCCCAACTCAGATCTCACTGGTACATTTTCACATCCAAAAAGTAGCTCACAAGGACTGAAAGGCATTTTCTGTGATGCTGAATGGACTAAGACACGTGGGCTGGAATCTCAAGCCGCACCTTGCTCCCCAGCTTGACAGAGTCTACGGGTCCGTCTACACAGCACCGTTAGTCTGGAATAACAATGTGCATCTACACACAAGCAGTTATTTCGACATGCTATCAAAATATTGTCCAGCTGGAGGACTTCTTACTCCGACTCCGATAACCCTCATTGTACCTGGAGTAAGGGAAATCAGAGGAAGGGTGACCGATTTCGAAATAAGTGCTGTGTAGACGTGCTCAAATTCGAAATAAGCAATTTCGACTTAAGCTACACAATTAGCGTAGCTCAAGTTGTGTGGCTTATTTCAAGTTTACCCTGTTGTGTAGACGCACCCTAAGGGTGCTGCTGAGTACCTGGGGCAAGAGCTGGGGGCTGATCCGTTGTGGGGTTTTAAATAGTCACTGCTCCAGGCTACGCAATAGCACAGTTAATAGAGTCCTAGACAGAGTCTGTTCCATGTGAGTGGGTGTGGACATACGTGGCAGGGCGAAGGCCGAGGTGCTGGGCACACTTCTCCCCCAAGCCTTGTTCATGAATGCCATGCCAGTCCCAGGCTGTCCGAGAACGTCACAAACCTCCCTGGAAGTGAGCAGTGAGGTGGGCTTGGGGTGTATGACTTTATGGTGGGGCAACTCTCGGCCCTGTTAAAGAGCTCCTCTCGTCCCAACCAGCCTCCAGCCTGTACAGCGGTAAATCTTGTCCGGCTTAAGGATGGCGGGGCTTAAAAAGGAGGCTGCCCACCCAGTTTGGGGTAGCTCTCTGAAGGGCGAGGACTGCAGTGCAGCATCCCTCACTCCCAGGAGGAGGGAAACGGCTACAGAGCCTCGCCCACCCAGGCCCTCTCAGAAAGAAGGAGGGCTGGTACTTCTGTGGTACTTTTGCCTTTTTTCCCTTCTCTCTTTCTTTGGCTTCACCAAATTTCTGTTTGGACTAGCCACCGGGCAAGGGGGCAGAAGCCTGGAACAGCACTAGTACAAGGGGATACTAGGGAGGTACAGCCTACTACAGGCTCTTACCAGCTCCATCCACTGTTTTGATCATTTGCCTTCCAAGCCTTCCCTTGACTTTCGGGTGCAGCCATAGACCTGCAACCAGCTCCACTTTCTGCTAGGGAGCCCTGAATCCCTTCCCAGAGACCAGCTCATCTGATGCTGAAGGAACAAGCTTTTAGATTACCGGGTCCCAGGACTTACTTTGCTGATCTCCAGCCAGGACTTCTCCAGCAGGTTTCCATAGGTGTTGCAGAGTTTGAATGCTTGGTCGAGGTGGTTCTGGCTCTGCTCTTCATTGCCCAACACCAGGAAGACATAGGCTTTGAGGTGGTAAACCCGAGGGTAGTAGATAGGGCTGGTGGAGCATTGCGAAAGACCCTGGTCCAAGTCCTACCAGGAGAACAATTGAGAGTTGTGTCAGGATGACATCCCAGAACTTTGAGGTCCCTTTGCAGGCTAAGAGGAGCCTAAAGATCCATTTCTTGCCAAGTGACTGAGATGGAGACAAGTCACAGTTAATGGCATCTTCTTCCACATCCTCGTCATGTCCAAATAATCAGTCGTGGTTCTCTCAGCCCACAAATGTGCATCCGTCACTGGCCCTGGAAACATAGAGCTATGGGAATGAAACACCGCTGTTTAAGCAAGGGTCGCCCCCCCCCCCCTTTTCGGAGACTTTCCACTGGCATCCTGCTTTCTATTGCATTCAGTTTCAAGTTGGTCTGTCTCCCCTACAGAGCTCTACAATATGAACACAAACTTAGCGGCAGCAAACAAACATTGCCATGCGCCTCCCCTGCTCCCTCGCACAGCTGGAAGCATGCAAATACCATTCATCGCCTTTGACCCATTTCCACGCTCCAAGTAAGTAAGTGCGCCTGGGGGACACGTCATTTTGCCTGGGGATCTCCCGCCCCCTCTGGGGTATTATGGGGGGGGCGGAGAGATTTTCCAATTCTTGCCATCACATTTTAGATGAATGGCCTGGAAAGAAGGAAAATTTATGATCAACGCCCTCCTCCCCCTCCCGCATGCAGCATATTATTGCTCATGCTGAGCTAGGGTGCACCACGGAAGGGATTTCAAAACCAGTCCACCACCTGAACAGCCAGTCCAGGTGCCCGATTAGGGAACTAGGCAATTCAAAGCAGGAGTTCCAGCCTAGCAGGGCTGAGTAGACGCACAGGACTGGAAGGCTGCAGGTGTCTGGATCCGGGTATTAAATCCAAGCCCCCTGGGTCTCTAGCATCCTAGCCTCTGCGCCATGGCAGCATACTGAATTCTACCCTGGACCAACCGCAGCTAGGGCCCTGATTGGCTGGGCTGACTGCATTCTCATTGGGCACCTGGACTATATAAAGACCCCAACAGGAAGAGGAAGCTGCTGGTTGCTGCCTGGACCGCCTTGCTGCCCTGACCACAGCTACCTATCTTGCCAACCCCGCCTCTTTGGATTGGCTCTCTCGACCCCCCACGAGAACGCCGACCATTATCCTGGGCTGCCTGTAATAGAGATTGTCCTGCCAGTTACCAGGCCACCTACACGCCACCAGCCCCCAGCTCTGGACTGCCCCTAGCCTGCTTCAGCCCCTGGGCATTATGGTAAGTCAGGCTGGGAAAGAAGACTTGAGAGATGACTGTTCTGAATGCGCCTGATTCAAAGCCCACAGAAACCCCAGGGAAGACACCAGGGGCTTTGGATCAGGCCCTTCATACCTAGCAGCCATCCACAGACACCAGGCCTTCACTTGCAGCTGTACTGCACTTCCACAGTCTTTCCACACAATGCGACCATCACCTTCTCCCACTCTCACCTTGAGCGTCTTTGTACGGGTCTCTCGGACACTTTCAGGTTTTTCCTCAATGTGTTTCCGTAGCATAAGGACCTCGCACTCCAAGAATCTACAGAATCCACTTGTCGCGAAGAAGGAGGCGTTCGTTCTCCTCAGCAACCGTCTGGCCTTTTCAAAAGGCTCCCTGAAGTTGCCCCACTCCTGAAGTCTGGCAAACCTAGATCGCCAAGAGAGCCACTTCAGATTTGCTGTAGGGGACTGGACTACTGGACCAGCCGAAGGCACCGATCTACAGAGGAAGATGGAAAACTCATCCTGTATCTAGCTACCTGCCCAGCGCTAGCCCATGGGGAGAGGAATTCTTCCTAATGCTTGCAACAAAGCACGAGCTAGGATTACCACCAACTTAGATAGCACTTTGGGGGCAGTGGCTGTCTCATTGTGCCATGACAGGGCAGTGCCAAGCATGGCCCTGCTTCATGGTTAGGGCTCCTAGGCACAATGATGCTGATTATAATAATAGTGTAAAGGAAAGGTGTTTTTCCTGCACCTCGATTTATCCATCCCTGGTATGCGACATAATGACAACGCTTTTCCACCACTGCTCAGCCAAGGTGGCTTCCAGGCTCATCAATATTCCGTCCTCTGGTAGACTTGGCCCAATTCTGCCACCCTCACTCAAGTAGAGAAGTACCTGATCACTCAAGTAGTCCCATTGATTTCAATAGGACTCCTCAACTATGGTGCGAGTCAGCATGAGCACGGATGGCAGAATCCAGCCCAAAGTTTCCAAGTTCCAAGCCGCCGTAGAGACCAAATAAAGCCTAACACAGTCACACAGCAAAGCAATCTGGAGGAGACTTCGGCTATTACCAAATGGCCAGGGAGGAATACAGCCCCAGCATGATGCTGTTCTGAGACATAAGGATGCAGTTTTTTTCATTGTGTTGTATGAATTCCAGGCATTCTTTAAATGGTTTAAATGAAAACCCTGTAAAAGAAATTTGCATTAGAGAAGCCGTTTCTGGTGAGACTGCTTTTCTGTATTCTAAAACTACCGAAGGACAGAGATACTCAAAAGGAATCTTGGGAGTTGCTAAATTGCCTGGCAGAAGAAAATCCTCTGATCTCAGTGAAAATCTAACAGAAATGCTGTAAGCTTTGGAGTTTTAACTGAGCTCTTTGGGGCTGTCACAAGTGCTGTATTAGTGGTCTCTAGTGCAAGGGGAGAAACCCTGCATTGGGAAGAAAAAAAATGAAAGCATCAATAACATTTCACCCAAGCATCCCGTCTGTGGCTATATCTAGACTGCAGGCTTCTTTCGGAAGAAGCTTTTCTGGAAAAGATCCTCCAAAAAACTTCTTCCGAAAGAGCATGTCCACACTATGAAAACACATCGAAAAAGTGATCTGCTTTTTCAACACATAGTGTCCACACTGAATGGACGCTATCTTGCGTACAAGTTGTGATTACTATGGGTGGAATGGCCGCATGGGCACCTGTGCTTTTTCCTCTTTCCTCTTCTTGCGAAATAACTCCCTCTTCCCTATCCACACACGCCTTTTTCCGAAAGAGCTCTTTCTGAAAAAGACTTCTTTCTCGTAGAAAGAGGTTTACCAATGCCCTCTGTTCTTTCGATTTTTTTTCCGAAAGAACGCGATTGCAGTGTGGACGTAAGTGAAGTGTTTTCAGAAAAACAGTTGTTTTTCCAAAAAAAAAAAAAAAACCTCTGTAGTGTAGACATACCCTGTCTCTCTCAGAGGTACTTTTGAAAGAGGACCTTTTTAACCTACCGAGGAGAAAGAGAGTTTCAAACTCTTCCAATTTTGGGGAAGGAGAAAAAGCCAAATAATGACAACCAAAAGCCCAGAGAGAACTGGCTTCAGCAGATCACTGCCTTGGATCATTTTTGTGAGAGTAACCTCACCGACAATCGGTTATTAAACTCGTTTAACAGCTACTCCGAGGGACAGACAGCCCCACTCAGGCTAGCTTGGTGTAACATGCAGAGGCAGAGCCCAGAGTATAGCCAGATCAATAGAGAAGCAGGACTTGTCAAAGAAAGAGGTTTCCCACCACCAGAGGCTCACAAAGGCGTTCTCCTCTCTCGCAGACTAGGGGAAACTCACTGTTAGGCGGCGTGAAGTGATCGGATCTCCCAGCCAAACCCCCTGTTCTCACACAGTCCCGTTTTATGGGCTTTCTGAAGTCTACACAAAGGGAGCTCTAGAACTGGAGACCTCAGGCCAGGTCTATGATACTGTGTTTAACCAGCCTCGCTAAGTCACTTAGGGAATGTCTACACTTGCACCCTCTTTCGAGAGAGAGATGCAAATGAAGACATTTGAAATTGCAAATGAAGCCGGGATTTAATTATCCTGCACTTCATTTGCATATTCGCGTTATGGCGCTATTTCAAAATAACACACACTGTTAAGATGCGGTTATTTCGAGAGAAAACCCTTCTCTCGAAATAACCCTTACTCCTCATACAATGAGGTTTACCAGTTACTTCGAGAGAAGGGTTTTCTATTGAAATAACCGTGTCTTAACAGTGTCTGTTATTTCGAAATAGCGCCATAACGCGAATATGCAAATGAAGTGCGGGTTATTTAAATCCCGGCTTCATTTGCAATTTCGAATGTCTTCATTTGCATCCCTCTCTTGAAAGAGGGTCCAAGTGCAGACACTAGGCTTAAGGTGATTTTTTTCAGTGCGATAGTTGTGGCCCAAGCCCTATCACAGAGCTCATAGGAGAGCAGGGCTGAAAGATGTTTTTCCAAAAAAACCTCTGTAGTGTAGACATACCCTGTCTCTGAGAGGTACTTTTGAAAGAGGACCTTTTTAACCTACCGAGGAGAAAGAGAGTTTCAAACTCTTCCAATTTTGGGGAAGGAGAAAAAGCCAAATAATGACAACCAAAATCTAGTCCAACCCCCTGCTCAAAGCAGGACCAAATGCGGCCATACTGGAAAAGGGACAATTGCCACTACATCGTATGCCCTTCACCATGGCGGGTATAAGTTGTCCCATCCAAAGGATTTTTTTGCTGGTGCAACTGCATCATTGCCGGGAGGGCTTTTGCCAAGTCAGTATTTGTACTGCCAAGGTTTTCAGTGAGCCCAAGACTTCAGGAGAGGTGGGGAGTGCCGAGGGCTCCAAGGAGCAAGGAGATTGGGGTAGAGGTCCGGAATGTCTCCATGCCAGCTGAGTGAAGTCTGAGAACCCACAGTTAGCCTTGAGTGGTTTGTAAGCCAACATCACAGCTTCCCGCCTCCAAGCATAAGGTTCCAGATTTGTATGAGAATATCCCAGCAGCTTCAACGGTCACACAAATATCAACACGCCCACCTGGGAGCCACAACCCCTTTTCCGTTAACCCTTTCATCTCTCATCGCTAAAAACGCACCAACATCAGTGTCACCACCACCGAGATGCCGGAACGGCACCACCACTTTTGGCCGCGTGGCCGCGGCGACCGTCCCTGTCCAGGAGCGTCTTTGCAAAGCATGCCACTGTCCGCTGTCCTCTCCACCCCGTACTCACCAGCATACAGCAAGAGTTCTAAGCAGTAAGAGAAGAAACAAGCCATCCCGATGATTCTGTCCTCCACGACGGCCAACTCCTCCAGCCAGCTCAGCACACGCACACAGTCTTGGTACCTAAATATCATGGAGCATTACTGCACAACACATTTTATCCTGGGGTGTTCCTCCTCTACCCCTTCATTTCCTTTCCTCTTTCCACGTCTCCTCCTCTGTCCATCATTCCACTCATATACCTATCCTATTTTTCTCTCCATGGATCTTCGGCGAAACAACTTCTGGAGGAGGGCCTCAAAGATGCCTGACAAGACCCCAAGTGAATAGAGACATTCCCTTGTGGCCTTTCCCAGGTGTGCAAAGTATCCCTGTGTGCATATAAGTGTCTGCAAGGTCCCCTGGGGATAGCTGGTTTCCTTTCCAGCTGGTATTGACCATAAAAAGCACCAGGGGCAGTCTTTATAGAATTCAGGTGGCCCACCTATCGCAGCAAACAAACCTGCCCCAGCAGAAGGAACAGTTGTGGGAACAGGTGTGTTGAGGGAGGCATTGTGGCCCAGAGAGAGCTGTTGTAAATGGATGTCTAATAAGAAATAGACCATTCTTCCAGTCTGCTGGGGACAGGAAGAAAATCAGTTATGTACCATCTCGTAACTCTTGTTCTTCGAGACGTGTTCCTGTCCATCCCACTCAGGTGTGTACACACACACTCGTGCAGCGTAGCCAGAAGATTTTTCCCCTAGCAGCTAGCCATAGGGTCAGCCTGGATGCCCCCTGGAGCGGCGCCTTCAGGGTGCCCGATACAGAGCCCCACCAACCCGCCCCTTCACCAGTTCCTTCTTACCACTAGTGGCGGTTAGCTGGAATATCTTGGTGCTTGTCTTTGCAAGTGTGCTAGCCATTAGCCACTAGTGTCTTCAGAGTGCATAGCTAATAGGTAGTAGCTGTAGATAGTTGTAGATGGTTTTATTGGAGTAGTTTGTCAATCATTAGTTTCTCTCTTGGGAGGGTCGTTCTTCTCTCCCTCTAGTCCCTGACACTGGGCACATCTAGGTCACTGGGCTTCAAAGCCCGTGCGGCCCGTGGCAGACACATGCCTAAGAGCGATCCACACACGTTATGTTTAAAGTGTCTGGACGAGAGCCATCAAAGGGATCGCGGCTCAGTTTGTAAGACCCTCAGACCTAGGTCTTTAAGAAACGGAGCTCAGCGGCTGAAGGTCATTCCCAGGGAAGCGGCACTGCAATCCCAATCAGAACAGGGGTCTTCGGACCCAGCGCCGAGCACTTCATTGCTGCTGTGGAGTGCCCCGGTGCCGAGCAAGGACAAGACATCCCAGCACCGCATGACCATGGCACGGGACTGGTGTGCAGGCACCAATCCCAGCCACCCGTGCCTCAGAAAAAGAAGAGGCAGGACAGGGATAGATCTCCCATGTCCCGGCACGGGGAGCCAGCGGCTGTGAGATCCGAGCAGGGCCATGCTAAGGTGGGCCCACTTACACAGGGCCGGGCGTTGAGTCCCAGCCAAAGCCAGACTTAGTCCAGACTTCTTCACTCCCCCTCTCCCAGGCTCTACAGACCACGGAGGTCCTTGGTCACGCTCATAATGTGCCTTCCACCTCCTTCTCTACAAGGCATATTGTTCTAACTGATGGTAATTCACAGTAAGCGCTCCGAGGGACTGCTCAGTATTAAACCTCCACCTCCTCCTTGGGCAGCCAGGCAGGGCACCATAAGTCGGGCCCTGGGTAAATCACACTGCCATGGAGAACTTGGGAAGCAAGAAACTACCCCCACACTGTGATCTTTTACATATTTTCCTTGCCATTGACAACGTTTACTTGTCAAATTCCAGGGACTTCAGTGGGCAGGGCATGTGGTTATAACGACAGAACCAAACCAGGTAATCATAGAATCATAGAACACTAGGACTGGAAGGGATCTCGAGACGTCATCGAGTCCAGTCCCCTGCCCTCACGGCAGGACCCAAGTACTGTCTAGACCATCCCTGATAGACATTTATCTAACCTCCTCTTAAATATCTCCAGAGATGGAGATTCCACAACCTCCCTGGGCAATTTATTCCAGTGTTTCACCACCCTGACAGGAACTTTTTCCTAATGTCCAACCTAAACCTCCCTTGCTACAGTTTAAGCCCATTGCTCCTTGTCCTATCCTCAGAGACCAAGATGAACAAGTTTTCTCCCTCCTCTTTGTGACACCCTTTTAAATACCCGAAAACGGCGATCATGTCCCCCCTCAATCTTCTCTTTTCTAAGCTAAACAAACCCAATTCTTTCAGCCTTCCCTCATAGGTCATGTTCTCTAGACCTTTCATCATTCTCGTTGCTCTTCTCTGGACCCTCTCCAATTTCTCCACATCTTTCTTGAAATGCGGTGCCCAGAACTGGACACAATACTCCAACTGAGGCCTAACCAGCGCAGAGTAGAGCGGAAGAATGACTTCTCGTGTCTTGCTCACAACACATCTGTTAATGCATCCCAGAATCATGTTTGATTTTTTTTTTCAACAGCATCACACTGCTGACTCATATTCAGCTTGTGGTCCACTATAACCCCTAGATCCCTTTCTGCAGTGACTCCCAGTCACTTTCCATTCTGTATGTGTGAAACTGATTGTTCCTTCCTAAGTGGAGCACTTTGCATTTGTCTTTATTAAACTTCATCCTGTTTACCTCAGACCATTTCTCCAATTTGTCCAGATCATTTTGAATTACGACCCTATCCTCCAGATTAGTCGCAACCCCTCCCAGCTTGGTATCCTCTGCAAAATTAATAAGCGTACTTTCTATGCCAATATCTAAATCGTTGATGAAGATATTGAACAGAGCCGGTCCCAAAACAGACCCCTGCGGAACCCCAGTGTCACTAAGAATGCCGTCCTTATGTTTAAGGCAGGCCCTAAATAAATCACAATTTTTTTGTTTTGAAAATTCATGACAGTTTGCAGGGAATGAATTTGACAAGTACACTTGATCCATTGCTAGGAAAAACTGATCCCCCATCTACCTCCCGCAGTTCCCTATTAGATTTCTTTTCCACGCACTGTTCTCCTTAGCCCATCCACAAGGGAAGATTGATTTGCACCATACCTGATGCTCAGAAAGAGAGCTTCGAAGAGCATGCAGAGAACCAGGCAGTCCAGCTTGGGTTTCTTCAGACGCACACACATCTCATGGGCTCGATAGCCTGTGGAGAAAAACAAGCATATTAAGTGTCTCTCCCTTAGCACGAAGGCCTCCTCTTCACCACGTATGGTGAAAGCAGACTTACCTAACTGAATAGACAGGGGCAGGTTTCCCAAACAGAGCTTCATATAGGCCAATGACTGTGCTAATTTAACTGTTGTTAATAGCCCGCCTCCGATAACCTGGAGGTGAGAGCTACGCTGGATGGCCATTAGCTCGTATTTCATCCATTCATCCTGGTAGCCCATCATCTGGCAGCAGAGTGAGAATTCCGTATAGGATGAAATGATCTAAAATGTCCCAAACAAGAGAAAAAACACAAGAGTCTAAAACTGACTGGATCATTATCTGGTGTAGGTGCAAAAGGGACACAGGGATAAACCAGAACCCCTACATTTCTTTGCTCCTTTTTCTCTTGCAACACAGACCATTAAACATAAGGGCTGTGTCTACATTGGCATCCCTTTCCGGAAAAGGGATGCTAATGAGACACATCGCAATTGCAAATCCACGGGGGATTTAAATATCCCTCACGGCATTTGCATTTACATGGCTGCCGCTTTTTTCCAGCTTGGGAATAAGCCGGAGAAAAGCGCCAGTCTAGACGTGATTCTCCGGAAAATAAGCCCTTTTCCGGAGGATCTCTTATTCCTACTTTCAGGCTACCCAATAGCCTGTCTGCCAACAGCAGCCAACACCAAATGTACCAGAGGGAGTGAACAGAACAGGGAATCCTCACGTGATCCCTCCCCTGTCACCCATTTCCAGACAAACAGAGGTGAGGGACCTCCATGAATCTATCTAGCTCTTTTGTGAACCCTGTGAAAGTCCTCGCCTTCACCACCTCATCAATAACCCCGTGGGGTAGGAGACGTTCTGCCACCACAGTTCCTTCCAGTGCTGCCGGTTCCTCCCTCCTCTTTGGGGCTGGAGAGAGGGTTGCCTGGACCCACCTGGCTCTCGTCCCCCGATTCCTCCGCCGAGTTCACCTTCATGAGCGCCGCCAGGCGACAGAACTTCTTGCTGTTGGTGGCCGTGTCCAGGCTGAAGAGTTGCCACAGTAAGGAGAGGCAGTGGCTCTGCTGGTACAGGAAAGCTAATTTCTTCTCCCTGTCACGCAAGAGGCAGCTTCAGGAGGAGCAGCTCACAGCAGCACAAGGATCTCGCTGCCACTACTAATTAAATGGGGGGGGGGAATCCTGAGCAGCACATTTCCCCCTCCTCCGAGGAGCAGAGCCAGGGAAGGTTCGGGGCAGCAGGAGGTAGCAGGAGGATGACGGGGTACCAGTCGGGGGAGGCTCAGTGGGTGGAGGGTGGTACTGTAGGGTGGGGATGGGGTAGGAGAGGAGATATCTGCTCCCCCCACTTTGTCTGGCTGTGGGAGGGGCAGCACAAGAGGGTGCGTTCTGCAGCAATGCTGAGAACTCGCCCCCCTTCCCTGGCCTCCACAGGTCAGCTGTTAGGTTCCAGCCAGGTGGGATAAGCAATTGTAGCCCCCTGCCAGCTCTGTCTGAGGAGGGGGACAGAAGGGGCATGGCCAGAGCCTGAGGGAACAGCGCTGGCTGGAGCAGCCGCTTCTCCCCCACCATCCCGCAAGCCGGCAGAGGGCGGGGGGCGCAGGACCAGAGGGGGCAGCTGTGAGGGGGACCTGGGGAAAGTCAGGCTGTCAACTCCCATGACATTTGGTTTTTTTCTTAAGTCCCAGGCGCTGGAGTCGTGGGCTCCCAGGGGGACCTGGCCTGCGATTTATTCATTGAAGCCCACAAGCTGGGAAGAAATGCTTGGGGGACTCTCGGGGCGGGTGGGCTTGGGCGAAAGGAAGAGACGCCGGGAGGGCTGGAGGAGAGGAAAGAGACAGGGTGGGAGGCTGTTTGGGGCGGAGGGAATGAGGGGTCTGGGGCAAGAGGTGGGGAAAGCAAGAGGGAGGCGGGTGACTGAGGGAGGAGACCCTGGCCGGAGGCCCTGCCCAAGCTGTCTCGGGGGGAGACGGAGGAGAGTGTGGGAGGACTGCACACTCATTAGACATTTGGAATGGAAATCCATCAACCGTATGAAAAAGCCTTGCTTTAAAGTTCTCTTCTCTTGGGAATGCAAGTACCTGTAATTCCTCCTTCGCTAAGGCTATGTCTAGACTACAAAGAAAAGTCGGAAAAAGATATGCAAGTTGTGAACCGCAATTTGCGTATATTTTTCCACTTTTCTTTCAAAAGAGGCTTTTCTGAAATTTGGCGCATCTACACGGTGCCAAATTTCAGGAAAAACCTCGTCTTTCAAGCCCTCCTTTCTCCCTCGTAGAACGAGGTTTACAGGGATAGCGAAAGAACACATCTGCTTTTCTGAAAATTTTTTCAGAAAAGCGAACGCGTTCCTGGGCTGCGTCATTGCTTTTCTGGGATACCTCCTGTATCGCAGAAAAGCGCTGCCGTCTAGATGTAGCCTCAGTATGTGAACACCAGGCTTTAAAGCCCCCACCCTTCACATGCTTAATTTGAAGCACGAGCGTTACACCCTTCAAGTTAAGCATGTGCTTAAGTGTCTGCCGGATCAAGATCTAACTGCCAACCAGGGACTAAGATGAAATCCACCCAGCTAGGTGTTACTCCGGTTCTACTTCCTACCCTCGAGAGCGAGTAAACAAGAACGGCTTCTTCTGGTGAGACGCATGCTTTGACGCCTCCAGCACAGTCTTAAAGACGACTCCAATCAAGATATATGGGAATCTTCTTTTGAGTAAAACCAAAGCCCTCCTGATAAATTTCTTGGCCAAATTCATTTGGCCCATGTTATAACAGACCTGCAGAGAGGAAGGGAAAGGGAGACAAAGACGGTTTCTAAAATTAGCAATCAACGGCGCGTTTTGATGCCATTTTCTAGCATGACATCGATGCTGGAGCCAAGGCGGAGGTAGGAAGTGGGTTGGTTAAATCTCGTTGAAACTGTTGTGACCTCCACCCTTTAATGAATTGAGCTGGGAGAGGCAGCACAGCGGTGCTACCTAAGCCAAGGGGGCATGTGAGCCTGTCCAGCAGTCTGGACTTTCAGTTCTGGGTGAGGTTGTACGGACACAGGAGGGAGACGCAGGAAACCTGCAATCATCTTCCATGCATGATCCCGACTAGATACCCAAAGAGATTCCTCAGGGCCTTGCTGTCTCTTTACCTCACCCTTCAGGCTGCAGAAGGTGGCTTCCTCAAACGGGTTAATTACAGTCGCTTTGAAATCCACCGATTTGATCAGATTCTCTGCTATATTCAAATTGCTAAAAGCCTTAAACAAAGCAAAGTGCAGAGATGAATGGGACACCCCTGGCAACGCACGCCTCTCCAACCCCGCCACCTGCTGAAGAGAGAGGGCTGGATTCCCCAGCCTGCTCCGGGAGATGGCCAGGGGAATCCCATCTGTACAGGCGGAGGCAGCTCCGTGTCTCCTACCCGGCCCCCCCCCCCCCCCCCCCCCCCCGCTGGCGCACGGGAAGGAGAGAGGGCAGAAGAAAGCCAAGGATGACTGCGAAAGAACTTGTTACCCAGAGAGAAAGGTGAGAGCGTGTGTGGGCAGAGCTGTCTGGAAAGGGGAGTGGAGCTATGTGCAATTAACTGTCTCCAGCTATTGGATTCCTAGAGTGTTCGGGGAACTAGAATGTTGTAAATAAAGAGGATTGCATCACTGCAAGGCCTGACTCAGTTTCTCCTTCTAACAGAAACAACTCAGAGGATCCCAACTTTTGACTGACTACGCGGGTCAAAAGGGGCACTTAAACGTAGCCCAGAATTTTGCTTGTAAACTCCCATGTGCTACATCTGTGACACTAAAATTCTGCTCCTTAGCTCAGCTTCTCTGGCAAAATAGGAAGGGAAGACAAAGAAGACGTAGGCCTAACACGGCCATTGGGAAAGAACCAAAGGATGCTGGCTCCTCGGGGAAATCGGGACAGCCTGCTAAAATGGGGCAAAGTCAGAGGGAGACCATGGAGGCGTGCCTGAACTGACACGGATGTCAGGGCCAAGGGGGCAAAGCAGCTCACCATGTAGTTGTTCGACAGATGTAAATAAGCCGCCGCACACTCCAGCAAGAAATACAAGGCTCTGGCGTAGTCTCCCCTCGCCATGCAGTGCCGGGCCAGGGGCACAAAGACGGACTCCACGATCTCTTCACATTCACAGGATCCCAAGTGCCGGATCTTCTCCCGGCCCTTGTCAGACTGCTGGATGATCTCGTCCAGCCCCTCCAGAAACTCCTTCTCCATCTCTTCAGCTCTGGCCAGAGACAAGACGGCAGGCAGAGAAAGGGCAGGATTCCCGGGTCACAAGGCTCGTCTGGTGGGCACGCGGGGGAGAATCCAGCGTTCCAATCCCCCGATGCTGTTTTATGTTGTTCTCCTGCGCTAGGGGATGGTGCTCTCTGACCCCCTCCCTCTTGTGCCTTCTCGCGCACTGTTCAGGGGAAGATGATGGTGTTCTGCTAGGCAGGGCAAGATTAAAGCCATGTGGGGCTCTTGGCACAGCCCACCCATTGGAGTCTCATGGCCTTTGGGGGTGGAGGGGCAGGGCTGGAAACAAACTCCTTATAAATGAAAACTGAGATCCCAACATCATTACAGTGGGGAACCCAGCCCTCCCCACTTGGCACAAGCCTGTGGTGTTGGCCAGCCCTGGGACTCTGCGCTTGTGGCTCGGATGCTGCCCTCTCTCTGCCTCACTCCAGAAGGGAATTCCATGGAACCTTCCTCCACAGAACAGCCCCAGGACAGCCTGGCGCGCTTCCTGTCACTCACCCCACCTGAGAGAAATCCGAGCACACACGCTGCTAAAATGCACCTGACTGAACAGCAGCGCTGCAAGAGGACGGTGGGAGCCATCCCCACTACCTCACTGTGACCTAAACACTTGCTTGAGCTGAATCTCACACCCCTGGCTCATCTGCAGCCGGCCTGGAAACCGTAGCTTGCCTGGACAATATGGGGCTTTCATGTCTATCTGTCTTTCCTGAGTCGGAGCAGAGATCTTTGGCACCAGTGGTACCTGTACATGAGCAGCCTGCCTGTTTATAGAGGATGCAGAAAGCAGCTCTTTTTAGCATGGATTTCTCCCAGAAAACCGGTAGCTCTTTTTTAGGTAAGTGTCCAGTAGATCTGCCTTCGGTGAGTCCTCAGGAAAGCCGTGCTGCGAGGTGCTTCAGAGGACCCTTGGCTTTCCCTGCAGACAGTGCACTGGTGACAAGGCCTCCTCTGAAGAGCTGGAGCGCTCTACCACCAAGCCAGCGGAACTAGCGTCAGCACAGGCGGATGAGCGGAGCACAACAGCCAAGGTCTGAGAAACTGAGCCACACCCCAGACCTCAGCTTCTGCCCCAGTCTGGCCCAGCTTCCCGCTTCCCTGGCAGCCACGGGGGAAGGGAGCTGTGGGCCAGGCTGGGCAGACAACAAGGTCTGGGGTGTGGAGTGAGACCACCCAGAGGGTGTCATAAAAATCCCACGTTCATGGACAGATTCTACTGCAAGAACGTTCAGCTGTGAGCGATGGGGTGAGGGAAGAAGTGTGCGTGGGCACTTCCCCGCGAGGGTAGATGGATGCTGCTGTAGAAATCAGGGGCTGCTGCTCTGGTCCCACTGTGCCACAGATACATGGGGTGCTAAGTGAAATTCCCAAAGGGCTGCTCCATGCTAAGAGAGCAGCCTCCATGGGTATCTCACCCCCCCACCGGATAACGCCTGCCCCGCCAGACAGCAGCCAGACCCATCTATGCCACTCACAACCTCTGGAGCCCCTAGGAATCTATTGCTTTGTAAAACGGTCTGGTGAAGGAAGAGGTTGCTCCCGTACTTAATGTCCTCTGGCAACATCTTGTGTTTCTTTAGTGCCTTTAGGGTCTCTGGAAAGAAAACCAACCACCAGTTCAGTGCGTCATCACATGTCCTGGAACAGGAGCCGCCTTTTACCCTTCTCTAGCACTAAGATTACGAGATCAAATTCAAAGGTGCTGCGGGGCAGCTATTTACAGTGTTGCCATGACACCAGGAAAGTCTTCACTGCAACTTAGCATGGGCCAGATCAGGCCACTCCATAGGCCGCAGTTAATGGGAAGAACCCCACCCACCCGCCCAGATATCCTCAAAATGCCAACAGCTTCCAGGGGAGAAACATGCACTACTTCTGGGCCAGGTCCTTTGCTGGCGCCAATCAACCTAGCTCCACTGATGTCGGCACAGCGACCCCCATTTACGCCAATAGATGAGCTAATCCAGGTGGGGATTTTGCCCAAACCTGCTAGCTCCTAAAGGACTTCGTCAAACTCTTCCAGATTCTTTTCAGTGCAGCTTTTTAGGGTTTGGCTATGCTAGCGCTTTTATCAGCAAAACTTCTGTCAGTTGGGGGCATGAAAAAATCCCCCACCGTACGTTTCACCAACAAAAGCACCGGTATGGAAAGCATGAAGTCGGTGGGAGATCATCTCCTGTCGACACAGTTACTGCTGCTCGTTGGGGTGGTTTAATTATGCCAACAGGAGAGCTCTCTCCTGCCAGCATAGAGCGGCTACCCAAGACCTTAGATCAGTGCAGCTGCAGCAGTACAGATGTTCCACTGTAAGGTTTGTAGCTAGAGACAGAGGGAAGGGGGAGACATTCAGTTCCTTCTATTCACCCACTTCAGTTTGTTGCTTTCTTTTTAACAGTATTTTTCAACCCTGGATTTGTAAGGCTACTAGCTGATGCTGCTAGCTGATGCTGAGGGGTGACATTTGGCTCTCCGTTACAAAGATGCAGCCCCCTTTGAAACCAGTGGCAGTCCTATAGCCGATAGAGCTATGACTGGAGTGAGACACGCACCGCACTCTTTCAGTTAGAAGCTGTTAGAGTCAAGCTTGGATTTGGTCTTTAATTTCTCACTGCTGTGTTGGCTCAGCCTGTGGCTGAGCTCTTACATTCCAGGAATAAACGCAGGCCTTTACCTTTCTTAATGTCTTGTGGTTCTAAGAAGTCCTTGGAGAAAGAAGAAGCATTGGTCTCTGAAATTAAGAAAACAAGGGAAAACGGGGATCTAAGGAATCGGATGCCTGCCACACACATCCTTTGTTCAAGACAATAGGTTCTGGTACATGCTGCCTGCAGAGAGAAGAAACTTTACCAGCACTGGGTGTCGTCAAAATTGCAGAGGATGGTGTTTTGGGTGCAATGAGCTGAGCCATTTGTGGACCTGTTTAACAGGAAAAAGAACAAAAGAAAAGTGCCTTTGAGCCATCACTTGCCTTTGCACATTGGAAAGTGAACGTGATGAGCTTTTCTCGCAACTCCCCCAGCAGTCCATCAGTGCAACCCTGCTGAGAACGACAGGGCTGCTTCCAGGAAAGTGGCTTCTGTCCCAATAGATTTGTCATTGGACATCAGCCATTTTCTTTTCTGTTCTTTTGTACCTGACAACCTAAATAGCCCAGTCATTTCTCTCTGCAAAGGGACCCTCAGCAGCACGGTACGACTGTCGAGGGGATGACACGCTAATCTCAGGTGCTGACCAATTATGCTTGTGACAATTTCCACAGCGTTTTTCTTTAAAGTTAGACATCACAACCCTGATCGTCCTGGCCTAATTGCAGCAATGTACGTTTGGCTCCACAAGCCCCCTTCCGGATGTCCTTGGAAATAATTATTCTTCCCGGCTCCTCCTCCAAACACCTGTTGGGTTACGCTGCTGATACAGAGCAGGTGTAGTATTCCGCCCCAGAGGTGGCTGCATTTCGTTGGTGGGGGAGTAATCCTGCCACGTACAAACTCTTAAACGCCATGTCGGTGAAAGGTGTAGCATAAATACTGTAGGAAGTCCTTGGCAAACGCAAAGAGGAGTCCTGCGGCAACTTAAAGACTAGCAGATTTATCTGGAAATAAGCTTTTGGGGGTAAAAACCACTTTGTCTGATGGGGCCAAAGAAAAGGCCCTGGTGCCAGGTGATTGCCAGGCAGGAGGGTGGCCCACTAGGGCTACGTCTAGATTGCGCTGCTTTCTCGGGTTACCAGAAGTATCCCGAAAAAGCAACGACGCAGCCAAGGAACGAGTCCGCTTTTTCGAACCCTTTTCTGAAGGAACAGAGGGGCTTTGTGCCATGCCTGTAAACCTCGCTCTACGTGTACAGCCACGTAGACGCGCCAAGTTTCGAAAAAGCCTCTTTTGAAATTCAATCAAAAAAAGATACATCATTTGTATGGCGCAAATAGCTCCTCTTTTTCCCACATAAGAGTGCAGTCTAGACACAGCCTCGGTGAGGCTGTGCTATTAGTACTACACTCCCCCGCCACTCGCCAGACCCTCCCCACTCTCCAAACCTCCCTCTTTGGTGGCGGGGGAGGTTGTGTTTTCTCTCTCATCCTTTCACCCTATTATTTCACTCACTCTCTTTCCCTCAGCAGCCACTTCCCATTCCCTCCCGCTTCCTCTCCTGCCGCTCTCTGGAGTTTAGCTGGTGGTCTTGCCTGGCCCCCTCCCGCTCACGGTAAGTTCTGCATGCAATGGGCTGTTTTACCTTCACTTATCCTCTGGACAATTTCAGGGGAGCTTGTGCTGGCTAGGACAGCCTTAGCAGTCGCCACTTTCCTCTTTGTCCCTTGGAGAGAGAGACCGATGTTTATGAACAGCTTTAGAACCACTCCGCCTCGCTATGTGCGTGGCCAGGGCCAGCGGAAGCCAGGGGGCCGTTGCACCAGGCGCCGGACCGACAGAGAACACAAAGACGGTCTGTGATAAAGTTCGACTCGCCGCCCTGACCCCCTGCTGGTCGTCCTGGGAACTAGCTCAGTTTGCCAGTGCGCCCTCGTGTGGTGGCTGCCACATCTGCCTCAGGACGTGTGTGGCCCCAAAGAGCACAGCGCCCTCTGCAGGTCACGGCCCTCCAACTGTGTCACATTCGGCTCTCCCCCCTTCTGAGGGGGCCGAAGTCCACGGTGCAGCCGCTTCCTCGGTGGCAGGTGGGAGGGTCCAGGCCCTGCGCTTTGACGGGCCCTGCGGCAGAGGCCTCAACAGTTCTATGGACGGGGCCCAGGGTGGCCTGGAGGATTACCTGGGGGGCTAGAGCGAGGCGGCAGCAGGGGTCACCCCCACACATCATGGCAGTGGGAGCCAGAGCGACCTGGCAACCTGCTCCGCTTTACCCTGCTCCACCCTCCCGTCCCAGCAGAGCACACTGGCCCCGGGGCGCTCCACTTCCTGCCACCGCGGAGAAGCAGAGCACGTCGGGCTGAGACGGGCAGTGGAGTGGGGCAGGCTGTCGGGGAGAGTGCAGTCCACACCAGGCCCCCCACTAATCCCCCAGCTTGCATTGCGAGGAGGGCGAGGGGGCAGGCCAGGGGCAGGGCAGAACAGCGGAGGAGGGGCAGAGCCTGCAGCCACAGGTTAGTCTGGGCCCCACACCTGGAGCACTGGTAGGATTGCTCCAAGTCCTACACCCCCCTAGTGATGGCCCTGACTCCATGTCCCAACCCAGAGACCCTGTAAACGGCAGCCATGTGCTTCTGCCCCTCTCACCTCACTCTAGTTCCCTGGATCACTTCCTTGCAACCCCAGCTCCTTCGCTGCCCCCGCCTCAGCGCCCCCACAGCTGGCCTAAGTTCTGTCCTCAGGCCCGCTCGACCTCACCAACTGCTCATCGCCAGGGCCCTGGCCACCTCCTTCCCTGCCCCAAGTCCTTCTGCCCCACACCTCTGTCGCCCCACGCTGCCCCCACCACAGCCCAGAAAGTGCTCCTGCCTGTCAGCTCCTGCCCCTGGGCCCACAGGCTGAGCAGAAACATGAGGGGGCATGGAAAGGGAAACATAAGGAGACTGGAGGAGCGTGGACAGGGGGGCAGGATGCCCCTCTGGATTTCCCCTGGGGTGGGAGGGGTTGCGGCGCGAACAGGGCCAGTGGAGGAGAAGGGGCTCAGCAAAGGTGTCTGGTGCACCTAAGCATAATGAGAGCAGAAGGTGTCCTTATTGTAAGATTCTGCCTTCCACAGTCCCTTGGGGAGCCCAGTTGGGGGGGCGCTGGGGAAACGCGCGCGTCCATTTACCTTCAAAGGAGGGTGCGTGGAGCTTCCTCAGGGTTTCACGGATGATCATGGAGGCTGCTTCGCTGACCGGGTATTCCGTGTGCAGCTCCGAAATGGTTTCCTGCGACTCGATGCTCTCCAGCAGCGTCTCCACGGTGTGGCGGTGGAAGGCGATGAAGTCCCCTTCCCCGCAGCGCCGGCACTTGTGGGCCTGCCCTTCGAGGTAGCTAATGCACTTGAGATGCAAGGCTTTCTTCTGGCTCTTCAGCCAGACCTCGTAGGCCGCCTCCTGCAGCAGCGGCGTGCAGAACGCCATGGCCCCGCACTGCATCACCAGCTGCTCCAGCTTGATGCGGTTGTACACGGACGAGCGGATATCTGAAAGAGAACGTGGATTTAGCACACAAGGCACCGCTTCTTCCGCAACCATTGCTGTGGCCACGCAGGGACTGGATTCACTCTGTTACATTGCAGGTGATTTCTGCTGCCCTGTGGTAACCCTGTGTGTGTGCCTCAGTTTCCCTGGGCACCGCACCGAGACCTAGCTGAGGATGAGAATTCTGGGCGTGACTGTCATTGCGGGAGGCTGGCCCAGCCCCAGCACATACAGAAAGGTCCAGACTTCCTGTAACATGAGTCTGGGAGGGGGTGCAACCAGGTGACAAGTTTTTGGGCAACAGGAGATGTTACTGCTTGAGTGAACAATGCACCCCTTAGCCATGGGTGTAGCAGACTCCTCAAATTCCAGATTTGGCCAGCCACCAACGAGGGTGGGGGTGCGGCAGAGTGCCACAGCGAGTGGGTGGATATGGATTCTCATTGCTTGGTTACACGTACCCCAGTGGGCAGCAAAATAACTTCCTGTGCCTATTGTTGGTGCCGGACTTGACCAAAACAACAGAAGACATGAATCAGTGCCGGGTACCAGCCTGTGTGTAGACAAGCCCTTAGACACCATAGGAAGGGTTTGGTGCAATTGAGGTGAAGCACCCAAGAGAACAGAACAAAATAAAAACTTTGGGTAAGACATATGAGCCCACAGCAGCCGGCTTTATCACCTATTTATCCTCTATTCATCCCGACAGGGTTTTTGGAATGACTATAAATAGTGGTTAATTTAGTGCTTTAGTGTATAAGCTGCCACGTTGTGCTAATTATCATTTGTACTAAAGTAACTCAACAGAGATCTCTACGGAACTCAGGGTTCCTTTGAATTCAAAATAAAGACAGGCTCTGCCCCGATGAGATTATAATCTAACCAGCAGTCAGACACCCGGGGGGGGGGGGGGGGAGAGGGTGAGAAAGTGAACCACAGAGAGGTGAAATGACTTGCCCAAGGCCACACAGCAGGTTAATGGCGGAGGCAGAAGTCGAGTTTACGTTTCCAGGTCAGTTCTCTATCCCCTGGGCTCAACTGCCTCTCTCTAGAGTCACCCCAGCAGGTGACCTTACAACAGCGCTCCCAATGCTTCAACCACCAAGGGATTTTTTGTATAGAATTTAAAAAAGAAAAACGCATCAATGGGCACCCTGAAACATGCCTCTTGGGGGTTTATTTCAAAGAGCGACGCGAGATTCCGCTGGGTAGGCTGCAGCAGTCGAAGTGGAGCCATTTCAGGGGCAAGCAATTACAGAAAACTACAGGCAAAAAACCCGACTGATCTGTTCAGTCCATGGCTACCAGAGGCAGCCCTGGCACTTTATGCCGGCTCACCAGGAGTCACAGAGCACTCTGGAAACAGCGCCCGGAACACAGACATGGAGCGGGGGGTGTCTGCGCACTCAGCTCCACCCTACCTGACTCATGCCCAGTTGATCTCACAGTCCCGGGATACACAAATAACTCCGAGGAGGAGATGTCCTGTGCTTGCGAACTCTGGGATTCCTTTCTTTTATTAAAACACCTGAAGACGTGGGACTCCACCAGGGCTGCGAGCGTCTGGTTCATCTTCCGCTTGGTCCATTCGGGAAGGATATGGAACAGCAGATCAGTCGTGAAAGTCAGTCCGATGACAGCTGCGCACTTCACTACCATCTGCTCCGACGGACTCATGTTGTCCAACTCAGCCAGGGCAATGCCTGCCAAACCAAGTCATCTGGTAAATCACCAATGGGTGCTCCTTGGAGACCGAGACAATAAGATTGCACTGGTTAGCTTTCCCATTGGGAGCATGGATGCTCTGTCTGGATCCTGTCCTTTTTACCCTGCAGATGAACTGACCTGAGGAAGCCAACTCCTCAGTGGTCTCTTCTGGAACCTGCCTTCACCAGCCACTACAGATAATGGGCAGTCATGGGGAATTCACTCACTGGATTTGTTTTGCCCAGGAGTTGATCCAGGATCCACCACGACTGCTCGATAACTGGATTTGACCGTAGACTGGATTAGGAGGGTTGGGTTTATAGCAGTGTTTCTTAAACTGTGCTCCGTGGCACACCGGTGTGCGGTGAGGCAGTCGGAGGTGTGCCGCGGAGAACAACAGAGTTCAAAATGGCTGCCCTTAAAGGGACAGGCGATTTTTCCCCCCCTGAATAACTTTCCCCTGATTTTTTTTTTTTTTTTGCTCAATAACTTTTCCCCAGCCTCTTTTTGTTGAGCACAAAAAAAAAGTCCTTGGTGTTCCTCTTAAAAAAACCTTTTGTTTGGTGTTCCTCCATCTTAAAAAATTTAAGAAACACAGGTTTATATTCATGCTTAATCATCTGTCATTTTAACAAGTCAGAAAGTGGCTTCCTAGACCAGCGTCAGGACTCCACTGCTTGAGGCTCCCATGCTACTGTCCTGACTACTAGACTGGAGGCTGGTATGACCCCCAAGAGCAGACCGGAGTCTTCAGGGACTAGATGGGGCAAAAGGAGGAGAGAAGCTTTTACAATACAACCTCCAAGACTGTCCAGAGGGGGAGTGGGCTCCTTCCAAGCTGAAAAGTGAGGGATCACTCTACTTCCCTTGGTGGGTGGAGCTAAATTGACTAGCACAGAACCATAGACCACTAGAACTGGAAGAGAACTTGAGAGGTCATCGAGTCCAGTCCCCCGGCCTCCTGGCAGGACCAAGCACTGCCTAGACCATCCCTGACAGGTGTCTGTCCAACCTGCTCTTCAATATCTCCAGTGATGGAGATTCCACAACTTCCCTGGGCAATTTCTTCCAGTGTTAAACCATCCTGACAGCTAGGATGTTTGCCCCCCTCACTGGAAGTTCCAGAGCAGGACAGGAAGTATAAAAGGAGAGCCACAGGCCCCAGGTGGGCCTGGAGCACTGGAAGGAGCAGATGTCTCTTCCAGCCAGCTGGGATGTCAACAGGATCCCAGGCGAGGCTCTGAGTGGATCTTCACTCTGTGGTCGGAGGAGACAGACAGGTACTCCAAGGAGCCACCAGGACCACCATTGGACAAATGCTCCAAGCAGCTGTGGGGACTGCCAGTGGCCAACTACCCCAAGGAGACAGGGGATCTTTGGATTCCAGAGCTCTAGACCCAGACTGCAGTAGGAAGAGGCTCAGGGTAACCAGACTCTACTCTGGGTTTTTTCTGCCAGAGAATGGGTTAGCTTGTTTTGGCAGGATCCCCGCCACTGTTAGGTACCCTGTGCAGGATAGTCCCAGGTCACCCTATCCCCTGCGGCCAATCCCCTCCCCCCAGCCTGCACTTGCCTGCTTTTGCTCTGCCCTACCCAGGAGGCTGTGGACTTCTTGTGCCCTGCCCCCTCCCTCTTCTTCGCGAGTCAGAGTCCCCTAGACCTACTAATTACTGCCCACCTGTAGTGAGGCGGAATGGCCTCCCTCCCCACCTGAGAGCGAGGAACCACTGCACGGATTTCCGGCCTATCACGAAGAACTGCTCTGTTCTATAACGCCCAGACTCCTCCGCTCTGCTCCGGAGTTCAAACCTGTGCTGTCTGCAGCATGCATGCTCCCAGGCCTCCTTCAACGGCTGCCCTTAGCCAACAGAAATATGGGGCCTCCTCTGGCTGGAGACATCAGGCTCAGGACCTCACCTTTTAGCGTAGGCGGCAGCATAATGTTTTGCAGTTTGACATTCTGACGGAGGGTGCAAATGTACAACTCTTTGTCCAAGTCGGAAATGGATTGGTTTTTGGAGGACATGACCTTGATGGCATTGGCTGCACGGAGAGAAAGAGGAGGGGGGGAAAGCAATTGGAAGAAGTCACATTTTAATTTGTTTGCTTTTTAAATATCACCAGAACAAAACTATACTTGGCAAGATCTCATGGGAACAGGCTTTATAGCCGGCGGGGAGGGAGGGAATAAACTACCACTCAGAATGCAAACTGGGTTCTTCGCATTTCTACTTGCTCACAGCGTTCTGAGGCCTGCTCTTCTGAGGGTCAAAGCTTTCATGCTTGGCTCCCGGCCAAAGGAGTTCCCAGATTAAATCATACCAATGCCCCATCCCGGCCAGCCTCCCATCCCCAGCAGATGGTAAGAGGAAGCTGCAACTCCTCTTCCCTAGGGAAACGAGGCACTAATGCGGAGGAAGTGCCATCCTGTCCTAAGGAAGTAAATGGCTCGTTGATGGCCTGAAGGAACAGGCTAGTTTTCTCTTCTCCCTTATTTATTTAGGATGCTCTACAAGGCTTACAAGATCATGGCCATGGAATTGGCATCATTTCGGTTTTGATATTTACAACCGTTTTTATGTTAAAGAAGCATGATGTAGCAATAGAATCCTCAGATCTCTCTGCTTTACAGAACGTCACCTTTGCCCTGCCCAGGACGTTTTGTTTCTGGTGACTGTATTTTTCTGATTACCTATTTATCAAGCCAGCCATATTCATCAGATGTTAATAATCAAAAACAGGAATAGGCGTGCAGGGTTTTGCTTGGGGCATGTACTTTCTCTCGATACTGATTAATCACTGGGGAGCCAACAGCTTCCTCGGGCCCCTGGGCCCGGCTCCATGCTCCTGGAAGGGACGGGGCCGCAGGTGGAAGGGGTGTGGCCAGGGGCAGACCGCCCTCTGTGCAGTGTAACTGTCCCATCCCCCAGAGCCACACAGCTCGCCCTCTGGTGGTGATTTCAAAGACCTGGGGCTCCGGCTGTCACTGGGCCCCGGGTCAGTTGACCCCTTTGCTCCCCACCCCCACCGGCAGGCCTGATTAACCAGCTATCTAAGGCCATGTCTACACTAGGAAACTATTTTGAAGTTAGTAAATCTGACTTACTAACTCCCGATTTAACAAAATGTCCACACTACAGGGAAGCCTCAAAATTAGTCCAAGGCAGACTCTGTTATTGTGGACGCGCTACCTCGGACTTTAGTGCCCCGGGAAGCACAGGGGAGCCATTAGTTCGAATTACTCTGGGGGGTAGTTATTTCCAAATTGCGGCACCAGAGCGTCCACACGACCAATATTTCAAAATAACAATTTCGCAATTAGCATTAGTCCAGATGAAAAGCAGGAAGACAGATTTCAAATTAAGCAGCCTGTTATTTCAAAATAACGGGCTTGGTCGTGTGGACACCCTGCTTATAAATTTGACCTGAGGGGGGTTATCTCGAAATAAAGTCCTAGTGGACTAGGGCCAAGTGTCTATCCTCTATATTTCTCATATAACTACTATAACTGCAAGTGGTATCATTCCCATTGGAAGATATTTTGCTTCCATAATATCTTGTGTCAATTAGTCCACAGGTGAAATGTGTGCTGAGTAAAAAAACGGTTTTCTTTCATGTTTTACATCTGTTGCTTTTTCATTTAAAGGGGTAGCGGCATGTTCTCCTGGGGAGCTCTAGCTAGTCACTATTAGAGAGGTAGTGTATAGCTCAGTGTTTCTCAAAGTGGTCTGCAAAACCACTTGGAGACACATGCTCACTGGCTGCCCAGCATGGCTCACCTTGGCTACAAACAGCGAACAGGAGTGAGTAAGTAAAAAAACCGGCGCAGCCAATTAGCAGCTTTCCCAGGGTGGTTTCGTGGACCACTTTGAGAAACATTGATCTAGCTGGAACCTTTTAAGGTTGCTAACAAATTGCCTAAAGCCCTCTTTCTCCACAACTTATACCTGTGTTCGACATTACGCTTTGGGCCTGAACTTCCCCGTGCTTGGTCTCTGCCTCAGCTTGGAAAGTTCGACGTCAAAGGGTTCCATGGCAGCTTTGTCAAAAAGGCCTATTTTCCTCCCTGCCCCCTGTCTGAGCAGCTTCAATGTCAGAAAGATTTGGAACAGGAATAGAAATTTGTCAGGGACAAATAGCATCCAAGAGTTCTAACTCGCCCCTGTGCCTTAACCACTCAACCTCACTCCCCTTCCAGAACCAGGAATGGAAGCCTCGGACCCAGCATTCAACGGCTGCCTAGAAACGCCCTGCGCAGCGCATACTGCCGCCTCCCCCCTCCCAGTCTCTCCTCTTTGCCCAGCCTGTGTTCCTCTTTCCACTCCCCTCAATGTGTCTCCGTCTTGCCCCCTGCTCCCTTCTTCCTGCCCTGAATTCCAGCAACCAGAGCCAGGCTGGCAGGCGCTCCTGGGGAGAATGAGAACAGCCGGGGAGGGGGGTGAGCCGCTCTCCCGCAAACGGCTCGCAGCGGGCTGTGTTGGAGGTGTTAATGGCAAGGTGCTTACTGAAAAGGCCCTCCCACTCATCCTCTACTTCCTCCTCCTCCTCCCACAGGCGGAAGATAAGCATGTTGTTCAAGTGGAGGTTCCGCAGCAGCTCCTCGCAGTAAAATGGGATGCCGTGGCTCCTCTGCACCAAGAACCTACAGAGAGGCAGAACCGTCACTGGCCGTTAGCGACAGGGGCTGTGGTGCGAGGATGGGGCTGGCAGCCAAGGAGGTGACCGGTGCCTTCACAGCATCGGAGGCCGCAGGTGGAATGGAGGAGGCTGCTACTAAGCCACATGGAAGGTACAGAGTGTGCCGTGTGGCTAATGAGCAGTGGGGGAGAGGGCAGGCTCCTAGGAAAGCGTCTTAGTGTTCAAATGAGAGCCGGGCGAAGCTCAGCATTTAACACAGCTGTGGCGGTTGACAACAGCTATCTAAGGCCACGTTTAGATATGGCCCATGTTTTTTGACTGTAGCTAATAGCAAGTAGGTTACTAACACTGGAACCGTGGCAAGCCGAAATGTTCTGATAACTCAGCGCAGAGGCGGCTGCAGCTGCCTGCAGAGTTCTAAGCCATCACAGCTCCCCAACCGGCCTCTTCCTCAAGCACCTTCCTCTGTTCTCCCATAAAGCCCAATCGTAGAACCAGAGGGCGGGCAGAGACCTCAGGAGTATCGAGTCCAGCCCCCTGCTCAAAGCAGGACCAACCCCAACTCAATCAGCCCAGCCAGGGCTTGGTCAAGCCGGGACTTAAACACCTCTAGGGATGGAGACTCCACCCCCTCCCTGGGGAACCCAGCCCAGTGCTTCAGCGCCCTCTTAGGAAAAATCGTTTTTCCTAATCTCCAACCTAGACCTTTCCCCCAGTGCAACCTGAGACCATTGCTCCTCATTCTGCCATCTGCAACCACTGAGAACAGCCTCTCTCCAGCCTCTGGGAACCCCCCTGCAGGTGGCTGAAGGCTGCTCTCAGATCCCCCCTTGCTCTTCTCTTCTGCAGCCTAAATAAGCCCAAATCCCTCAGCCTCTCCTTGTAAGTCATGCCCTGCAGCCCCCTCAGCATTTTTGTTGCCCTCCCCTGGACTCTCCAATTTGTCCACATCCCTCCTGTGGTGGGGGGCCCGAAACTGGACGCAGTCCTCCAGATGTGCCTCACCGGTGCTGCAGACAGGGGAATAGTCACGTCCCTCGATCTGCTGGCATTGCTCCTGTGAGGGTTACACCTTGGGGGGGGGGGGGGCTCTGGGAATTACGCCGAGCACATCCAGGCTTCACCCGGACTGGGCAGGACTTTGGGCCTCATCACTTGACAGCTGGATCCCAGGCTGCCTCCCGAAAGGGAGACTGAAGATTTCTGCTGGTTTCTTCTCCCGCACCTGTCCCCACGGCCCCATTTAGGATCCTCCTCAGCTTCCAGCCAGCCAACCGGGAGGCCGACTGAACCACACTGCAGCACCATGGCAGGCTGAGACGCCAGACATGCCACCACTGCCCTGCCTGCACTGATTCCTGGGGCGACCCCTGACAGAAACCCACATTTCCTCAGCCTTTGCGGCCTCGTCTTTGCTCCCTTCCTATGCCTACCCCTTTACCTAAAGAGCTGGCACTGTCTCTAGCCATGCCTGTTGGCGGGAAACCTAGCAGCACACCTAGCCTTTCCCTTCCCCCGTGGGCTGGGCCCTGTACGATCCGCAAGGAATTCTGGCCCTGAAGGACTTTGGTCACATTCCTGTCAGTCTGGTCGCAAGGCAGAGCCACTTCCCCCTCAGGGCTCAGGCAGCTCACACTGTATGTTCCTCCTTGGCGTTGAGGGAAAGTTGACAGGGTGTCTCTGTAATACACACCCAGGCTCACAGCTGGCTGCTGAATGGCCAGGCAGAAAACAAAGGTCAAGTTAACATCTTAGCCTTCCCCGCACTTCACCACAACAGAGGGGATGGAGGCTACCACCTTAGCTCCCTGCCGAGGGAGCAAACGCATGGAGCGATGCCCAGACACGCAACCAGCTTGGGATGGACTTGCAAGCCAGATGATTAGAAGGCAGGGACAAGCCAAGAGCTCTAGGTTAATAATGGATATACCTGGATTTCCTGTGGTGCTTTCCATCAGTGGCTCTCGAGGGACTTCACAAAGGAGTCAGGGTCATCATCCTCATCTTACAGATGGGGAAACTGAGGCACTGCGCAATGCCGTGACCTGCTCCAGGTCACCCAGCCAGTGACAGAACCAGGAACAAGCTTTGCCCCTGCTTGCATGGACCCTACGGCGTGAGTCACTTGGCCAGGAGCTGCGTGTTCCCTGCCCCCCCTCTGTTTTGCGGAGAAAGGCAGGTTCGCAGCTCGGAGCCCAGCGCAGGTGCCTGTCACTTACGTTTCCAGTTCCCGGGGGATGCTGACCACCCCGAGGTCCTGGCAGGCTTTCTGCAGGATCACCGAGGCCTTTAGCTCCCGCAGCTGGACGTAGGTGGTCTTGGGGCTCTTGATGATGCTTGTGGCAGAGGTGCACGGCAGCCGAGCGTGGCGGCTGGGAGCAGACATAGACATGACCATGAACACGGGGATGCTGGAGAGCAAGTTGTCCAGAAACTCCCAGGAGGCGGAGTCAATGAAGTGGGCTTCGTCAATGACAAATATGAGAATGTCTTTCTCCACTGTCTGAGAAGGGAAAGAATCACCTGACTCAGGGATTGCTCTGGAGAGGTACATCTTCAGGCCAGGGCCCCCAGCCCTCACCCCCACCCCACGACAGCTACTCCAGCCCCAGGTGCAGAAGAGCAGCTGCCGCTCCTTCGTGTTGGTTGGGCCGGGTACCCGGGTCTGCATACAATGGAGCTGTGCAGGGGCCTGGACAAGAGGGGGGGCTCCGCACTCCCAACAGGGGCGGGTCCTCCAGTAGAAGGGGTGGGGCTGGGGCCGCCAGCCCCCGGCACCCTGCTCCCCCCTCAGAGCCTCACGGAGCGCATGGCCCGGAGCCCCGGGGGCGATTTAAAGGGCCTAAGGCGCCGGCTGCCACAGTAGCAGCAGCAACGGCCAGGAACCCTGGGTCCCAGGGAAACAGCCCCCTTTGCCCTACCCATCGGCGGGCCTGGATCCCCGGCCCCTCCGGCAGAGTGCTCCCAAGTTCTTCTTAACCTGCTCCTCTGTGCTGACTAGGGAGGTGACCAGGTGGGTTCCCAGGGCTTCCCACCTCCTAGCCTGCTCTCCTCGCCCCACGCCATTCAAGCATCTGCCCCTGCTCCCTTGGGGGAGGGGCTCGGGCTTTGGCTTTCCTGCCCCCCACCCGGGAGGAGTGTCAGGCTCCGGTCCCCGCTCCTGGGGTCATGTAGCAATGCGGTTTGAGACTCTCTGGTGCAGAGGGTCCGTATGCGACTGTACTGTCATCACAACGTCACTCTGAGCCCGAGAGGGGTCCAGAAGTGCACTCGCTGCCACAGAACGACACCGTTCCCACTCTCGAACTTGAGAGGTGACACAGAGAGCGCAGGTAACAGGAGCTAGGGCTGGAGTGAGATACCCGGGCAGAACATATGGAAATGGCCAGGCAACACGGAGTGCTAACGAGCTGCTCGTTAGCAGAATATGCAGCTCCAGGTGCCTCTCTCTGGTTCCTGGTGAAGACAGTAGCTCACCTTCTGTAGTATCTTCACAAGAAAGGATTCCATCTCCTCTGCCCTCGTTTCATTATCCATTTTGGAAACCTCTGCCGAGGTGGGGAACTGCTCAGAAAAACATGAGACCAGTGAACCAGAGAGGCAGGGTCACTGCTTGTGACATACACATTCCTGGGAAGAGCCCGGATGGAGATGTCCAGCCTTGTCACACACACACACACGTTCATCTCTGTGTCTATGCTTTCCACACAAGGATTGCATCAGACAGGGCAGGGGAGGGCAATACTTTTTGATGGGGGGTGTCATGATCATGAGGGTTAGCCAGCAGCCTGGGGACTACGGGGTTAACTGTGTCCCTTACCTAGCCAGGTGGAGTGGCCAATAGGAACGTAGGTAGGAATTTCAAACTGGGACAAAGGAATTTTTGGTTTTTCCCTGCTTTGTTCTGGGGGCAGTTCTCCCCAGCTATTAAGGGGGACAGACACTGTCTCCCTCCAAGAAAAGACCTTTTCTTCACTTTCTGTAAGTAGGGTAAAGTTTAGATAAATCCATCAGGTTTTATTGTTTTATGGCTTGGGTATGGGATCTGGTGTCTGTGCACTTTTTAAAAAATGGTTTGGCTTTCCTTTGGAACTAAATTCTAGGCCCATGGAGTTTCTCCATGGCTGTGTCTACATTGGCACCCTTTTCCGTAAAAGGGATGCTAATGAGACACTTTAGAATTGCAAATGCCGCGGGGGATTTAAATATCCCCCGCGGCATTTGCATGAACATGGCTGCCGCTTTTTTCCGGCTCAGGGTTTTGCCGGAGAAAAGCACCAGTCTAGATGGGCTCTTGCGGAAAATAAACCCTTGGAAGTAGGAATAAGGGATCTTCCAGAAAAGGGCTTATTGGGTGAAGGAGGGGATTGTAATCTGGAGCAGGGGTTTGGGGTGCAGGATCTGGGAAGAGGGATGGGCGCAGGAGAGGATTCTGGCTTGAAGGAGGGATCTAGGAAGGGTGCAGGATCTGGGAGGGAGTTGTGACCTATGATGGGGTGAGGAAGGTGCAGAGGGTTTGGGTGGTGACCTGGGGAAGGGAATTGGGGTGCAGGGTCCAGGAGGGGGTATGGGTGCAGGAGAGGATTCTGGCCTGGGGGAGGGATGTAGGAGGGGGGCAGGATCTGGGAGGGAGTTGGGATATGGGAAGGGGTGGGGTCTAGCCTGGGGGAGGGACGTAGAAGGGGGGCAGGGTCTGGGAGGCTGTTCCTATGGCTCTCCTTGCTGGGGGAGGCTTCATGTGCTTTCAGTTTCTGGCCAGTAGGAGCTGAGAGATTTTGCTGGGGGCGGGGGCAGCCTGCCACAGGGGCAGGCTCTGGGCTGGATTAAAAGGCTTGCTGGGCCGGATCCAGCCCGTGGGCCATATCTTGCCTGTCTCGATCTAGATCATTCATCTACGTCCAGCTGAACAACAAAGCTACCCTCTGACCACTCTTTGGTGACCATGTAAAATAAGGCCTTGCTCTCAGTCCTGCTCTGGGTGGGAGGGGGCCTACAGCAGAGGGGCCATGCTGAAGTCTGTGGGATTCAGGTGACTGACAATGGACGGGGCTGTGGAAGCCAAGAGGCGGGTCCTTTCAGAGTGAGGCTGGGCAGTTGTGTGCGCACAGCCAGTCCCCTCCGCACGGTGGGAGTAACGATCAGGGTGCAGGACGAGCCCAGTGGACAGAATCAGATCCATGGCACGATGCCACTAGCAGATTTGGGAGCACACATTTCTGCAGCCAGGCCCTGCACTGTGTCTATCCCAAATATATTGACCGTGCTGACTTTCATGAGCACTCACGCCTTTGATCTAGCGGGCAAGCTCGGGGCAGGAAGGACAGATGCAGACTGAGGGTGAAGCAAGGTGATTAACCAACCCCCATTCCACAGGCAGGCCTTCCCCGGAGAGGGGGAACTTTCTCCATTACCTTAATGAGAAAGATGTTATTGAGGAGGCAGTAGTAGGTCTCGTCTATCACACCTCGGAGTTTGCCTTGGAGGATGCGCTGTCTTGCATCGTATGATTTGCAGGTGTCAATCCCCAGGAACATGGCCATGAGAGTCCGGATGGTGAAAAAGTTCTGCTTGACATTTACCTTTGTCAGCTCCATAGCAACAACCCTGTGCGGTTAACATGAAGAGAAATAAGGACGTTCTACAGGGGAGTAAGGAAGAGCCAGCATATTCAGGGTGTTTCTTGACTCCAGGGATTTTTCAAAAAAAGTGGCCTTTTTTCGAAAAATCTTTACCTGCATCTAGACAGTAAATCGAAAGAACGTGGCAGTTTTGTCGACCACGGAAAACCTTATTTTATGAGGAATAACACCTTTTTTCAAAAGTGCTCTTTGGAAAAAAGGCGCTATGTAATGCAAACTGTGCTTTTTCGAAAGAGAGCTTTCAGACTGCCTGGGTGCTCTCTTTCAAAAAAGCGGCTTGCTTTTTCGAAAGTACTGGTTGTAGTCTAGATGCTCTTTTTCGAAAGAATCCTTCGAAAAAGCCTCTTTCGAAAAAGGCGTGTAGTCTAGACATAGCCTCAGAGAAAGACTCAGAAACACAAACCTGCCCTTGACTGCCTGGACAGCTAGCCACATAGACAAAGCTTCCGAGTGAAGGAGAAATAATGGAATAGGGTCCTTCAGCCCTTCGTGCTCAGCTTCTGAGGCAGCTACCACACAGGGCCTTTCAACACCACCCAACTACAAGCGATTGCCTCATTTATTAAACGAAGAATTCGAGCAGTAGGCGTGTGCTGATAGGTACACTGGGCCCGTGGTGTTTTCTCTCCCGTGTGACTGCTGGCTGTTATGTAAGATATTTGCATTAGAGGAGGAAGTTACTAAAAGCTCCTCACTTTAAGTGGGGTGCATTTAAGCCACTTGTTTGCAGCCAGAGAGATGGGCATCTGGCTGTCTCAGCTTGTGCCAGCCTCCCAAAATCTCTGTACTATTTGGAATTCCTGCCCCCTCTGGAGGCTTGTCACAGCTCAGGGTCAAGATGCGTGGGCACAGGTGTATCAAAGTGGGTCAGATGCATCACCGTGAAGTTAAAGGCACTTACCTGTGGCCTGCCTCCTGGCCTAAGTAGGCAATTTCAGCAAGTAGCTGGCTCTTTCCATAGCCCATAAGGCCTTCATATATTATAACACGGCCTTCTTTAGACCCCACAAAATTCCTCAGTAAATTATTATAGAGTTCAAGCTCTTTTTCCCGACCTAAGAAAGACAGAATGACTTAAGAAAGCAAAGACAAAGCTTCCCCAATGCAAGTCCCTTTCCCCCATTTCTTAGCAGTGGCTGCACCTCTTTCCCCCATAGAGGAAACGCATACGTAAGTCACTGGTTCATTTCCACCTCTGCTGCAGTCCTTATCAATCTCTTTCTCCCCCCTCGTCGTGGTAATTACAGTTTTCCCTCTTTCCAAAACCAACTGCAGCTACTCTCCCACCCAAACACAAAGGCCATGTCTTCACTAGGGGGAAAATCGATGCTGCTGCAATCGATCTTCCAGAATTTGATTTAGTGGGTCTAGTTAAGATCTCCTAAATCAAACTCAGAGGGTGCCCCCATTGGCAGCCAGTACTCATGCTCCTTCAAGGAGTAAGGGAAGCCATCTGGAGCGTTGGCTCAAATTAAGGTACGTTGATTCCAGCTACGTAATTAACGTAGCTGAAGATGCATATCATAGTTCAACCTTCCTCTTTAGTGTAGACCTGGCCAAAGAAGTGTGACCACATGATCCCTATCTTCACACAACTCCTTGTGCATTCTCATACCCAGTGTCACTCTTCAGATTCGTAGCCAGCCTGCCTGTTACAGACCCCTCAACTACATTCACTGGAGCAGCCACAGGGAATATAACGTACATCTCTCCTTTTCACTTGCCAACCAGGAGATTCATCCCAAGTGAGACATAAGGTAGTTGAGTGTATCAGCTTGTACAGAACAACTGGATTAAACCTTAGAGACGGGTCGGGGCTCACCCAGTATTGGGGGGTTTGGATCTGGCATTTGGTTTCAACCCCATTTGTCAGTGAAGTGAAAAGATGCTAGTCAAAGACAAAAAGGGAGCGGATAAGAATGGGCCTGCATTACACAAAATGGGGAGCATAAGTAGTATCTTCCCCATTGGACCAACTTCTGTTGGAGGAAGAGACAAGCTTTCAAGACTACCAAGCTCCTCTTCCGTTCTGGGGAAGGGAACCAGGGCGTTGCAGCTGAACAGACGTGGAACAGAGTGCTAAGCGTACGGGGATCACACACGTAGCAGGAGACCACTTAAAATGAAGTGGGCACTTAAACATTTTGTGCAAAAGCTTGTCTCTTCCACCGCCAGCAGCTCCCACCTAGGCTCTCTCATCTCCTGGGACCAACCGGCTGCCGCAACACTGTAAACATGGGTTCCATATTCTTTGCTAACTACAGACGGCACCTGCAGTCCTTCGCACCAGTGTACAGGCCGGGTGTCTTTAAAAGCACCCCGAACACCGCCAACGTGTACACTTCTGAATGATCCCTCTGGTCAGTCACTTCATAGCCTCCATAGCTCCCCCCTCAGACATTTTTGCCCTATTCCCCTGGCAGGCTCTTCCTAGAAGCAACTGCTCCGCAGGCCCCTAGTGACAAACGGACAGGAGTCCCGACGAGCTGTGTCCACCTACCCAGTAAGGGATAGTACTCGGACCTCTCCTTGGTGAGATACGCCTTGCCAATCATTCTGCAAGGAGGAAGAGAAAGGAAAGCTGCGGTTAAAGAGCAGAAATACTCCTGGCCGGAATCTACCTGAGTGGGTCCCACTCTCTCTGAGCCGAAGCCCTGCGTCCCAGACGGGTTCCCTATTCCAAGCCTCCTGCACTCAGAATCTCAAGCAGAGGTGATGTAATGTCATGGGGTTTCCCTTCAGAGGAGCGCTAGCGAAGCATCAATCATTAAGGGGCCTAGTGAGCTTGGTGTAATGGGAGGATGTAGCCAAGCCTAACGGTGAGAGGTGCAGAGCTAAGGAAATGAAACACAACAGCCGAGGATTCTTCCGTAAATGACCAATGCAATGCCCACCAGACTGGCATCTTGAGGCTGCTACGGATCGGAAGGTAACAAACAATTCTGTACTGCAAATGGGCGAGAGAAGCAGGAATAGGCAGATTCAATAAAGCTTGCAGGGGAAAAGATAAGGAAAGCAAAAAAAAAAAAAAAAAGCAGAATGAGTTAACTCTAGACAAAGGCCGCGTAAGGGGAATGTTTCTATCAATGTACCATGGGGAAAGCAAGTAAGCCATTAATAGGTAAGAAGGTGGATGAAATCGGTGCTTGCTCTGTGCTACCATGCTGCTTTTTAAAATCTTTCCTTATCAAGCTATACATTAACAATGGCCAGGCTCCTGCAAATTGCCCCCCACATGCGGCCTCTCACTGACTTCAGTGGGGCTCCCTCCAAATAGAGGAGTTGTAGGAATGGAGCCTTAGGTTTGGACAAAGAGAGCAAAGCAGGTCTTGTAGAAACAGCTGTTGGTGAAAGGAGCTATCAGGATATATGAAAAACAAAACACAATCAAACTTGTCCTCTGAACACAATAACAATTGACATTATTTTTGGATTGCTATGAATTTGTTTTTTTCTGCACTGCGCCTTTACATTTCTGATGCAGCATGTTCCAAAGGAGGGACTCCGTCTGGAGACTTTACTTTTGTTCTTTCTTAGTTTGCCGTGCCCCTAAGCCTGAACTGCAAGGCTGTTCTAGGTGTATGGAGAAACACTGAATGCTGTTTCATTTCCATGATGCTGTTCCCGGTCTCCTAGTCACTGGAACTGATGGAGGTGTGGGAAGGTGATGCAAATCAGACACCACAATTACCCACCCTCTCAGACATAAGGATTGATTGAAGAGATGCCGGTTCAAGGTATCCTTACACTGGGCTATTCTTTGCTGACCAAGCAGCTGTTTGTCTTGTTGACAAAGAGTTGCCTGCAGCCAACTTGTGTGGAGAAGTTCAGGATTTTGGGAGATGAAACTTGTTAAATCAGCAGTAAGATGATGCTCTGGGTTAGGCAGGCATGATGCACATTGTGGCTTTGAACCGCCAGGACAGCACTCGCCCACTTTGTGTTGATCAAAGGAAACTTGCCCTTTCATCGCCCCCACACACCCTGGGGTAAAATGGGGGTGTGACTCGGGGAGTCAATGCCAACTGGCAGAAGCCCTCCTACTGTCTCTAACTCACACCAGATCCGACATACTTAGGGCCCTACACACTGCTGTCATGAACTAGATCGCAAAGGTGTCGTGAAACGTATTGTGTGTCACCCTGGCCCCAAAAATCCTTGTGTGGTGTTTGCCCAGGCTGGGTGCAGAGAGTTCTAGACGAGGGCTGGAAACATAGTCATGAAAAGGGGTTAGGAAGTACAGCATAAAACCCACCGTCTGCCCTAGGCAAAGGAACGGTTATTCCCCTCTCTCACCTCCTAGGTTCCCAGCAGAAGACATTGGAAGTATATTTACATATTCTCATATTTACATGGAGAGAAGACTGCTTAACAATTGTGCCAGGGGGTTGCATCTGTACCCCAGGAAGCCTTCCTGGCTCTATAGGCAGAGACAATGGACTTTGGGTACTAGCAAGGGAACAAAAAGACCTTTTAATCCTCTCTCACTAAGGAGTACAGTGCCCTTTAAACCAGGGGTGGGGAACCTAAGGCCTGGGGGCAGCTTGCCTGGACCTGACCCCCAAGGCTCAGGGCTCTCCTCCCAGTTTTGGGGGCTCCACCCTCCACCCTCACGGGGCTGGAGCACACAAAATCTAGCCTGGGCTCTGGTGTGCGAGGGGCATGTGGGGAGGGCCTTTCTGCGTCTCAGTCGGGGGCCATGTCAGCGAGAGAGTTTGGTTATTTGCTTTGCTTCTCATTTGTGTGTGGCCCCCAACTGATTTGTTGTGGGTCAGCGGCCCTTGACCCAAAAAAGGTTCCCCGCCCCCGCTTTAAGCCTACGAAAACTAGATTCTCTCGGCCTGAAAGGCAAGTGCTTCTGGAAACATAAAGTGAGGGAGAAACGGGCAACTTGCTACGATTCCGTTGTAGTCTCCAGAAGCCTGCTTGGTTTGGTTTTGTCTATGACCTTGCCTGACTCTTTTTCCCTCGCTTGGTATCACTTAACCCTGTGGGCTGTGTGACTAAACCCTTTTAGTATAAAACCAGCCCAGAGCTCTGTACTAAAGTGAAGGGGGCGGCCCCAGCTTGCCTAGTGGGCGGGTGTGTGTCTATCTCTTAGCAGGCAGTGAGCTTAGAGAGGGACTGCTCACTGGAGAATTCAGCACCTGGGGCTCGCGGATTGTTCCAGGCAAGGGTTAGACTGGCGGCGTCTGGAGCAGCTGGCTGGCATGGCAGGCAGGCTGAGGTGTCAGAGACCGGCCACACGGCTTAGCAGCCCCAAAGCTGGGCGGTAACAGCGGCTCGCCGTTCCGGGTGCCTGAGCACTTACGTTTTCTCACTGATGCCGAGGTAGTGATAGACCTCCCCACATTTCACAACCCCTTTCATCTCCACCTGGGCAAGCTCTTCGAAGAAGTAGTGGGGCAGCCGGGAGTTGGCGTAGGTCACTGCGTCACAGGACACCAGCCCCGGATAATACATCATCATCCGGGCAGCGAGATTCACCCTCTGGCCAATGACTGCAGCAGAGAGAGCGAGAAAGGGGGCACTGAAAGGTTAGCGGAGCTCCTGCCCACCCTCCTGTGAGGAGCGCCATAGGTATCGGAGCAAGCCCAGCCCCCCATCAGCCTACGCACCCCTCCACATACATTCCTGGGGCACCAAACACACAGAGGACCAGACAAACAGACTGTACCTGTGTATTCGTGCCTTACGCGATGGCCAACGACTCCGCAGAACACTGGGCCACTGGTAACCCCGATGGAAACTAGCCTAGCAAGCCACGAGAGCAACACGGAGTCAGCAGCCCCGAACACCCAGTCCCTCACGCACCCTCTCCCCACCCTCCTCCGCCCGTTCTTATTGGTACTGATGGCCCCCGCCTCAGCCAGCTAGGTCTCCCAGTGCTCTGGAGGCCTCAGCTACATGCAGCTCTGCGTGCGTGAGCTTCCTTCGCACCCGTGACAGTCCCTGCAGTAGCATCACAGTTGGAACTAGCCTGCCCTGCCCGGAGAGCGCGGCCGAGGGGCGCTCATGTCCACTGCGACAGGTGAAGGGTTGCTGAGTCAAGCCTCGGCCACACCGGCTCCCATGCAGGGGAACAAAGCCTGTGAATGAACTGCACGGTGGCTCAGCGTGAGGCAGGGGCCACATTCCGTAGGCCACGCCACAGGTCCCGTGGGTGGTGAGTTCTCCCTGTAGTGCAAAGCCACGGCGCAGCGCCCGTCGCCTGGTGCGAAGCAGGAAGTGGAGGCCTGACTCTCAGTCACGTTCACCTGCCCGCAGTAGAAATCTGGCATGTTTAAAATGCCCCCCGGGCCGGGGAGCAGTGAGATGGGTGTGGATTTCCCGCCCTCCCTCCGTGTAACATGGTCCACTCTGCAATGCCCTGCCCACTGCTGCGGCACGCCAATTACCGTGGGTGCTGCTTCACTGGAACTCTCACTGCACCCGGATCGCGCAGGATACTCACGCCTGGAATGTAATCCCCTTGCAGACGAGTGGTTCTGTTACCTGGCTCTTGGTGGGCTTCATGCCCCGTGGGGGGAGTGACAAGCGGGCAGAGCACAAGACCCCCCCACCCCGACTGGCTGTCACGCACTGTGCCAGGCAGACCAGAGATGCGGCCCTCAGAGCGTGCCCGTCTGCACTCGCCCTGCTGGAAAAGCAGGTGCTGGAGGGGCGCTGGAGGGGCAGCCTAGAAGCGCAGGGGAGTCCAGTTACACGAAGACCCAAGGAGGTCAGTGCCGGCGGTGTGAAAAGAGAGTGGGGTTTGGTTTCATCGCTTATCGACTCAAAAGGGGACACCGGTCCTGGTCTCCAGAACCATTCTGTCCATAGGATGAATGCCTGCCCCGTGGCGGCTGCCCCAACTGTCCAATGGACGGGGGGGCCCCAGGGAATTATGGGGCTGGCGTGGGGTGGCATCAGGGCTCAATCCCCATACTCAGCATGCAGGCGGTGGGAGCCAGAGCGCCCTGGCAGCCAGCTCCTCTCCCAGCCTGCTGTGCTCGGCTTCTCAGCAGCGGCAGAAACAGAGCGCTCCGGCCTAGGGTGCTCCGCTTTCCCCTGCCGCGGAGAAGCTGGGCACAGCAGGCCGCTCCAACTCCCACCAGGCACGTGGTGTGGGGGGTTGCCAGGCCCCCCATTACACCTCACGGTGCGGACAGAGCCGGGGCAAACCGCTTTTAGAGCACAGAGAATTTGTCATTCCCACACAAACGGGGCTGAAATCCTGCCCAGCTGGCCTCTTTGGGGAAAGCCCCGTTGCTCTCTCTTTTCTGCAGGGACTGACGAGGAGACGGGAGATCCGTGGGCTCCTGTGGGACAGGTCAGTGAGGGCGGCTTTGATTTTGCTCTGAAGATGCTCAGGTTCGCCGTCAGCAGGTTCCAGATTCATGGACAGCCATCACAACAGCGTCACCACGCGGTGCCCTTGCTCCAGTGGCACAGAATGGAGGGCCAAGTAGCACACAGGGCAGCCCAGGTAAACTGGCTACTTCCAAATTAGGTCTCCCAGCTGCCATGTCACTGCCTCCTGCCCGCTAGGGGACCCTCCCATCGGGAGGAGGGCGTTTCAGTGGCATGTGAGCCCAACAGCGCCCCTGCAGGCAACGGGAAGAACTGCATCAGCCTGCTTACTTGAGTTTCATGAGCTTGGTGGAACAGAAGTTGAAGATATGAAACGCGCTCTCCAAGGCGTGGGTGCTTTCATCAGCCTGCTTATCCCCAGGGAGTCCGAACACACACAGGAACGTGCAGCCCTGCAAGGCAAGGGAAAGCAAACCCTGAAGGAGAAGGGGCTTACCACAGAGCAAACCGCTGTGCCCCCGCTCTCCGTTCGAGTAGGGCTGTCACAGTGTCCCCCCAAATGCCCGGGGAGGTCCCTCCATTGCCTCAGACTTGTCTCTTCAGCACTGAGCTTCTTAATGTTCATTGCTCCTGGTCTCTGGCCTCTGCCTCCCTTCTCGGTCTCTGTCGACAAGACCAGAGTCCCTCTCGCCTCCTCGTCGGGGACTGTCGGACAGTGCCGGCTGCCGGGCCGGAAAGGCCTTGGAACTCCTCTCACTCACCTTGTCAAACATAAAAACTTTGTTGATTTTGCCTCTGAAGACGTAGATGACTTCTGAGATCTTCATGTTGGCATCGTGGATGGCCTTGCACAGATGCAAGGTGTTGGCGCTTTCGTCAAACTGCAGGTTCACAAAGACGATCGACACCGGCCGCAGCTCCGACAAATATTCCAGCGGCTGGTTGTCGTCAATCTGGAAGAGGAGAGCCAGATGTCCTTAGCAGTCCAGCCTTCTGCTGAGCAGGAAGCATTCACTTCTCCATACTGTACCCCTAATCCAGCTGGGCTGACTGCTCTCAGATACAGGTGCTGAGGACAGAACTGCTTTATCAGCTACAGGAAGGAATGCACCCTCTGATCTCGTGACAATGACTCCCCAGAAGAGAACTGCAGTATGAGGGGGTAGGCAGAGAGGGAGCTAGCCAAGCAGACGCTGCTGAAACCAATGTGTCCCCACAGACTTTACAATTTTAAATTGAACCGAGGAAAAAGCTTTTTTATACACCTAGCTTGTGGAATGCGTTACCTGCAGCCAAGAACTCAACTGATATCAAAAAGTGATGGCAGCATCCAGTGTTATAATAGTAAGGATGTTTTAAAATAAAATCCAAGAGTTTCGGAAAAGATCAAAACCCTCATGCCAAACAGGAAGGAGGAGGAAAACTCTTGGCATGCTGACGAGTTGTTCCACCACTACCCAGTGCAAAGTTTCTTCTGTTTTCCTCTGTAGCATCTGGAGAAACTTGGAAAACTTGTAGCTGTGCTCAAAAAGAAACACCGAGCCCAAAAAGAAACCTCTGCGAAGTTTCCGCAGTACCTTCTTCAGAATGTTTCTCATCACGAACTTCCGGAGGGACTTCTCCAGCTCATCGTTTGGTGACAGCATGGAAGTTGATCTCAGGATACCTAGGGGAGAAAATTCAGCGTAAGTGCCCGGACAGCTTGAAGCCAGCAGGCAGGAGAGGGAATTGAAAAGCTGCTGGCTACTTTGCTGGCAGGGAGTGGAGGAGAACAGAGGAACTCAAAGGAGTACAGGGCAGGGTTCCCCCTCCCTCGAGCCCTGCAAATCCACTGATGTCCGCTTTATATCTGCAGGTGTCTGTGGATGAGGATCTCCACGACTCATATTTGCAGACACAGATGCAGACACAAAGTTTGTATCTAGAACCCTGCAAATATGCAGATGCCCACTTTCCAGCCGTGGGTATCCGCCTCTGCAGGCGAAATGCAGATACCCACAGATCGGTTTTGCAGATGCACATGTGGATCCCAATTTTGTATCCACGCAGGGCGCTCCCCATCCCTGGTGTAGTCCGTGTACCGTCTCGCATTTACACCGGAGGAGAATAAGGAAAGCTCAGCTTCCCAACAATCCCATCCCCCCAGGGGTCGAGAGAGGGGAAGGAAGAGGGACTCACTGGTATTTTCACTCATGGGGTAGTGCTGCAGGTATTCTGCACATTTCCAGAAGAACACATCAAACTCATTATCAGGGAGGTTCTTGATGTACCTAGCCTACAGGCACACGGAATTAAAGGAGTGTCAGCTTCCCTGAGCCCAGTCAATAAAACACTCCCATCCCTGTCACCCCCACCCTCTCCCCCGTCCCCTGGGCAGAAGACACAGCAGGAACCTGCGAGGGTCTTTTGGCTGGAGCAGAACACGAGACCGCACTCCCGACAAATGGAAAAAAGTCCAGTCTCAGAAGCCGGGGGGCGGAGAGCCCTCCAATTCCACAGTCACTCTCCTGCTGGGTGTCTATCCACGCCCCCAGCCCTGCACATGCCTATGGACCTGCTTCACTTTCAGCATCTGATTGGCCCCCCTGATTTCAGTGGGCTTACTGCTGCACAGGCGTGCGACCGGGGCTCAGTTTCTTCTCCACTCGCTCAGCACCTCCAGAAGGATAAGAACCAAACTCCCAGAAGGCCTGAGGTCTAATTCTCCTCCCCATTCTTGCTGCCGCTCTCCAAGAACGGGTGCCAGGCAGAAGGGGCGGCAGGTAGCAAAGCCCCATCTGGCGGGCTGATCGTATGTCGGAGTGCAAAGAGGGGGCACTGGGGTCGGTGCGGGGGACGGGTCAGTGGAATTCTGCATTATCCTGTCCGGATGAGGCTTTGAGGCCTTTGGCAGTAAAGGGCAGGGGAGCGAGAACCATATTCATCCCTCGGTAACCACTTCCTTGGTCTCTCATAGTCCAAATGTCTCCCATTCCAATCTAGCTGCGTCCTGCCACACCCCAACCACCCTCTCCACCAGCCCCGATTCACCCACCTCCCTTAGGCACTAACCTTCCCCCCCAGCTCTTCCCTCAGCTGTCCACAGGCTGACAAACCCACCCCACAACCCACCCTTTACTAATGGACCAGCTCTGAGCCCAGGCCACCAGACAGCCCCCATGCAGCCCTCCAGCTCGAGCAAACCCAGCCCGGCCTCCAAAACCTCCCTGCTCCTACCTGGCACCCCAAGCACTGAGCTCAGACGTCCCCCAAGTCAGAACCCTGGTCCCTAATCAGAGAGCACTAGCGTGCTCTGCTCTGCACCGCTTCCTTCTTGCCACCTGAAGCCCTTCTCGTGTGGAGACTGCCAGGCTGGGAGTCCCAGGGAGCATCCTCTGTGGCTTTGGGCCTCCTTCCTCTGCTGCCCACAGCCACGGACTATGTGCTAGCAGGCCAAAAGGCCCACCAGCCGTCTCCAGAGACAGTCATTGGCAATGTCCCCTGCAGCACAACACTACACTACCCAGTTCGGAGCTCACTTGTGGGGCTTACCCTCCTTACTCCCTACCAGCCAGCCACTCCTGGCTAGAGGAAGCCAGCAGTGAGCCCCTGCTGCCAGGGTGCAGGCTATTTCCCACGCTTTACCAAGCCGTCTTCCTTCATCACCGCTTTTAGCTTTTGCATTGTCAGTCTTCTGACACCCCTCTGCCCAGCCGGTCATCGGACAGAGGCTCCAGTAACAGACTCGCACACAAGCATATGAATGAGATCGCGTCCAGCAAGACAACAGGGCACGTGACCGTACCTCACACGAGATAACAAGGCAACACTGTTTCTGTACCACTGTTGCACCTGCCACACTGCCCACCTTAACAGCTCTTTCACCTTTGATTCTTTCTATTTCAATCATGTTCCGGTTACAGAGTTCCCAGCAGTTTGGCGACAGAATAACCTCACTTGCTTTTGCTAGGCTTTGGGCCAACCGAACTTCGTCCACTGCCCGGCCAATTACCAGAAAATATTGGTGCTTATTGTCTCCAACAATGACTTTGGAGATGTGACCTGCAGAAAGCCCTGACATGAGAAACAGGATTGTTATGTTGGCTTTTACACTTTACTGTTTGTAACATCTGCATCTCAACTATCTTGGAAGTGGATTTTGGAGACCAATCTATTTCTTCCGGGGTGGGAGGTTTGGATTGTCATGTGTAGAGCCCCATGCGGATACAAAACTGGTATCTACATCCACATCTTCAAAAATGCTCCATGGATATCAAGCGGATAGCCATGGATTTTCAGGGCTCTAGTCATGAGGTTGCATCCGTTATATGGTTGCAAATTAGTTTCCATTAAACAGTCTGCTTATATCTGTCTGAGAAAGCAGTGTGCTGTAATCCTGGACTCCAGTTTAGAGACTACATGGAACTATGACGTTTGGAACAAGCTGTGTCACTCTCGAATTGGGCTTGTTGACCATAAATGGATTCCTCGGGCACCTGACCAGAACTCTTATACGTAAACCATGATCCAGTGTCTTGGGGGATGCCTATAATTATACCTGATCATAAGTTTCCACAAAGTTCAACTCTTCGATATGAAGCGTAACATTTACACCCTTAAAATAATTGTTGGCATGTTTTTCTTCATGGACAGATAACTCAAAACCAACTGAAGTTTGGCAATTGGTACTTGGCATGTAGCGAATGCCCACCAAGACATACGTACATGAACACGTTTGAGAAAAACCGTCTGGAAATCCCAGGAGGCACTGCATGCTTCAGTGTTTGGCTCTTTGTTGGAGGGAGTTACAGAAAACTGAAATTTTCATGGAAAACTGAACTCTTCATACGCAAAACTGCTCAGTAGAAAACCCAGTTTTCCATTGCAAAACAATGTGAATTGAATTTTGCCCACAAGTCCTAGTAAGAAGCTACTCAGAGACAGTCATAGCTCTTTAAAAATAAACTAGGCACAGCTAGCATTAATGAAAGGTGCCACCCAGGCACTGATAAATAAACTGTCTGGCTCCTTTTGTTGTGCTAACTGTACCTAGTTTCAGAGGGGTAGCTGAGTTAGTCTGTAACAGGAAAAATTTAAAAAACAACGAATAGTCTAGTAGCACCTGAAAGACTAACAAAACATGTTGATAGTATCATGAGTTTTCAGGGGCGCGACCCACTTCTTCAGATGACTGGAGTGTTGGAAGTCCAGATCCAAGAATAAGCAAGGGAAGCGGGAGTGGGGGGAGAAGGAAAAAGGAGAGAAAAAAGGAGGGGGGGGGGGAGATAGACAGTGAGCAGATGGTTCATGTAGTTACAAGAGGCTGATAAGAACCTAGTTTGTTTTTAAGGGGCTACGGCTGTCTCTGAGCAGCTTCTTACCAGGACTTGTGAGAAAAAGTCCATCAAACCTGTTTTGCAATGGAAAATGGACTCCAATTCAGACACAGGGTAGGTGTAGAATGGCCAGATGCAGGATCACCTGCCCCAAACTGCTTCCCTAAGGCACTTCAGCAGTCTCATCCCGAAGGCCCATTCAGTCCTCAGCTTCTCTGACAGGGCTGCTGTTTCTGGATGTAAGGGTGTGTCACAGATGGCTGCTAGGAACTCCCACGAGACCTGCAACGCTTTTCATGTGAGCCACCGAGCAGCCAGCTGGGAACAGATCTGTCACCATTTCCACAGGTTGAATGTGAACCAGCCATTTTGAGGTGAAATGCTCTTTATGCCAGTCCCAAAAAGCTTCTCCTCTCTGACCAGAAATTCATTTTCCCTATAACAGCAGCGTCTTTCCCATGCATTGGCTGGAAAGGATGTAATTGATCAGAGGACTGAGCAATTCACCTCTTCTACACAGACTCCCGGCTCACTAGACACGGAAGGGGGTGTGGGCCTGGTGTTTCTCAGTGGCACATCCCGGGAGCAAGGAGAGAGTGTGGGGCTTCACATGACCATTGAGTACACTCAGGAAGCAGTATTGCCTACTGGTTAGGGCAGGAGAGTGGGAGTCCTGACCGCTCATTGCCCTCTCTGCCATCAATTCACTAAGTGAGCTAGAGCAAGTTATTTCATCTCCATATGTCTGTTTCCCCCGCTGCACAATGGGGCAAATGCTTCCTATTCCCTTGTGTAACATGCACAGATAGGGCACGTCTGCTCAGCCAGGCTACCGCCGAAATAAGCGACACAACTTGAGCTACGTCAATTGCGGAGCTGAAGTGGAAATAGCTTATTTCGGCTTGTGGCGCTGTCTGCAGAGCAGGAAGTCCGAGAGAGAGTGCTCCTCCTCCGGCTTCCCTTCTGCCTCGCACCATGGGGGTTCCAGGAGTCGGAGGAAGACATTCTGTCAAAATAACTGCCTGCAGGGCAGACGGGGAGGAAGATATTCCGGAATAGCGTCGGCGTCACTGCTGTGTAGACGTGACGATTCTATGATCCTGGTACCCTGCGGCACCAAGCACTGCGACGCCGCCCGCAACCACGCACCGATCTTCACGCGCAGCTCCAGGCCCACGTCCGTCTCCCGCACCCCGTACTCTTCCTGGATCCTCAGGCTGCATTTCAGGGCCAGGGTGATGATATCGCTCAGCTGGCTCCGCTGCACTTTCCACAGCGCGAGCAGGGCATCCCCTGGGGGCAGCAGTGGGACCGAGATGAAGGAGCAAGCGCTCGTCCAGATCCAAACGCGCCGGCGCAACCATGTGACTTTTCAACAAGCCACTGCAGATCTACTGGGGACAGCCCAGCCCCTGGCCCGCAGAGATGCTCCCTAACCACCCCAGCCTCCTTCACTGGCTGAGAACGCATCAGCCCCAGTGTGCTCCTGGCAGCTGTGACTACCAAGTCCCCCTCCGTAATCCCTGGCAGCTGCTTTTGTACAAGTGAGCCCTCCTTCCCGGGGATCCCAGATGGCCACGGATCACACGTCTCTCTCCACCATCAGAGGCCTGCTGCATGCTCTCCTCCCTCCTCCCACACACACAGCCCATGTCCGCTGGTGCCAGGTACACCTACGGCTTGTGTACCCCCTGCTGCCCGTGGACAACTGTGAGCTCCGTCACTGAGGTCCCCACTCCCTCACTCCGGTCTGAGCTCCGTTCTACAGGCGGTGCAGCCAGGGTCTCTCCCTCAGACCCGGGGGGAGCGGAAGGGGGTTGTTTCTAATAAGGATGCTCAATTGCGGTTACCTTGCTAATCGTATAGGCGATACACATTGTATCGACTGTACGGTTAGTCGACAGGACCGCTCTGCGGGGCCGCCGCGAGGGGAGCTCCAGGAGCCGGCTCGAGCCGGGACTGAACAGTCCTTGCTTGCGCCAGCTCCGGAGCCACCCGCACCGCGGCTGCATTTGAAATGTCACCAGAGCCGCTGGGCACAGCGTCCCGGACCAGTGCGAGACTGATAGAGGCGGGGGGGGGGGGGAGGGGGAGACAGGCAGCATCCCGGAGACGGTGCTGGGGCGAACTGGCTTTGAAGCCGGCTCCCCCCAGCACTGGCTCCTATTCCCTCATCCCTTGCCTCCTCTTATCAAGTGGCAAGGGCGGGTGCCACAGGGAGCATGGGGCAAGCAGGGACTCAAGCCGCCCCCGCTCGCCCTGTGTTCCCGCTACAGCACTTCAGTTTTGGAAATGTAGCAAGAGCCCCAGAGGGCCCCACAGTGGAACCGGCATGAGCGGGGACTGCTTTAGTCTCCACTCACGCCGCTTCCCCGCTGTGCCTCTGCCTCCTTTGCTCCCCACAGGGACAGTGCAGGAGGGGAACCGGCTTTTTAGCCCGCTCCCCCCCAGCACAAGCTCCTGCTTCCCCCCTGATAGAGGCAGCAAGGTGGGGGCAGCGACTAGGCGAGCACCCCACCCCAGTGCTTCCTCCTTCGATATCGCTAGCTAGCAAATACCTGCAAAGTTCAAGATATCGCCTCCGTAAATCAGCACCTCTGCGGTAAGAGAAAGGCAAGAGGAGTCACACACAGCTCTTGTCACAGAACATCATGGGGAATTGCTCTGTCGGGGTAGGGGAGAGCAGCTGGGCCCACCAGAGGCTCCTCACAGGGGGGTGGCACTGGGATGCCCGTCCCTTCCCCTCCCCCCCATGGCTCCTTGTTGCGGGGGTCAAGGTTCCCTAAGTGACAGAGAAGCCACCCAAGTGAAGAAGGGCCTGGAGCATTTCGATGGGCATTTCTTCAGTTCCCTCCTGGCCCGGGCGGGATGGAGCAGCCCGGTACTTACCCTCCACAATGTCTCCTACGTAATGGTTGAGGGTCTGCGTAAGCTGGTCAGCACCGCGGTCCAGGCTGGTGTCCATGCTGAACTTCTCTGTCAGCGCCGTGAAGCCTGTGACACAAACAGCCGGCACTGGGGGAGCCCAGCATTGTGGAGCCTCTGAGTCCCGGCCCTCAGACAGGCTGCGTGTGGCCTTGCCATGCCGAAGGGGGAATTCTGTGCCAGGAGCCCTGAGAAGGGCCAAGAGCACCCGCGAAAGAGTCCTCAGGCCTAGCCAGCCCTGGCTACTCCTAGCCAACGCTCCACACACACGGCCAGACAACGCCGGCCACTCACCGCAACCCGGGCGCTCACACTTGAGGCCGTTGCAAGTCATGGGCAGATGCACCAGTCTGCCCATGCAGCCAGGGTGGCACACTCAGGTGCCCGCAGTGTGCAGATGGCACACCACCAGCATGTATACCTAGACACACTGCCCTAGCACCAAGGTGGCCCAAAGCTAGGAGCTGATCAGCTCCTAGGAACTCCTGATTACTGCTGACCCTGAGCAAGACAGAGGAGGTGCCAAGGGGAGGAGGAGTTTGTCTCCTTTGGCGGACAGCACCCATCCATCATCGGCCAAGACAATCTGGGGCTTAGCAGTGCTGGCTGATGATGGACCCCACCCAGGAGCATGGACCAGTAACTTTCTCTCCGGGGCCTAGGAAAGCCTCAGCCTGGAGAGGAGGACCCGGTCTCTGCTCTATATGCTTTCCTCATCGCCGACCGGGCTTCGGAAATGCCGCACGCCTGGGCATGATGCCTTCACACCTCAGGAAACGACCCCCTCTACAACCACACCAGCCACCCCTGCCACATCCAACCTGTCCTGGCAGTAATATAAAGTCAAACTCCTACTCCTTATCTCCCAGGAGCTCACTGGCCTGGCCCCATTGTATCGAAACAGCTGTGTGATGCTCCGGCATGGAGACAGCCGTCGACAGCTCAGGCCTGAGCAGCTGCTGCCGTGTCCCCTGCTACTCCTGTCCCAAACACTTTGGCGCTTAAGGACAGACGACTCTGCAAAATGGCCCAAAGGGCTATAATAGGGAGATTCCCAAACCTGCACCGTCCTTTGTGGGTCATGAATCTGAGGAACTGTCCTGGATTGAAGTGTCATTAGAGAAGGTTTTGGAACAAATTGAAAAACTTAACAGTAACAAATCACCGGGACCAGACGGCATTCACCCAAGGGTTCTGAAAGAACTCAAATGGGAAATTGCGGAACTATTAACTGTGGTTTGTAACCTGTCCTTTAAATCAGCTTCTATACCCAAGGACTGGAAGACAGCTAACATAATGCCAATATTTAAAAAGGGCTCTAGAGGTGATCCCGGCAATTACAGACCATTAGGTCTAACGTCAGTACCAGGCAAATTAGTTGAAACAATAGTAAAGAATAAAATTGTCAGACACGTAGAAGAACATAAGTTGTTGGGCAAAAGTCAGCATGGCTTCTGTAAAGGGAAATCATGTCTTACTAATCTATTAGAGTTCTTTGAAGGGGTTAACAAACATGTGGACAAGGGGGATCCAGTAGATATAGTGTACTTAGATTTCCAGAAAGCCTTTGACAAGGTCCCTCACCAAAGGCTCTTGTGTAAATTAGGTCGTCATGGGACAAGAGGGAAGATCTTTTCATGGACTGAGAACTGATTAAAAGACAGGAAACAAAAGGTAGGAATAAATGGTAAATTTTCAGAATAAAGAGGGGTAACTTGTGGTGTTCTCCAAGGGTCAGTCCTAGGACCAATCCTATTCAACTTATTCATAAACGATCTAGAGAAAGGGATAAGCAGTGAGGTGGCAAAGTTTGCAGACGATACTAAACTGTTCAAGATAGTCAAGACCAAAGCAGACTGTGAAGAACTTCAAAAAGATCTCTCCAAACTGAGTGATTGGGCAACAAAGTGGCAAATGAAATTTAATGTGGATAAGTGTAAAGTAATTCACATTGGAAAAAATAACCCCAACTATACATACAATATGATGGGGGCTAATTTAGCTACAACTAAGCAGGAAAGAAATCTTGGAGTTATCGAGGATAGTTCTCTGAAAACGTCCATGCAGTGTGCAGCGGCAGTCAAAAAAGCAAACAGGATGCTAGGAATTATTAAAAAAGGGATAGAAAATAAGATGAAGAATATCTTATTGCCCCTGTATGAAACTATAGTACACCCACATCTTGAACACTGTGTACAGATGTGGTCTCCTCACCTCAAAAACATATTTTGGCCTTAGAAAAGGTTCAGAAAAGAGCAACGAAAATGATGAGGGGTTTGGAACAGGTCCCATATGAGGAGAGGCTAAAGAGACTGGGACTTCTCAGTTTAGAAAAGAGGAGACTGAGGGGGGATATGATAGAGGTCTATAAAGTCATGAGTGGTGTGGAGAGGGTGAATAAAGAAAAGTATTTACTTATTCCCATAATATAAGAACTAGAGGACACCTAATGAAATTAATGGGTAGCAGGTTTAAAACTAACAAAAGAAAATTCTTCTTCACACAATCAACCTGTGGAACTCCTTGCCAGAGGAGGCTGTGAAGACTAGGACTATAACAGAGTTTAAATAAGAGCTAGATAAATTCATGGAGGTTAGGTCCAGAAAAGGCTATTAGCCAGGGGGCAAGGAATGGTGCCCTGGCCTCTGTTTGTCAGAGGCTGGAGAAGGATGTCAGGAGACAAATTGCTTGATCATTGTCTTCAGTCCACCCCCTCTGGGGCACCTCGCGCTGGCCACTGTCGGCAGACAGGACACTGGGCTGGACGAACCTTTGGTCTGACCCAGTCTGACCATTCTTATGTTCTTAACACAGAGGAAAGTCTCTCGCCATTTCAGCTGTGACCTCAGCTCGACTTGGGCCTAAGCCTCCCATTGCTGCAGGGTGGGCTTTTCGGAGAGGGCTACTACAGGGTGAGTTACTGTACAAGACGCCAAGGTCTGATTCTTCAGCACACCAGCTTGCTGCCCCATACCTGGTCAGGGGGACACTGCTGAGCCTTGGGCACAGCTTAGCACCCTGCTGCTTGAGAGCAAGCCACACTCTGGGAGTTTTCATGCTGCTGTAGCATCGTCCACACAGTGCTGGCTTGCTGTTGAGTCACACTCCGGCTTATAACCTGCCACGTGGGCAAGCCTTTAGGCACATACATCCCACTGGTTTTCAACGGGAGTCAGCCACCTAACTTCCTTGGGCCCTATTAAAAATCTCACCCTTAATGATCTCTATACCCACCTGAGATGTCTGCAAAAAGCAATACCCCATCAAAACTCTCAATGAAAGGCACATCCTGGGAGAAATCGCCATAGACGATGAGATCGGGGACATGGGCGGCTACTTTCCCAAGTATAGTGCTGTCACTTGACTTTCTTTCCTCCATCTTGACAATGAACGCAACCGGCTGCCCGGGGACCCGCAGCACCGATGGAGGATTCACCACATGATCCTCCCACTTGGGGAAGGAGGAGACTCCCACCACCCTGTCATAACCATCCCCACTCGTGGCAATGACCCGACATCTGCAGGTCACGGGTCACAATTCACAGGCGGAAGGGTCTCAGCCGGTAACATTCTCTGTGTCATAGGCTACGTAGCAACAGTCGCCAGGTGAGACAAGCTTCCTTCCTTAATGTATTTTAAACCCTTTAACGCAGAAATGGTGTGATGGGTGTAGAGACCCCACACAAGCAGGGCTGTTGTGACTACTGGTCCGACATGAGGCCAGTAAGCTCAAATGTAAGAAGTATGTCAAAGTTCTTAAGATGTTACAATAACCATGAAAAATAGGTCAAGTTGTTAATGACCCTACATGCTGTTGTAACCCACACACCTAGTGTGGGTCACTATCCCATAGAGTGGCACTTAGTCCACTTTCAGCAAGAGAAAAGAACAAGGCAACTCTACAGCCTAAGATGAGAGCCACCTGGCTTTATAACTCAAGCTAGAGGCTCCTACACTGAGGTCCCAGGTTCAAATCTGCCTGGTGGTGGTCACACTGAATCAAGCCCTAAAGAAACAGGACTGGTCTAAACCCAAAAGGCCATGTTGAAACATCCAAGGAGTGTTAATTATGTTTGGTGAAAATGGGGAACCAGGAGTGAAAAGACCAAAACTGGTGTGACAGATATGAGGCCTAACTAGTGAGAAAGAGGAACCATGATGCCCGCTTTGCCCCTTTCTGGGTTCCTTACAAAGATATGGCGAACAAACAAGACACAATCTGTTCAGTTCAGTTCAGCTCTCCCTCTCAACTGCCACCTCACAACAGTTCCTGCCCCAGTCTGCCAGCACCACAACTCAGCCCAGCTCACCTGACTCATCTAAAGGGCTTTCTTCCTGAGCGGAAGGCCGTCTGGCCTTAATCTTGTTCAAGGAACTTTGTTTTCACTTGTGAGTGCTGAAAGTCCCTGCATGATTGTGACATCCAATCCTCAGCACATCCGTGGGCATATCCAATTGCTAGTACCTCAGAGGCATGGAAGAGCCTGGATTGTTTTCCCTGCTCTTGTTGTGTTATTTTCTGTTCCTCTCCCCTCCACGCCTTTCCGCTCTCATTCTCTTGGCTGTTTATCAAACTCTGAGGCTGACTAAGGGGTATCCATCCCAGTCTGCCTGGTCTAAGATGAAAAGATCCAATCAGATGACGTCCCCAACCAAAAAATACACCAGGATCCAAGCAGCAGGTGTCAGGGTTGACTTGCCAACCAAAAGCCTCCATTCATAACAAACCAGCAGTCCAGTGTTTCAAAAACATCAACCGAAGCCCTATTCACCAATCGTCTTCTAACTTCTTCCTCTACGCCACGTCTGTCAAGAACACAATAAGAGCCTGCCCTCTACACTGAGGGTAAAGTGAACCCTTTCTCTTCCATCAAAGAATAATTCTGAAAATATGAGTCTGATATTTCGCCTCCAAACAGAGAAAGGCTTTAAAGGTTTTGCATAATCATTCAACCACCGTCTGAATATAAACGCCTGTTTTGATTTCTTGTTCTTTCTTGTTTATAATCAATCACCTAATTTCAATTAATACGTTTGAGTGCTTGCTAAGTTACTGAGTAAAACCAAGTTAAAATCACCCCAAATCTACCTAAAGTTGGACAGTGAAAGAGTTCATAAACACACTTTTAATTCTTTGGGATCAATCTCCATGCAACCAGGCCCAATCCATCCTGCCCTGTAACCCCTGAGCCAGGCTTCAGGGAAGGGACTAAAAAGAGAGATCCCCCAACTCATTTGTTTCCTGACAGAGAGAGAGCAGGAGATTGAGCAGAAATTGAGGAAGACGGCCGCCTACCAAGCCCTGCCTAGGGGAAGTTAATGCTTCTTTGTGTTTTTTCTCGGCTTTTGGCACTGTACTACGTACTGATTAAGGAAGCAAAGTCAAGCACTCAAAACTTACGAAATGGCAGAATTAAGGGCTGGGCTAAGGCACCTAAGTCTCTTAATTCTCCCTGAGTGAAAATGCATCTGAAAGTCTCTTTTGTATGGTCAATACATTCAAGGAAGGGAAACAAAATACGCACAAACTTCCCCTGTAGATATTATATAAACACACAGAAACACTCCTAAGCACTAGAGATGGGCTCTTAAACATGTAAAATGCCCATGGCTAAAGTCCTCAAGAAGGTCTTGACCCTAAATAACACTCAGTACAATGCGAAGTGGTGCTTCTGCAGACCACAGGTGTGTGAGCAAGAGTTTGCTGACTCAGACCCAAGTAAGGCAAGAACCAAGAAAGGGAGCTTGGAGGCAGGTGATACTACAACACTAAGTTACGGTTGAGTAACTCAACTATACATTCTGTAACCCATTTTGGGCAGGAGGCTTCCTCGGTCACCGGTCTGAAAGTGCTCTACGCACCTATGAAATGTATCAGGAGCCCGTATTCCAAGCAATACCATTGTCTGTGCGAGACAAAGCACTGAGACTTTCACGGGAGTGTGAAAAACCACGTGCAATATTACAGGCACCAATACACAAGAGGTTTCTACCAGAGGACTGGCTGAACTGGCCACACATCCCAGAGCAATAGTGGTGGGAAAGTGGGATTTTAGTTATTTATGCTTAATACGAGATGTATATTCAAATGACAGATCTCAAGTGCGTGTTGGAGACATTCTGATCAGGGAAAGGAGGAGAAAGAGCTAGAAGGGAGAGGGATTTTCCCAACAGCATCATGCCAGCTGCCAGACAGGAGTGAATGAAGAGTGCAAAGAAAACGGCAGAAGAAGCCCTGTACGTCAGCTAAGGCCGCTCTCGTTCTCTTCTCTGCCGGGCTTTGCTGACTTCCAGCAACACCTTGTGTGTGAAATAAGCAGGAGGTTTTGTGTTTCTTCGGTGAGACCAGTGTGAGAAGCGCTGTTAAAATTTAATGCTGCGGGTGAACCTAAGCAGGCTGAGTGCCTTGGACCAAGAACCACTCTCTCCTAGCTGGGAGGGAAATAAGAGGCTACTTGTTCATGTAAGCCCCTGTCACAGATACAGGTGCGATGGCCCAGATAAGACGGATGTTCCATGCATTCAAACCCACCCCACCACTGACGGAGGACTAGAGGGCAGCTGCAAGAGGAAGTAAGAGAAATACAGGATCAGTCACGTAACAGTTAGCAATATACAGTCACTGGGTGACTGGAATGTGATAGGTCTGTCTTGATTTACCAGTAGGACGATAGTGACATGTGAGGCTTCATCTCTCCCATGTGAGTGGCAATTTTTCCCTCTTACAAAAGGAAATAAAAGTGAAAGAAACAGATAATATGAAAGAAACCATAACTATTTATCCTGGGCCAGCAAAAAGACGGGAAGAATAGTAAGAGACCAACACGGCTCTTTAATGACCTGAAAATCAAAAGGGAATTGTATAAAAATTGGAAACGACAACAAATTACGATGGATGATTTCAAAATAATAGTGCAAGCGTGTAGGGAGAAAATCAGACTGGCTAAAGCACGAATGAGTTACGATCAACAAAGGACATAAACGGCAATAAGAGGGTCTATACATTCCATAGAAGGAAAGGAAAGTCAAAGGACAGTGAAGGCCCTTTACTTAACGGGGAAGGAGAGCACAGAACAGATGACATGGACACCGCTAAATTATTTAATGCCCTTTCTGCTTTCCACATCTACTAGGTAAAGGCCCTGTAAGCCCCCAGCTCGCATCGTTCAGGGGAGGGGGTTCGGGGAAGGGGACAGAGCAGGGGTGAGGCTTGGAGGAAAGGGAGGAACAGGGTGGGGGCTGGGCCCATGGTGGAGGGGGGATTGCCCTGGCCCCCACTAGGGACAGCCCTACGGACAGAGACAGGCACGTTTGTAGACACCCCCCGCCCCCTCAGAGGCCTAGGCGCCACTGGCCAGGTTGGGAAGCTCTGTCTGAAGCCAGGCTGCCTTTGCAAGCTGCTGACGTCACAAAGGTGTCAACTGGCAACCGGCGCCGCCTGAAGATGTTCCCATTTGCAAGCAGCTCTTCTTTGCTTTCCAGCCCCGAAAGCGAGCGAGCTCTGGCACAGCAGCCAAGTGGGCGCTCTGCCAGGGCGCTGCCTGAGCGAGGACACAGAGCGCTTCCAAACAGCCTCGCAGCTCCACTCCTCTTCCACTTTATTGCAATGAGACAACTGCTCGGCCGCCCGGCGGGGCCTCTGCCCCTGCGCCCTCGGACGGGCTGAGAGCGCCGAGGAGCTACAGTCAATGAGGGGCCGGGTCATGTCCCCTCCTCATGGCCCCGACCCCCTGTGGCTGGTGCTTCTTTCTGCAGTGGGAGCGATGGCCCAGAGCCCGAACTGCCCAGCAAAGTGCACCTGTCAGTACCTGGGCGTGAACTGCACGGGGCAGCAGCTGCAAGAGTTCCCCACAGCCATTCCTCTGGACACGAGGCAGCTGATTCTGGCGACCAACAACATCTCCTACCTGCCGTCGGTGGAGCTGAACTTCCTAAGTGACTTGGTCTATCTAGACTGCAGGGAGAACGCCATTAGCGAAGACCTGGATTTCGCCTTCATCAGCCTCAACAAGCTCGTCTACCTGGACCTCAGCTTCAACAACCTCACCCGGGTCACCTGGAGCACTTTCTCCCAGCTGAGTAACCTGGTGGTGCTGAAGCTCTCGGACAACCCCAATCTGGCGGAGATCGAGAAGGACTCCTTTTCCAACAACACCGGGCTGAGGCACCTGGACGTGAGCCGGACCGGCTTGACGTTCCTGGATACTAGCACTGTCAAGGAGTTGCCCAATCTCAAGTCCCTGGGTCTCAGTGAAAACCCCTGGAACTGTAACTGCTCCTTCCTGGACTTCGCCCTCTGGATGAAAGAGAATGGTGTTCGCTTCCCAGGTGAGGACTTTGGGGCCAGCCCAGGCACCCTAAGAGTTGGCTGGAACAAAGCAGACGGCCCTGCTTTCTGTATCCCAATCTCGCTGTTATCCTTGCACATTCTGGGCCAGATTCTCAGTTGGGGTAAAGTAGCATAGGTCCACTGACGTCAAGTTACCTGTGCCAATTTACCCGAGTCGTGGATCGGGCCCTTAACAACACACACACTGTCAAACACGTACCAGGGCATCCATGCATGCCCAGCTTGCAGACTCACAGACCAGAAGGGACCACCATGCTCGACTAGTCTGCCCTCCTGCACGTCACAGGCCACACGGTTTCGCCCACCCTCTTCTGTAATAGACTCCGAGCCTCTAGCTGAATTCCTGTCTTACGTTACAGAGAAACCACCATTTGCACTAGCTTAAACCAGCAAGTGACCCCTGCCCCATGCTGCAGAGGAAGCCAAAAAAAAAACCAATCTGACCTGGGGAAAATTCCTCCTCAACCCCCAAAACAGAGACCACTTAGATCCTGAGCATACGGGCAAGCGCCACCAGCCAGCCAGCAGAGAAAGAATTCTCTCAGTAACTCCGAGCCCTCCCCAGAGAGTGTCCTACCCCGGACCGTTGGGGTTGGAGAGTTGCAGCTGGGCCAGATGCTGCGGTAGGCAGCAACAGCATACCAACCCCTCTCTAACCTTATCCAGCTCAGTCGTGAAGCCAGGTAGGGGCTTGCCTCCACGGCTCCCCTTGGAAAGCTGTTCCAGAACTTCACTCCCCTGATAGAAACTTTCTAAGCCTAACCTTGTTGATGGCCAGTGTGTATCCTTTTGTTCCTGTGCCAGCACCGGCCTTTGGCTTCAGTAACTGCTCTCCCTTGTATTTATCCAGCTATATACTCCTAGCGAGCAATCCTCCGCAGCATACAAACAACCCTGCACGCACACACACAGACACACTCCAACCACCACAACATTCTAAGTGAACAACCAAGAACCGGCTTTGAGGTAAGAAACGGGCCTTTCAAACCCTGCTAGTGCCACTGTGGTCTGTCATCACTGCACAGCGCCACGCAGGCCCAACCACAAGGGAGGGGAAAAGGGGCCACCCAGAGGCCCGGTTGATCTAAAGGGCCTGGGGACCCCGGCTGCTACCGTGGTGGCAGTAGTGGCCGCCGGGAACTCCGCCAGGCACTTTTAAATCCCTTCCGCTCCTTTCACCTGCACCGTCCCACTTCCCTCAACCAGAGCCACTGGGCAGGGCTAGGGAAGAGAGGGGAGGCGCCGCTGCGGCTGGCACAGGGATCCTCCGGGCAGGTGGGGGATCCTTCTGCCCGGCCGGAGGAGGGGGGCACTCGGAGTTTCTCTAGCCAAGGGGGCTTGTGGCTGCAGCCAAAAGAGGGGGGCAGGGCGCCCATGGATCGTTCTGTCCTGGTGGCAATCCCGGAATTGCTGTCAGCAGGCCAGGGGCCAGGTCTCTGTCCTGCAGGCAGTTCTGGGGCAAGCCGCTCCCCTGAACCCATGTCTGAGCCCCACCCTGTCTGACAGTGTTTTGCTAGGGACGTTAATGTTCTGTGTTTTTAACAGTCGAGTGAAATAACCCGCTGACGTGAAAACGCAAGAGGTACCTGGCATTCCAGCCCTGGGGCCTCCCACCTCGCTTCGGGCCTGCTGTGCCCTGCTTTTCCAACCCCAGGCTCCCCACAGTTCTGCCAATGCATCCCCAGCCTAACCTGGAACCCCCTGCAGTTCCATCCCCAGGTGCCTCTCCTTGAATCTTTGGGCCAGCAACGTGGTCATTTTGCTCTGTGCACACATAAAGATGGAACTGAGTCTGCTCCTGTTCCCTCGGGACTCCACCTGGGACAGGTCACCTGGCCCTACTGAAGTCAGTGGGAGTTTTGCCATCAATTTCAATGATGCCAGGACGTCATTCTACTTTCATAGCCTGGTCATATTTCTGTCACATGAGCAGTCCAGGCAGTGCGTGGCCTTTTTCCTTAAGGTTAAGTGCTGTTCTGTGCATGTTCTGTTCTCCATTTCACACCAGCTATCACAGCACTTTCATCTTCTGCCCTGAATGCAGATACATTTTGCACGGCACTCACTATTAAGGGCCCGAGCCACAGCCCACGCTGTACTTAGTGGGAACATTAAGTGTGAGCGTACTCTGGACCGTATCTCTTGTGGGGCTCCCGTCTGTTCTCTCTTGTTCTCAAGGATGCCGGCGCAAACTGACTCAATTACAGCATGAAGTCCTGGATCAGGAAAGTCCATGAGCACATGCTTACAGCGGTGATACTGAAGCACACGCTTAAGAGCGTTGTGAATAGTGGTGCTTTCCTAAGTTGGAGCTAGGGTTGCCAGGTGTCCAGTATTGAACCGAAATGTCCGGTATTTTCACCTCCTGTCCGGTAAAAAAAATTCAGAAAATACCAGACATCTAAACTGTCCGGTACTTTCTGATTTTTTCCTGGCCAGGAGGTGAAAATCCCAGGCTGTCCAGCTCAATATGGAGGCAACTTGGCAACACTAGTGTTTACCGGGTTCCGCAGGGGAGCTGTCTGGCCTGGCGCAGGCTGGTAAGATGGCAGGCAGACACCGGACGCCTGTTAGGGCCAAAAAGCCTCACCTTGCTTTTTTTTTTTTTTTTTGCTCAACGAACGTTTCCTGGTGTGTTTTTTGTTGTTGTTGTTGTTGTGTATTTTTTCCTGAAACCATCTGCCAACCCTAGTTGGAGCCTGAAAGATGATTTTTTTCTTAAGTCACCTGAAACACCTAGATCAAGCTGGTTTCCTTCTGCCTAAGTAAGAAGTTTGATCTGGATTATCTGGATTGTAGCTGTTGCTTACGCACAAGGTAGGAGGGTCTCCATTTCATTTTCTCAGAGCTGTTTTGGTCCCAAGAGTAAGAGGGGGTTTGGGAATCACAGATCTGTAGGCTGGCTTTTCCCCCAACTCCAAACAAAGACAAGCCCTAGTCTTTAAAAATTACACACAGCACAGTGCTGAGAGGGGATTCTGCAACTCGTCCTTGTTTAAGGATTGGCTGGGCAAGTAAACCCTCAGTAAAAGCAAAGACAGGAAGACTGGAGGCTGGTGGTACTCAGTGCTGCAGGGTTAAGGTTAATTGAGCATTTGCCTTTAGGGCAGGAAGCTCTTTTGTTGGCCTGTAAGTGCTATCCAGGCATATGGAGAACTAGTCATAGCGATAACATTGTAGATGGAAGAAACTGTAAGAAACCATATGCATTATTATAGGCACCGATACAAAAGAGTGCATCCCTCTCAAAGCCCCATGCAACAGCTGCAGGAAGCTAAGGGCTTTGGTTTAATATGTGTGTTTCTCTTGCACTAGGAGAGAGGTTACTCTCCATATTCACATCACAGATTTCATAGCCTGTGCTGGAGATGTTCACAGGTGGGGCGGAGGGAGGAGAAGCAGCAGCTTCTGCTAGGACTGAGGGGGAGGAGAGGGATTCTCCTTAGTAGCACCAGAGCTGCTGCTTATGGGTGTGAGGGCGGTGGGTGAATAGTTGATGCAGAGGGCAGAAGGCCTCCATAGCAGCTCTCATTCTCTTCCCTGTCAGGCTTTGCTACCTTCCAGCAACACTTGGTGTGTGTAACAAGCCGGAGGTTTTGTATTTCCTGGGACTAGTGTGAGAAGTGCAGTTAAACTTTAATGCTGTTGGTAACATATCCAGGCCGAGTGCCTTGGAGCAAGAGCACCTCTCTTTCCAGCGGGGTGGGAAATAAGAAGCTCCCTACTCATGTGAGCCTCGGCCAGAGATACAGGCGAGATGGCCTGGATAAGACGGATGTTCCATGCATCCAAACCCATCCCAGCACAGGGGGACTCCAGGGCAGCTGCAGTTGATGGGCAACTAAAAGCAATGCCCCGTGCAGGCCTTTTAAAAGCTACTGATGCCTCAGGAAAAAACAAACAGAGCACCAACGTTTTATGCAGAGCTGCATTTGGCTCCACATGCAGAACTAAAGTTTGGGGGCGTTCTGGTTCATCCTGGATGTTGTTCAGTTAAGAGATAAAAGCACACTGATTGTACCCTCCCCGGCATCCCTTATTACCAGGGACATGTGCATGAAGACAAGTCATTTTTCTGCCTTGCCTCTGGACACCTATTTACTATTGCTCAAGTGAGTGTTTCTTCTGTGTTTCCTCTACAGATCCGAAGAACATCTCCTGCTACAGTCCAGCCGCTCTTCGTGGTTGGCCACTGCCTGAGGTGGAGTCGAAGCTCCACTACACATGTCTCCTCCATTTACAGGAGACAGACTATGCCTTCCTGGGGCTGATTGGCTTCTGCATATTCTCTGCAGGCACCGTGGCAGCCTGGCTGGCTGGGATATGCGTAGTGCTCTATGAATTCCACACTACAAAGGGGGAGGATGACGAGGAAGAGGAATATGAAGAAGCAATCACCTAGAACTGGCCTGATACTAGTTGTACCTTTCTCTTGGTCTCCTGGCCTTTCCCCATCTACCTCCCTTTCCAGATGTGATTCTTTTGACCCAAAGCACGATTACTGGAATACAAAATCCTTTTGCTGTAGTTTAACCCACTGTTGGGAATTTCTTACTTCCTTCTTCTGTACCCCTAAGTTTCTCTCTCTCTCTGGGCTTGGGCCATTGAAACATTAATTGATGCCTGCCAAAAGTATGGTAAGTACCCATCTATCAACCAGCCAGATAATTACTACTTGTTATTTATGGAGTGCCCCAACATAGCTAAGAACCTTACTGAATATGTAGAAAGCCAGGACCAAAGACAGTCCGAAATAGGGGCCTAAAATCAGGCTCCTCAGTTTATATTTAGGCTCTTGGACTATATGTTCCGATTTTAAAAAATGCCTAGCACTCAGCAGCACCAACAGAAATCACTGGGGGAGTTAAATGCTTTTGAAAATCGGGTTGTTTATTTTCAAGCCTAAATAGGGACACAGAAACCTCACTGTGGGCTCCTATTCTTGAAAATTTCGGCCCCTGTCCCAGAGACCTTGCACTCTAAGTACAATTTGTAAAAGGTACACAAATTAGTCCCCAAAAGATGCTGGAGATGAAGCAGCCAAATGTTACAGAAAGAGCACTACAGAGTGACCTCTGCTGATGTGTATGTTTATCATGTCCTTACTGTTGCAGCCAGGAACAGATAATTACCTGCGGAGACCAGCTCAGCATAGCTCTGAGTGGCTGAAACCAATAGCAGAATCTTACTTGAAAGATGACCGCAGATTGGTTTGGGTATGATATTCACTTCAGACCACTGGATGGACAATAAACATGTTAATGATAAACGGCAATGAATCAAGTTTGCAGGAGATGTCTAGTGGGATGCTGTTTGGCCTGGACTTTCTTAACATCTTTGTTAGGGTGCGTCTACACAGCAGGGCTTAACTCGAAATAAGCTACGCAAATGGAGCTACGTCAATTACATAGCTTATTTTGAAATAGCTTATTTCAAAATAAGGAGCGTCTACACAGCACTTATTTCGAAATAGAGCGCTCTTCCTCCGACTTCCTTTACTCCTCGTACAGTGAGGGTTACAGGAGTCGGAGTAAGAAGTCCTCAAGCTTGACAGTATTTTGACATTATTTCGAAATAATGTTGTTGTGTAGACGTACCCTTAGAGCAGGGCTACTCAACACGCAGCCTGTGGGCTGCATACGTCTCATGGCCTGCTTGTTTGTGGCTCGTAGTGTGGTTTGGGTTTACATGCGGCTCAACACGTGGACCACAGGTGAGAGCCAAAACAAAAAAGTAGTCAATATAATTGTTGTCTGTTGATATGCATTTTAGTATTTAAATTCCTGGACTGTCAGTGCTCATTAACAGTGCTGTCATACGCATGGAAATTGGGTAAACACTGCATTTTATTAATATCAGCAGAACCAACTTAAATGGGGCCTATGTGTTGTGTAGTCTTGCTTTAATCTTTTGTATTCATGCCTGTCAGTGTGAAATGGGCTATTTGCATATATTTGCATACATATTTGCATGTCTATGAAACCATACTTAAGTTGCAGCCCTCCGCATGTGCTGTGAGTATCATTGTGACCCCTGGGCTTCCAAAGTTGAGTAGCCCTGCCTTAGAGACTAACTTGGGAAAAGCTGAAAATATCAGCAAAGACAGAGCTAACTCAAAGAGACCAAGAATGAAGAAAATGCAGGCAGAAAATAAGAAGACCAAAAAGCTGTGTCTTGTGGAAATGACATCAAGGGTACGTCTAGACTACATGCCTCCGTCGACGGAGGCATGTAGATTAGCCAGATCGGCAGAGGGAAATGAAGCCGCGATTAAAATAATCGCGGCTTCATTTAAATTTAAATGGCTGCCCCGCTCTGCCGATCAGCTGTTTGTCGGCAGATCGGGGCAGTCTGGACGCGACGCGCCGACAAAGAAGCCTTTCTTGATCGGCACAGGTATGCCTCGTGAAACCAGGTTTACCTGTGCCGTTCAAGAAAGGCTTCTTTGTCGGCGCGTCGCATCCAGACTGCCCCGATCTGCCGACAAACAGCTGATCGGCAGAGTGGGGCAGCCATTTAAATTTAAATGAAGCCGCGATTATTTTAATCGCGGCTTCATTTCCCTCTGCCGATCTGGCTAATCTACATGCCTCCGTCGACGGAGGCATGTAGTCTAGACACACCCCAACATATGTGGCGTGGTATTACTCTGTGTGTTGCAGTAGCACTTCTTAGAGTGTGTTTTGTGCACATATATAATTACGGACAGGCCCCGTCTTTTACAGCTGAAAGGGATAGAGTGTGAATCCCTCACCCACACTGCAGTGCGGTTACTCAAATAAGTATTGCCACTCACTTCAGGGGGGCTACTTGTGTAATTGGTCACCAGTATGAATAATAGGTTCACAATCTATCCCAAACTGATCTGAAACATATTCAAGAGGCAGGAGAAACCTAGGAAACAGAAATGATGCTAGGAGATAACGAATTAGACCTAAGTTTGCATTGAGAGGGGCTTCTTTAGTTTAAAAAGATTCTTAATTGACTTAAGCTAAACTGAAATAAGCCTTGTTTAGCCCCAAGTCAGTGCCTGCACAGACTTTTACATGGGTTTAACTAAACTAGTTTAACATCACATCTTACATTAAACCAATGCAGCTTTCTCATGTAAACGAGACCTAAGAGCCATATCAGTGTGATAGTCCTCTCTTTCAGACAAACGTTACTTACAACTCAGAAGTGCCTTACTTAATTGTGAAAATTCTTGTAGACTTCACGGGGCCAGATAAATACCATTTGGAAAACCAACCTTTTGCAGGCATCTCCTCAGCTATTGCAGACAAAGACTCTGATCCAGCAAGGATTTCAAGCATTCCAGCAAAGTAAAATTTCTGATTAGCTTAAGGCTAGCATTCAAGTAGCTCTAAGTCAATGAAGCAAAATGCAGGACAATGTAGCACTTTAAAGACTAACAAGATGGTTTATTAGATGATGAGCTTTCGTGGGCCAGACCCACTTCCTCAGATCAAAAACTTTTTGATCTGAGGAAGTGGGTCTGGCCCACGAAAGCTCATCATCTAATAAACCATCTTGTTAGTCTTTAAAGTGCTACATAGTCCTGCATTTTGCTTCAGCTACCCCAGACTAACACGGCTACATTTCTATTACTACTCTAAGTCAATATTACAGTTAAGCACATGCTGCAGTGTTTTCCTGGATCAGTGCTTGAAGGAAGGCTTGAATCCCCTCTCTGCCTAAGCCTGCCCACCTGAACACCCCCTTCTTCATATTAGGTAAAGGGTGAGGTGAGGAGCAGCTAGTGTAGAAGGCAGAAGAGGTTTCTCTCCAGAGAGCGTTCCCCTGTTTTCCACTGCTTGTGGACTTAGAGGATGGGAGAATCCAGCTCCAAAATTCCAAATATCTTATCAGATGACATAGTGAAGTTGGAATTTTTTCATATTGTACGGGAGTGTTCAAAACTACCAGTTACATGTGACAGAATCCTCAGAAATGACAGGCATTGAGACACAAATCACCTCCGAGTTATGTATACAGAATATAAAAGATGAAAAATGTACAGATCCTTAGTATCACAAGTGCTGTTGATTGCCAAAAGAAGAATCATCTTACACTGAACAAGGAAAGCAACTCCACATACGAAACTCTGGCCTCCTGAGCTGATCCAAAGCTGCACCTGTTGAGGAAAAAGGACAAGCATTAGAAAATGTCAACAATCCTGGTCAAAATTCACACACTGTCTCATTACAAATTATACTACGACCTGTACATAAGACTGTAAAACCGACTCATGAGCCTGGAAATAACACTTGATGATCTTAAATCTAATCTCATACACAAGAGGATATACCCCAAAGTGCTAAGAAAGTATATTTTATTGATAAAATATTTTATTGATAAAATATATATACTGAAATACAATGGTTCTCAAACTGTGCTTCGGGATCAATGTTCGCTCTACTCTTTTCCATCTGTGTGCGGACTTTTTTCCATCCATGTGCGGAATAATTTTTTCTGCGTGAATCCCTGCTGTAACAGAATGAGCTGCTTCAATGAGGCCATAAACTCTTATTCATACTGAATAATCACAGCATGAGTACTCACAATGACTTCAATGGAATGACTTGTGGAGTAACATACGACTCAACGTGAGTAATGGTAATAATCTGGCCCATGAGGTTAAACAGAAAATAATCAGATAGTCTTGGCTACTGTTCAACTAATTGATGTCTCATATCTTAAAAATGAAAAGCGAGATTTAAACATGCATCAATGACAAAGACGACACACTAGGACTCATATACTCATTCAGAGACCATATGTCAAAGTGCTCATTCTACACTGTGAAAGAAACTCAGATCAAACTGGTTCAAAGGATACCTGAAAAATGATACTTCCTATAAATGTTGAGGAAAATATAACAGGTCTGGGTTTCAATTTTCAAAAATGACTAGTGATTTTAGGTACCGTAGTTTTTGGGTGCCCAACCTGAGTCACCTTAAAAGGGCGTGGTTTTCAGAACGGAATAAGCACCTGCCTTTTGAACATCACGCCAGTTCAAGGTATCTCAAGTTGGGGATGGGCACTCACAAATGGAGAAATTGGAAGTCACTAGTTCCTTTAGCAACTGGTGATGGTTTTGCACTGTCATATTAGATTTCTGCATAAAGGTCAAAGACATTCTAAATGGCGTCAAAGGACTCCACATTCCATTTCATCTTCCACCTTAAGACTCAAATATTCCTTTGATGAGCTTTTATCAAAAACTTGGTAATCATCCTATTATGGTGAAAAAAACCCACCTGCTATTGATTGATACATTCTTACCATGGTCAAATTAATTATTAGCTTTACAGACAACTACAAGGACTCTATGGGTGCTCTATTCAAGCACCGTAACTCGAAATATGATATGCAAATTGCATATTTTATTTCGATGCTATTTCGAAATAGTTTATTTAGTCATTTGGCACTGTCTACACAGTGCCAAATTTCAAAATAAAGCGCTATTCCAAAACACCCCTTACTCCTTGTGGAATGAGATTTACAAGGATGTTGGAATAGCGAGCCCAAAATAACAGGCTTGCTGTTAAGATAGGGGATAGCTATTTCGGCATACTCTGGTATCCCGAAATAGCACTGCAGTGTAGATGTAGCCTATAAGTGCAGGACCTCTGAGTATGAAGGAAAGATGACGGATGCAGAACAAGAAGCAATGGTCTCAAGTTACAGTGGGGGAGGTCTAGGTTGGAAATTAGGAAAAACTATTTCACTGGGAGGGTGGTGAAGCACTGGAATGGGTTCCCTGGGGAGGGGGTGGAACCTCCATCCCTAGAGGTTTTTAAGTCTCAGCTTGACAAAGCCCTGGATGGATTGATTTAGTTGGGATTGGTCCTGCATTGGGCAGGAGGCTGGACTTGATTACCTCCTGAAATCTTTTCCAGCTCTATGATTCTATGATTCTATGTTTCCCAGTGCAGGAAGTTTTGGTTATGGACAATATTTTCAAAAGCTTGCAAAATATACATCACACCTTCATTGATTGAATTGTAATGTTTCCTGTTCTTAAAGGCTGCAGTGTTTCACTTGGGAGCACTCCAAGAAGTATGACAGCTATGTACCCATTCCCAACATCTCTAGAAAGTGGACTTTTTGCTAACATTCCCCCATGATTGCTCTCCCTGGGGAGGGTGATGTAATCAGACTGTGGCATTTCGGAAGTCCTCAAGGCAGGCAGAGGAAGCCAACTTAGACTTATGGTCACCTCTGTGAGGGGGAAGATTGCACATATTGACCTTTTAGGTCAGAATGGTGGCAGAAACCCAGGAATGTAACTGAAGAAATCTGCCGTGTGACATCTGGACATAGCTTTTTGTGGCTTTCAGCCCAGGAATATGTAATGGCTCAAAGCAGGAAATCCCCAACCCATTAAAACGCTGTAAATGGTTGTTCCATCACTGCATACCTGCTTTTCAGCATTTGAGCTCTGATTTCCCAGCTACAATTACTACTCCATAGCTCAGATCAGCACTTAGTACCCTACCTCACCAAGTCCTGGTCTAGCAGGAATGGCTTCTTTGAGTCGCTCATACTCACCAGAAACGATGAATCCGTTGATCTGCAGGCTCCCTCGTCAAGTTAAGGACCCAATGGTCTAAGGTCCCCATGCCTCAAGTTATGACTCGGGGGCATCTGGTTCTGTTTTACTCAGCACCCCTCCCCCAGGAAGATCTGTCCTATCCATAGGAAGCCATGTGCATATGAGATGTCTTGAGGATGGATATGGTGCCCTCTGTGAAATTGCCTCAGTGGCCATGAATGGCTGAGTGAGTTATTTTGTGTTTGGGCAGCCCTCCCCCCCCCGCCCCCATGCCCTCTGCGATGGAGATTAAGGGGGGATTTTGTGAGTGGTGTCTGAGGGATGTTATAGGTGGGTGTCTCAGAACTTGGGTAGCGCTCTGGTGATTGCATAGGGTTGGGGCGGGGAGATTTCCCAGGGAGGAAATGGGACCAGCTGGGTGTACTGGTGAATAAAAAGGACAATGAAGGACAGAAGAGTCTCAGTGACTTGAGGGTGTTTGGAGGCAGTCGGTGATTATCAAGGATTTTGTGGGCCACGGCTGTCATAGCGATTACAGGGGGCCTCATATAGGTGCAGGGTATGTCCCCCTAGGTCAGAGAGGGTGCTGGGGAGTGGGTGATCCCTGTCAGAGGGGTGTTGCGGGGGTCGCGGTGACTGGGGGTGACACAGTGAATGGGGAGTGCGGGGGGGTGTCTCCCCTCAGAGGGGCGTTGCGGGTGACACGGTGACTGGGGGCGGGGGGTGTCTCCCCTCAGAGGGGCGCTGGGGGTGACGCGGTGACTGGGGGCGGGGGGTGTCTCCCCTCAGAGGGGCGTTGGGGGTGACGCGGTGACTGGGGGCGGGGGGTGTCTCCCCTCAGAGGGGCGTTGGGGGTGACGCGGTGACTGGGGGTGGGGGGGTGTCTCCCCTCAGAGGGGCGTTGGGGGTGACGCGGTGACTGGGGGCGGGGGTGTCTCCCCTCAGAGGGGCGTTGCGGGTGACACGGTGACTGGGGGTGGGGGGGTGTCTCCCCTCAGAGGGGCGTTGGGGGTGACGCGGTGACTGGGGGCGGGACGTGTCTCCCCTCAGAGGGGCGTTGGGGGTGACGCGGTGACTGGGGGCGGGGGTGTCTCCCCTCAGAGGAGTGTTGGGGGTGACGCGGTGACTGGGGGCGGGGCGTGTCTCCCCTCAGAGGGGCGTTGGGGGTGACGCGGTGACTGGGGGCGGGACGTGTCTCCCCTCAGAGGGGCGTTGGGGGTGACGCGGTGACTGGGGGCGGGGGGTGTCTCCCCTCAGAGGGGCGTTGGGGGTGACGCGGTGACTGGGGGCGGGGCGTGTCTCCCCTCAGAGGGGCGTTGCGGGTGACGCGGTGACTGGGGGCGGGGCGTGTCTCCCCTCAGAGGGGCGTTGGGGGTGACGCGGTGACTGGGGGCGGGGCGTGTCTCCCCTCAGAGGGGCGTTGCGGGTGACGCGGTGACTGGGGGCGGGGCGTGTCTCCCCTCAGAGGGGCGTTGCGGGTGACGCGGTGACGCGCTGAGGGGGGCGGGGCAGCGCCAGGGGGCGGGGCGATCCGGGCCAGGGGGCGGGGCCCGGGGCGGACGCGGCGCTGGCTCAGACGGTCCCTGCCCGGCTCAGGGTTCCCGGTCCCCGGCTGGTGTCCGCGCGGCGCAGGCAGGTGAGCGCGGCGGGCGGGGCCCCGGTTCCCCAGCCCGGCTCCCGGGGAGGTTCCGCTTGGCCGGGCCCGGTTCCCGTTGTGTCCCGCGGGGGGGGCCAATCCCGCCGGCTCCGCTCGTTGCTCGCTGCAGAGCCGCCGAGGGCTTGGCCCCTGCGCCGAGCTGGCCGCCAAAGCCCGGACCGGCCCGCTCCGGTCCGAGCCCCTTGAGGCGGGCGCAGCCTGGGGCCAAAGGCCCGCGCGGTGGCTGAGCCCAGCGTCTCTGCGGCTGCAACCCCCGAGGTCTGGATTTAGTTGCGGGCACTGCGAGTTCCTGCCGCTTCCTGTTCCTGTGACCTTAGCGCAGCGCTCTCAAGGTGCCACACACGCGTGTCCCTCCTGAGACTCCAAACACAGCGAACACTCCAGCCTGGTGGGCGTGCGTCTAATTCCTGGATCTGTCACTATAGTGACTAGACCCTGTTGTGTCAGCCTCTGCAGGAATACCCTGTGTGACCTGGCTTCAACTTCAGGCTATGTCTACATAACAAAAAAAACCCAGACAGCCCTCTTGGAGCCTGGGTCAGCTGACTTGGGCTCACACTGCATGGCTAAAAGTTGTGGTGTAGACATTCTCATTTGGACTGGAGTCTGAAGCCTGGAAGACGGAGCTCTCGGAGCCTCCCCTCCTCATCACATAGCTAGTTTTAGCCCTCTTGTGTGAATCTGTTGACCTAGGCTCTGAGAGATGCTGCTGTATTCAGTTTTATGTATGTATGATTTTTTTTTTTTTGTAGTACAGTATAGACATACCTAAAATGGTGACCAAAACTGATGTCCAATATGTGTCACCATAGAAATATCGGGACTGTCAAGTCTGATCTGCCACAGTTTTGCTGGAGAGCTTAGCTCCAGGATTGTGCACTAATACTTACATGAATCTGTAGAGATGCTGGCTGTTACAAAGGCTTCCTTCATTCGAAATGTTAGTCCGAGTTAAACAGGACTTAACAAAGACCAACCAACCAGTGGCTTCTGAACAGTCTTGATTTCCTATTACAATTACTCCACTTTCACTCTCAGGTCTTGTGATTACACTGTTTTACTAGTTGTCCTGGTAGCAAGTTTTCCAGCCTGGACAACTGACTCTCCAATGTCCCTCAGTCCCGACATTTTTAATGTTTTTTATCTGGCAGGGAAATGCCACAATCAGAAATGAAGGTTGTGCATGTGAGTGTGAATCAGGAATGGTAGATGGCTACCATGTGTTGGACACTAGAGACTGCTGTGAAACTGCCAGCCTATGAGGATTATATGACGTGTAGATGGTAATTTATGTGCAGTGAGTTTGCTCTGGAAACTTGTTGCCTGAACTAGTTATCTCCTTGGTCTGTAGTGATGGTGTTAAAAGGAAATGCTCTTGAATAACCTTACCTCCTAGCTTAGGAAGTGTTTAATGGGACTTTGTTAATGTTTGTCAAATGCTGTGAGATTTTTACTGAGCTGGTCCTAGAGCTGTGGTCACCAAGCAGTAGATTGGGATCGACTGGTAGATCTTGGAGCCTCTGACAGGTGATCCTGACTGGTTTGGCCACGTGGCTATCTAGTGCCAGCACTTCAGCTGCTCCTCCTCACACTGCTGTGCATCTCTGGCCCTTTGCCTTGGAGCTGTTCCTCCAGGAATCTCCTGCTTCCTGTGCAGGACGGGGGGGGGGGGAGGAAGAGGAGCACTGATGTCAAGGTGCCCCCTCTCCCACCCTGTATCCTATCTCTACAGATCAGAGAGGGGACACAACAGGACTTGGGGTGGAATTTGCTGGCTGCTTTTGGGAGTGGGCCAGGGCCAGGGCCAGGACAGGGGTGAGCCTGCCTAAGCACCATTGCACCACTACCCAGGAGCCACCTGAGGTAAGCAGTGCCCACCTGGAGTCCACATCCTGAACCCCTCCCCAAGTCATGAACCCCTTCCTGCTCCCCTAGTCCTGAGCCCCTCTGCATCCAAACACCTTTCCAGAGCCTGCACCTAGAACCCTCTCCAGCACCCCAACAGCCTGCCCCAAGCCCCGCTCAGAGCCCTTCTCACACTCCAAATCCCTTAATCCAAGACCAGATCCTGCACCCCAACCCTCTGCCCCAGCCTGGTAAAAGTGAGGGAGGATGGAGTGAGCAGGGGCAGGGCCTCAGAGAAAGACAGGGCAAGAAGCACAAAGGAGGGGGGCAAGGATATTTGGATTTGAGGTAGATCTTAGATTGCACTTAAATTCCAAAAGTGATCTTGTGTGTAAAAAATGTTGGAGACCACTGTCCTAGAGAGACAAAATACGTAACTGGTTGAGGAGCACCAATAGCAGTGCACTTTGCTGAGACATGTGGGGACTAACTTCAGGGTATACCTACATCATAGAGCATTGACAAAATACTTCTACCCCCAATCTGCTTTCTGCAAATCTTTGTCATTCATGGGGAGAGGAATTAAGCACCACTACAAAAGTGCAAATATAGACGTAGCCTCAGGCTCTGTCTCAAAGCATTTACAGTCCAGTTGACTATTACACGTTATCACTAATTACAGTGTTGATTGTGTTTCTTTAGTCATTTGTTGCCTACTGAGCCACTGCAGGCTTTTGAGCGTTGGAATATGTAGTGATCTGCATCCTCTTCAATCTTTTGAGCTCAAGTTGTCTCAAGTCTCTTAAGATCTCGACTACTTGGGAAAATTGACTGGCTGGGGCTATTCTAGAATAACTATTCCACTATCCCTGTTCTGGGATAACGCCCCACAGTCTTATTCTGGAATAGTTGCTACATTTTAAATCCATGCTGCACGTTACTAGGGAAGAAATGCTTTTTATAGATAAGCCCCTAAGTATGTGCAACTCAGGGGGAATGACTGCAGCCTGGTGAACCATATCATTTGGTTTGTTAGCAGAGGGTGTGGGGTTGCGTTCAAAGGTTGCTAAAATACACAGTGTATGTGCAGGTCATAAAAAAATAAGACCTGAGTCCTGTTGAACTCCTTTGCCTGTTTTACTGTATTCTAGTGTGACCTCCGTGTAGATTTGTACAAGCATTTAGTATCTATTATAATACTGACTTTAATATAACCTACCATTGTGTTAGCCTTTGCTACAATTGAACATGGTTGTTCCTGCTATCCAGTGGTTGTAAAATTTGTTGTCAGTTGGCTCAGTGCACTGTAACTGTGATTATGTTACTGCTAGACTGACGATTGACTGTGCACAGAGGCTGTAACGTAGCAAAGTTTCCTTCAGCCCCTGGCTCAGTTAGCAGGATTGTTCCAGCAATGCTGAGTCAGGATGAAAAGCCAGGCTAGCAACATCTATAGCAGTGTTACAGTGCCAAGATCACTGAGACACTCTTGTAACCTATGGATTTATGCCATTGTGAGGCAGACATGAGACTCCTTCTATCAGGTGAAAGGATCTCTGTGTTGCTATCAGTATTCCCACACTTGTCCTCAGATGTTGTCTCCAGGCTCTTCCTTACAACACTTTCTTATTCCTTCTTGCTTATTTCTTTTGACTGTTTATCTGGTTAACATGCATTTAACATATTCACAGTGATACTCACATGTAACTTTCTGATTTTTCTTCAACTGTCTTTGAAGTATGGAAGCACGTTTTCCTTTCCTTACTCTTTTTCATTTGATGATACTCTTTAATTATGATTCACAGCTTTGATCTCCTCTTCTTCATACGTGTTTTGGTATTTGTTATGAAATAAAACTAACTTTGTGTCTTTGATATTGCAAAATTACAGAGCCACTTCAATGATCATCAAGTATCAGAGAGGTAGCCTTGATAGTCTGAATCTGCAAAAGCGACGAGGAGTCCTGTGACACCTTATAGACTAACCAGTTTATTAGAGCATAAGCTTTCATGGGCAAAGACCCACTTTGTCAGATGCAGCTAATGAAGTGGGTCTTTGCCCATGAAAGCTTATGCTCCAATAAATCGGTTAGTCTATAAGGTGCCACAGGACTTCTCATCGCTTTTTCAATGATCATGTAGCCTGCCGTTCTGCATAACACAGGTCCTAGAATTTCATTTAGTCGTTCCTACAGTGAATTATTCTTTCCTACCACATAAGAGAACAGGATTGAGACCAATAACTTGTGGATTTATCTAGATCCATGGCGTCCAACACGCCAGCCACTAGCTGCATGTGACTATTTGGCTGGTTGAGTGTGGCTAGTTCGCTATAGCTGTGCATATAGTGGCTACTTCAGAACTGGTTGGACACCATAGATCTAGGTGTTTTTGGACATTTGGTCTTCGCCTAAAAATTCAGTTAGGGCTGTCAAGTGATTTAAAAATTAATTGTGCTTTGTTTGTGTGATTTTAAAAAAATCATTTGCTTTTTGTCAAATCTGCTGTGAAAGTGTTCTTAAAACAAACATGTGCTGGGTTATTATCTGAGACTGCTCTAACATGACATTTATGACAAAATGTTGGTAAAACAGAGTAGGCAACATACAAATCTCCCCTAAGGAGTTCACACACAAATTTTACTAACACGTTATCTTTTTAATGAGCATCTTCAGCGTGGAATCATGTCCTCTGGAATTGTTGCCAAGAAACAAAGAGGTTTATGCATATAGGGAATACCTTGCTTTCAGGTGACATTGTAAGTAAAAAGTGGGAAGCATTGTCTCCTGTAAATGTAAACAAACTTGTTTGTCTTACTGATTGGCTGAACAAGAAATAGGTCCGAGTGGACTTATACATGCCAAAACAGCATTTCTCAAACTGGGCTCTGTGGATGCCTTGGGGTCCGCAAGGGAAGTCCAGGGGGTCCATGGGTCCCACTGATCAACCCTTCCCTCAACTCCTCCCCCTTCCTCAGAGTGTCTCCTGGGGCCTGAGGCCCAGGGCTAAGACAGGCTGCCTAACCTGTACTGGTTCCATGTGGCTCCTGGAAGCAGCCTCCCAGTCCCTGTGGCAGCCTGTCTAGGCACATGAGCAGCCAGAGCAGCTCCGTGCGCTGATCTAGCCCGAGTGCCAGTTTAAAGCTCACATTGGCTGGGTACGGCGACCAATGGAAGTGGCAAGGGCAGCGTCTGTGAGTGCAAGGGCAGCAGGCAGCAACTAGGGACCTGGCAGCTGCTTCTAGGAGCGGCAGTAAGCAACACTGGGGCCCTACACCCCCAGCCCCAGGATGCCCTCCCGCATTCAACCCCTCCCTCCCACATCCCAACCCCCTTCATCCCAAACCTGTCATCCCCAGCCCAGACTCTTAAAGAGCCTGCACCCATCCCTCCTCAGCATACCAACCCGGAGGCCTCATCTCCATCCCATAGCCTGTACTCTCACCCCAATGCCCTCCAGTACCCCAAACCTCTCATCCCTGGCCCCACTTAGAGCCTCACCCCCTCCCAACGCTTTGCCCCAGCCTGAGGACAATGAGTGAAGGGTGGGAGAACAAGCAACAGGGCAGGAGGGTGGGGCCACAGAAGGGCGGGGCAGGAGGTCCCTGACATTTTTAAAACAAAAATGGGGGTTTTGCTCCAGTTTGAGAACCGCTGCTCTAAAGTTTTGCATTGTTTTGTTTGATTGCAGTTATGTAACTAAAATCGCTGCTTGTAAATTGCACTTTCATAATCCAGCAATTGAGCTACAGTGTTTGTATGAGGTGAAATAAAAATGTCTGTTGTCATTTTTACAGTGCACATATTTGTATTAAAAATAATCCTATACAGTGCACGTGTGCACTTCGTTTTCTGTGTTGTAACTGAAATCTTTATATTTGAAAATGTAGAAAAGCACCCACAATATTTATTACATTGTAGTTGGTATTCTGTTGTTTAACTGTGCTGCAATTAATCACGATTTTTTTCATTTAATTGTGAGAGTTAATTGTGATTAATTGACAGCCCTAATTCAGAGTGGTGAGATTTTGGTAAGTTGTACCACTGATTAATTACCCTCTTCTGTATAGGAACTGCTTAGTGCACAGGGAACACACTTTATTTACAGTATTTCCTGTAGTGCTTGTTACCCTCAGCTACATGCAAACAGGAAGTAAAAGAGGGGTGGAGCCTGGCTCCAATCCACAATACTGCAAGTATCCAAGTTAATCCCTTGATGATCACTTCACTGTTTCAAATGTTGCATCTAATTTCCAATTTGAATTTACATTTAACTTCCAGTCATTGGAATTTGCTGCTGCTTGGCCTGCTCAAGAGCCCTCTGGGAACAGATTTCTTCAGGGGCTGTAAGCCTCTGCACAGGATCAAGTTACTTGTTAACTTTCTCTTTGATAAGTGTAATGGATAGGCACTCCTTCAGTCTCTCTCAGTGCTCTTCAGACCTAGACTCGTTTTTGTAACGCTTCTCTGCACCCGCTCCAAGTTTTGAATCGTCTCTGTTCTTAAATGTCTGACACTGCGTTTGGCTGTACAAAGTCAATGGAAAGACTCAGAAGCATGGTCTAGGGGGAGCCTTACAAAAGCTATATCCCACCAGTGCAGCTGCAGAGGGGTTAGTGTCAATGAGGGATGTTAACTAACCTGTATGTGTGTAAATGTGTAACACTGGATTTTTAGTGGTTACACATTTACATGGGGGGGGGGGCAGAAAGCGAGTGACCACTTGGCCTCAGAAGCTGTGGGAGGAAAGGCCTTCTGGCAGGCAGTCTGGACTGCTGTGGCGCTGTATGTGTAGGTTACGGCTCCTGTAACATCTCCCCACTCAGGTCACCAGTATCTGCTGCCTTCTGGTACAACACCCTCCCATTTAAATCAACAGTGTCTTGGCAGTGACTTCAGTGGGAGGAAGCTAAGGGCCCTAATCTAGAATTTGGGACAATTGCAACAGTAGAATTTACATATTTCCTAGTAAGACTTACTCAGAACAATCAAGTGAATTTAGTACTGTTGAAAATCTGTCAGGTAGACCCTTCCACAGGCAGCTGCTCCAACACCGGTTTTATCTACCCTAAAAATTGTGCTGCTCCCAATTATATCAGAACAAGCAGCCCTGTATGGGTGGAGTTGTATCGGTATAGCTATTCCTGTATAGGAAGAGAAGAAACAATACCAGTATGGCACCTTTATACCACTGTTAGGAATCCACGCTAGGGCTTTGACTAGTGGAACTATTGCAGTGAAAAGATTCTGCTGGTACAATTGAAATGTACGGCAGACCACAGTCACAGATGGGTGCAAGCCTTTGCCCGTCATCTCCTTGTATGCACTGGCCAACGGCTCCTCATCTCGACAAACGGACCACTTGTGGGTCACTGGGTTTCCAGGGTCCAATCCATCCATGGCCGCTGTACCGAGAGTGCCAGAGAGGCATCGCGGTTGTGATGGAGATGGTTATGCTGTGGACACTTGCCTAGTATGAACTGGACAGAAGGACCCTGACTTGTTTCACATAGTATTTAGCTGTGTTCAGCAAGCGGTCTAGAGGTGAAAGCTCCATCATTTGTCACTTCCCTCAGTCAGCCCCAGGCTGGACGGATGCTGGGCTGTGTTCAGTAAATCCCCATTTCTCATACCAATGGGGGGTTAATAGCCCTGTGGTTCTCAGTCCTGCCCTGACATTGGAACCGAATACTCCTCTCTCTCAACAGTGTCAAGATGGTGGTTCTCTCCAAGGAATACGGCTATGTGGTCCTGACTGGCGTTGCCGGCTTCATCATGATCTCACACCTTGCTGTGAACGTGGCGAAGGCACGCAAGAAATACAAGGTGGAGGTGAGTGGGGGTCCTGAACTTGAAGCAAAGGGAACGCCCTGGCTATCCTGAGGGAAAGAGGCCAAGACATCTCATGAGCTAAGTATGGCAGAAACACTGGCAATTAGGAGAAACCCAAGGCTTTGTGGGTCAGCCCCTTCGTTATGTGAGCTGTTTGGTGAATGGGAATCTGGACTCCGATAGATCCTGGTACATGAGGAACTTTGAAATAGAGGGTGTCATGAGAATCCTGCACTTCTCCAGTGTTTGGCTCTTAGCCTTGTGTCGCATCGTGTGTGCTACGTACGTATCCCCTCAGACGGGTCTGTTACAGTCCTTGGCTGGAGAGCCTGGTTCTTTAGCTCAGGCTCTCGAGTCCCTGCTTGGAGCTGTGAAGTTCTTGGTTCGGTCTCTGGTGTGTCGGCCAAGAGAGCAGCAGTTGTGTTGTCACTGACTCTGAGGGGTTGTCCACGCTTGAAATACTGCAGCAGTGTACACATTACCTCTGCCAAGGGGAGGGGCTCTCCCATCCACGCGGGTCCACCGCCCCACGGAGTGGTAGCGAGTTCAACAGAATTCTTCCATTGATCCTGTGTCCACAGTGCTGGGACTTAGATCGGCTTAATTATATCACTCATGGGTGTGGTTTTTTCAACCCTCGGGTAATGCCGTTGGGTGGACACAATTTTCTAGTGTAGGCCAGCCCCTAACGGGCAAAAATAGCGAGGTGAAGGAATTCAGACCTGTGCAGCAATTCCCCACCGTGCTAGCCGTGCATTTATCCTTTGAGTGAGCCTCCTAGTGGTGCTTGCAAGAACCCTCCCCATGGGAATTCTTACGCTCAAAACGTGAAATCCGCGGCAGAGAGCGGCTGAGTCAGCCCTGGTCTCTGCATCTCTCTCCCAGTCACAGCAGGCTCCTTCCAGTGCCTACAGAGGCGCATGAGAAGGCTTTCCCCTTCTTGATCTCCATGTCCAGTTGCCTGCTGCTTAGCTCCCTGGCTGTTTTCCCTAGGCGAGGCAAGGTACAGGACCTGGCAGCAGTGGGCTGAGAGTTCAGGCTGGGGGAGATAGAACAGGATTGGCTTTGCTTAGATGTTTTCCCCAGGCACAGACTGCCACCGCCCTCCCCACCTACTACTGCACCTTCTAATGATGCCCCCTCGCGTGGACCAAAACTTTGCAAGGTCTCAATTCTGCCTTCTTCCTGTTCTACTCCTCTCCTGGGACTGCTCTGCTACCTACATATGCAGCAGCAGCAGCAGACACAATTTTCTACACTCTGGGGCCTTATGGCGCCCCTCCCTTCTTCCCCCTCCCCCCCCCCAGTCTGGCACCTGAGGTGACTGCTTCAGTTGGCCTCATGGTAAGACCAGCCCTCCCTTCAAGAACTTTTCTCCCTCCCCTCCCCAACCTAGCTGCAAAACCAGTTTCCAGAACTCTCAAACTTAGAATGTTGTGGCACAAACACCAGTTCCCCACCCTAAGCCTGGCAATCTGCCTCCATGAGCATGGGTGGGTGGGGAGCTGGCGGGTCTCTGCTCTGAGGCGCTAGCATGGTGCACATCAGCTGTTTGGGAGTGAGTGGGGTCTCCTGAAGGGTGTCTAAAACAGAGACACTTAGGAGCCTTGTGACAAGCAAATAACCAGATAGTCCCTGCCCTATCTGCTTATGCTTTTCGCTGCTAGGAGGGTAGGTTTTTCCCCAGTTTGGACTTGTGGCAGGGGACAGGGAGAGGATCTTAAAGAGGAACATTTAAAAAGAGGGAGGGCGGGGGGAGGGCTTGTAAAATGCAAAGGAGACACATAAGAGGAACAGTAGCCAAGAGGACCCTTTGCAAACTCAGCCCCAGATCCACCCTGGGAAAGACGAACAGCTGACGCTGTGAGTCAGGGCCTTGGCATGCAGAGCTTACTGTGCCTGGAAGCAGCTTTGGCACTTTGCACACTTCCTCCAGGGCGTGATTTGTACACACTTGAGAAGGGGTGGAGGAGCTGGGTGGTGTCTCCCCAAGAGAGAGCCCGCCATTGTGCCCGAGGCTGCTGCAGCATCCCGCTCCTGGGGTTTTGTGTACCATTGCTGCTCTATCCCCACACGAGTGGCATGTTCAGGGGACCTAGATCACAACATAACAGGCAGGCTGTGGAGTATGGCAAGCGCAGGGAACCTTTTTGGGGTTGGAGACCAGTGGAAAATCAGTCGGGCCCAAAAAACCCCAAACCCCAGTGACTGCACTTGATGGTGGTTCCTTCCTACACGACTTGGCAGCCTGTGTCAAGTTGTGGGCCAGCTTTGTGTTGTGGCGTGGCTATCCCCCGGGTGGAGGCAAGGGACTGTCCCTTTGTGCCCATTTGGAGTAGTCTGAGTCGAAGCACTGAGCAGTGAATTCAGTGCCGGCAGATGGCAAGAGAGGGCTTAGCATCGTGTAGACCCTCCCAGATGCAGTTCTACCGTTCTAACCCAGCTTGCTTCAGGAAAGCATCGGCAGCCAAGGGAGCGCTCGGATCTGCGGGGTGTGGGGGAGGCAATGCGCTCCCAGCCCTTAGGGAGCCCCCCAGATGAGCCAGTGACCCGCATTTGTGGGGGCAGGAGCGTGGGGTGCTTCTAGCTTCCGTTCCATCCTTTGGACTGGCTCCACAGTGCGTGTGGGATTGCATAGAGAAGGCCCATCCAACTGCTGGCTGCTGCCGCTGCTTTTCCTCTGGAGGGCACGTAGAGCTGCAGGCGTGGGCCCCCTTCTAGAAGCACTAGTGAGCAGAGTGGGGAGTGGTCTTAGCAGAGTAGCAGCTGCTCCGTGGACAAAGCCTCCATTTCGTGTCGCCTTGAGGAGCGTTTGCAGTCACTGAGATGTGCGGCCAGGATTCACTTCACGCTCTAGCTCGCCCATGGCCAAACTGTGGCTCTTTTAGTTAAAGTGCAGCTTGCAGAGCCCCCTAGAGACTGTCATTCTCCACCTACCAGACGAGGGGGAGGATGGGAGGGTCTTGGGGCATCTGGCCTGCTGTGGGGTGGTGGGACTAGGGGGTGCTGCCATGCACCCTGTCTTGAAGTGGATTCTATTATATACCGGATTTACAGGCTGGTTCACTGCATAGTAAGGGTACCAAATTGCTCCAGCACCCTGAGGATGGTGGTTCAAGGACTTTAGCCCCACATGGGGCATTAGGACAGAAGCCTCTTCCCTGGCAGCCTTCTCCCCCCCCCTCCCCCCCATGGGGCAGGTTATGTGTGTCATGCAATTGGCAAACTTCTGGGGTCAGTTAGTTTGGCCGGTCCTAGCCCAGACTGCACGCACTGCTCAGCCAAGGCGCCCAGGAGTTCCGAGTGCAGCCTGCCGCTCGTTCTTGAGGTAGCACAACTGGGACCCCAAGGCAGTCGGGTGGTCTTGCCAAGGAAGCAGAATTGAGATTCAGACTGTCCTGGGTGAGTCCCCTGGGAAGTAACAGCCTCTGCGGGAAGCGGCGAGGGATGCTGGAGGCTGCCTGTGTGTGCTAACACGGTGTTCTCTTTCACAGTATCCAACCATGTATAGCACGGACCCTGAACACGGCCATATCTTCAACTGCATCCAGCGTGCGCACCAGAACACGTGAGTACCTCGGGTGGGCCAGCGGGCTGCCTTGAAGAGCGACGTGATTAAGCACAGGATGCCTGGAGTGTAGGGTTTGCTGCTGTTGTGTCTGGGCTGGGCAGTGAAAAAGGTCAGACTCTGCTGCAGCCGCGTGCTTAGTAGGCGAGAGAGGCCTTTGTCCTGCCGCACACCATAGGGGACCACTGCCGGTCAGACTGGCCTTTCCCGGAGGAGGTTCCTGTGCTCCAGCAGTTTGCCCAGGTGGATGGATCCTAAGGCACAGAAGCGCTTTGTTTCCGGTGGGGTACGCTGTGCCCTGCCTTTTGATGGTCTCAGTTGTTTGGCTGCTTGATGAATGCCTGACGGTCTGGGAGAACAGATCGCCTGTTGGTCACTTAAAACTACCAAAAATCCCCATCCCTCCTGGAGTATCGTCATCCGTGCAAATCTGTCTTCTCTTTTCAGATTGGAAGTTTACCCCTCCTTCCTGTTCTTTCTAGCCGTGGGCGGAATTTCCCACCCGGTGAGTCACGTTCCTGGCTAGGTTTGAAAGGACTGGATTAGAAAGTAGCCTGTGAGGTGGAAGTCTGCAAATGGGGAAGTGCCAGTCTTGTGTGTTCATACTTGCTGAGATTATGTGCAACCCAGGTGTGGAGCGAGAGGCAACTTCTACCACAGGGCTCCAATCCAGAAAGTAGCAAAAAAACAAGCGTCAGAAAAGAGGGTTGAGCAAAGCCAACTAATCTGGGGGCTCAGCCCGGAGCAGAGAACACCTTGCCATTGTATGGACTAGCCATTTCTAATCTCCATAGTCCCTTTAATGCTGTCACGTCTGTACCCGACAGTGCTCTCTGCACTGTGCATAGGATGCTGAGTCGGGGAAAGATCTGGAGCACAACGAAGAAAACAGAATTTGGTTAACCAACGTCTGGTAAATTAGGGTTACGATATACTAGTGGCTAGAGGCCTGGCAGGTCCCTGTGGATGTTAGGTGGTGGATGGGCAAGAGGGCATATGCCATATACATTGTTGACACCAGGATCCATTTTAGGGCACAGTGTGACATCCATGTCTCCCTGTCCGAGTGAACGTGCCACTATGTGCTATATTTTATGGCACCGTGTGCTCCTCTGGGACACTGATTTCGGGTGCTGCTCGCTGAGTGGGGACTCCACAGCCTAACAGGAGATGCAGATCCCTCCTCTACCTGACTCCTTACCATGCTGGCACCCCATATTTATAAAGCAGAGCCCTCAGAGAGTGGCCGAAGGAGCATGGCAAGGTTTGCGCAGCGCTGACACCCTTAACCTTTCCCGCTTTTCTCTAGCGTGTCGCTGTTGGGTTTGGCATCACCTGGATCATTGGCAGAGTCCTCTATGCCTATGGCTATTACACAGGAGGTGAGTCTCTAGACAAAGGGCTCCGTTGGAGAGCTGGGCACCCAGTGCTGACCACCTAGCCTCTTTTGGGGGGAGGGGGAGGTCAGTGTGCCGGGGGGGGGGGCAAATAAGGCTTCTTGTGCCAATGGGGTGACAGCAAAGACGTGGCATTGCAGGCTGCTCTTGTCTGTCCCTGTGCATAAGCAGCAATAGCCTGGGGCCAGGGTGAGCTAACTACGGCTACCCTTGCTGCCATGGTAGCTGTTGCTCTGCCCCGGGACTGAACTCCGGTCTCCACTCCCTTGTTCATGGCTCTGAGTTTGCAAAGGCAGGTTTGTCTCCATGGGGCAGTGTCCTACTTCAAACTGCACCATGGCCAAAGTGGGACGAGTGTGCTATTGCGTGTGTGTGTGTTGTCCCCTTCTCCCACCACACATGTGGCGGTCCCTCGGACTTAGAAGCAAGTTCCTTTAGTCCTGAGCAGCTTTCTCCTCCCCTTGTTCCATGACAAGCTTGATCTCCGGCCCAAACCGGGACTATTTCGTTGTGTAGTTAGAGCCTCACTAACATGGGGCTTGTCTGCTTGCTTAGATAGTAGGGAAAACAGATTCCCCCCCCCTTGTCCTGATGGGAACAGCAGCCCTCTCGACCTCCATATATAGGGCACCATTCAGAAAGCAACAGAGCTCATTTGCCTCTCTCTTTCTCCAAGCACGGTTAGTCCGGTCATTCGGTGTGCAGGCCATAGTCCCCCCCCCCCCTCCCCACTGCTGGCTCATCCGTGTGGAGTGCTACAGATTTGTAATCTAGCGCTAGAGCCCCCAGGCCTAAAAGGGATTGGGTTACAGCGCACGTGTGTAAATGGATACAAACGTCACAAGCCTCTCCCTGGCGGTAACACAGTGAAGCTCTGTGGGGTGTCCTGCGTTCAGCACTCCGACCCGCTGTGCTGCTCTGTCCCTGAGGGGTCTGTCTGCCTGCGGCTGTCTTACCCACTTGGTTTTAATTGTCCATGCGCCATAAAAGCGTTTTGGCTTCCCCTCCAAAATGGAACCCCCTGGGCAGCTGAGACTGAAGGTTCCTGCAGCAAGCTGAGTGCTCCCTTGTGAAAGGCACATGAACCCTCCTTGGAGCAGGGGCTGGTGCAGAGGAGCTGGGTGGGGCTGCTGCACTAGCTAAAGCACCTGCCGCTTTGTTTCTTTCTGCAGATCCCCGGAAGCGAAACCGAGGGGCCATCGGTTCAGCGGCACTCATCGGCTTGGTGGGGAATACGCTGTACTCAGCCTTGCAGCACCTTGAGTGGGTCTCCAAGTAGTAGCCAGCCTCCATACCCCTTCACAGCTTCCTGCACAGTCTCCAAGGTGTAAACTGTTGGGTTGCTGGGAAGAGGTGTTTTTTGCATAATAAATTTCATAACTTCCCACTTACTGAGTTTTTTCTAATTGAAATGCAGAAGGAATTGTTTTCATGTTCAAGTACAGGGCAATAATACAGAGTTTGTACTATGCATACTGGGATGTGGAGAAGTCTAGGACACTAGAATTTTTGTGCAGCCTGGTGTGAGCTTAGCCTGCTTACCTATCACATGCTGGTCAAACTAGGCCACCTAGTTCCTCTGCTAGGACTGTACAGACAGAACACTAGTTCAGCAGCCAGTTGCTAACAGCAAGTGAGTAGAAAAGGTGGAGTTGTGTCCAGGTCTCAGTAGAAAGATTTTTTTTTTCTTTTCCCATGGAGAGAGGCAAGCTCTTGGTGCCCACATGGTGTTAGCCCAGCATCACTGGCCAGTTCTTGGTTGGCATTAGCAGGCAGTACTAGTTGAACTAGATAAACAGCAGGATCACTGACAATTCATCCCCAAGATCCTGCTGTTGAAGCGGCACTACAGCAATGGTACAAAGCTGCTGAAGTAGGAAATTCTGGCCCCTCTCTGCCAAAGATGGGTCCACCCTGGCCCTTCACCCAGATCCTCGCATGTGGTGATCCCCTTTCTCAGCAGGAGCTACGCCCGTGGTAGCAATACTGCAGCCTTTGCAAGTGAGCCTGGCCCCTGAGGTGTTTTACCCTGCACTCTATTGCTGGCAGCTGTGGATAACTTGCATTACAACTTTTGGATAATGTATGCAAACGAAGTGGGGCCAGGACATGTGTGCCCTGGGGAACAGAACTAACTTCATCCTTGTTTCTAAGCTGCTCCTTGGAATCTCTCTCTAGGGGAAGAGGCACTCTTGGCCTTGCTTTAGAGGTGCAGGATATTTCAGATTACCTTGGGCAGGCCACACTGGGTGTTCCCCCGACTCCGTTAGGAGGAGCTGGAAATCACTGCTATTCAGTGTTGTGCACTCAGCTTTTGAACAATAGAAACCTTCAGTGATTCTTACATGTAAGGCATTTTTTCCTTATGCCCAGGGCCTCTTCAGTGTTAATCCCTTTCCCAGACAGCTTTACAGGCTGCTTCTGCCAGTCCCTCTAATGGTGGGTGCATTCAGATGGGCATTGCTGTCCGGGCCCCCCTAGCTTGCTGGTCCTAGAACTGACCACCGTGCTAAGTGCATTCTATTTACCACCTTCTGAGAGCAGGGTTTCTGCTAGGCCATGGGAGGCAGCTTTGCAGGGGGCAGTGCCTTCCTGTACTTACCAGTTCCATGTCTGAGGCTTTCCCTTGGATGTTGCATTTAAATACCCAGTCATCCCCACTGAGTCCTCCACGCACTAGTAGGTGGGATTCTGAGTTAACGTTCCTGAACTCCATGCTGGATGGCTTGAGCCTGCTCCATTCTTGTTCCCCGCTGCACACTCGTCCTTACCCCACAGCTGGTAGCATTTCTCTAACTGCCTTGCAAGTGACCCTGTCTTGACTTCTACAGTACTAACAAGGGGCAGGCAGCGTGGGGTGTCAGCTCCCATTCTTCCACAAACATCTTTCAGACAAGGCCATTACCAGCACTTTTGTACACTCCTTTATGTGAGCAAATACAACTGCGTGCATACATAAAGACTAGCTTGCCTAACTGTAGGGATGTTGGAGGATGATGACCCTGGGCAAAACTAGATTGGAGCCCTAGCGCTAACCCACAGCTGCAGGGGGATGCCATTCAATGAACTGTACTTGGAAAAAGGCCGAACTGAGCCTCAGTCCACTGCCACCCATCTACAGACATGGCCCAGTGCTGCAGCAGCAGCCCTCGCTGCGGAAGTAGTTTTGCCCAAGGGCACTGCTGTTCAGGACTAGTCTAGGAGATGTCAATCGTGCTCCTACCACAGCTCTCCCGGCTCAGTGTGCAAGGAGGAAACCTCTGCTGACAGACTGTGGCATCACTGTAGGTTTTCTCCAGGCACAATGGAGAGTCAGAACCTGCCCAAATAGCTAGTCAAAGGGTAATTTCCAGTAGACAGCTGCTGAAGAATCAAGGTCACTTCAATTTGAGTCCTAGGTTCTCCCAAGCAGGTTGTGGAGAATAGGCCACTCAGACCCCCCCCCCCCCCCCCCCAATGTTAGACACACCCATCCCTCCCTTACAAGCGAGTAGGATTGCAGCACACTGCCCCCAGCCAGCTTCCCCCTTTGGCACTGCCCCTGGAAAGAGCTAGCAGCAGTGGCGTGGAACAGCCCGTCCTTAGAACACCGACTCCACGTCACCCATCTCCACGCAGACGGTTTTCAGCTGCGAGTAGTACTCCATTGCTGCCTGGCCATTCTCTCTGCCGAACCCTGGAGGGGAAACACCACACCCAGGAGTGAGACAGCAGTGCCCCCACCCTGCTGTCACTGCCTGCTCCAGCGATAGGGTCAGAGCACAGCCCTACAGACCACTGCCCCGCTGGAGACAAGTATTTCGAGTTGTGCCTAGAGGGAGTAGCTGAGTCAGCTCTGAGCTAAGAGCCAGGTTAGGCTACGTCCAGTACTCTCCGGTGACTTCTCTGTAGGCAACACGGCAGCCCCCTCACCAACCTCCTGCCCGTTTCTAACTGCAGCCTGGGGACTTGAGGGATAGGTGCTCAGAATAGCAGCCCCCCATCCCAATCTCCCAGCTGAGGAAGACACCGCCAGGTCCTGTCATCACAGGAGTAAGGACTAACCTCCAGCTTATCGGAATAAGGTTAACAGAGCCGGTGCCTTGCTCACCTGACATCTTGTACCCTCCAAAGGGCAGCTCCACGGGGCTGATATTATAGTTGTTGATGAAGCACATTCCAGCCTGGAGAGCAGCCACCACCCTGTGAGCCCTCTGGATATCCCTGGGGGAGAAGAACAAGGGTTAGCAAGAGCCTTCCCTTCCACGCTGATCCTCCCATCCTTCACACCTCATGCCCAGCAGCAGTGCTGTGGACCAGGGCATGCAACTCAAGGCTGCAGGCAGTGGCTTTGATCCCTAGGAGAGAAGCACCCCATTGCCAGGAAACCTAGTGCAGAACTTAATTACAAGCTAGCAGGACTAGATTGGCTGGCAGGCTTCTCCCACACCACTGCAGGGGAAAGCAGGCAAGAGCTGCCTTTGAACACTGTATGCATGAGCCCCAAAAGGAGGCAGAGTTCTCCCCCATGGCAGGGAAGACAGGTTGGGCTGTGAAGGAGTTGAAGTGGCAGCTAGAGATAGGTTAGGAAACTGGGATGGGGGGGGGGGGAAGAGGAGGGAGACAAGACTGTTATTTACAAGGTCTATACCAGTGTGTCAACCTTTTTTATAAAGTACCCCTTTACCAAAAAAAAAAAATAAGTACCCCCAGTTTATAGACAGAACTTTTTTTCTGCCACTACAACACATTTGTTTAAACAACTTAATCATAGCTGGGTGGGCAATGAAATGTTTGGGTGTAAAAAAGTACAAAAATAAAGCGCTGTAAAACTTAAAACAAAGATTTCTCCAAATTTCAGTTGTGTTGACGTACCTCTAAAGGCACTCATCCCACTGGTTGGGAAACACTGGTCTATGCTCTTGGCATGGTGCACTGTGTGTTACAAGCTCCTTGGGGCAGGCCTTGTTTCCTATTGTCTGCACAGGGGGACTCCGATCCCAGCGGGAATACAAACAACACCGGAGACTACATGGCCAGCGAAGAGTTAGAGGCAAGGACTGCCTTTTGTTCCAGGTTTTGTATGGCATCTCTCACAAAGATTCCCAGGACTCTGGGTGCTACTATACTACAAATAATAGTATTCTGTCCTTATCTGAGCCATCTTGCTCCTCAGTGGCTGTTAGGCAAGAGCATCCATGGTGCACAGTTACCACCACGACTTCCCCTATGCCTAGGGCATTGCAAGGGCTGAGTGCTGCCCCCCAACCTGTACCTGGTAAAGACACCACCTGCCAGCCCAAAGGTGGTGTTATTGGCTCTCTCCAGGACTTCTTCCTCCGTGTCAAATGGCAGGATGGACATGACAGGCCCAAAGATCTCCTCTTTCACACACGTCATGTCGTCCTGGCAGTCCCCTGAAAGCATCGCAGCACACTTGTACTTGCAGCAGTGAATTCCATATGTATAACCGTAGCCCCACCCCAGCTGTACATGACATGGCCAGTCCCTCTGACGAATCATTCTACTGGGCTCCAACCCGAAGCACTTCTCTGTCAAGGCCACTATGTCCCTGTGCCCGATCAAAGCCCATCAACCTATGAACCCTGCCTGCCTTGCACTGTGCCTGAATCCATCAGCTACATTGCTTGCAGGGCCCGGTGCAGTTCAGGAAGAGTTAGCTTCTCTGGCACCCAAACTACCTGGAGAAAGTTTCTGAAAGGGATATCAACTTGGGAGAGAGTGAGCACTATCTGCTCAGGAGCAGGGAGAAATTCCACCTCCCCCCACTTTGGGCCAGTTCTCTTGCAGTTGTCTATACTGGGGATGTAACACACCTTCCCCTGAAGCGCAAGATTCTGGTCGCTGCCAGAGACACAACCCACCACTGATCTTAGCCTCTAGTGTACCACGTGTTAGCTTGTGTAGCTCAGGCAGCTGGGTCCCTCTGAGAAGAGGGATGCCTTTCCCCAGCTCCCCTTTAGGCAGAGGGTCTGACTGAGCTCAGGAGTTCGTTAGCACCATCCTACGCAGGGGAGACAGCTCCATGGAGCTGAAGAGGATCTTACCTAGCACACACGGTCGCATGTAGTAGCCATTCTTCAGCTTGGGGTCCTCAGGAACGTATGGATCCCCACCGCACAGCACCGTCGCCCCCTGAAAGCGAGCCATCCCAGAAGATACAGGTGTCAGAGCCAGCACAACGCCTCAATGGGCCTGCTGGCCCGCAGCAGCCAGGGCCTTAAGAGGCAGCCTCAGGTGGCTGGAGTAGGCTACAGTCACAGGAACAAGGGATTCCCGAGGGAATGGCAACAGTCTAATCGGCTTCTAAAGGAGCTGAAGCCCCTGGACTCCTTGGGAGACTAAGAACAGGAGCTGGCACCCAGTGGTGATGTGGAGACCTGGCCAGGCAGCTCTCAGTGACAGGGCAGGCCCCAAAGAGCAGGAAGCCTCCCTCCTTCCCTGCATGCCTACAAAGTGCAGGGGAACAGCCGCAGCTTGCACCACTGGTTCAGTAAAGCCAGGCTGGAATCCCAAGGGTATTTTGCATCCTTCACCTCCAGCAGGGATGACCTCTCCCCTCCGGGCTCCTCTAAGAGTCTGGACACACACTGAGATGCTGGCTAGTCACACATCTAAGCAGCATGTCACTAGCCAGATGCATTCTGGGAAGCCTGCTCTACTGGCGCTCGCACACACCCATCGCCCGTGGCTTGAGCATGTGATTTTTAAACAATGAAACCACCCAGCAATAAGCACTGAAAACCCTGGAGTGCAGAGTCACTCAAAGCCCGCAGATTGCCTGCTGCTCCCCAGGCCACAGCCAGAAAACACGGCGCCCAGGTGCAGCAACAGGCAGCCAACGGAGAAGCCTGTTTTCCGGCGTTGCTACTAAGAGCTGGCCAGGGTCCAAAGTTCAGGGCTCAGCAATCTCATCTGTAACCAGAGAACGGCAAACATGGCTGGTGGAGCCAGGAGCTGCAGTCCCTTGTTAGTATGTCAGAGCCCTCCTCTTGGCCTGTGGCTGGAAGAATGCATTTCCCGCTGCTCTGTCTGAAGAGCTCAGCAAGCTGTAATTGGAATCTGCCCAGGTGATCTGTTACTGGCCTGGCATGTTAAACAAAGAGCTCTGCAGTTAAACTTGAAACCAGGACCGTCAGACCCGTTCTGGGGAGAGAGCCAAATTCAGGGCAACGTTCTCCTCCCAGCCCACAGCAGAGATCCGACTGGGAGGGAAGTTTGCACAAAGAGCATGGGTGGACTCTAGCCTGCATGTAGTAAGTCTGGACCAACCCTTGGCTGGTGCAAAGCAGCATTCCTCCAGCAGAGCTGTGCCAGTTTATACCAGTTAGGGACCTGACCCTTGGTTGCTCACTCTCTCAGTGCCATGTTAACCAGGAAGATATTCAACCACAGCAGGGAGAGGGCTTCAGCCTAGAAAAGTTAGGGAGAACACGCTCTCTAACAGCAGAGGAGGAAAATCCTTTCCCCAGCATGTGATTCTTTCCAACAAGCCTTCCCAAACCCAAGAAAGCCGGATGCTCTCACCTGCTCCTTCGCCTGCGAAATGAACCCCAAGACTCGCTCCAGGTGTGGGCGGCTGATGAGGGCCCCCATCCTTGTGTCTTCCAGAAGCGGGTCTCCAATTTTAATCTTCTGGGTGCGTTTCACCACTTCCTCCGTGAAGGCCTTCAGGATCTCCCTCTGCACAAACACTCGTGTGCCGTTGCAGCAAACCTGAGACATAGAAATCAGCACTGCCTTATACCAGGCTGTTCGGGTGGAGAAGGGTATGTGACACACTAGGGTCCCCCACGTGGCACGTGACCCCACCACGGAAGCAGCTCATGCACCACTTGTTTCGCTTACACTACCTCCCAGGAATGGGATTCGGCTGCCAGTGGCTACAAAGTGAGCAACGTACCAAGTTTAACCCCCTCAGGCACATTGGGAGTGAGCACAAACATTCACGCTCCTTTTCTCACCAGCTCCCTCTGAGCCACCAATATGGCTGCTGCCTGCGTGCCAATCTGACTGATTAGAGAGGAGCTCAATCCAGCCTAGGAGCCATCCTTCCCAACGCCAGGGCTACTCGGACAGTACAGAAATGAACAGCCTTCTGCAGCTCAGGCCAGTGCCAGGGCCAAGGGGAAGCCCCACGCTGCTGCAGACTCCCAGCAGCCGGTCTAGCCAGTAACTGGAATCCTAGGAGGCCACAAATGGGATAGCAGAGCCTCACGTTCAGACCTCTGTGCGCCAGGCTGGATTCCGGTTGTTCAGCCCCTCACCGCTGAACACATCACAGACAAGTACTTTAGCTCCCTCGCTGCCACCAAGTGGTGAGCAATATGATCCGAGCTGGCTGCTCAGACCCCAAAGGGACACTTAAGCATGTAGCCAGTCTGATGGCAGACAGGCCTGCCAAGAGGGGTGCGCAAAAGGGACAGGTGCCCGGGGCTCCTGCAGCAGCTGGAGCTCCAAGACCTTTAGAATCATTGAGCCATGTGCTCCAGCCGGCTCTGAGGGCCAGCAGACGGGGACCCTGCACCGGGCCATCCAGGCAGCACTGGGGACTGGTTGCCAAGCCCCACCCCTTCTGCCCAAGGGCCTGCCCCTTTGGGGGAGTGTGAAGCTGGCCCCACCCATAGACACAGTACCCACGCCCACAAATCCTGTTGGCTCCCTTGGCCACAGAGATTACAGAAAATGCTCATGTGTCCCTGGGGCTAAGTAACCTCTTACAGATAGGTATGGGGGCGGGACAGAGTATTATCAGCTCCTCGCTGCTGCAGACTCTCAGCAGCTGGTCTAGTCAGTAACCGGAATGCTAGGAAGCCACAAATGGGGCAGCAGAGCCTCACATTCAGATCTCTGTGCGCCAGGCTGGATTCCGGGAGCCAAGCTGCAGGAATGGTGGATCTGGGTAAGGTACCAACCCAAAAAAGCAGCTCCCGGAGCGACCACCTCCACCCCAGGGAACAACATTACCTCCTGAAGCGAGTGAAAGAGGCACGAGAGCAGGCACTCAAAGCCCCGTTTGCCCGCTACCAAGATTCTTGCTGTAGGCAGCACCCAGGAGGATCCCCTCAAGCAGGGTGTGCTGGAGCTATTTGCAGGACTGGTTTTAATCCCTGCTCCTCTGGCAGTGGGCTCTGCGGGATCCCAGTCCTGCTGTAGTCTCACGCGGGGCTTTACTGTGTGCCCTTCCCCAAGCCTGCGAAACAGCCTTAGCCTCCTACCCAGGCTCCATCCATACACTGCTCCTCGGGGCAGTTCTATCCCGCTCGAGGAGGGGGAACCCAACTTGAGTACGTTGGGACCTCAATCGCTGTAGTGGCGATGCGACTGGAGATGAGGAGGGAGACAGGATGGACCCCTCAACCCAAGAATAGCTTTGCTGCCCTCTCCCCAGCAGAGACTAAGCAGGAGGCAGTCGCATGCCCTTGGAGCTACGCACCTCGCCCTGCGTGAGGAAGTTGGCCATGAGGGCTCCGTTCACAGCATTCTCCAGGACGCTATCAGAGAATATGATGAGGGGGGATTTGCCACCCAGCTCCAGAGTGACTGGTTTGATCCCTTTGGCCGACATCTCCATGATCTAATACAAAGGGAGAAGGGACAGGATGAACAAACCAGGGTGCCAGGGAGGGCCCCGTCTGGTCCAGAAGGGCCACAGCGACCACAAATACCCACACTCCCTAGAGAAGGGGGTGAGGGGAGCAATTCACTGCCTGCCCACATACCCGCCCTTTGCGCATCCAGGCCGTTAGGGACAGGTTTTTGTAGTGGGGGGTGCTCAGTGCTGCTTCCAGGCTGCTGCAGTCAAGAGATCTTTTGCGGATTCAAATGGTAAGATGAAACCCAAAGAGCTGTGCATGTTAAATTCACAGATGTAAGGGTGTGTAAATCAGAACATGCAATTGACTAATGTCACGCAAGGTCCAGACACACCCAGGCTGCACATCACCTAGACTAGCAGGGCATGCGGGTGTGTCTGAAAATACCTACAATACCAGAAGCAGTGACCCAGTCTGTGCTGTGCTACTCTACTCTCAGGTCTCTCTGGAGCCTCGCCAGCCTCACAGAACGGACAAGGACTCTGGTTTCGCAGCAGAGAGGCTTTGCCACAGACTGGGGGCGGGGGGGGGGGGGAGGGAGGAGTGTTTGTTTGCTTCCGAAAATGCAGCAGCTACAGACTGAGGGGAATGAACGAAATCCCCTCCCCCCCAGGAAGTGGCCAGTGTCAGTTTGGAATGGAGGATCGCTGCTTGGTGCTCCATTGGGACGTCCTGGCGTTCCAGGATCACGTGGCCCAGGAAGAGCGAACGGTCTCACTGCATGCCTAGGAGCAGCATTCGCTGTAGCTCAGGGTTTAATCCTACTTATTCCCCAAGATACCACTGCAAGGTAAGCAGCTGTCCAGTGACTCACGGTGATTGCTACCCTCCGTCTCCTAGGAAAAAAGGGGTCTCTGCATATTCGTTTCACAAGACTGGAGGGGAACATATTAGTTTCCAGGACTTCTCACATGTTGTCTTGCTGCTTAGTTCAAACACGTCCTGACCCAGGTTTACCCATTTTGAGACCTGTATTTCTTCCCTGCCAGAGAACCCGCTCTTCACCAGGTCAGAACAGGTTTAAAACACTAGCAGAAGCAGCCTTCGAGGCCCTCCCCCGACTCGTACGCCAGGCAGACCCTTATAGCATCTGCTCAGCCTTCTCCCAGACATTTCTGTGCCACATCAGATTAGCAGTAAGTCATGCCCATGCAACCAGCCATTCCCCAGGGCAAGCGGCTTGTGGGAGGACCGGCCGCTGCAACATACCATGTCCCCTGGTATTTGTGCCACAGTCAGAAGCCCTTTGCCCACCCTTAGTGCAGAGGGGTCTTTACCTTGATACCAGTTGGCACACTCCCCGTGAAAGAGACTTTGGCCACATCCCGGTGCTGGCACAGAAATTGGCCAGTGGCAGCTCCCCCTTGCACCACACTGAATAGCCCATTGGGCACACCAGCCTGGGTGAAGATCTCTGCCAGCATCACCACTGAGATGGGGGTGAGGGGAGACGGCTTGTAGATCATGGCATTCCCTAGGAGAATCAACACAAGAGCAGGGGGGAAAGCAGGGTGTTCAGACCTGAGACACACTGGGGACAGGGAGGTGGAGGGAATGCATGTGCAAACATCTCACTCTCCAGCAGGAGGATGGAATTTGCAAAGAAACGGACAACAGGAGAGTAACTGGCAATTTTGTCCCTTTTGATCCCGAGGTGTACAGACAGGGCTCCCAAAACACTCTCACTGAAACCCTTACCTATTTGGTGGGAGGCAATAAAAGCACCTGCTTCCTCATAGAAGACTAGGGGTGGAAGAGACCTCAGCAGGTCATTTAGGCCAACCCCTGCTCAAAGCAAGACCAACCCCAACTAAGTCATGTTCCTGCCAAAACAAGCATGTCTTCTGAACAGACCTAAGACAAACAGATCCTTCACCACCCACTAACGGCTCTTAGCTCATGAACCCTTGACCGGACTGTCCTCCACCACATTATCACCCACATCAAAGAAACCTGCACAGATGGGGGGGGGGAGGGGAGTTCCCATTACCACAAGCCAAGGCTGGAGCCGACTTCCAACAGGCAATCTGAAAGGGGTAGTTCCAGGCTCCAATCCCAACACACACTCCAAGTGCCTCTCTTCGGGTATAAGCAAAGGACCCCCCGGGAAGCTGGACATGCTGACCTGGGCAGGAAGAAATACAGGTGGATGAGAACAGATGGTGTTAGATGAGCACAAACTAACAAAACCCTTTCCAGCCCTAAGACAGCTTCAGGCCAACTTCCCTGCCCCTCTGCCGAAGTGGGATCTAGCAAAGCCCTCTCTGCTAACAGGTTTGCAATTGCCCCCTAGACTGAACGGGATCTATCCAAAGTACTCAAGATATTAACTCAAGGAGTGGATCCACCTCAGAGACTGAGTGAAACACTCACAATGCCACAGAAACTAGCAAAGGAGAGAGACTAGAGACAATTCTCTGCCAGCTCAGGTGGGTGCCCGCAAGCCCACTGAAACCAGCTGCACTTGGTTATACCAATAAGGGCACAACGATCTTGTGGTTAAGGCACTGGGCCTGAGATCGGGATGATCAGTTTTGTCAGACTCCCTGTTTGACTTTGGGCAGGTGACATCTTTCTGTGCCTCAATTTCTTCATCTGTAAAACAAAGATAATAAGCCTGTCTCCTCGCCCTTTGTCTTGTCTGTTTATGCTGCAAGTCCTTCACAGGAGGAATTCTCTCACTCCATGTATAAACAGCCCCTAGCAGAATGGGGTTCTGATATCACCTGGGGCTTTTAGGCCTGGATAACATGAATTTGGCCTCTGGATATAAAACAAAAAAGAAACATAACTTCCATTTGTGAGCTGTTTTACTACAGTCTCACCCACTTAAATTATTGAGGGCTGTGCTCTCACCTTAAAGATTGCCAGCAGAGCCACATTTAAGAGAAGACATTAAATCTTGGTACAGCATCTGAGTACAGCTCACTGTCTGGGTAGAAGCTGAAAATCCCACTGCACTTTGAAAAAGAAGCCGGCAATATCACTAAAGGTATGGCCAGCTGCCTTTCCCCGTCACAATCAGCATGAGTGCAAATGGACTCTTGCTACGTGGAGAATGGCTGCCTTGTTTACTTGGTCACCACATTCCCTGGGCCAAATTCTAGCTCAGTTTAATCCCCATGCACTCCTGCTTAAAGTCAATGGAGTCACATGGGTTTTAAAGCGGGACACAATTCCCTCCCTTCCATCTCTAATGCACCACGGCATAATGTGTTGGGATACCTGGGACAGGAAACATGGTATCCGAAGCCAAAGTTCTACACTATTCCAAATAGCCAGGGACTTTCTAGTGGCCCTAAGACTGGTCAACATTTAGCTAAGTGATCATTGCAGTGTACTGGTGTTCACCTCACAGCTGGGGAGAGAAATGAGGCCCAGTGACTAGCATAGCTCTCACCTGCGATCGCCCCCGCTAAACCTGCATAATACTCCAGACACTGCCAAGATATGTCGATGTCCACTCTGGCTTCAAAGATGGATTTCCCATTATTGATGGTTTCCATGGTGGCAATTTCTTCCCTCCGTTCCTAGAAGTGCAACACAGGACCAGCATTAGACAGACTGTTGCAACACCCACAGCATGCTAGCATCTTTCCTTACGCAGATGAAAGCAGTCTTTGCCATTAGCGATGTCCTAATGCTCTCTACAAGGCATGTTTTTCCCTTGCCATTTATCAGCTTGCCAACCTGTGAAGCTGGGTGTAGAGCTGCATCTAACAGACTGCTGGGTCTGCCATAGGTCTACTCTTACTTAACATCCCCGTTTAGAAGTATTGATCATCTAGATTTTCAAGTGGGAGCAGAGAGAATATTAAAGAAGTTCACAGATGATACTAAGTTGGGAAGAACAGCAAACAGCAAGGCAATGAAAAATCCAAGGGCATAAAGGGCGTAAAGAAGCTAGAATCATTGATTTAAAAAAAAAAAAAAAAAAAAACCACTACTGTTCAAAATCCTCTTTTTCACTAGACTGCCCTGAAGACGGGATTATGTAGGGATGTGAGCGACTAGTCGACTATCCAATAAGCATTTGACTAGTGATTTGACTACTCACCTCTGTCAGAGAGAGGCAGCAAACGGGGGGGGGGGGGGGGGGGCAGGATCCAATGCTGGGGGGAGCTGGCTTAAAAGCCAACTCCCCACAGCACCGTCTCCGTGGGGAGAAGGGGCAGGGCTCAATGGAGAAGTAGTAGCGCTTCCCCCTTTGAAACGTCTTGCAACATTTCAAAAGCAGAAGCACTGTGGGGTGGCTGGGGCGAGGGCTCTTGCACATTTCAAAAGCAGGGAGCGCAGGGCCAGCGGGGGATGGCTTGAGTCCCCCATTGGCTGTGCTCCCAGCGGCACTTCTGCCTTTGAAATGTAAAAAGAGCCGGCAGGGCTCTTGCTACATTTCAAAGGCAGAAGCACCCAGATCAACTAAATGAATAGTCAATGCAAATTACATCGACTATTCAATTAGTTGATTAATCTAAATTTAACCTCCTTAGTATCATGATTCCACTGTTGGATAGTAGAAGCTGGACTATGAAGGAAAAAATTAGCACAAATCCCTCCAAAAATATAGCAGAGGCAAACATGAAAAGCAGACAAGTATACGTTTCAGTTCAAGTATTCTGTCATTTGACCTAGAATGTGACTCTTAATAATGCACCACAGCCACGGGGTTACTGCATTAACTCTTAAACTATGCTATGAAGTTACATTGGTATAATACTCGAATAGAATTATTAGTCTTTCAAGGGCCACCGGACTTCTTATTGTTGTTGCTAACATGGCTACCTGTCTGAAAACTGGTATAACTATGTTGCTCTGTAGTGTGGAAAATCCACACGGCTGGAGCAACACAATGATACTGACTTCACTCCAAGCATAGACAGCGTCATGCTGAGAGGAGGGTTTCCTCCTGCTAACACAGCTACCAACTCTCAAGCAGATGGATTGACTACACCGACGGGAGACGCTCTCTCATCAGCAGGGATGTCCTTACCCGTATGCAGAACACACAGTTGTGTAGGGCACTCAGAAATTTGAGGCCTCACTAGATCTTAATGTCCACCCATCCCCTTCTTCTGCATCTGGAGACCATCTGGTTAACTTGAAAGTGACAAAGCCGGCCAGAGCTAATAGCAGAACACTGAACCAATGAAAGAGCCATTCAAGTGGTAAATGGCTTCATTCACAGGCATTTGCCAATGCCAGGTATATACTGTCCGTTTCTGAATTTACTGCATTAGTCGGCAGGACCGTATATTTTCAAGGAAATTTTAAACTTTCTTTAGTGTGTTGCTGAAGATTATAAAGTCATCTCTCTAAAAACTGTCACCCTCAACCCCAGGCTGCCATCAGATAGAGAGGCACCAGTTCAATAGTTCTGCGTAGGGCCCCATAAATCTTAAGGATGGTGCTTCCCACTGGTGTTAGCAGCGTCTTCACTAAGTGCTACAGCTTGGCATAGCTAAGCATAAGCAAGCCCCTAGGAGTTGTGAAGAGAAGGCAGTGTAACAGTTACAAAAGCAGAGGCAGGAATAATGCCCTCTGTTTCCTGCAGGCACAGGAGTTCTGGACTTTGAGAGGTTACACTTCTAGGAAGCTTATATGGATTTTTATCCATCTGCTGTAAACAAAATTAAGTTTGCTACAAGGACACAGAAGCTGCAGTAGTGGGACAAGCAACCCAGAGACCTCAACCTCAGGCATAAATTTGATCTATATTCATTGGGAAAGGGGAGACCCAAGAGAAAGGGGAAGCAGGCACACTGAAGGAGCTGAAGAGAAAGACAAAAAACTAAGCTAGCGTCATATGCAAACAAAGGTGCCTTGAATGACCGGATGAGACCGGAGGGTCCAGCCCTGCCCAAAGGAATCTACCATCTCTGCTGATCAGAGGTGACTCTCAAACTGTGCATTATTCATGCAGTTTGATTAAGTGTTACTGCATTAGTGGTCTTCTCTAATGCTGCAAGCACAGGCTAACAGCAAGATGTCCAGGATATTAAAAGAACTGAGGAGGAGGATCAAGGACAGGACCACTCCAGTCCACCACAAGAGAAAAGCTCTACCATGTACCCGGATAATCCTGGCAGCCTCCAGCATAATCCTGCTCCGCTCCATGCCTGATTTCTGGCTCCATATTTTAAAGGCAGCTTTGGCACTCTGCACAGCCAGATCCACCTCCTTCTCCCCAGAGAAGAGAAACTTGCCCATCACTCGACCTAAGAAGAAAGAAGCTTCATACTTTATAGGTTGCATTCAGAGATTTTTGCCAATAACCTTGCTATCAACAAGCATTTATAGGAGTAGCACCAACGTGACCATGGTTTACAATATCGGAAGAAGTGTTTATTCTGTCTCTAACTGCCTTTGCATTTATGCGAACAGATTTTAAGGCCCCAAAAAGTCATTGTGATAATCTAATCTGACCTGTATATAGACTTTCACCTCGTATTTCCTATACTGAGCCTAACAGCTTGTGGTTGGAGTACAGCATCTTTTAAGACGACATCCAATCTCATATTTAAAGATTTCATGTGCTAGAGAATCCACCACAGCCCGTGGAGAACCATTTCAACTTTTCTGTTCAAATTTTGCTCTTTATTTCCAGTTTGACTTTGTCAAGCTTTGACTCCCACTTGTTACCTCCTAAGATTAAGGAGTCTCCGCCCGCTACTGATGCTGTAGGACTAGTGAGAGCATCGCCCCTCCAAACATCCTCCCCCCAAAAGCCTTTTAATCCCAGACTTCCAAGACCATTGTCGTTTGAAATACATTTTGAACAGGCCATCTGACAGTACCAGGTACCGGAAGAGTTTGTTGGTATCATCAAGGGTCACATCTTGTGGAGTGCTGCATGGAGCCTCCATTGAAGTCAACGGGCATTCTACTGAAGGCAGGGCAGAGCTGCCCATGTTGGGAATGGTATGGACTGGGCCAGCTTCTGGTATTGAAACTAATTCCAAGTGTTATTTGCTAAAATACTCATGTGACAGACAAATTGCATCGGAATAGGACCGTTATACTTCTAGCCCCAAGTGCGATCTGCTGGAAATAGGATTTTCCCAGGGCGGGGAGTAATCTCAAGATAATCCCCACCTTAAGACACTGTGAATGGATCTGACTTTCAGAGACTGGGTGCCCAGTATCTTCTGAAAATCAGAACGTCAGCCCCCCCCCACCCTCATGAACCCCCAGCCCTGCACCCCCCACATTCTCTGCCCCCTGCCCTGTGCCCCTCCCCCCACACACAACCCTAACTCCTGCATCCCTCTACACACCAGCCGTGAGCTCCCCACATCCCTACCCCCTGCCCTGATTCCTGCAGCCCCTATATCTCCAGCCCTACTGCCCTGAGCCCTCCACATCCCCAGTTCTCACTGCCTCAAGTCCCTCCTCGCACTCCCCCACCCTGACTCCTGCACCCCATCCCCTACTCCAAGCCCTCTGCACTTCCCTTCACAGTTTAGTGTCTTACCGGTACTGTCATATAACCCCCTCTCCCAACCTCCTGCCCTCAGGGATCCCCCAGGGAGGGGTTTGCAACATGACAATATCTGTAAGAAATTTAAATTACTTCCACCCCGGCTGTGAGTAGGATTTTGATCCCCACTTGACACGCTGAGAACAGCTGTCTGGTGGAGGCAGCAGGCAGGCGAGCAGCAGCACTGGGGGAGGGAAGAGCTGAGCTGCAGGGGGCAGGTGGACAACTAACCAACTCCCCAGAGCAGGGGTTCTCCTCCCTCTTCTCCCCCTGCTCCACATGTGCAGCCATTGTTATTCCTGTCCCCTCCCCACTTTTCCTCCCCAGAGCTGCCCTGACCACTCTGGACGGGGACTGTCCTGTCTGCTGCGCTGGGGGGCAGGTGGCTCATGTTGGGTGACTCCTTCTCCGCCCTCTCTGAGCTGGAGCAATGGGACAGGGGATCTGTGTGCACTGCTGCCTTTCTGGAGCTGGAGCTGCACTCTCAGTTGCTTGTGTGAACACAAGCCTGCAATCTCCTGATGCAGAGTGTTCAGTGCCCTCGCGCACTCAGGCATGCACGCTTTCTCCCCCTCCTCCGCCCCAGGGCTCCCTGTCTGCCTGTCACTCTCCCACCTGGGCGGAGGCATCCCTGTGCTCCCCTCCCTTTATTTGTGCACCCCCTGGGCTGCTTGGGGTGAAGCAGAAGCAGTCCAGTGGGGGAGCCGGCAGCACTAGCAGCTGCTTTGTGTATCCAGTTGGGCTAGCTTCCCCACGGGGGTGCAGAAGAGAAGTGCAGGAGGTAGGAATGAAGGGGGTACTGTGCAAGGGTTAAGGTCACAGCAGGGACGTGCAGGCATTAGGAGCCAAGAGGGCACAGCACAAGGGCTATGGGTATAGGAGGGACGTGCAGGGAGTGGGGAGCCTAGGGAGCCCATGGAGGACCAGCAATGAGGGGCACCATGACCACAGGGGCACTAAAATGCAAAGTTGCCCAGGGTGCCATTTTCCCTGAAGCCGACCCTGATGGTACAGCATCTATAGACATTCTCAGACAATACAACAGATGTGAGGAGCGGAGGTGCTGGCAGTACAACACATGATGTTGGAAATTCAGGGGTGGCAAAGGGAAGAGCTAGGTCTATGCACCCCACAAAGTGGCAGTAGTGCAGGGCACCCAGCTAGAGATAAGAAAGTCCACACTTTCTTGTCTACCTCATCACACTAGGAATTTGGTTAGCACCTGTGTTATTTCACTCTCTTCTGTTAAGTATGAAAGAGCCCTCATCTCCATCTACATGAGGACTTGGGACCCAACTATCCCCAAGGTTGATGCAACAGAATGGATAATCCAGGCCACCTAACTACCACGGGTTTGGCAATGTGTGCTGCAGTAACAAGGACTAAGGAGAAAGAAAGACTGTCAGATAGTATCTCCTCTTTCTGTCCTAAGAATGTTCTCGTGGGGAAAAAAACCCGGTAAAACATCTTTATGGGTAAGACGAGCTTTGTAATATTATCCAAGTTGAAGGCAGCGCTGTTGTAGCTAGGAGAGAGACAAGGAGATAATATCTTTTAGTAGACCAATTTCTCTTGCTGAAAGAGACCAGTAAAGAAACTGGGTAAGCATGGAAGTTTGTCTCTTTCACCAACAGGAGCTGATCCAACAAAAGATATTACCTCACCCACCTGGTCTCCTCAAGTTATATAGAGGGTGACTTGGAGATACCGCATTAGCTGGGCCTCACAATGGAGCGTGCTATTTCATCAGCTGTGTCTATCTTGCATTCCAATCCAGGCCAGGGGCCCTAGTAAGTTATGCATCTTCAGGCAATTTCTACTGAGAATACAGCAGCTCCTCTTTGGATCCAGGATCCCAAACCTCTCCTTCCCCACTAGAATGAAAAGCAGTTACCTGTAGCTGGTTCATACACTTCCTCACTGTGGCTTCCATCCACAGGCTGAACTCGGGCCCCAGCCCGGTAGTTGAGCGGCTGCTGCAAGTGGAAGGTGCCCGTGCTGCTGCTCATGGTGCCAAAAGAGCAAACGCGAGGTAAGAGGGACCACAGGGCGGGCCGTAGGAGCATCCAAAGGGAAAGGCACTAGGAATAGGCTGTCGGGAAAGAGAAACAGAGACAGGTGTCAGTGACCAAGTGCAGAGCCAGGAACCAACACCACCACCCCATGCAAAGGGGAGAAGGGGCAGTGGCTCGGAGGAAGATTTGAAGGGGCTGCAAAAGCCCCCACACCACCACCAGGGGTAGGGAGTCCACACTAGAGTGGGAGAGGGTATGAAATGCCCCATCACATCCTGCAGAAATGCTGGTATTAGGGAGTGAGAAGAGAATATGGAATCCCCGATAGCGCCCTGCAGAGGAGGCCCCAGCACTGGGGGCGGAGGGATACGGAATCCCCGATAGCGCCCCGCAGAGGAGGCCCCAGCACTGGGGGCGGAGGGATACGGAATCCCCGATAGCGCCCCGCAGAGGGGGCCCCAGCACTGGGGGCGGAGGGATACGGAATCCCCGATGGCGCCCCGCAGAGGGGGCCCCAGCACTGGGGGCGGAGGGATACGGAATCCCCGATGGCGCCTCGCAGAGGGGGGCCCAGCACTGGGGGCAGAGGGATACGGAATCCCCGATGGCGCCCCGCAGAGGAGGCCCCAGCACTGGGGGCCCCAGCACTGGGGGCGGAGGGATACGGAATCCCCGATGGCGCCCCGCAGAGGAGGCCCCAGCACTGGGGGCGGAGGGATACGGAATCCCCGATGGCGCCCCGCAGAGGGGGCCCCAGCACTGGGGGCGGAGGGATACGGAATCCCCGATAGCGCCCCGCAGAGGGGGCCCCAGCACTGGGGGCGGAGGGATACGGAATCCCCGATGGCGCCCCGCAGAGGGGGCCCCAGCACTGGGGGCGGAGGGATACGGAATTCCCGATGGCGCCTCGCAGAGGGGGGCCCAGCACTGGGGGCGGAGGGATACGGAATCCCCGATGGCGCCCCGCAGAGGAGGCCCCAGCACTGGGGGCCCCAGCACTGGGGGCGGAGGGATACGGAATCCCCGATGGCGCCCCGCAGAGGAGGCCCCAGCACTGGGGGCGGAGGGATACGGAATCCCCGATGGCGCCCCGCAGAGGGGGCCCCAGCACTGGGGGCGGAGGGATACGGAATCCCCGATAGCGCCCCGCAGAGGGGGCCCCAGCACTGGGGGCGGAGGGATACGGAATCCCCGATGGCGCCCCGCAGAGGGGGCCCCAGCACTGGGGGCGGAGGGATACGGAATTCCCGATGGCGCCTCGCAGAGGGGGGCCCAGCACTGGGGGCGGAGGGATACGGAATCCCCGATGGCGCCCCGCAGAGGGGGGCCCAGCACTGAGGGCGGAGGGATACGGAATCCCCGATGGCGACCTGAACTGGGGGGGAGCAGGCGGAGGGATACAACCGCCCCAGCACGGGACTCACCTCACGAAGGGCTCCGCACGGCAGCCGGACAGCTCGACTTTACCCACCAGGGGCCCCCGCCCCTTGCGCCTGGCCCCGCCCCGCGAGAGGCCGTCCCGATACCCACCCTGTGTCCCTCGCTCGGGAAGGGGCAGGGAACGTGCGCATGGGCAGTGGGGTCTGCGGGCCCTGCCCCGAGGGACCCGAGCCCGGGGCCTGGCCCGGCCGAGGCGTGTCCGCGCAGGCAGAGCGAGAGCGAGAGCGGGGCCGGGGCCGGGGCCCGCGCTCGGCATGTTCGCACGGACTTAACAGCCCCTCCCTCGCCGCCCCGGCGCGCGCCCCGCGCAGATCGCCGCCAGCAAGGCGCACGAGCGCCCCTCCGCAGCGCGCGCCGGGACGCTGAGCGCTGCTCGCGGGTTTCCTGAGAGCCCCCCCCCCCAAAAAAAAAACGGTCCTTGCAGAGGGGCAGCGCGAGAGCGGCCTCGCGCTGCACTGCGAATAGTAGCGCGGCCGCTCTTCGTTTGTAAGCGCGCCGGGGGGGGGGGGTTCAGCAGCTGGACCCCGCTGGAAACGACGCTTAGAGAGGCTCAGGCAGCCTGAGACAGGGCTCCGGGGCCGGGATCTAATGCAGCTCTAGTGCCCCAGGTTGCCACAGACGCGTGGTCTTGCATTTAATTCAGGCCCATTATCAAGGCTGCGTCCCCACCCCGCTAGTCTTCAGGCAAAAGGTGCGCACGTTGCAAACCGCACTGGGCCTAGCTTTTCTGCCTTTTTTTTTTCAGAAGCAGCTTTTCCAACAGTTGGCCAGTCTACACTGAGCCAAATGTCGGAACAAAACCCCTTTTTCAGAGCAACTCTTCTTCCTCCTAAATGAGGGTTACAGAGAGCCAAAAGAGCACGGCTGCTCTTCCAAAAAAAAATTTCAGAAGAGCAGATGCTTCCCTGGACATGGCAGTTTTTCCAGGATAGCTCCATCTCAGAGAAACTCTCTAATGTGGACATAGCCTACATTAGTTCACTTGTTAGGGCCCAAGTACTATGAATGATAGGTGCCATGTAAATGCTTCCAAAAAACAGGCAGATTTCTTCCTCGGGAGTGGTATATAAAGTGTGATGGTAAAAAGAGCAGAGATGATATTTAAAGCCATTCCACCTCTCAGTACCTCTAGTACCGTCCATTATGAACCCAATAAAAGTTTAGCTTCGTAAAGTGAGTTGGGCTCCAAGGTTGAGTGTTGAGACCTTTGAAACTGATCACTCAAGTTGAAAATACAGTAGCATTCAACGTCTAGTACATGCTGTGTGTGTACACCATAACCCCAGGGCTTAAAGAGTAGGTGCAGCTGGTATCGACAAAAACAAATAAGAGGTTATGTAACTTGAATCAAAGTGAGTCTAAAGGCCAGGTTTGTTTCAAATTATGACTACCATTGAATAGATTACAGCTGAGCAGACACTTGGAACATAGGCAGTGTAATGCTCCATAAACCAATGCCAAGCTGAACTCCTCAGGAGGAGGAGGGGATTATTCAGAAGCAGCACAACAAAGCTCCAACTGGAGCATGGCACCGTAACCTGAGTACTGCACCAATAAGGAAACAAGCTGCAGCTTTAGATGTATTTTCACATACACACATTTGAGAGTGAACAGAACTGAACATGCTGAGTTTTGCTGTAGCTGAGTTCCTAATAGAGGTCTCCAGCCTATTTGTCTAAGAGAATGGGGACACAATTAGTACTAGAGCATGATGGTACAGGGATGTCCAAACATCTGTTTATTTTGCAGATCCTTGTCATCTGACACACCTTCTCTATGATGGCTCCCAATAAGGTTTTATTATCCTTGCAGTAGTTTTGCAAAGCAAGACAGTTCCTCTGTCCCTGCAATGTGATTAGGTGACTACATTGTAAATGCAAGGGGCTTGATCCTTTATTGCACAGACATCAAATACCTGCCAAGAATTTTGTTTCAATGGTGACAAGGTGCTTGTAGAATACTCCGAATACAAAAATGCTTCCGGGAAGGCAGTACTCATCCAAAAAGCCGCTTCAAGCGAACAGAAAGCCAGTTGTGGAATCCAATCTTGTTACAAACCAAGAGCAGTCTGTCTTTGATACCAATATCAAGGGGAGCTGCTCTGGAAGGTGCATGACTGTACTTTAAGAGAATTTCCCGGCTTGAGGAGGGGGGCCAAGGAAACCCCCAGCCTGCTTAGTGGCAGCCCGAGAAGGAGCCAGGCCAAGCATCTTCTGAATATTCTGTGGAAGTGAAAAACAGAGTGATGTTACAGTGGAGGGAGTGAAGGAAGCCAATCATAGGGTGAATCCTGGTTCCATTAGGCTAGTGGCAAACCTCTCAATTTCCAACTCCAAAGTTTTACAACTCAGTTTAGCCAGTGTATGTGTGATACACCTTGTATCCATGCAAAAGGGCCAGGAAGAAATGCAACCCAGAGAGATTAATTGATTATATGCATAATTCACAGTAATTAGAGGTGGACCCAAGCTTGAGTTTGTTTCCTAACCAACTCTCCCACAGTTGGAGTGGGTTCCAGTCTGCAGCTGCAATTTAATTCTATCTTCACCTACAGGGGCGGATATAGGGCAAGGCGAGCGGGGCGGCTGCCATGGGCCCCGCGCTTCAAGAAGCCCCGCGCATGCGCCATGGTGCCAACGCGCATGCGCTGTGTCAAAAGGGGGGCCCTGCAAAATTGTGCTGCCATGGGTCCCGCAAAATCCTCATCCGCCCCTGTTCACCTACTAAGTCAAAGACAATGGACAGGTAATAAGAGTTCTTGGTGCAGGCAACAGCCTTTGGCTATATTGTTTTCTTTAAGATGGTCACGTTAGATGCATATGAATTGTAGGTGAAATGCAAATATAATAGCAGCTTCCTGTCTTCTGCTCACAGGCAGAAAAACTAGGAGCAGCGCTCTGCTGTTTTCACACATTCCAAAAACCACTGTCAAGGGAGGCTGTAATCAGAACCCAAGGATCTGCAAACAAGACAGGAAGGATCTCACACAATACAATCAGAACTGGGTGGCCCACCTGGCAACCAGAAGAATTGCTGAATTCCTGCCAAAGTAGAGCTGATTTCTATGCTAATGATGTAGATGGAAACAGTATTTTCTCTCCTAAGACACACATGGTACAATAATGAATACCTATCAACAACAAAAATAAGTTTGTGCAGTTGACCTCTTCTCTGCCTTTGTCCAATTGTTAGATTTTCAAATGTTGGAGCAGTGTTTTAACGGATCACACTAGTGTTATTGAAACATTAAGACTGAGAAAAAAATAACCAAGCATTTGATTCAGGCAAGTCACCTCTCAAGAAACATGTTGGAGTCACTGTGGACAGTTCTCTAAAAATCACAGAACACTAGAACTGGTAGGGACCTTGAGAAGTCATCGAGTTCAGTCCCCTGCCCTCATGGCAAGACCCAATACCATCTACAGTCCAGTGGTTCACAGACTTTTTAGCATCATGCCCCCTTTTAAGAGCAGAGCAGGTATTGCCCTTTTAAGGCAGACATTTTGAAGTCTGCCCAGGATGCTCCATCCTCCCCCAGGCCCCAGCTAGACCAAGCTGCACATGTTCCAGTGGACACCAGAGCCAGGAAAAACAGAAAATACTGGACATTTCACATGGTAATTTCTGAATTTTACTGGATGGACCGAGGTCTTTCTTGGGGGGGAATTGAAGGGGGAGGCTGGGTCGCCTCGCATCTGCCCTGGAATTTCTTCACACCCCCCAGTTTGGGAACCTATGATCTAGACCATCCCTGATAGAGGTCTATCTAACCTGCTCTTAAATATCTCCAGAGATGGAGATTCTACAGCCTCCCTAAGCAACTTTCCAGTGTTTAACCAGATAATCTGCTTAACGTGCAGCAACAGTCAAAAAAGCAAACAACGTTAGGAATCATTGGGAAAGGGATAGATAAGACAGAAAATATCACTTCTCACATTGCATGCAGTTCTAGTCATGCCACCTCAAAAAGGATACATTAGGATATATTAGAGAAAGAACAGAGAAGGGCAACAAAAAGGATTAATTAGGTATATGGTACTGCTTCCTTCTGAGGATGGATAAAAAAAACTGGGTCTGTTCAAATTAGAAGATGACTAAGGGGGATAGGATATGAGAAATATAAAATCATGAATATAGATAATGTGTGGAACTCATTGCCAGACCTTGAAGGCCAAAGGATAACTGGGTTCAAAAAAGAATTAGGTAAGGTTTTGGTGGATAGGTCCATCAAAGGCTATTTGGCAAGTCTGGTCAGGGACTTAACCTCACACTTCAGGTGTCTTAAAACCCACCAGAAGCTGGAACTGGGCAAAAGGGGATGGATCATTTGATAAATTGCCCTGTTCTGTTCATTCTCACTGAAGGCTCTAGTTTCAGCTCATTAAGAGACAGGATACAGTGTTAGATGGACCAGTGGGGTCTGACCCAGTATGGCCATTCTTTTGATTTGCTGATGTGTTGAGCACTCACAGCTGAACTGAAGTAAATGGGAGCTGTGCTCTGAACATACGAAGCACTATACTGTTAAGTACTTTGCACATCAGGTCCTCAGCATCTCAAACTGGACACCTGAGTTTGGTCCACACTTTTGATTTTAAATCTTTGAGCCTCAGTTGTCCATCTGTAAAAGGGGACTAATACCCCCTCATCTCAGAGATGTGTTGTGAAAATAAGATCAGGAATGTTTATTAAACACACAGCTAGTGTAGTGCCGAGCATGACAGAAAAGCCCCTGAGAAGATTAACAGTTCCGTCATTAGAGGAGGGTTTGACTAGTGAGAGTAACCAAGGTCAGAGACTGTTGTGTACTGGGTTGTAGATATAGATCTTGTTGTTATAGTAACTGAGTTAGGTCACTGGGGTCAGCCCAGCTGGTTTGGGCTGGTTCAAGTTAGTTCTGTGATATCCAACAACAAAAAATGGACACTTGCAACTATTCAAGCTCTCTGTTTCCACTGATTGCTTCCTATACTGTGGAACTCCACACGATGTAACAGAGGCCACACACTGAATGAGGAGGAGAAAACACAGTGATGAAGTGAACTCTCCATCCTGTGCACTGAATGAGGCAGAGTCCTGTAGAAAAAATAACGTGGTCATTTGATTAAAGGCTGTATCATAATGCATATGCACAAGTGACCTTAATTCTGGCATTTCCTAACTTCTAAGTGCTTTGATTAGCAACTTTAATAATGCTCTTTTAACACAAAGCCTGTGTGTAATATCCTGGATTTTAAAAAAGCAAACTGGAAAAAAAAAACAAATTCCATCCTGCATCATTATATTGATGCCCACATGGCTCATCAGCAAAGCTGAAATTTTACATCCAACCCACACTTCTGCCACTTGCACTACCAGGGATAACCGACAGCATGGCAAATTCAGCCCAAAGGTTTAAAGCTTGGCAACGTTGGGAAACTAACATAGCAGGGCACAGACTGTCCAATAAGTTCTTGGACTGCATTGAAGACAACTTTTTATTTCAGAAGGTTGAAAAAACAACTAAGGGGGAAGCTGTTCTAGATTTGATTTTAACAAATAGGGAGGAGCTGGTTGAGAATTTGAAAGTGGGAGAGAGCTTGGGTGAAAGTGATCACATGAAATCATAGAGTTAACGATTCTAAGGAATGGTAGAAGGGAGCACAGCAAAATAAAGACACTGGATTTCAGGAAGGCAAATTTTGGTAAGCTTAGAAAGCCTGTAGGTAAGGTCCCATGGGAAGCAAGACTAAGGGGAAAAACAACTGAAGAGAGTTGGCAGTTTTTCAAAGGGACATTATTAAGGGCCCAAAAGCAAGCTATTCCACTGCATAGGTAAGATAGAAAGTATGGAAAAAGACCAGATCTTGCATGATCTTTATTTAAAAAAAAAAAAAAAGGTCATAAAAAGTGGAAACTAGGACAAACTACAAAGGATGAATATAGGCAAACAATGCAGGTATGCAGGGGCAATATTAGAAAGGCAAAGGCACAAAACAAGCTCAAACTAGCTACAGACATAAAGGGAAATAAGAAGACATTCTATAAATATATTAGAAGCAAGAGGAAGACTAAGGACAGGGTAGGCCCACTGATCAGTGAGGCGGGAGAAACAACAAGAAGAAACTTGGAAATGGCAGAGGTGTTTAATGACTTCTTTGTTTCGGTCTTCACCAAGAAGTCTGATGAAGAAGGAATGCCTAACATAGTGAATACTAGTGGGAAAGGGGTAAGTTTCGAAGATAAAGTAAAAAAAGAACAAGTTAAAATCACTTAGGAAAGTTAGATGTATGCAAGTCACCAGGGTCTGATGAAATACATTCTAGAATAACACCGCTATCAGCTCCTTGAGTATCTGAGCCTTTAGCCATCATCTTTGAAAAATCATGGAAGACAGGAGAGATTCCAGAAGACTTGAAAAGGGCAAATCTAGTGCCCATCTATAAATAGGGAAATAAGAACAACCCAGGAAACTACAGATCAGTCAATTTAAGCTCTGTACCAGGAAAGATAATGGAGCAAGTAATTAAGGAATTCATCTGCAAACACCTGAAAGATAATAAGGTGATAGGTAAGAGCCAGCATTGATTTGTAAAGAATAAATCATGTCAAATCAATCTGATAGCTTTCTATGATAGGATAACAAGTCTTGTTGATGAGGGAGAGGCATTGGACATGGTATACCTAGACTTTAGTAAGGCATTTGATAGGTCTCGCATGATCTTCTTATCAATAAACTAGGCAAATACAACTTAGATGGGGTTATTATAAGGTGGGTGCATAACTGGCTGGATAACAGTTCTCAGAGTAGTTATTAATGGTTCACAATCATACTGGAAGGGCATAAGTGGGGTTCTGCAGGGTCTGTTTTGGGAACAGTTCTATTCAATATCTTCATCAACAATTTAGATATTGGCATAGAGAGTACGCCTATTAAGTTTGCAGAGGATACGAAGCTGGGAGGGGTTGCAACTGCCTTGGAGGCTAGGGTCATAATTCAAAATGATCTGGACAAACTGGAGAAATGGTCTCAGGTAAATAGGATGAAGTTTAATGACAAAAAATTCAAAGTACTACACTTAGGAAGGAACAATCTGTTTCACACATACAGAATGGGAAGCAACTGTCTAGGAAAGAGTCCTGCAGAAAAGGGATCTAGGGGTCATAGTGGCCCACAAGCTCAATATGAGTCAACAATGTGATACTGTTGCAAAAAAAGCAAACATGATTCTGGGATGCATTAACAGAAGTGTTGTGAGCAAGACACAAGAAGTCATTCTTCTGCTCTACTCTGCGCTGATTAGGCATCAATTAGAGTATTGTGTCCAGTTCTGGGCACCACATTTCAAGAAAGAGGTGGAGAAATTGGAGGAGGTCCAGAGAAGAGCAACAAGAATGATTAAAGATCTAGAGAACATGACCTATGAAGGAAGACTGAAAGAATTGGTCTTGTTTAGTTTGGAAAGGAGAAGACTGAGAGGGGAGATGATCGCAGTTTTCAGGTATCTAAAAGGGTGTCACAAGGAGGAGGGAAAAAATTGTTCTCCTTAGCCTCTGAGGCTAGGACAAGAAGCAATGGGCTTAAACTGTAGCAAGGGAGGTTTAGGTTGGACATTATAAAAAACTTCCTGTCAGGATGGTTAAACACTGGAATAAGTTGCCTAGGGAGGTTGCGGAACCTCCATCACTGGAGATATTTAAGAGCAGTTTGGACAGACATCTATCAGGGATGATCTTGGTCCTGCTGTGAGGGCAGGGGTCTGGACTCGACCTCTCAAGGTTCCCTTCCAGTTGTCGTGTTCTATGATTCTAAGGTTATGAATAACTGAAAACAGGCCCTTAAAACAGGAAATGGTGATGAACCTTAATAAAAGGGGATGCCTCCATCCCATTTGTGATGATATACAGGTACACTATAGTTTAATAAAAACGTTAAACACAGCAGAAAGCCTCTAAGTAAATTGAAAGCTCTTACTACACCTTCCTACTTATGGGATAGTTGCTAGACAAGAAACACTAGGAGATGTATATATAACAAATTTTTTTTTGCTGTGGGAGTCTCCATTTTGTGTCTCTTGTCCTAGGACTTTGCTGCAGATATTAGGGAACAGCTATGCAAAAGGGACTTGACTGACCAGTAGGGGGTACTATAGTATCAGGAGTGAGGCGCACCAATAGAACAGAGTATAGTAGGTCAAGGCCAAAGAGCAAGGGGAAGCTTGCACTGTGTCCTTTCAATTCTTGTGCCATCACTCAGCCCCATATGTTCTACCTGCTCAGACAGGCTCTCATAATCCCTCCTCCCACCAGGGAGATCTAAGTAGCAAATGGACAAGTTGACTTGAATAGCCATTCAAACTATAGCAAATCCGAATCTCTGGCCAGCCTTTCTTCTCCCACAGTCATTATGGAAGGCTGCACCATTGTGTGTTCCCACAGCATGATGCACACTTCTCTGGGAAAGTGATGGTAACAGCCACCAATGGGAGTGGAAGAAGGCAGCAGCAGGGGAGCAAGAATATTTGTACCACACAATAGTCCCGCCCCCCCTCACAGGATCTGTTTTTTTAGTCCCGCCCCCCTCACCGGATCTGTTTTTTTGCTGTCTTCCTACCCCACAATCAGTGCAGGGAGAACAGATAACAGTTTCACACAGAAATGGTTAAGTGCCCTAGGGGAAGAAGAGTCAGAAACCACTGCCCTACCCCAGCACAATCAGGACAGTTTGGCTCCCTGTCCTGTCTGTAAAGGGAAATTGCTGGCCCCCTCTCCCAACAGGAGCACATCTTGAGCAGAAGAAGGGGACAGGTCTACCATTCAAGCAAGTGTGAAAAGGAAACTAAACACTGGCAAGCGTCTATGCAATAAAGGTTTATTACCGGACGAACAGGACAGTTGAAGGCTGTTAGTGCACTAACTGCAGGAGGGGCCGAGGATGTAACTGACTTTCTACATCACACCCAATTCAGCAGCAGACTTCCCCAGCTGAAACCCAGCCGCTCACTGGCCTGTAGAAAACCTCCCCCAGCAGCACTCTCTCCAAACAGGAAGGCACAAGGAACTACCGAACAGGATTTACGTGCAGGGGGAGATGGGAATAACGCAGAGGAAGTTACTCACGGCAAACTAGATATTTCGGGAGATACTGGTAACAGGCAAAAAGCAGTTGAGCTTTTCTCAACACCGTGGTGGCTCAGGATTATGAGCCTGGGTGAAGAGTTGCTGTGCTACCTCTCCCCATCCCCATAGGCAAGGTCTGTTTAAATCAGTGGTCACTCCCCCTAGTTAGTCCTCTCCTCCCACCAAACAGACAGACATGCACACTCTGAATTCAGGCTCTGCCTCCATTCAATGAGTTCTGGGGATCCTCTGCTACACCCCTCCCCTCAAATGCTGGGATCTTCCCCTCCTGCTATTTAATTCCAGGACCCCTCTTCTCTGCAGCACTCCGTTGCCCCCATGGACTACACAGGGGTTCCTACACCTTCCAATTTCATGACAGCCAGTTTAAACTATACCTTAGAGCACTGGTTCTCAATCAGGGTCCAGGCCTCCTGGGGAACTGCAAGCAGGCTTCTGAGGATCTGCCAAGCAGGGCCAGTGTTAGGCTCACTGGGGCCCAGGGCAGAAAGCCAAAGTACCTCTGCATGGGGCTGAAGCCCAAGCCCCCGAGTCCCATCACTTGAGCTGAAGCAGAAGTTTGAGCAACTCAGTATTGTGGGGCCACATGTGGTATGGGACTCCAGGCAACTGACCTGCTTGGTAACCCCTAATGCTGATCCTGGGATTTATATGCAAAAGAAGTGTCATTGTGCCACAAGTGAGCTGTAGAGTTGTAACAGCATATTGGGAAAGCCCCAGAAAGAAAAAAGTTGAGAACCCCTGGCTTAGAAGCAAAATATTTGAGTATAGAAGGAAGAGCTGCCTCGTAACGTAGTGCTGGGAGTACAACGCATGTCAGTTCTACAGGTTTAAAAAAAAAAAAAAAGTTAAACTAGTGAGGCATCAGCATATGAAACAGCACAGCTGAAATAGCCTTCCCAAAGCAATGCTGCTACTTCCCCACCCCAGAGCCTTAGCAGGGACTCCCCGGCACAAGTAAAAACCCTTCCTGGAATTTCCTCTTGAAGGCTTCTTGGCCTGAACAAGCCAAATACTAGTAGCAAAACCCAAAGTGCTTATGTCTAGCCATTCGTTTGGTGCTGCTTCCAGTCTGTTTCATCACAGGAGACAGCAGGAAACAGCCAAAACAGGAATTTACCTTGGGATTTTTCTCTTTAAACATGTAAAAAAGCCACTAGGCCAATTCAGTGGCTGAAAAATGCCAAATATCCAACTGGAGCGGTGAAAACATGCAGCAGCCAGCACAATCCGAGTTTCACTCTCTCTGCACATGGCCTTTCAGGAGTGCAAAAGAGTCTACTGGTATCAGAACAGAAAGGCATGGAACCCCACTGGAACACACTGGTGGCAAGGAGAGTTTCCCCAGGGGACTGCAAGGCTCTGGCTAGTCATTGCGGGGCAGACACTGCAGAACACACAAAAAGCCTCCCAGTGCATGACACAGAATCCACAAACAAGACAACAGCACTGCACCTACTAGCCTAGACCCAGGCCAGGGAAACCGCACTGAGCACCTGCTGTGCTGACAGCATTTAATAAGACGTCAGTGGAGTTGATGGCTGTTTGCTAATTTGTTTGCCTTGTTCCTTCACACAAGACTGGACAGAGCGCTGATTTAATGCAGGACCCTGCTGTGGAAGGAGGGAGAGAATTGGTTTGATCCATTAATATGCTCTTATTTGGGGGTATAGGAGCTGTCACTCTATTACTGAGACACTTCACCAAGCCCATCCTGACCCCTCTGTTAAAGCTGGCTCAACATCAATTTCCTCTGCTGACCTGCTGTAAGAGTTTCTAAGTCCCTTGGCACCTCCAGAGGAAAAGCATCAGAGATCTGCGAGTCAAGGAGAAATAAGCAGCAAGCATTCAGGAAGAGAACCAAGAAAAAGGAAAGATAAAAATAGAGAACCAGCTAAGCGCATCAACATTAACCCAACTTCCAGCATCTATTAGCCTCTCCCCACTCCCTGGGGGAAATTCAACAAGCGGAACACTCTGTCAGCAGCACTCAAGTCCCACTGGTCCTCCCCAACACAGACTGACACTCCATCCCACCTAGTCACATGCTAATAGCAGCTCTACTGTCAGTTAAACAGCTCCTTCACCGTTAACCCTGCTTTAGCACAGTGCAGCTGGTAAAATGATGGCATCACTGGTTGGGCAAGGCACCTATCCCTAACTGCAAAGAAGCTTCCCATTTTCAAGGACAGCGCTTCTTACTTGCAGCAGAAGGGCCTCTGTATGGGTCACAGTCTACTACGGTGGTAAATTCTTAACCGTGTTCCCTAAAATGGCCTTGCACTGTGTCACACCAGACCCCCGTTGTATAAATTACTCTATCCACTGGTGATCAGGAACAGAGAATACTCTGAAGGGAAAACTATTCGAGAGAGAGAGAGAGAGAGAGAGAGAGAGAGACATGTGTTGAGCAGGCAAGGGGAGGGAAGAGAATAAGGCGCTTGAGAAAAATGCAGACTGCTTCCACAGCAGATTTTTTGGATGCAGATTGAGCCTTTTGGAGTACCAAGGCAGCTTACGTTAGGGCTATTCTACACTGCACCCAGGAATGAGCCTCCGAGCCTGGGTCCACAGAGTTGAGACAATGTTCTCAAAATAGTGTGTGCTTTGATGAGCTTAACGTGTCGAGCCCACCTCCACTGGCTTCAGAACTGGAGCCATCATCATCTACTGGCCTCATCTGAATGTTCTGGAGCAACCCTGTTGACTTTTGCCATGTCTCCTTCATGGGCTGAGATAAGACCTCATATAAAGTGAGACTTTTCTGCACTTTTCCTTTGACAGCTAAGCCTACGGGAACCAAAGGCTAATCTGAAAGCTTTGAACAAAGGCAGACTACGTGTGATAAATTGGTAACTGGGTGCATGCTACTACTTACTGGGTGGCAGATCAATGCCTGCTCCATTCTCCACCCATAGGAAGCAGCACAGCACTCACCTGCCGGATAGACATGGTACAGAGAATGTAGAGGAAGATGAAGGAGCAGTCAGTGTAATCCTCCCCCAGCAGGTTGCGGTGAGACAGGCCCTGGATGTAGGAGAGGGGAATAAAAGGAAGTTTTGCCACCACTCGGCCGTCAAATCTGGAGGGGAAAAAAAAAAAAAAAATAGATGACTTAGCGTGAGAAGCCGAATAAGCACCCAGCACAGAGAAGTGGTACTCAGCCTGGATTGCAGAAAAACAGATGTAAGGGTTTACAATCAATCAATCAAACAGGCCTCCAAGAGGACAAAGCCCGATACAAGAGCAAGTCAAAAACCTAGAAAAGTCACATTGCTTCACCTTCATGTGCACAAAACCAGAGAGACTAATATACGTACACACCTGCCATCCTCACACCACCACATCACAACGGCCAGTCATCCACTGGCTGCACTGTGCAGGCCTCCCTCATCACATGCTGTGCAATGACAAGGCGTCCCTCCTGGAGGCCAACCTATCAGGGATTAATGGTTGGATAAATTGCTGACAAAGGTTTGTGGGATACAGACTAGGAACTTCCTAATCAACATCCTCAAGTTCTGACACCTGCTTTTTAAAAGCCAGATCAGACATAGGCTTTTCCATGTAACACTCAATTATCCTCCTGTTACTTTACCCCTGCTCCTCTCTCAGCCCTACAGTTACTTTATGTAGACTGGTGGATTTATATACTAGAGGGGTGTGCATAGAAAACAAACTGAAGCCCAACTCTGTTTTTTCAATCTGCTGCATTTATCAGTAATCAAAAGGGATGTGGGCACCTGCCCTGGAAAGATTCCTTTTAATACAATATTCTCTCTCTGCATTCACTCTTCAGAGCAGGGGCGTTAGATATTCAAAAGGTACTTGTGCAGCTCTAGGAGGCGGGAAGCATTCAGTACTACATTCTAGAGCTGGAGTGATGGTGTGAATTTGAGCAGACTAGAAGAGATTCAGCTTCACAAACCAGACCACCAATATGACCCTTTGAAGCAGTGCATGTACCATGCTGCATCAGCGTGCACTCAGAGCGTGAAGTTATTTTTTCCTCAAGTGCTGATTTTCTAACAGGTGTTTCTGGTTTCAAAAGCTTCTAAATGAGCATTCTTTCCTGTGGAAAGGCATTCCCACAGAGCTATGGCTCTACCATGTGCCGACTTCGCTTACACCTCACAAGCAGTTTGGCAGAAGGGCTAGGAACGGATGTTTGCCTCCTTGTACCATCCCCAGTATTTTAGGAGTCTGTGTTATTCCTGCTGTGGGGACATAAGAGTAGCTCAGAGGTGATACCTTGAGGTACCTACCTTCTCTTCTGGCAGGTAACCTAGGTTTTAAGGCACATGTTCTTTTAGGGAATTCTTTGGCAGAGCTGGGTGAGATTCAGGACTAATGGGAAAAGGTGTTCATGTCTGGAGAGTACCAAGAGGCACAGCAGGTAACTTCCCTCACCAGACACCCCTATCTGCCTGATTTTCAATCAAGAATTCACCTGCAGATTGCCCTAGCAGACATACCTTCTCCATGGAGCCTACCAACTTACAAAGAGATTATCCTGAATAGATCATCTGGATCCTCAACCTGGCTTTCTGCTTTTAGTAGTCAAGCCAGCCTTCTTGCATTTGTCCCTCCCATCCCTGAACTGTAGAATCATAGAAGATGATTGGAAGAGACCTCAGAAGGCCATCTAGTACAACCCCCAAACTGTGTATTACAGCTCCAATTTTCAACAAGAAAAAAGCTGAGAGAAACTACATTCACCCTTTCCAAAATACATCAAGTGTCATTGTCCCCCAGGGACTCATTCAGCCTTTAAATTTTATGTAAGCATGATGGCAGATTTGGGACTTGGGGAAGGACCAGAAAATGGCTTTATGGTCAAATTCAGAGAGGGTGTCCCACATAAAGAGCTGCACAGAAGAAACTGTGAAGATTATTATGAGAGAGGTAGACAAATAAGGAGCTGAGGCTGGCATTACTGGTGATGGGGAGGTGATAACACAACAGCAGATAGGGATAGATTTGTGAATGATCAATTAAATTTGAGACACATTCCACAAATCCAGAGACCAACAATCAAACTAGAACATAGGACTAGTCATGATTGCTGTGGACTGAAATCCTCCAGCATTTTTGTGTGTGTGTGTTTGGGGGGGGGGGGGGGGGGGGATTTTGTAGCTCTCCAGTGATTGCTCTAGTATTACATTCTTAAAGACAAAGAAAATATTCTGGCGGTACTACATGAAAAGTAGAGCTTATAGAAACATCCTAGTCAAGTCCAAAATCTTTTTTTATTTTTTTTTTGGCGTCTCAGCTTTGGGGGGAAAAGCCAGTACCGTTTTTAGAAAGCAACGAAGCAGCCAACGCAGAGGTGACAGAAAGGTCTTGAGACTGCAGAAGACTGCCTGAGCTCCACACAGCTATTTTGGATTAGCCAGATTTTCATCCTGGCCATATATTGCAGAACAGCGGGCACGTTCAGTTGTGGCTAAAATGCAGGCAGGAGAATCCCTGCACGCAATGCTCCATGCCAAGCGCTGTGACATGCAGAGTCGCAGGCTGCAACTCCCTATCAAAAAGGAATAGAGCTACAGTTTGATCCATTTTACACACGTTAGGTGCAGCTCTCAACGGAACCCCATGAACATCAGAAGAATGAGTCCAAGTGGCAAGGGAGAGAGGGCATGGATGGGATACATTCACTTGGAAGACTCTGGCAGCGGGGGAGAGAAGAGCCAGACACAGCTGATACTTACATGGAGTTGAACATGCCCATGAGGGCAGTGAAGCAAAAGCCAATTGCAAACATGGACTTCATTCGAACCTGCAATCAGAGAGGTCAGAGAGGTTCATTATTGACAGCTAATGCAGAAAGAAGCCATTAGATCTTACTGTGAGTCCATCTGTTCAAGAACTCCTCCTAAACTGTCAGAACTAGGATGACCAAATTTGATATGCAGCTTCCTCTTATTAGAACTTAAAGCAAGTTCAGAGTTTGGTTGTGCCAGGATAATGGGATGTGGGTGGAACTCAATTGTTTCTCATAAAATGAAAAGGAAAGGGACTGGCAGAAGGCAGGTATGCTGCAGAATGACCATAGAGGGACAACAAGGGTCCAGAGATGGGGACTGGGCCAGCAGGGGTGGAGAAAGGGACAGCTCTCTACTTTCTATTTCAGAGTGTTTGTCTGTTTGCGTGTCTATCTGCATGTCTGTCCCCCAGCCAGGGGACATGCACCCCTCCCCCAGCTGTGCCCGCTGGAGTGCAGCACTGGCTACAAGCTGGCCACACTCTGCTGAAGTGAGAGAGGGCTAGGATTGTCCTCTCTTTCCGTGGCAGCCTGCATACTGAACCCTTCATTCCCAGCCCCACCCCAGAGCAACGATTTAAAGGAAGAAAAACAATACTTATTTGAGGTAAGGACCCAAGCAATGCCAGATACATTTTCCAGCTAAAAATGAAGACAAGTCCCGCAGTTAGGGCTTAGAGGCTTTAACACTGAATACAGAGGGTGTGCAGCAGCCTCAGGATCAAAAGAGAAGGCAACCTTGCCGCTTACTCTCTCAGCTTGTAGGAGAGGAGACCAGGCCAAAAAACAAAAAAAAAAATCTTAAGAGGGGCTGAAGAACGACAAATACTGAAACAGCCATGAGTGGCACAACGGGTGCGAAGAGCTTGTGGAGGAAAAGGATTGCTCGAGGCTGTCCTGTTAACCAAGAGGTGACGACGCATACAGAAAGGAAGTCCCCAGGAACCATAAGGAGGGAAGGGAAATGACAAATGCAGTCAGCTCACTAGGACAATGGAGAGTGAGGGGGAATGAGAATTAAAGAAGCTATGCGTGAAGAGAAGGGGACACTGAGTGTAGAACTCGGTGAGCCACACTGCAGCTTGCAGATGTCAAAGGTGTAGCCCATGAAGACAAGTGAATATGAGCACCTACTCGCTCTGTTTTAGAGCCTTAGACGTTAAGGGTGACCCTGTACCTCCTGGAGAGCTCAAGATTGAGCCCTTCACTAGTGTGGGCATTGCCCCTAATTTACAGCATTCTTACCATTGACAGGTCCCTGTTGTTGTTCTTCAGCTTCTCTTCTTGCCTCTCTGTAAAGTGGTGAAGAACACAGACGTTATTCCAATCCAGGCACCAGAATGATTTCACTTCCTTGTTAGCCAAACCAGTAAGAGTTCCAAGAGAGACACCAGCTCTGTATGCCAGACATTAGTGTGAAAAATGGCACACGGCCAACTGTCCTTGAATCACACAGCAGAACAATTATGAGAGGTTTGTCAACATTCAATGCACAATATGCCAAGATTGCCAGCTCCGAAAATGTACATGGCAACTGGAAAATCAAATTTAAAAAAAATCAGACAGTGCCAGCATATTGTATACTGAAGTAGTGTTGCTCTGAGAACGTTATTTGCACATCTAACCTTATTAGCTGTGTGGATATGCTGCACTATATACATTAGCTCATCCTTCGTTACAGAGCTGTCCACAGGGATTCCAAGGTCAGATCACCAAGGCTGCACTTACAGTAGGATGAAAATCCTAACGTTTCAGACTTCAAAAGCATCTAAGGAACAATTTGTACAAAAATTGAATTTTCTCTGCTATATTTAAGTAAAATATGCACTAGCTTTCTGCACAGACCACTTTAAAATACTCTTCTCTGAAGCATTACACTGTACGCCCTCCCATGTCAGTCATCACAAACTCCAAGTTTCACGTATCCTGATAACGTCTCACACAAAGGCCACTCCAAATTTTTTTTAAGTTAGTCATTTTTATTTCCCTGATTCAGGAGTGCTCTTTTGTGCTATGCCATGGTTAGCCACTGGAGCGGTCACGTTTCAACCGCTATTTGCACTGCCCCTACTTTGCCAGACCCAGAGACAACCTGGGAAAGCCAGGATAGGGGGTCGAATAGGAATGTGGAAAACCAAGAGATATGGACGAGGGAATGTGAACAAAGCCTGCGGTAGTCTGTGGCAATGCAGGGGTTGCAGAGTCCTGCATCTCTGTAACAGGGTATTAACACAACAGGTGGACCCCAAACACTGTTGCTGTGAGACTGCAGCACCCGGAAGGTCTGTCAAGCCCCAAAGTCATAAGCAGCTGGCTATAGGGGGTTACAATAGGAAATGTTAGGTGAAGCAGAAGTAACATATCTCATCTCTCCCCCTTGTGTCCAGTTGCTAATAATTAATCTTAACAGTATCACATTTTTAAACTAATTTTTACATCAAAACAAACCACTAGTGTCTACTCTGGCTCTTTGTCAATAACAAGAGGAATGTGAGTCTTCATAGGGGTGGAAATTTTTGGTCACCAAAACTGGAAACAAAACAGAGAGTATACACACTGCAATGTGACTTTTGTGAGGGGAAAATGCCCAAACAGCAGTTTTTTTATGACAAACTTTGGTAGCGTAGACAAGGCCCAAGGGAAACCGCATCTGTAAATGTGGGATTGACACTTCACTAGCTCAAAAGGGCATTGTGAAAATAATTTCATTGGTGTTGGTGAAGCACTCATACTTCAGTGAATAGATGAGAAGTCCAAAGGGAAATAAGGCATTCCTTGGCCACAGCAGGGTTTGGATACAAGCTGTAAATAAGGTCTAAGTCCACACTAATTAATGAGGATAAGAAGGAACAGCAAAAAGCTTCTTCATTCACTATGCACTTCCATCCTACGCTCTGAATGAGCCAGAGATTCTCTGGGATACAGATATGTCATTGTGTAATTAAGGCCTGTACCATAATGCACAAGGGGAAGGAATTAAGGTTCTAAACCTGGGAGAAGTCCAGAGATCCCAAGTTTGATATCTAGGAAAAGCTCTTAAATGATTTAAGCAGAGGTTTTATAGCTATTCTGAGCCTTGCACAGAACTGACTGTAACAAAGACACCTGCTTTTATAGGAAAAAGGACAAAAACACAGTCCAAATAAGTTTTGTATTTGTCTAGAACATTACAGATAAAAGTTCTCCTTAACTCAACTGGCTGTTCTGCATCACTCACTCACGCCTTTAACATTTGTGAGTAATGCAGCTAACCTACGCCCATACGCATTTCTTCTCCTAGAGCCTCAGACAAAAGATGTTGAGATGGTGTTGAGTATACATCGGTAATTTAAGGGAAAAGACACATTAAATGAATGTTGTAATTATTCCACAACCAAATGCTACAAACACAGCTGAGACCAAGTCTGAAAGAAAGCTGAACACATACGGCTATAAAGATGCAGTTATTACAAACATCCTTGACTCCAATCTACAGTGATGCTATGAAGAAAAAAAGAAAAAAAAAAATCTAACCTCTAAAAAGATAGGGACCACAAGCACTAACACACATTACAGCAATCCCACAGTTATTGCACGTTGATAATGCACTACAGCAATGAGCTCTCAGAGACAGCATCTGAGAACAGTTAAGACTAAAATATTCCTTGGTCTGGGTCCATGTGAACCAATCCTGCTTAGGCAGCAGTATACTTTGGAAATCCAATGCCACTGGGTTTGCCTAAGGTCAACCTAAAATGGAAAAGGCTAGTTCCCCTGAAAGATGTTTCCATAGGGAAAAAGAGAAAGTCACATTTTAGCTATCCCATCAAGAACCAAGTCTCCTTCCATTCCTAAATAAAGCATTACGGTTTTAACCGTCAGGGGAAGAGGAAAGGAAAAGGAAAAAAGTCACCTCCAGCAGCTTTTCTTCACAGCTTCCCCCTCACTTCTGGAGCATCACATCTCCCCTCCCCAAATCTTACCTATTTTCTTTTTTTGCTGTCGTCCTGCTGATTCAGTTATCGTTTCCTTCTTCTTTTCTACTGCAAAGGGCAAAGACAACACTGAATCACTTTCTCCGCTGTTTGTATGAATTATACTACAAAACCCTTCTCCTCCCTCGTATACCCAAAGTCTTCATGCAAACGGGCAAGAAAATGCAGAAAACAAGATAGAGATATATGTCTATGATATAAGTTCAATGTCACAACCTGACAGAGGAGAACTGGTATAAATGTTTTCAAGACCAGGAATCTGAGTTTTTCAGGCCTAAATGAGGAAAAGAACAATTTCAATCCCTATCAAGAGCTAGAATTTTAAAGCCTGCCGAAGGTGATTCAAGGAGCCAGAATATCATTTTATCATTTAACAGCTCTTACTTGATTTGCCATTATGAATTCTAGACAGTACTTGCAATTCAGCAAGTGTGATGAAATGAGCTTTATGGGAAACTATGACCTAGCTATCTGCAAGTGGGATGCAGAACACAGAAAGGCCTCTGTTCTGTTCCATGGAGAATGCCTGCCTGTGCAGAAGAGACAGAAGTGCTGTCCTAGCAGTCTGGCACAAGCAGATCCATTCTTGCTGCCCATCCAATCAGGGCTGAAATAATTTTTATCTTCAAAATATTGAAAGTACGCATCAAGTTCAAACCTAGTTACCAAAGCTACCAGAAAACCAAATAAGACAACCAATCTAGACTGCAGACATTCCACAAATGGCTAGAAGCAAAGCCAACAGATATTCACAAGCTAGACTGCTGCTGACCTGCTGATACTGTGATCCAGCAAATTTGCTTTTCAATCTGCAAATGGAATCACCTCCATGAGCAGAGAAATTTTTTGACTGATGTTCTCAGAAAGGGAAAGCCAAGTTTTAGTTTCAGGTTTGTATAGCCAATACCACAATATGAAAATAGGATAATAAATGTTATAAGTACGGTTAGGATACGCAATATTGATAGCTTCCCCCTCTCCTCCCAACAGCACATCTGTATCGTATCTACTTTATAAACAAACCCATTTTCAGTCCCGTTTCCCAGAGTCAGCAGTGCAGAGTTCCGTCTCACATATTAGTACATCAGTTTGGTTTTAATGGAAGAATTTGTATTCCTGGCAAGGACCACAGTTCTCTGTAAGGAGCATGCTTGTGTGGCTGCGCACAAAGGTGTAAAAGGATGTGCACTTAGTGGTGTGCAGATTGGCTCCATTAATTAGGTGCGTCCTGGACCTTGGAGAGGACTTGGAGGAAGGTGAGATGGGGGGCAAAATATGGGGTTGGGGTAGGTGGGGGACAAGGAGTATGGGGCATCTTGACTCCCAGCAGAGCTTTGGCGGCAACCAAGACAGGAAAGAGAGTCGGACTCTCACAGCATAGCAGTCTCAGTTGGGGTGCCACTGCCGAGAAGAGAGAACTCACTCCCAGCCCCAGGCTGGGCTGGCGGAAGCAGGCTGCACAGAGGTGAGGGGGATGAGGTGGGTATGGGGGAGTTTAGGGTGTCCCAATTTTTTACAGGTCTCTGTTGCACTTGCATATCATGGAGCCTATATGCTCAATTAAAATACCCGTAATCAACTATCTGGCATCTTACTTCCCTTTGTATTTTCAAGTGTTGCCAGTAGCTTATTTGTTTGTGGCTTTGTTTGCTGTCTACATTGCTTTATTACTTATTTGTATTGTTCTATGTGTGTGAAGTATTAATCAAATTAAGAGTTGACATGACAAAGAAACTGTATAAACCTGAGTGAATGCCTTTTACTCGCCTTTCAAGGGTCAGAAAATAGTGCATTAATAGTTTTAATGAGAGCATGACTACTTCTAGCTGACTCAAATTTGCTTAACATATTAAAGCTGGGCAATGTGTGCAGATAATAGGCAGGCAAGAGGGATAGTTCTGTGAACTGCAAAAGTCCATAGCATGCTAGTGTTCTGGCAGATGTCTGATTCTATGATTATAAAAATTGGGCCTCTGATGCATATTTTTTATGCTTTTACTTAATGGACACTTTGTTTTATTCATACAACTATTTTCAGTATGCTCCATTTTGGTGCGTTTATTAGCTTGAGATGTTACAAAGGATGATAAAATACTTGTACTTCGAGGGTAGTGTTAAATTTTCTTTTATTTGATTTCACATTAAATAAACATTTAACCCGTGCACCTTGTTATTTATCCCTTGTTTTAATATTTTTCTTCTTCCAAACTTATGAACTGTTTAAAAATATATAGATTTTTTTGTTTGTACTGGTAGAGCATATCCACACATTACTTCGATATTGGTGTTGCACATAAGAAAATTCAATCCATGCATGGGTGGAAAATAATAGAAGGAAAACTGGTCCTGGCCAAAACAGAAAGACCACGCCTAAATTTTCAGGCCACAGGAGAATCTGTGATACTAATTGACAAAAGTTTTGCGAGCCATAAACCAACCTTGCACAATTGTCAATAAAACTTAAATAGCACAGGCACAAAACCTATTCATCTGCTTTTACCACAATGTTGTTGATGAAAAAGTTAATCATGAAGTTTACTTATCTATAAACTAAAAATCACACATGTCAGGCAAGCAGGCCAGCAGGATTATGCAAGGATGATGCAAGCTGAGCAAAGGTCACTAAGAGTAAATACAATTGCATAACATTGTTATTCTTACTGTAACCACACTTCAGTCTTACAACTTTTTCTATTGTCAGATAATAATCAGACATCTATCCTGCAACTTTCAGGCTCGCTGAGTTCTGAGACAAGGCTGTACCATATACCAGAAGAATGTTTTGTTGAGAGATTAAATCATAAGCACTCCCCGATCTAACAGCCCTAATTTATTCACTTTCAAGGCTCATCTGTTTTCTGTAGCTGTGATAGAATGGCAAGGCTCTTACAGAGGAGCCCAGTGATCTTATCTCTAAGGGTTTGTTTTATTGGTTCTTGCTATGGGTACCTTGACAAATGACTGAAAGCTGTGGCAGGAGTTGTCTGTTTTACAGTTGTATGCTTAAGAATGGTTAAGGGCTTCCTAGGACAGATAAGTGCACCTTTTAAAATGGATATGTGGATAAATTGTGATTAAGAAATACTAATCAAATGTGAAATTGTAACTAATGTTTTTCTCAACTCTGTCATTGAAGCTGTAACTCATAAGCAATTATTACTGATGTTGATGCATGCACCTCACACCTGGCACTTTGTGGACACGTGAAAATGAGTTAGGAGGAATTACAAAATAACCAGAGTAAAATCTCTACAGAAATAATAACATACCAGAGATTAATCTATACAAGCTGCTGCTAAGTTCCACAGCACTCAAATGAGTAGGACATTATCCTGAAAATCCAGCAGAGGATTTAGGTTGCTTTCATAACTTATACTAGTAGGTTTTATCCATAGCTCCTCTGCACTGTCTTATACCTTCTGGAACTGATCTTCTCCAGAAGGCTCAGGAAAGAGGGAGACAGAAGCCAACCCAAATCTTCTGTCAAGCTACCACTTGCTTAAATCCATCACTTCACTTATTTGTACTGATGCTTTTGTGCTCTCCTCTTATCTTATATCATAGACCTTCTAACTCTTCCTCCTCTTTATCCTCTTCCCTCTGTCACCATTTCTCATTTCAACTCATTTCCCTCCCTCCTTCTCCAACCTACACACACACAGAAGTCGCATGAGTTTATACAAGGTCTTCTTTCTTCTGTCATTTCCCCCCACCACCACTACAAAAACATCCTCATCTCCTCTGACACCTTTAATCTAATTTTTTATCTATGCCTCTCTAGTCTGTCATACCATTCATCCAACCACAATTCTTTTTGTTTCCAATAACTCCTCCTGTTCTCTCTCTCCTTCCTCCCCAGATCTGGGCTCCCTCTCAAAGAACACAGGCAGTCTCCATGAGTTCACCTCAGTGCAGCTGGTGGACTCTATATACACAATCAATGGTTAATCATGCTAAGGAAAGGAAATCTTACACCTATCTCTGTTCCTCCTCCCCATTCTTCAATGGAAGTTAGGTAGGGGGTGGAATTAAAATCAGAACAAGTCTTAGTACTAACCCTCTGCCTTCCAGCAAAGGACAAAAAAATAAAAAAGCTAGGGGCTGGTACCTTCAGATCAGAATGGAAGCAGTCAGGTGTATAGCTCCCAAGTATTCTGTGGTGAGGCAGAGACCCTCAGGAGTAAATGAAAGGTACCTCTTGCCAAGAGCAGACACTATTTTGAAAAATCCTGAAGAAGAAAACAAGGAGACAACAAGAACAGCCATATTTCCTATAGATTCAAAGGTAACACTTACATTTTTTGCTTTGTTTTTCCACCTCAGCTTTCAGTCTCTTGTATTTTTCTGTTCTGTAAACCAGCACCCATGTTATACCTGCAGTAAACATCAGACAAAATAAGGGGGGAAAAGAGTGACTTTCTATATAGCTCTATTGCAGTTTTCCCCGAGGTACCACGGCATTTAGATTTGGGTGCATTAACAAGGAGAAAGAAACCCAGAGAAGAGCAGCGAACAGTAAGCAGACAGCCGTCTTTGCCAGGTAAGGATCTGAAGGTGCAACCGTATGCACCATCAGGCTTATCGGCTAACGTTCACGATTACACGTCGGCTCCTGTGCAGACCAGCTCCCAGGGAGCCTCCTCCCCACCTGCTACCTCTTTATCAGACACAGCTGCGCAGCGGGAGGGGGAAGGCAGGAGCCAGTTTGCACAGGGGGCCGCCTGCCACCCCACGTGTAACACTGTCACAGCGGACATGTTCAGCAATGATACGACCAGGGCACGGAGTCACCCCAAGGCCCTGCGGCCCGGGCAGGCCTGGCCCCAGTTACCGCTGCAGCCCCGGCCAGAGAGGAGCCACGGGGCGCCCCGGCTGCTCGCTGGGTCACGCCCCCCGCTCACCCTCGGCCAGCAGCGCCGTGCACACCGAGATGAAGACGATGAGGACGGTGTCGGCGAACATGGTACTCATGGTGCCCCCGACCCCGGGAGAGACCCTCCCCCCCGACGCACACCACCACACCGGAAGCTACAGAGGCCCCGGCGGGCAGCCTAGCAACCGGCTCCCCTCTCCGGAAGTGACATCCTCCACGCTTCCGGCCGCGCCAAGCGGAACTCCCGCCTACCGCCCAGGGGTGGGGCGAGCTGCTGGTTGGGTGAGCGGCCTGCCAATAATAACCTTTCCGTTGCCCTCGCCCCGCCTTTCCCCACTCAGGCCCGGCCTTACCCGCGCCCGGTTAGCGCCTGGGGGGGGGGGGGGGCTCAGGACCCGCCGCCTCCTTTTCAGCGCGTGGCGCGTCTGACGGGCCCGTTAAGCCCCGGGGGCGCGCGCTCCGCGGGAGCTGCCCAGCGCGTGTCCCTGTCACGTGGGGTTGTGCCCATGGGGGGAGGGGTCTCACTGTCCGTGCCCGGCTCAGCGTGGCCGCCTGGACTCCTGCAGGCAGACTCCTCAGCACCTGGCCTTGGCTCCCTCCCCTGGCTGCTACACGTGTGCACTGGCCTGATTTGTGACTCCTCCGCTACGGCTACACTGGCATGATTTTCCGGAAATGCTTTTAGTTTTCCGTTAAAAGCATTTTCGGAACGTTTTCGTGTCTAGATTGGCACGGACGCTTTTCCACAAAAGCACTTTGCGGAAAAGCGGCTGATTTTCTGGAAAAACTGGCCAGTCTAGACACAGCCCTCCTGTAAACCCATCCCTCCAGCTCCCGCCCCGGTTATTCTGGGGGCTTTTCTCTTCCATGCCCTCCAGCTTTGCCCATAGCTGTATAGGAATTGGTTCTTCCACGTATACTTTTATTTCTGGTCTGCTTAAAGCTTAGTACTAGAGATGCAGCCATGTTAGTCTGGTCTGGCTGAAACAAAAGACAGGACTATGCAGCACTTTAAAGACTAACAAGATTATTATTAGGTGATGAGCTTTTGTGGGCCAGACCCACTTCCTCAGATCAAATTGTGGAAGAAAATTGGCACAACCATATATACCAAAAGGATACGATCAAAAATGGGTTTGATTCAGACCATAGGTTCCTTTGCATTATTTGATAATTGGTATTCACAGGTTTTTCTATGTGAAGAATGAAGGTATTAAATAAGACTGAACCAACACTAACATGTTAAAATCCTCCCTACAACTCGGTACATTGCTATTATCCTCTGTTTATAGTCTTTCTGCTAGTTTTCGGGCAACGTGACAGAATTCCTATTCAAGCCAATTTGAAGTAATTTCAAGTGTTTCCTAAGACAGTATCACATGTTTTAGTAAAAGTCAAATATAGTACATCTACTTCATCCACCAGCTATGGGCTGCACTGTGACTTGAACTATGCATTAGCACAGAGGTATGAGAGGAAGACTCTCTTCCACCCTGCAACAAGCTACCTGGAACAGAAGTGTACAAAAGTACACTTGACTCTGCCTTTCTGTGTGCTGGCTAGCACATCTGAGCCAGTGAAGGATACAAGGATGTTGTAATATGCTGTTGGCATAAGCTATGAGCAGATTGGTACCCTTGAATGAGAGAGGTGCCAAGAAAGTAGTATCTCAGAGCCACCTTTCCTCCTAAGGCTGCTACTGGAGTCATTCAGTTTATTCACAGCTCTTCACCTAGGATTTTGTCTGCCCTGTGCGTCTGGAGGTTCCATCACCCTTATTCATGCTATGAGAGGGGGCCACTGAAATCATATCTACTATTTTCAGATGCTGGTACTTCACGCCATGACTAAGGGTCGCAGAATCTGACCCTAAATAAGGCAATGACTTAAGCACTACATCAATTAAGCATTTAGGCAATGAAGCACTACAGCAACAGCACAGTTGCAGACACTGCCTACACCAATGGGAGGGGTTCTTTTATTAGCACAGGTAATCTACTTTTTGAGAGAGGGTAGCTGACAGAAGAATTCTGTTAACCAAGCACTGTCTACACCAGGGTTCTGGCTATCTTAATTATGCTACAGAGCCAGTGTTCCCTCTAATTTTTCTCACAGGTGCAGAATTAATTTTGTTATGTGCACCAATAGGGAGATGATGTATGGGGTTGGGGCCAAGGGGTTTGGCATGCAGGGTGGGGACAACTTCAGCTGGGGGTGTGGGTTTTAGGGTGGGGCTGGGGATGAGACGTTTGGGGGGCAGGCTACCTGGGGAACCCCCTCCCTCCCAGCTCTCTCTCCCTGCAGCAGCACTTGGTCTGGGGAGAAGGGCAACCCCAGTTATCTCTGGTGCTCAGTTGGGGACAAAGGAGAGGCGCTCCTCCCTCAACTATGGCAGATCCTGGCTGGCGAGCTTCCCTTATTACCTGCACGATGCTTACACAGCTTACAAGGAATTCTGGTTAGGAGGATTGATTTTTCATCTCTCTGAGGTACATAGTTGTGTAAATATAGCTTTTTAGTGTAGACCAGACCATACATAACCACAGTGCTATAGCTGTGTCCCAGTAACCTTATAGCATAAATGCAAACTACAGCGATGGAAGGGATTTTTCCATCACTGTAGGAACTCCAGCTTCCTGAATGAGGGTGGCTACATCAACAGAGTTCTTTTTCACAAACCTGAGCATTGTAGCTATGTTGGCCTAAATTGTAAGCATGGACCAGACCTAATACTGTTGTGGGCTGGGCAGAACATCACCGAAACTGATGAATGCTCAGGAAGTAGAACAATGTGGGCGGAGAGAGAGGCTCTGGAGTCCAGACACCTGTAGATTGAACAAGCACAGTGTGTAGCCCTGAGAAAAGCCTAGGAAGAGCTTTCAAGATGGGTGCTGCCAAAAGGAATCTTGAAGCTGTAAGCAAAGCTGTTTGATTCCTGCTGTGTTCTGGGAAACACGACTTTGTACATTCTTTGTAAATAAACAGGATTACATCAAAGAAATACCTGACCCCATACTAGCGGAAAAAACCCGCAGGGCCCCAAACTTTGGCCAACCACTCTTGTCAAAAGGGGCAACAGTACTATCAAAACAAAGGCATCAAAAGAGAATAAAGGAGCAAAAAGCACTCTCTTGCTTGCTTCCCAGCCTCAAATGGCTGCTATATTTTCCCTCTGCGCATATGGGCAAGAAGAGATGGGGAATAAGTCAGCTGAGCACCACTGGGGAATTTAAAGCCGGGGCAGGGTATGATCCATGTCACCCTTACCCACCCTGCACCAGAGCTGAAGGGGACTGTTAGGCAGATTGGCCCAGATCTTCAAAGATAATTAGATGCCTGCCTCCCATGGAAATCAGTTGGAATTAGGCACTTAAATACTTAGAGGATATGGGTCATTTTGACTTCCTCAGTCAGAATCTGCTTCCTGATGTGCTGCTAGGGCAACACAACAATGTACTGGTCCATATGTGGGGCTTGTGCAAAGCCACAATTGACCCCTTTTGTTTTGCAATAGCTGTGCTTTTTACCCTTAGCTCTTTATTGACAATATTTGGTTATTTCCCCCTCTTATTTGTTCTCTTATTCTCATCGTAGGAATAAATGTTACATTTAAGAGATCCTTTTGTATTTTGAACACTGCTATTACGTTTGCTTTCATCCAATCTTTCAGTACCTTCCCATTTGTCAAGATTTTTCAAAACTCTAAAATCAGTTCATTTGCTGATCCCATTAATGGCTGGTATTCTATGATCAAATTGCATAAATATTCCATTACCTGTTCTTTATTGTTAGTCTTCCTTCCCCTCGTTACTGCAAATGTGGGAAGAAGCACTATGAGCCATCCTATGAAACCTAAGAGTCTGTTAAAGGGAGGATACTGGATGTGATGACTCACATTGGTCTTGATCCAAAACTCACTGAAATCAATGGAAAAACTGGTTGATTTCAGTGGTCTTTGGATTAAATTTGTGGAGAAGTTAGAAACATGAGTATGAAACTATGTTATTCAGATTGGAGAAATGTAACCTAATGCATGTGGAGAAAAATAATCCAGAATAACAATGTTTAATGAGATGGAGAAGCCTAAAAATCAATTGTGACAGATATTGCAACTGCATGCAGTATCTTTGGGAGCATATTGTATTACAGTTATGAATGGTTTGTTGTGAATTCTATGAATTAATGTATTGCTGTGGGGCAGGGATTGTATACATAGAGTCCTGCGTGGATACAAAATTGGTATCCGCATCTGCAAAAGTGGTCCGTGGATATCCGCATCCTCACTTGTGGATGTAGATACCCATGGATTGAAAGCGGATATCCGCAAATAAATTTGTATTCACGTCCATATCCGGAAAAATGAGCCATGGATATCCACACCGCACATATATAACCAGGGCTTGACAATTAGGGCAATCTACTCACCCGTGGCAAGTACATTTTAGCCCAGCACGGCACCGCAGTGCGATCAGTGCATGCGCAGCGCGCCAAATCAAGTGGCTGGAGAGCAGGGCTCGCCGCTGCTTGTCAAGCCCTGTGGATAACCATGGATACAAAGCAGATATCTGCAGATTTGCAGGGCACTATGTATATAACTGCAGCAGACAGGTTACCCTGGGTCCTTCAGGAACTGAAAACGGTGGATGGAGGGTGCTAAGGTGAATCATTCAGATTGTAACATCTCCAAAGAGGTAGCATTCCTGAGAGGCACTTGCGTCTATGGTTCAAACTGGGTTTTCCAGACACCAACAAAGAAAGGGCTTTTGGTATTAAAAGGTGGTGTTTAAACTGACTTGGGGTCTTCTTTTTGATCCAGCAAACAGACAGGACCTTCTGCCCAAGAAGAATGTAAACCTTGTGGAAGGGTTGGAAAGACTTTGGCTGATCAGGATCCCATAAGACTGATGGGTGAGCTTTGGTAAGCTTTTAGTGTGTTCACAGGGAATTGTATTAATTTGTATATGTAGCACAAACTGGTACCTGAACTGGATTCCCTTCCATGTTTCCATTATTGGTGTTTTTTGAAAGTTGATATTGTGTGTTGCCTGTCTTCTCCATTAAAGAATTTAATCTTAGATTCTCAAAGGTTAGGTGCAAATTGGGTGCCTAAATACCTTTGAGGAGCTGAATCTTATTTTGGGGGGCAAAGATTATATATATATTCTGAGCTCTTGTTACACTGACCAGGTCTACATTTAAAACACTGCAGAAAGTACACCAACAGGACAGCTTCTCCCATCGGTATAGCTGATTCACCTTGGCAAGAGGCGGCAGCTATGTCACATATGGACTTGTTACACTCCTGAGCAACGTAGTTATAGCAACGTAAGTGTGCAGAGTAGACCTGGTCCTAATTATTTTACACACACCTTTTTAAGACAGAAGGGGATTCTGAAAGACAACTTTAGGCTGAAATAGAGCCTTTCTTCTGATATGCCATAGGGGATGTTATTTCTGTATGTTGTAAGACTTTGTGTGGGGTTGGCCGTTTTTCATAGCATCCTAACACGATGGGATCCTATCTTTTTATTGATGGCTTCCTCAATTTGTTTTATGTGCCATAAAACTGCTGTTTTTAAGACTGGACTGTGAATACTAATAGGTGAGGAAATTCAGTGGTGTGCCTCTTGGAGAGAAACTCAGTTCTGGCTACAGAGAAGGGAGAATCTGCAATGGGTAATGGTCAGTGCAGAAAGTCATAGACATGATAGACATTTTGAGCTCTGTCTCCACATAGGGCTGCAAACAAAATGGGGCAGATCTGTATGTGGCCAAGTAGAGCAAAATGACCTGAAAGATACTAGACGTAATTCCAGAGATGGCTCCAATGGGGAAAAGGAGCTGATATCCAGATGCTCAAAGGTATTTAGGTGCATAATTTCCATTGCTCACAATGAAAGTTAGGTACCTAAATACCTTTGAGGATCTGAGCCTAACTAAAGGCACTGATATGCCCTGTTGTTGTGTTGTTTGTTACAAACATTTAATAGTTCCTCGTGCTTGTCACTGTGCCGCCAATCATAGCTTTAAAGTTGATATGGAGTCATGGGAATGCCATTGGAAATTACCCTTGCAGGAAGCTCTCATTTATATCTCTGCCTATAGCACTTCCTTCCTTGGCACTAGCAGAAGGTAGAGCACAACTGGCGCAGAGGTGGGCCCCTCTGACATTACAAGAGACACTCTGAGGAGTATGGGGACAGAAGAGATGACACTGATGAGCCCACGTCCTCTTGCAGTTCATATCCTGAGTGCTGGAATTTGGGTCCTGATCATGCAACCCTTTACTTGTTTTAAGAATCAGAAGAGTAGCCCTGTTATTCTGAATCTGCAAACACCATGAGGAGTCTTGTGGCACCTTAAAGACGAGCAGGTTTATTTGGGGGGCATCAGCTTTCATGGGCAAAATCCCACTTTGTCAGACTGAGGTTTTGCCCCCAAATACATTTGCTCATCTTTCAGGTGCCAGAGGACTTTTCGCTGTTTTCATCTACTTAAATGTATTCATGTGTGTAAAGTGAAGTGTGTAAGTTATGCCTATAAATTCCTGTATCAGATGGGGGGGGGGGGGAAGGGGATGAGTTCCATCATGAACATTACTGGGTTCAACTCCAGTAGCATCCCCTGGCAGCAGGTCTCTGGAAATGGCTTGGGGAAATGCATCCCCAGAAAAGGCTGCTCTGAGCTGATTCAGAGCAGCGGGTAAAGATGAGAATGAAATCATCACATGCATTCAGTGCCATATCGGGGTATCCTCCCTGATAGCAAGGCAGGGCATTGGGAAGACTCGGCGCCCCAAAGCCATGATACAGGCACTCCCAGGGCGGCCGGTTTGGAGCAGAGGGCTTCAGTGCTAGAGAGGGGTTAACTGGGCGCAGGTGTTGGAGGAGGCGTTACCCGGACACGCTCCGCTTTGTCCTCCGCAGCAGCTGGAGGCGGCAGTGGGCGGAAGGGGGATGGCTGCTGGGTACTTGCGGCTCCTGAGCCCCAGCCCGGTGGCAAAGCCAAGCCTCGGCCCGCGCGGCGGGAGCATGTGCAGCTGCGGCAGGCACCTGGCAGGGAGCCGCAGGCTGGGGATGTGAAGCAGGCGGGGAGAAAGGCCCTTCCTTGACTCGTCAGATCCATCCAGCCCCACCAGGCGACGGGCGAGCCGGCGGCGTCAGCAGCATGGCAGGGGACAGCGAGCAGAGCCTGCAGGAGCACGGCCAGCCCGGCGGCGGGGAGCCCTTCCTCATCGGGGTCAGCGGCGGCACGGCCAGCGGCAAAGTGAGCGGGGGAGCGCGGCGCGGCGGCCACATGGCCGGGGGCGGGCGGGCCCTGCCCGAGTGCCCCGGCCCCCGCTGGGCTGCAGGGACACGTGCGCGGGGGGAAGGGGCAGGAGAAGGCCCCGCTCACCCTGGGGCGCGGCTCCTAGCCAGGCCGGGCGCCCCTCTGCGCTCGCCGCCGGGGGCAGGGCGGGTGGCGCGGCTTTGCAGCCCGCCCCGGGAGCGAGCTGGGCTGCGGGCGCCTCCGCAGAGCGGCTGCTTCCTGCCCGCGGGGCTGCGCCAGACACAAAAGGCCGCCTCCCGGGGCAGGTGGCGCGGCGGGCTCGCTCCGGAGGGGCCCCGGCCCCGCGAGGAGCAGGTGTCTGGGGGGCCGGGGGGCGCCCCCCTCGGCCTCCCTTCTGCCTTGGGGGCGGCGCTGCCCCGCGGCGGGGGCTCAGAGCCGGCGCAGACTTGGGGGGGCCCATGAGTGTCCCCCTCCCCTCCCGGGCTGACCGCCCCCTCCCCCGGCCATGTGGAGGCGTCGCAGCGGGCCCGCCTGCCTGGCAGGGGAGGGCGGATAGACGCTGTTGTGAGCGCGCTTGGCCCTGGCACCGGTGCCGTTGTGTTAACCGCGCCCGCTAGACCGGCACCTGCGCTCCTAGGCGGGGGGGGGTACAAACTAGGGGCACAGACAGCGCTGGCGGGCTGACAGTAACAGCTGTGAACTGTAACCAGGGACATTTCCCCAGACTAAACTCCTCCACTTTATTAACGCGAGAGCACCCTCGCTGTTCCAAATGGTTCATGAATCTCTGGGCTCTCCGTGTGTCTAGCTCGTATGTGTAAGCACCCCTAGGAGAGCTGGCTCGGGGATGTTCTAGCTGCCTCCAGAGCGAGGCGCTTAGCTCTTCACTTTCCTCATGCTAATATTCAACTTCTTGGCATAATCCGCTAGAGTAACAGCTTTAAAACAACACCAGTTTAACTCTGTCAATAGACCCCCGCCCCCCTGACTTCACCCGTGCTCTGGTCCTTTTTAGCTGGGTGCTGTGAAGCTTACACACGTGTCTGTGTACTATGCCGTCCCCAAAGATCTCTGGTAACTTGGGTGGTTTTACAATTGTATTGACCTTTACTGTATTTTGAAAGACTCAAACAAATAGAGGCAACACTGAAACTGGCTATCCGCAGATAATGAAACGGGCAGAGGAGGGAAAGGACAAATATTTACCCTTCTCTAAACCCTTTCTGGTGCAGTAATCTGAAGTGTTGCTTAGAATGATAGGCAGCGAGGGTCGTGATCCCTGCATGGGATGGGAACATGGGGGTCTCTTGTTGACCCAGATTGATAGCAAGTGTTGGAATCCTGCTGGGAGATGCTGACTCATAATGGCAGATGTGACTCCATAAACTCCACCCTTGACAAAGAACTGGAGGGAGGAAGGGAGGAGAGAGAATGTAGGAACTGCTGAGTTCTTGGAGAAGTGGCTTGGCTCGAGGCTTATGGTGGGTTTGTTTGAATTACTAGTAGAGGTGAACCCTGGCAAAGGATTGCTCTGCCTACTGTTTTTGCCTATTTCTGTGTTCCGGGAGGGGATTTCTTCCAGCACATGGTGTCCATTTAAAAAGTGTTCCAGGTGAATACGCTTAAGGTGGAAATGCTCCTGAAATCATCTTCATTACTGGGAGCACTAAATGCCTGGCTGCAACTGGAAGAGCATAGGGCTATGTGCCCTCAGCTTTTTATGTATTTATTTTTAGGTGACTTAATACATCAGGCCTTCATTGAAATGATAGCGGTGGCCTTTAGCTGTTCCTCTTGCTGGTTGAAAATACACATGTGCAAGTTCTCCGAGTGAAACGTCCCAGAGAAGAAGAGGGGTGTGGAAATCTCTCTGGGAACCAACTCTGAATTGTTCCTACTGGTTCTTTTCTGGTGACTCAAGTGTTCTGGGCTTGTGGAAGGCCTTCCATGTATGGGCCTGGCACTCTAGCTGTCTCCGTAGCATTGTCTGTCATTGCACAGTGTGATGTCTTGGAGCACTCTGCTTTGAATCCACAAGGTGAGGCCAGTAATTACAGTCCACTAGGGTACAGTTCCCAGCTTCAGAGTGAAACCTGTTCAGCAGCAGGTGCTGCTGTAAAACAAGGAAGGGATTTTCTTGTCTCTGGCCAGGTGGCTTACTACATGGCCTTTCCTTTATCAGCTTTGACTTCCCCAGGCCGTGATTGCAGGCTGCCCTTTAAAGGAACTCGGCGGATGAGTGCAAACTTCAGAGCTAGCTCTCTTGCAGTCACAGAAGCAGTGGGCAGAGATTATTGATGCTTACATTTTTAGTATCTCAAGGCCTCTAATTTTGGTGATATTTTGGATTGCTGTGATAGAAGGCAAGTGGGTTGTTGGAAAAACAAAGAATGCTGTAATATCTATAGTGATATGCACCACACTGAGCCTGAGACAAGGGGTGCCCTGCATGAGGGCAAATAAACTTGCCTGGGTGCCCTGTGGCTAGCAGTATGGCTGATGATCCCTTCTTAAGGTCCACGTGCACTGTCCCTGGTTAGAAGCAGAAAGGAGGTTGGGGGATGGGAGGGGAGAAGGAAGACAGATTTTCCTATTCCAAAGCTACAAGTCCCTCTAACTCCTAGTAGCATTAACTGTGGACTCTTGTAAACACACTGCTATCTTCATTCACTCTGGTGTGTTGCCAACCGAGGATGCTTTCCTCGCAAAGGGGTGCGTGCAAAAAAGCCGTTGAGTCACAGACGGGCAACAGTTTCTCTAGAGACTAAGCAGCTGTGAGACCATGGAAGGGGAGTTGAGAGAGTTTCTGTGGCTTACCACACCTGACTTTTAGCATGTCTCCTCTTGGTGAGCAAGCATTCCTTTCCAAATTGACCACCCTCCTCCGCCCCTCCCCCGAGGGTTGGGGAAGAGGAGTTCAGTTAGCATTTTGGTAAATGGATCCAATTGACTTTTTTTAAAATTTTCTATAAAGAATAAATACAAGTGAAGTCCCGTATAAGCCCCCTGGATTGTATGTCTCTGAAGGCCATAAGCAGGGCCGGTCTTGGGGACAATAGTGCCATGGATGAACTAGTACAGTGGTCCCCAACGCAGTGCCCGCGGGTTCCATGGCGCCTGCTGGGGCATTTGTGTGCCAGCCTAGCGATCAGGGCCAGCCCGAGCCATTCTTGCACCCTGGGCGCCCGGCGCATGTGCAGTCCCCACCCCTGGATGGCCGGCAGCCCCAAAAGGTTGGGGACCACTGAACTAGTATTTCCCCCCCCCCCCCCGACCCTCAGGCTCCCCACCCATTCCCTAGCCCCAAGTACCCTGCTGGAGCCTCACACCCAGGGCCTGCCTTACCTCTTGGCTACAGTGTACTGGGCAGTCGTCCAATCACAAGGCCAGCCTTGCCCACGTTGCAGAAGCGTTGCTGGCCGAAGTAGGAATAGGCAGTTGAGAACACGGGTTGCTGCTCATGACTAGAGCGGTCACGGAAGAAGCGCTAATGTGATGGCCTAGCAGGCCACAACGCAGCTCCTTTATTAAGAGTCTGTTTTCCAGTGACGTGCATCGCTAGTAAGAGCTGGCTGGGATACAAAGCCTTCCCGCTGTCTGAGTTCAACCTATGCTGGGCTGCTCTAAATACATTACCCTCTGATGGTTGTGAAGAGGTAAAACTAGCCCCCCGTTGACAGTCCCACCCTTTCCTGCTCTCGTGCCCCTACCAGGTGATTTCCCAAGGCTGGTCTTAGTATTGCTTGCTATGCTTATTAAATCCTCTGCAACAGCTCTACTTCTTCTCCGAACCAAAGATCCAATGGAAACTCCTGCTGCCCTTCCTTTCTCCTTGAAGGAAGGATTCCCTGTAAGCTGGGTGCTTGTGCAGTCGCTCGGAGACTCGAGTGATGAGCAGAACTCCCAATGTTTCTACTGCTGGTGCACTTTTGCACATGCCTCTGCATGTGGATGGAAAAGAGTAGAGAGAATACTGCTGTGGACAATTTTTTTTTACAATGTTACTGGCATAGTGCACCATGGGGAGTGGGCAAAGCAGTGCATGAGGGAGGTCTTGCATTAATCCCACATGACATTCTCAAACAATCCAGGGATATGAATGGTTAACCAGTAAACATCACCCTCCCATATTTCTATGTGATCGCTCAGGACCTCTCCCATTTTACAGGTAAGAGAAACTGAGGTGTAATTCTAAGACTGTTCAAATACAGGTATGTCAAACTGGCTTTGTTTTACGTTGAGGTATGGAGGAGCAACAGCTTCCAAGCACCTGAATGAATTAGGCCAAATATGGATTTTTTTAATGTGGCCAGCTAGTTTTATGTTCTCAGCACTTTTGGGTGAGTTGGCGGAAGACAAGCTGCTTTCAGCGACATGCCTAGCTTTGCATGCTTGTGATAGAATATGTGATGTCACCAGGACCACAAAGGGAGCTGGTGTGAGCGCCGGGCCTGACTTCTGGTTCGTAGTTTCTAGCCCATTCCATATGTATAGCTTGTTGCTGGTCTGCCAAAATGAAGCTCAAAAGGTCCCTTGGGAATGTTGACTTTTGATGACAATCTAGTGGGCCCCTGCCTGGTTCCCCAGAAGTCTGTGCTGCCTGGCTCAGCTCTTCTTTGCAAGTCCTAGCTGCTTGCCCAGAGCTGGGGCTCTTTGGGCAGCCCTCCTAGAGCTGTTCTCTGAAATTCCGAGCGCCTCTTGATTCTACAGAATCTCTCCCCCCCCCCCCCCCCCCCCCCCCCCCCCCCCGGCCACTTACCCTCCCCAAACCTCTCACATTCTTGTGGAATAGAAAATGCTGCCTTGCGTTCAAATTTACTTGAAAACTGAACAGCAGAGAACCAGGCCCAGAGTTCACGTGGGCATCCAGTGAGAGGCCTGATGGCACATTTCTACTGGTGAGTGAGGGCTGCTCTCTTGGCAGCAAAGCGAGGAAGCCAAGTTTCCCTGAAATCTCGAGGGAATTGCTGCTCCTGGAATGTGCTAGAGGAGTCCTGGATGGAGGGATATACTAAGTAGCAACTGCTTCCAGGCATCTGAATAAATGAAGCCCGGGAGTAAAGATATCCAAAGGGTGTTGGAGCAAGATGCCTGCCTGTCATAGGCAGGGCTGCTTCCATTTCCGCTAGGATTAGTGCCGCTATCTCTGCGGCCGGGCCCCCTCTCTGGACCTGGAGTAGGTGCACAGTTCAAATAGCTCTTCCTTAATGTTAAGTGAGCCGGGATGATTAGAAATGGATCTTTGAGCTTGGTACTTCAGAGGTTAATGTGGCTCCCAACTTGGCTTTGCAGGTGTCATGCGACCATAAAAAGACACCTTTGTACCTGATGCTATTCAATGCAGTGCAGAAAAATCCCAAATGCTTATGTTATAGCTGTCTTCAACATTTCACTTGCTAGTAGGTTGGATTAGCTTATGGGCTAGATATTTGACTCATTCTCCTAATGTTAATGTTCTGAATAGCATCAGGCCATCTACAGAGCTGCTTGGATACCACGCATGAGTAGGAATTGAATATATTTGATGGATGCAGGTAAAATGAATGAAAGGAGTATTCCAGTCCTTACTAGCTGCCATTACTGAGTTCCTTCTACCCCTCTCTCTCCTCTTCTGTTACAGGCCATGTTGCATGTCCTCCTGAACGGTCTCCAGTATTCATTTCCTATTTCGTTTCCTCCTTGATTTTCCTTCCTTATTTTCCTCTTACCCTCCTAACATTGTCCAGCCTTGTGCCTATATTGCAAACAGATGTGAGAGTCTGCAAGGGAAGAGGAAGATGTTTCCGTTGCATAATATCTGCCCCTTTTTGCTGCAGGAGGGGCAGGGCTTGCCCAATAACTCTCTTCAGCCTGTACCCTGCTGGTACTCAGAATGTTCTCCAAGTCCTAGCAGAATGTCACGTGCATTGTTGCCACGGACTCCTGAAAAAGAGGAGCAAAAGAGAACAGGCCTAAAGTCGCTTGTCGCTCTGTTGCAGTGTGGGATTGCTCTGAGCAGCAGCAGGGTCCCAGAGCAGGCTCGGGAAGACCTCTCGGCTCCAACTTCACTCAGGTTACGTTACAGGTGCTTGCTTTGTGGCCACGAAAGACGAGACTAGTGTTGCAATTTAAGTGAAAGCTTAGATTCTGGAAGAGGGGAAGGCCATCCCCTGGGAAAGCATCCTGTTCCTTGGTGCGTGGGTGGCTTTTGTCCAACTCCTTCATGACACGTGCCCATCTGCTTGCATCATATCCTTTCTGAGAGAGCATGACTAAAACCGAACGCCCTAGTCTAGGTGACAAGGCCACATTCGTTTTATATAAATGGAGCTGCTTTATATGTATTTTACAGTAATGCCTAAAGGCTCCAGCTGAGATTGGGGGAGGGGCTTTGTGCTCATCTGAAGAGCTTGCAATCCAAGTAGACCGAACAGAGGCATGGGGAAGGGAAGGGACTTGCCCAGGCTCTCACTGGTCAGTAGCAGGAATCGATTGCAGGGCTCTGGGGTACTGGTGAACAGGACCACACTGCTCTCTGAAGGCTAGAGGTATACACAGTTACACCGCAGCCCACCCCCTTCATGCTGCTGCTTCTAAGCCAGATCCCCAGGAGCACCTGCCTGTCTCTTCCCCTCTGTGTGTCTCCTCCCCCCTCCTATTGCGCTGCCTCTGATACAGAGGCAGCAGGGAGGGTAGTTGGCTCCTGGGAAATTTCTGTGGCTACACGTTTACATAAATAAGCATGTTGTAACATCCCTGCAGAAGGCATTACCATAGCTTCTGTCCCAGTTATTGATCCTAGGACATTCTTTTACTGCCAGCTGCTTCACGTCGAGTTGTCAAAAAATGTCTCATCCCACAGAGCTTAGTTAATGTAAAGCCCAGCAGTACAAGTCCAGATTACTCCTTCCAATATGCATTACCTTGCATCTGTCAGCGCTGGATTTTCTCTGCCCATCCACTGAGCATGGCTAGAGCCCTCTGAATTTCTTCAGTTTCCTCAGCACTTCACTAATGTGTAACTTCTGTCCTCCGCCATCTTTGCCCTCTCTCTGGTCATGCCCTCTTCCAGATCGCTAAGGGAGTTTTCACGTCGCTCCCTAGTTGCAGTCTCCTGTATGTTCTACTTGGGATTTGCATCATTTGTAGGGGGAAGCTTCCCAATGCTAGAGGCATTTCTGTTCCCATGTGCAGGGAGCTTATGAGCTTGGTATCTCTAGTCTTTCCTTCTCAGAATCTTCCTTTCAAGCCAATGGCTGAAGTTTTACCACCAGGGCACCGTTCGTTGGTGTCCATCAGAAGCAGCTTCGCAGAGAGGGACTAGATGTTTTCTCTACACCACCAGCTTTTTGGCAGGAATTTCCTGAGGGCTTTTCCTCCTTGTACCCTGTTAGCCTGAAAAATTATTTGGGGGAGGGAGGAAGGAAGAGTTTTCCCCCAACAGTTTGATTGGATATGGGCAATCCCATTAGTGAACAGCTGAGCGAGTAGTTCTGGGGGGAGAGAATCCTCACTGTTACTGGAGTTTTAAGGGTGGGTTTGGGGCGGTTTAATTTTCCCAGCTGTACTGGCTGAAATGCAACAAGCTTGTTTGGGTGCAGAACTGAGGAAGTGAACCTGAGCCATCTCATTCCACTGCTCGAGCAAAGGGACGAAAATGGCTGCAGTGATGGAGGGGGAGGGGGAACAAGTCCAGCTTGTGAAATGACCCCGTTGGTGACCAGCCGGAGGGGGAGCGATGTGGCTCTCCTCCTTTCCCAGAGTCTGTCCCCCTCTTGGGACCCTAAGCCCAGCTCCCTGTGAAGCTTGGCGGGACCTTTCCTGGTTGCTGCTCCTGCAACAGGTAGTCTCACTTGGCCAGAACTAGCTCCTTCCAGCTCCACCCCACGGTCCCCTCCTTTGGAAGCACCGTTCCCTGCATGGTTTGCATGGATCAGCTCGAATCACGGACCGGAACTCTGCACAGCTGGAGGCTCAGGCTGCCTTGGCGCTGAATCCCTCCCTTGTGTGGGTGGGACACGTGCCCTTTCGGAGCAGTAGTTGATCGGAGGGTAGCATCCGTAGCCATCTTTCCTGGCTGGAGAGCAGGAAATCCCCCTGGGTGCCTCCCCCGTTGTTCCTGACAGCCCTTCAAATCCACTAGGAGAAGTGAAGCAGGCTCCTTAGCCCACACTGTGCTGCTTCTGCTGCGGCTATTGACAGCCACCCCTTCTGGTGCCTGATGGAAGCAGGCTGCTGGAAGGCAAAAGCAGCTTTCCTGTGCTCCAGCCAATTCTTGCCTGACTGCAGGGAGGCCAGAAGTTACTCCCTCGGTGTTCCCCTGGCTGTGACATCTGTTCTCTCCTGCTGCCTGGCACACTCTTTCTGTCTTTGATTCCCAACCGCGGGGACCCAACCCCCCCATCACCTGGGTAAACAAAGTGTAGCTCCATGGTAGTCAGACTGACACCAGCTGACAAAAAGGGCGAACTCCCAAACAGAAAGGTCATGGGAAACTTCCACAAGGAACCTGGCAGAGGCTGGCGGCGGGCTCTACCCGTAGCACGTCCTGACCATGATTCTCAGGGCTGGAATGTCAATATTGATGGGCAGCCGCCTATCTGCAGGGAGAGGCCGTGGAGGCTGAGGGTCTGTGTGGCAAGTGTTTATGACAGCAGTAGGATACAGTTTGATAACCCAGAGCGCAATGTTGATACGCAGCAGGGAAGGATTGGGAAAGCAAAGGGGGGAGGGTGATGGCAGATAAGCCATGTGGCTGGAGTCAGGAAATGCGCTGTCCTGCAGTGTAGGGCGGTGGTGGGATCAGATGCTCCAGTTGGACTCTGTTTTTAATTAGTCTCGATAAGCGAATACCCGTTGGTATCGACAGGAATTGTGTAGCTGACGGTTGCAGGAGTCGGAAAGGGCAGCCACCTCCCACGTATAAAGCACAACTGGCCGACAGTCGCTGAGGTGGGAGTGGGATGCACCCTTTCCTGACCCCCTGCACAGCTGCCTGTGTGCTCTCCACCCCCACTAACCTTCCTTTCATACTGTGGGGTTTTGGGTGGTGGTTTCTAAAGCTGGAATTGGTTTCAGAATAAAAAACACAAACCCAGGTGCTGCTGTTGTAGCTGAGTTTTGGGGTGCTCCAGAAACAAGCTCCAGCTGCATGCGAGGAGGCTGCACTTCAAAACCTGAAGTGGTGACTCTCATCCGGGCTTCAGGGCAGTTCTGCCTCTCCCAGTGCATGGCAGGAGGCGGGGTGTTGCTGGAAGCTGTGGGGCAGGAATGGAAACGTGGGGCACGTGGCTGGGAGGGCAGTCAGCCTGCAGGAAGGGGAAGGAGTGTCAGCTGGCGAGGCAGCAGGCTGGCTGAATCCGTTGGGGGGGGGGGGGGGGGGAGTCAAGCAATAGCTCCTGATTTTCCCCCCCGATGCCTACCAACTGGATGCAGTGGCCAACATCTTGTAGCATAGGTACCCAGAATGCATTGCCAAAAGGCTGCCTGAACAGGCCAAGTGTGGCAGGCAGCTTTCCTCTGTCCTGCTAGTTCAGTTTTTAATCTTCGGACCTGGTCACACTTCAGCCTAATCCCCCAGCATCTGCACTTGGTGTCCTCTTTGCTGCCTTCCATTCCGGTGCCCCCATGTCACTTGCTTCCCTGTTGAGTCAGTTGGGTAGGAAGCAGCAGGCATGGAGCTGGGGACTTGCACCAGCCACATGTCTCCTTCCCCCTGCTGTTGGGACCCTTCCCAGACTAGCTTAATCTGCATCCCAACAACCAGATCTTGGGTATATCTGAAAGGGTCACTTCAGCCATCTTCCCTACAAACGGTTTGGGATCCCCAGCAGCCCCTCCATGGGGCCCATCCCCAACCCCCAGCTGCACGGCTCTTCTGCTCTGCTCCCTGTCAGTGTGAATGGGCAGGATGTCAGCCGGAGCCCTGTGGCCTGTGTCAATACAAACCGAGCTGCTCATGAAACAGCTTCTTTAGCCTCTGTGCCAAGAGGCACCAGGATGTGCTTTCTGCAGCAGCAAGCAGGGCTGGGAGAGCTCTGATAAAGGCGCTCGTGTGTTCTGGCTGGTACAGAATCCACTACATTTTGCTGGGCTTTATTTAGGGTATTGAACTGACTTCTGTACAGACTTTCTGCCTGCTAGCTTCCCCCAGGAGAGCCTGAATTCCGATACATCAGCAACGGCTGCTGAGAGGAGAACTCCGCAGACTTCCACGTGTGAGTGAGGGGAGAATGGGGCCTGCCACCTCGTGTCCCACAGACACGGCTCTTGGAGCCGGTTTGAAGGCAGCTCCCTGAGCCTCTGCTGCTCCTTGCAGGCCTGCTCGGTTGCTCTTAGTGAGGACTGACCCTGACCTGAATGGGAACCCCAAGGGCAGCGGAGCAAGTGACGTGGCTTCATGCTGAGGAAAGCGCAGAGCAGTCCCTGGAACTACTCCCGCAATAGGGGACAAGCCAGAGACTGGAGGAGGAATAGGATAGTGGAGATTTGTGGCAGCTAGAAGGTGTTGGGCTTGCTGGGAAAATGGGTCTAGTGAGTGCAGAGAGGGAGTCATGTGTCGGCTCCCCCCAGCAAGTAGGAGTCGGAGACAGGTGAGTGCTCCACTCCTTGGCTAAGGAGCAAAGCGTCAGCTGAGGATGGGACTGTCTTGCCCTCTCCCTCCCCCAAGGCTACCAGGCTCCTCCTCAGAGTAGTGTCCATTAGCATCAGCCTCCTCTTCTGGTTTCCCCCTTGCTTCATCTCCGGAAGTCGTCGGTTTGCGCCAGAATCGTCCAGCTGCTGGGCCAGAATGAGGTGGATTATCGCCAGAAGCAGGTGGTGATACTGAGCCAAGACAGCTTCTACCGGGTCCTCACCTCTGAGCAGAAGTCCAAGGCGCTCAAGGGCCAGTTCAACTTTGACCACCCAGGTGAGTGGAGCCTGAGCTTTGGGAGGAGGTGTTGGGCTGCAGAGGGCATCAGTGAAGCCCTCTGGTCCAAGCCGTTGCTTTCGTTCCACTGGCACAAACCCTCTTGGCAATGCCAGGGACCCAGCATCTTGCCCCCGTGCACCAATGCTGGGTGGATGGCTAACGATGCAATGCACCAGCTTGCTTGGGACCGGCGGGGTTCCTAGTGCGGTGAACCTGGGATGGAATGGGCGGGGGAGACTCTGATGGGCGCTCCCGTTCCCCTAAGAAGTCCACACCTCCTGGAAGGTACCCTGCTGAGCAGGGTCTCTCCAGAAAACAAATTAGCCTCAAATACAAAGGAAGCCCAATTCCTATCCCTACAACAGACTCTTTCAGCCGCGTCATGGGCTGGTGGGAAATTCCAGAACCGCCTCACCCAAAGCCCTGCTGCCTTGGGCAGTGAGCTGCCTGCTAACAGAGCCCTCTCTGTGAAGCTGTGGGCGGGAGCCGTTCCGGGAGAAAAGGCTGCTCTAGTCTCCCAGGGGCTGAAGTTTGGGAGGAGAGTCACTCTCATCTTGGCTTCAGACACAGTCAGTATGAGGATTGTATTGATCCTCCAGGGCTAGATCCCTGGGCTGCTGTATAGCAGGACCACCCCCCTGAATCGATGGCGTTTTGACTCCTTTCACCAGCTGGGATCCTGGCCCATTAGCACACCGACCTTGAGACCCTACGAATCTGCCTGCCTGCCGTTCTGGGTAACTTACCAGGAACTCGGTCTAGTTGGAAATAGCAGGATGTATGGGGGCAGGGGTTGGCAGGCAGCCTTGGTAACAGCTTGTCTCTCCTCAGATGCCTTTGACAATGAGCTCATCGTCAAAACGCTCACAGAGATCATGGAAGGGAAGACTGTCCAGATTCCTGTCTATGACTTTGTCTCCCACTCCAGGTGAGAGAGAGACTCCTGCTGCTTTGGGCAGAGCTGCATTACCGCACCCTCCCCGCCCCAAGTCCTTCTAATTTGCAGTACGCTCCCTTCCCTGACACTCCAGGCAAATCTCTTGAGCAGAAATGACCAATCTGGGGTCTCCCCCCGTCAGTTCCTTTTTTGGCTCAACAAGTTTTGTTGCTATGGGGCGGGCGAGTGTTTCTCAAAAAGGGGGTGTGATGCCGAAAAGTTTGGGAACCACTGACCTACAGCGATTGCATGATTCTTGGTGCAGAGGTGGAGTACTCTGCTGTCTTAATCAAGTCTCTGGAATCCATCCTCTGCTAGCATGGGCCATCAGACCTTTCAAGCTTCAGTTCATAGCAGAGAGTGTCCAGAAGTGACTTGCTGGATTGAAGACAAATGGAGGATCCCCCAGGGCCCACTAGACCCTTGGCCATGTGGAGGGGTCCCATTGTTCTCACTGCCAGAACCACCTTCCATGCATGACTCATCAGGCCTTTTTAGGCAGGTTTTTAGGCCCGCATTCCAGATTGACGGTTTGCAGGAAAGTCCATTCAGCTTCCTTGTTCATTGAACGTTCCTTGATGGGCCAATTAATCTGAATAGCCTTCCCCAGACACGCTGGCTAGCTACTCTGCGGGTTTTACTCCAGGGGCTAGGATCTGAAATAGACATGTAGCTATATTCACCTCTTCAAGTATAGAAATGCTACACAAGTAGTATAAACCGAATCAGCGAGTCATAAGCTTTTCATAGGCCTCTTACTTGGTACAAAATGCAGTGCACATTTATAAGCGTGAATATAATAACTTGTATGCCCATACTAGCGGGAGCAGGTGTGGCTCAGGAAAGTGGAGGAACAAAATTTAGAAAAACAGTAGTCCATTATTGTTTTTTGAATGGTAGAAAAGTTGCACCGAGTTCTATAGGAATTAAAATATATACCAAAAAATATAAAACCAAGTTTACATGTTATCAAAAACTTTATTGTAAACGATTTTTTTCATTATTCTTAACAAATATGTACAGATTTTTTTCCACTTCCAACTCTTGAACACACAACCTAGAATTGTCCATGTGAAAAGCAAGAGGTCTCCAAATCAATTCCAACTACTTTAAGTGACTGTCCTTGCGCTTTATCAGTATACATTGTTGAAATATAAGTTGACAGTTGATATAACTGAGGTGAGGAGCCTGAGGGGAGGGAGGGGGAAGGGAGCTGCACGTTGCTTCCTTGTCCCTCCGCCGGCCATAATAAGTGACTGGCCCTGCCGCTTCCCCCAGGAAGCCGCTTCTCCCTGCACTGCCAAGCTCGGTGCAGCCCCGGGGAGAGGTGTCGGTCTCATCTCTTCCCTCCCACAGTCCCTTAAAACCTTCTCCTGGATGAAAGATTATCCCATGCAAAGTTTGGTTGCGGCAGCTCTTATAGCGTCCAAGTTATTAGCGCACAAACATTCTCCTTTATATATTCGATTACAATCCACTAAGGTGCAGAGCCAATCAACAGCCAGCCCCAGCACATCTCCCATCAGAGCAGCTCTTCCTCCTGCCCTGCATCTTGTTCTGACATGCCTTTCTTGTGCATGGCAGGAAAGAGGAGACGGTGACGGTGTACCCTGCTGATGTGGTCCTCTTCGAGGGCATCCTGGCCTTCTACACTCAGGAGGTCCGGGACCTCTTCCGGATGAAGCTGTTTGTGGATACAGATGCAGATACCCGGCTATCCCGCAGAGGTGAGGCTGCGTCACTAGCCAGGTAGAAAGATGCTGCCTGGTGCATAACGGATCTGAGGAGCTTGCTTCTGTGAGACATTGAGAGCAAAGTGATTAGAAGCAGGATTGGTCTGGTGGATCAATGGAAGGGCATCTTCCTGACCCTGAGTCAGACAAATAGCAAGGGTGCTTGGCTTCGTGATCCAGGATATTAGATTCCCCCAGATGGCATCAGGAAACTCCTACCCTGTATCCAAGTGGTCATGGAGTGTGAGAGATGCTTCCCAAAGCAGCTGGCTTTGGTCAGTGTGAGTGACAGGCGTCCCAATCAGCTGTTCAGCTCTGTTGTGACACACTGCAGAGAGCAGCGTCTAGCTGTCGTGGGCCCTATGGATTCCCTTCAGAGCAGACGAGTGACTATAGCAAGGTAGAGTCTCTGCAGACATGTCTCCTGACGGTGAATAGGTGGCTGTCTCTTAAGGGCCTGCGCTGCCCCCTCCGCCCCCCCCCCCCCAAAAAAAGTTGATGGCTAATGGCACTGCATCCTGGAACTCCTTATGTGTCTACTGCTGGCTGGAGCAGATGGTTTAGGGGTCAGTCCACCCAAGCAAAGCAATTTTTGGAAGTATTTCTGGGAGCTGATGGGTCTGCCTGCTAGACTTCCCCTTGCCTGGTTGGCTCCACCTATGAAGGCTGGCCAAGAACTGATGGTGTGGGGGGCATTGCATGGCAGTTTGGAGTTGGGAATGGGGCTATGTAGAACTTGGGAGGAGAGAAGGGCTTGTGACACTGGGTTGTCTTTCTCAGCTGCCTGTAGAGTTTGGGGAGTAACAGGCGTGTTACATCCACTAGTGAGAATCTCCCTGGAGTCCTGTTGCCTCTTCTGTCCCAGTTCCCCGAGGGCGCAGAGTAACCTGGGAACGTCTGGCTCCAGATTTCCCCTGCCGCTCGGAGTAATGCTCGTGGCAAGAGCCGGGCTGCCGGAGAGGCTGGACTCTGATGGGGCAGAGGAAGGCCCTGAGTATTCCGCCTGGCTCACACGGGCAGGTCAGTTAGACGCTCTAGTTACCATACTGCCAGGTTTTGGAACTGAGACGACTGACCCGTGCAGTATCCCTGAGCGCCTCGCGGTACCTGAGCCCTGGCTCCAGTCACCTGCAGTACAACATCACATGGGCACAGCACCACTGGCCGCACTCCTCCTTCTGGCCTGGTGTTGCCAGTCAGTGCTGCCGCTGGGTGGGTTGCATAAGAACGGCCACACTCAGTCAAACCCATAGTCCATCTAGCCCAGTGCCCTGTCTTCCGGCAGTGGCCAGCTTCAGAGGGAATGAACAGAGCAGGGCAGTTTGAGTGATCCATCCCCGGTTGTCCATCCCCGGTTGTCCACCCCCAGCTTCTGGCTGTTGGAGGCTCGGGACACCCAGAGCATGGTGTTGCATCCCTGATCATCTTGCTAATAACCATTGCAGGAGCTGTCCTGCAGGAACTTTCTTTTAACTCGGTTACAATTTTTGGCTCTCACAACATCCTGCGGCAACGAGTTCTGCAGGTTGACCGTGCATTGAGAAGTACTTTCTTATGGTGTCCCAGACCAGTTACCTATAAACTTAATCGGTTCTTGTGTTATGTGAAAGGGTAAATAAAACTTCCTTATTCGTTTTCCACACTTCAGAATCTTATAAACCTATATCCGATCCCCCTCTGTCTCTTTCCCAAGCGGAACAGTTGCAGTCTCTTTAGTCTCTCACATGGAAGTGGTTTCATACCTTTAATATTTGTTCCCTCTCTATCTTTGCCCAGCTCATAAAAAAGATGAATTATAATAGGAAACCAGCACTGCATGCCGTATTCAAGGTGTTGGCCTACCAGAGATTGAGTGTCACTGATATTACAGTTCTGCTCTCTCTCCCTTTGCTTATGGTTCCGAGTACTTGGCTAGCATTTCGACTTCTGAAAACATCCCTCTCAATATTCAGCAGAGCTATCCGCAGTGATTTCGCTATCTCTTGGGTGGGAACAGCTAATTTAAATCCCCACCTACTGCATGTCTGGTTGGGATTGTTTTCCAATGTGCATTTGCTTTTTATCAACATCACTCATCTTGCTGCCCGGTCTCCGAGTTCCACGAGCTCTCTTAGTAACTGATTGCAGAATGCATTGGGCCTCGCTAGCGTGAGTAATTTTTTTGTAGTGTCTGTACATTTTAGCACCTCGCTGTTAAATGATTAACCGTGTGATCACTTACAATGTCAGTGTTTGCACCCGGGGCGGCAGCTGGCTCCTCGCGCACACCGGCTCCTGCCTAGTCTCAGGGAGCCAGCTGCTGCTATCTCTGATGGAGAAGCAGCAGTGCAAGGCAGCAGGTGGCTCCCCAGGAGCGGTGCAGAAGTCTGGGTAACGATAAGCTCATACCTGTTGGTTATCTGTTTACATGGCGCCACTCTTGCTGCCCTAGTTTGCACCTTTATTCCAGGTCGCTTATGAATATGTTGGACAGCACTGGTCCCAGGAGAGATCCCTGGAGCACCCTGCTATTTACCTCTCTCCAGTCTGAGAACTGACCACTGATGCCTCTGGAGTAACCAGTTACGATCCAGGAGAGGACCTTTCCTCTTATCCCATCACTGTCGCCTCACCTAAGAGCCCTTGGTGAGGGCCCTAGGCAGAGAGTTGTTGGGATAAATTCAAGTTGCCCCTTCAGAAAAGGGTTTTCTTCAAGCTGCTCCAAACCGGTGACTTGAAGAGCCCCTGCGGCCCAACTCACACCGGTCGCGTTGCTGTAGGACTCCAGTTCCTTGGCCTGGCGGTGAGCTCTGCTTGTGCTGAGCAGGGCCCTGGCATAGCTCATTGTTTTCTCAAAGGTCTCGATTGGAGCAAGCCTGGCATGTAGAAAGCAGAGGATTGGCTGCTGGGGCGTGCTCAGCAGTGGCTAGGCCTTCCAGAACAAAGAGGGGGGGCCGCGGGCAGCCCTGCTCTGTGGCTGGAGGGGCAGCGTGGCGAAGAGGCCTGGGTTAGCACTCGCTACAGAACAGGAGTTGCGTTGCAGGGTGGCGCTGCCGTGCACTCACTGCCTGGCCTCCCCCGAAAAAAGGGGAGCCCCTGTGAGAGTGTCAGTCTGGACCTGGACTGATGACTTGATGCCCTGTGTTGGGATCACAATGCCTGAGCCAGCTGCTGCGGGTGCCTCGTTGCTAACGTATGGCCTTAAACCCAACTGTCTGCTAGGTCTGGCTCTTCCTGCACTGTGGGAAGGACTTGGGCACCAGAGGGGCTGGAGGAGACTAGCCACTGGGAAATACTGGTCAGGAGGTTTTATTATTATTGGCTTAAGGCAGGGATTCTCAAACTTGATACTGCAACCCCCCCCCAGTTGTTCGCGACCCCCCGGGGGGTTGGGACCCACAGTTTGAGAAATGCTGGCCTAAGGAATTTAGAGAACTTTTAATGGGAGTTGTCTTTAAATCCCCGATGCTTAGAACTTCGTGCAAATCAGCTTCCCAGAGGGCATGGAAAACGTGAAAATGCCCCTAACCAATATTTTAAATAGTTTTGTCTAGAGTAAACGTTGTGAAACTAATTCCGAGCAAATGCTGTGAAAGGGGACATTTCACCGTCCCCACGGTCGTCAGCTTTGCAAAGATGTGCTTTTACACTGGGCCCCAGCTACGCAGCCTTGGGTGTGCATCTCCGCAGCCAGGGTGTCGGAGGATAGATCGAGGACACCAGCGTAGATCCCTTCCTAGGGTTCTAAGGAAGGCCCGCCCAGTACACGTTGACGTCTTCTGTAGAACTCAGAGATGTGTCATCGTGCCGCTGAGCTGAGATTTCAGTGCTCATCACCAACGCTCGAGCCAGGATGCTGCAGGATCCCTGTCACGGCCAAGCCAACCGCACTGCCTCATTCGCAGCTGAGAGAGTGTCAGTGCTGAGGAACACTTCACTTTTTCACCCTTCTGTCTCCTCTGCCCAGCCGGCTGCTTGTGTGTGACTCATTCCAGAGGCTACAGCACAGTCCTGGCTGGGGAGGGAAGGAGAACTAGCAGGTCACAAACACTGTCTTGCAAAACAAGTCTCTTGCGCCATGGGCGTGATATGGGGGAAATCTAGGATTTGCCAACCGTCGGACTTTCTCCAGCTCTGCAGGTGGCTGGCTTGATGTTCCAAGGGAAGGTGACAATCTCTTGCATTTGGCTGACATGACAACGCTTTGTATAGGGTCTCTGCACACGGGCCTGGCGCCTGTGCAAATCAGATAGTGCCATGAAGCATGAGATTTAGCTACTTCTGCCTCAGCATGTGACCTTGGAATGTGGCTGGTCTTACAATTATCCAGTCCCTTTAAGGTCCACCTGTAGTTCCTTCTGGTGCTAGAAACTGAGAAATGGCCCTCCTCCCAGCTGAGGAATGAACCCCCCTCCCACCTCCATGGAACAACTGAGCCACCTGATTTGGAGAGACCTCTTCATTGAGGGCGCAGGTGTGGCTTACAGGCCTTGGCTAAGGGAGCCCTGGGGGTTAGAAATCTTAGATAGTGAGGGGCCAGCCATGCTCCTGTGAGTACTCGATTACCCTCCTCTAGCCCTTGCCATAGATAAAGATCAGTGCCTGGGAGCTGTTGGGTGGAAAGAGATGGAAGGACACGCTCTGCCCATCCCAGCTTCTCAAGCCCTGCAGCCGGGCCCCTGATCACCAGCCAGCCAAGTGGAGAGCAGCTCCCTCATTGTTCAAGGACTCTCTTTTCCGGGGGGGGACTGACTGACCAAAGACTTTGTGTTGCCTTTCGTAAGTGTCGCAGGCAGCATTAGCCACGGTCCCCTTTCTCTCCTCCCCTCAATGGCCAAGCACGTACCTGCCTTGGCCAGCAATGGGCTGGGGGAGTGCCGAAGGCCTGTGTTCAGCAGCAAGCCAGAGCTGATGACCAATGGCCCTTCCTGGCTGCAATCTCGGCTCTACAGAAACGAGGCAGGATGAGGCAGTGGGAGCTGGCTGAGTCCCACGCAGCCGACTCCCGAGGCATTACCGTAACCTCGCTGGGAGCAGCCCCCTCTCGAGGCTTTGGCTTTTGTAAATTGCATCATGGCCTTTCTGTTCAGAGAGGTCCTGCTGCCAGATGGCAGAAGTGGCCAGCTGCTCCAGATACCGCCCTGTGCAACGGGACAGATCGCCTCCCCTCCATTGACAGGAGCCTTGCCAGGGACTGATGGGAGATGCATCTGGCCTGATCTGACCTTCTGCCAGCCCCCCTTGCTCTCATGTGGAGATCAGGGTGCGAATCCTGCGTCAGCAAAACACACTGACGCTTAGGACCTAAAAAGGACCGTGGCTCCGGATCAAGCCCAATTCCTGGGGTGAGAGGCCTGGTGGAAACAGGATTAGTCTCCCTTGGGCACTCCCTGCCCGAGTCTGGCCCTACTGCTCCCGCTCAGTATCGCTGTTGGCACGATGGTGCATCCGAGGTGCTATACTCCCTGCCGTTGTAACCTGAATGCTGAAGCGCCCAGCCACGTGATCATACTTGTACAATGGCCAGTGCCGGCTGTTTCAGAGAGCGGTGCAAGCATCCCACAGTGAGTGGGATAAACTGCCCTGGGGAAGGTTTCCTCCTGTCCCCTGGTAGCGAATGCCCATGCGTGTCCTGAAGCATGAGGCTCTGTCTCCTAAATGCCTCTGGGAAGCCGTCTGGTTCTGGGCTCGCTTGGTGGTTAATAAAGCCTCATTGTGGCAGAAGGGAGCAGTGGAAGCCACGCTAGCCGTGGAGTCATGTGAGACCCTCACGCGCTTGCTAGGGAGTGCAGAGGGAACCGGGAAAGCTAAACGCTCCCTCCTCTCTCCCGGTGGTTGTGTGCTGCTCCGAAAACCCCAGCTCAGATCTCGGCAGCTCACTTGGAGAGAGAAGTCGGCTGGGCTGGGCGGCAGGGAGCAGCCACGGAGCTTGCCAGTCTCTTCCCGTCCCCTTGTGTGCGCCGCGGAAGGCGTGTCTCGAACAGAGCCAAGCCAACGCAGGAGACGCCAGAGCTGCTGGGCTGGCTCCAAACAAGCACTTAGAGCCCGGTGCTGCTCTGCCAGTGCGCTGGGTGTTCACCGCCCCTCTGGCTGAGCCTCCTGGGCAGGCCGTTGTGCCGACACGCTGAGGGGGGGAGAGTCCCTTCAGGCTCATTCTGAAATGACCCCTCTGGGTTTGCCCCAGCTTCAGCCGTGAGCTGGCTGCCCCGGGGCCAGCCCTTCGTGTAGGGGGCAAAGCCCCACCACACCAGTCACTGCTGTGACCGGTTCCCGTGCTTTGCTGGGGCTGCTGCAGCGGATTACGGGAGTGTCGGAGATCTCCAGGGCATGCGCAGCCAGGCTCTCCTGCCCCCGGGGAGGGGGAGGTACGGGATTGGTCAAGAATGAGACTTGGGAGTTCCACGACCCATGTGACCATCTCTTATCCCCGCCCCAAATTGTACTCAGACCGGCTGCCCCCCAAAGGGGCTCGGCAGGGACACCAAGGCAGGGCTCCTAGGTGGGGAGGGGAGGTGGCTTTCACTCTTCTGCCTAGGGACGTTAGTTGGGTCCCTCTCCTGGCTTGAGAGCCTCCACCCTCGCATTCCCACCCCCCAGATAGGACTTATCCAATTTGCACTGTGAAACCTGCTCTGTCCGCCTTGCCTTCTGCGTGCCCCGCCTTGGGGGCAGTGCAGGCTTGGGGTGTATCCATGCAGCCGGGTGAGATTGGAATGGGGGGCTGCAGGTCAGGATCGAGGAAGCGGGGGGGGGGGCGGACTCCAGTAATGCAGTAGCCTCAGGGCTGGGGTGCTTGTATTGGGAGGACTGGAGGCAGGACTGGAGTGGCACGAACTGAAGTGTAAACATAGAACGGCCTCAGGATGGGGAAACTGGCACAGGCCCTGCTCCCCGTTGCCTGGTTCGGGCCTGTAATAGCCTCCTCACGGCATTGGAGCTGGCCAACACGTGGCATTGGAGTGTGAGAGTGTGGCCTGCAGGGGCCAGCTGGGGAAGGGGGTGGGGACGCATTGGCTGGTGCAATTGGCTCCTGACTGCCTTGTTTTTCTCCTCCTAGTGTTACGAGACATCAGCGAGCGAGGCCGGGACCTTGAGCAGATCTTGTCTCAGTACATTACCTTCGTCAAACCAGCCTTTGAGGAGTTCTGCTTGCCAGTGAGTGAGAGAAAACAACCGCCCCCCGCGCCGGCTGGGAGCTCTCCTCTTGCCCCGCCCGGCAGCCATGTCTCCTTGCCCCGGGCAACACGGCAGACACATGGCTCTTGCTCCATGGGGCTGGGATTCCCAGCCGGAGGCGGCAGGGCAAGTCTGTGTTAGCAGGTGCCGCTGGCGCATAGCCCCTGTGGCTTACAGGCCATCTGGCTAGGCTGGGAGGCAGCTAGTGCCCAAAGCTTCTGGGCCCCCAAAAGGAGGGGCGGGGCACTGCTCTACTGCAGCCGTTCTGGTTGCCTGCAAAGCCAAAGAGGAGCTTGCTGGGGACTCCTGGAATCGGAAGGGAAGTGACTCCAGGTGCCCCCAGGGGAGGTGGAAATGGTTTTGGCTCCCAAGGCAACCTGAGGAGGCACGGTGAGGCTGGGCTGGGGGGGGGGGGGGGGGGGGGGTGAACAGAAGGAACCCGCTGCCAGGCTGTCTCCTGTTTAATGACTGACAAGGCAGAATTAGGGTGGGAGGGGCCTGCAACAAAGATCAGGGCTGCTTGTGCCCGGCACTGACTAAGAGCCAGACCCTGCCCCACCGAGCATGTGTAGGCACCGTGGACCAGGAAGGATTTCCCCCCCCTTCTTGCCCTTGGGGATAGTGAGACTCTGAGCTGTAGTGACAGGCCCCAGGTCATAGGTCGGTCGGCGGTGGGGTGGGACTAGAACCCAGAACTCCCGACTCTTAAGTGCTTTAACCATTGGACCACCCTCCCCCTTAACTGTGTGACTTTCCCATTCCCAGCCCTGCACGTCCTTCCCCTGGAGCCGAGGAGGGATGCCCTTGCTTTGCTCCACCAGGCGAGCTGCCTTAGCAGGTCCCTTGAGGAAGCAAGGGCTCTGGGACAGTCCAGGCTTGGCCCCTTCTCTCCAGCTCTCTGCCGTTCCACCTGGTGACTTCTGGGCCATGTGGAGTGGAGCAGCCCTGCCCCAGAGCCAGCTCCCTGCTTCATGGGGTCAGGGCAGTGTAGAGGCCCAGCAGGAGGGGGAGCTAGTCAGTTGCAGACGCGGGGGCAGGAAGCTGTGTTCAGCCAGCTTGGCATGCTCCTTTCCTGGTCACGGACCCCCGGCAAAGCTGCCCTCCCCTGCTGATGGCCCGGCAGGGGCAGGCGTGCGCAGCAGCGATGGCAGTAGCAGCTCTCTCCCCGCCCCCGTTCCTGCACCCGTGCAGAGCAGGCCAGGCAGCCAGCTGTAAGCACTGGGCTCTGTGGTACTGGGGGCAGGAGGGACACAGAAGCCCCCAGAGCATGGTTCCCAAGTCCCATGCTGGTCACTGAGGCTAGGGGGCTGGAGGTCGCATGGCTGGACTGCGGCACGAAAGCTTTGGAGGTAGGGGAGCAACGAAAACGGGTCAGTGACGCGCTCTGGTGTCTCCCTTCTCACAGACCAAGAAGTATGCGGACGTGATCATCCCCCGGGGGGCGGATAACGAAGGTGAGCGGTGATGCGCCGCCGTGGCCGGGGGCTTCATGGGGTGGGCGGGGAAGAGCGGCTGAAGTGCAGCCTGCCTGTGGGTAGCTGGCTTGGCTGGTGATGCGGCTCCCTGCCGTGCTGCCAGCCAGCCGCCTGACGTGTGCCTCGCTGCATTGCGGGGAGTTGGGGACAGCCCCGTTCTTACTTGCTACAGCCCTAACCACCTTTCTTCCCCCACCCCCAGTGGCCATAAACCTGATCGTGCAGCACATCCAGGACATTCTCAACGGAGGACACAGCAAGCGCCAGACCAACAGCTGCCTGAACGGCTACACCCCGCCGCGCCAGAGGCAGCCTTCCGAGTCGAGTAGCCGGCCACACTGACCCCAGACCCTGGGGTGAGGTTGGGGGTGGATGGTGGTTGGGCTTTGCTGCAGCCGATCTGTGCATACTGAGTCCGCTCGCCCCCTGGCCCCCAGATATTTAAGAAACCGGATGGAGACACATGCCTTTAATTTTGTATCTTGGAAACGAAAGAGGAGCAGCTGGGCACCCCGGATCCCAGGTGCTGTGGGGAGGCCGACCGCTGGCTTCGTTCCGTCAGCGCTCCCGCCGGAACCGGCTATACATAGCTATAAATACAGATTCGCTCTATTTTTGTGTAACAAGAACAATGTAAAACGACGTGCCATAAGGTATTTGCCAGGCTTGGTATTGCTGGGGGGTTGGGATGGCCGGGGGGGAGGGGGACTGCTGGGTTGGGGAGCTGAGACGCTCATTGGTGAGCGTAGGAGGGGGGGTTTCAAACAAGGCAACCAAATGGTGTGAGGGCTCCCAGCGTTCAGCTGGGCCAGGCTTCAATGGGGCACAGGCTGTGGGACTCACTGGTAATGTCACTGCAGTGCTAGAGCCTCCCTGGAGACCCAGGTGGGGAGGGTGGAATGGGAGTTTGGGGCTGGAGCTGCACTGGACAGAGTCCCTTCTGCTCAGGCTGGGCTCCGAGGGACAAGGAATCCCCCGCGTGAACCCGGCGTCCTTCTGGGCTCTGCACCGTAGCCTCAGCTGCCTGGCGCTTTGCTCTCTTGCCCTCCGCAGCTCCCCGCGTGGGCCTGGTGCCTTGTCGGCTCATTGGTTGCCTTGGGTGCTGGTGGGAGGTTTGTGGGGCCCACAGTGGGCGTCTGGAGTCCTGCACGGCTGTGGCGTGTTTCTGGCCTTGGGCTAACTGGTGAGGAATAGCAGAGGCCTAGCGTCTCGGAGAAGGTTCTTCCATTCCCCCTCTGGGTTCAGCTGGAGGGTGTGCGGTGGTCTCTCGGGTGCGTCGAGACAGCAGCTCTATTTTGGGATCCTTCCGCAATCCCGCAATAGCATTTTCCATGGCTTGACCGCACCTGTTGTGTTGAAATAGTCGCGAGAAGCCACGCCGTTTGTGTCGCTCCAATGGCGTAGCTGCGGGTGCAGTGCAGACGCACCCTCTGAGACCTCCAGGGGGCACGGAGGGAACAGGTGCCCCAGGTCCGCACTGCTGGGGCAGAACCCTTCCCTCCTTTCCTCTCCTGTGGTGGGATGTGGGAGCCCTTCTCCCCTCCATCCCATCCAGAAACACCCGCCTCCACAACCTCTCTTGCCAAGGCCCAGAGCTGCCTGGGAGCCAGCGGCCAGCCCTTGGAGCCAAGGGCGAGGTTGCCAGGGGCTGGTGGCGACTGACGTGCTGTTCTGCCCTCCCCTGTAAATAAAGATGAAATAACTGGATCCTGGTGCTTGTCTCCTCTGTTGCAGGGGTGGTGCGGCCGTGGGTCTCCCTGCTTTCTGCTCTGGAGGGAGAGCCTGCCTAGCAGCTGCAGGTGCTGTTGCTGCGGACTGACGGCTGGCTGACCAGGCCACGCTCCTGGCTGCCGCGCCACAGCAGGGCGTCCTCCAGCCCGGAGGGTGGATTTAATCAGCAGCTGTGACAGGCCTGGCAGAGCCAAAGCTTTTGTGTTCTATGGCCCCAGCTTAGAACGGCTGCGCATCTTCCAGCTGACCCATGCGGGCTGCTGCTCGTTCTCCAGCGTGCTGAGCTGCCAGAGCCTGACGCTGGCCCTCCAAAGAGCAGGTTGCCCACGTGGCTGAGGGCTCCAGTGGAGGTCCTGCCTTGGGCGCACCACTGCTGCTTGTGCACTCACCCAGGGCAGCGGTAGCCCTCCAGCTATCCTCCCTCCCTCAAAGGCCTCAGGCCTGTCATGCAGGAGTTCAGCCAAGGAGCCCCTGGCTGGCCCTGGAACCAGGGTGCTACTGCTCCCTGCACGAGGCTTCAGTGCCTGGAAACCAAGTCCCTTTGCAAGGTGGTTTTGCCCTGGCCTGTATTTCAATATGCTTTGACCTTTTCCACACAAGTTAAACTCCCCTGCCCTGGCTTTCCTTGCCAGGTAATGCTGCTGGTGGATGGAAGGGCAAGGGGGAGATCCCTGCTGAGCCATGGGACCCTCCAAAGCCAGGGGAGTTGGGGTTCATGGAAGCTCTGCAGTGAATCTAGCCATGCTCTGTGCTTCCCTGGAGGGCCCTCGGGGCAGCCCCTGGTGGGAGCACGGCTCCTGTTGTGCTCCAAGGGTGGGTGGGATTTTTGTTTTAAACGTGAGCAAAGGGGGCAGCAGCCCTGGGACCAGCAATGTTAAAAGGCCTGGAGCGCCTGCTGCTGGTATGACAATGACGGCAGCAGCTCGAGCCTGGGGCCCTTTACGTAGCCACTGCCATGCTGCATGGGTGCCCTGGGGCAGCTCTCTGGGCTGGCCGGGAAGGAGGGAGCACGGCACATTTGGGGCACCAGAGTGCGGGTGGCCAGTGGGGACAGTGAGCGCAGGAGAGAGCTATCTGGCAGACACACTGGGGCCAGCCAGGCTGGGGCTCCGCCATCTTGCCTGCCACCAGACCGGGTAGGTTCTGGCCCCTGGCCTGCCACAAACTCCTTATGTGACCCTGAGCAAGTCACTTAACAGTGCCTTAAGTTCCCCTTCTGTAACTCTGGGCTAATCCTGGCGTGCTGAGGTGTCGGGAGGGTTCGCCTGGGGGCGTATGCCTGCTGGTTTCTGCCCCAGACGTATTAACACCGGCCTGGCAGGGCAACAGCACGTTGGCGGGCTGAGGTAATGCAGGGACTAGGCCCTGCTTTCGCACTGAGGGTACTGTACCCATAAGGAATAGGGGGAAACTGCCGCAGGATTGATCCCAGGCTCCAGCCATTAAGCGTCTCCCGGGGGGATAATGCCATTGTAATGATTGTGCCTGCTCCCCAAAACCTGCTGCAGCTCTGAGGCCTGGCAGCGACGTGACTGGAAATCCAGTCCCAACTGCCTGCATTGCTGGGGGGGGGGGCGGTACTAACACAGGCATAGCCTGAGATGAGACATCTTTCAGAGCTCCCACCCACCCGGCAGGATCTCTGCTACCAAGCCCCACAATGCAGCCACAGGAAATGCACCTCGGAGCAGGGAGACCGGGACAGACCAGTGCCCAATCCCAGGTGCTTCTGAGAGAATTAAGGGAACAGGGCAGTTACCGAGTGATCCTCCCCATTAGCCAGTCCCAGGTTCTGCCAGTCGGAGGTTTAGGGATACTGAGAGCAGGGGTTGTATCCTGGACTGTCTTTGCTAATTGTTCCTCTGGGAACTTGCCCAATTCTTTTTTTGAACCCAGTTATAATCCCCACCCCCCTCTCCTGCCCCAACATCCCCTGGCAACAAGTTCCACAGTGTGATCGTGTGGTGTGTGACCTCTTGTCTGTTTCAAACCTGCTGCCTATTAATTTCAGTAGGAGAGCCTGGGGTTTTGTGCCTTACAGAGGGGTTATTAACTAGAGCCCTGTACATCTGCAGCTATCCGTGAGTATCTGCTTCCGCCGTTCATTTTTTACAGAGACAGATGCAGATACAAAATTTTGTACCGGTGCAGGACTCTATTAGTAACACCTCCCTATTCACTTTCTCCTCCCCCTGTATGATTTTCTGTGCCTCTGTCTATCCCTCCACCCCCACTCTGCTCAAAGCTCCGCTCCCATTAGCTGTGCCTAACTGCACCACTCCAGCCCACGGCTCCTGTGCAGACCTGCTGGAAGTGCTGTGATTTGAATGGAAAATGGTTCCTGCAGCAAGGGCTGGTGCTCTTTGGAGGCCAGGAGGGAGGCTGATGTCTGCTCTTTACCTCTGCTTGAAACCTCCCAGGCATGGCCAGGTGCTGTGGATCTGGAGCCTCCTATTTCCTGCTACTGCTGGCTCGATGCCAGTGGTTCCAGCCCTTTGCTGCTTAACACGCCAGCGTTCCCTCTTTCTAGCCACGGGGCAGAGCCTTTCCAGCAGCTCCAAGGCCTAGGGGCACAGAGCCCTCTCCCCACCTATTCTCCTAGGGTTGCCTCTGGGCCAGGAAGGAACAGCTGGTGCCCGTTTTGGGGGGTGATAAGCCAGGGCTTCCCGTCACAAAGGCAATTTGCCCCAAATTCCATGGTGTTCTGGGTAGCTGCATGGTGCATGTGGGGCAGGGCCACCTCTGGTGGCCAGCCCTCACCCCCACTCCTGTGGGCTGCACCCAGCAGGGCCATCCCTGTGCAGGTGGGGGGCCAGGGACACCCCCTGCTCTGCCATACCTCCACACCACCCCTGCACTCACCAGCAGCCGTGGGAAGCGACGTGCCCTGGTCTTAGCCCGCTCTGCCTGCTCCCAGCCACGATGCTCCGTTTCCTGCAGCCGCTGAGTGTGGGCGGCGGTCCCATCCCCTCCCCCAAGCGGCATGGCTTGGAGCCGGGGGAGCAGAGTGACTTGGGGCTCGGTCACTCCACTTGCCACTGTGCCAGTGAGCATGGGAATGAGTCTCATCCCTGCCCTGCTCCTGCCCCCGGATCTCTGGGCCTGCCCCTCACAGCTCCTGCCCTTATGGCTCTGAGCACAGTCCTGCCTGCCTGCTGTGGGGCTGGCTCCGCCCTCCCAGGGAGGGGGCTGCAGAGGGCTCCCAAATTTCTAGGGACGGCCCTGGCCGGTGCCTCACTAAGCAACAAGGCAACTGTGTATATGAGGGTAACTCCAGGCTTGGCTCCTAATGTGCAGTCCAAACCCTAACCACTAGACAAGGCTGCCTCCTAGTGGGTGCCTAGGCCAGGACTCTGCTCTCTGGAAGTTCTAGGCAAGCTTCGGCCGCCTGTAGCATGGCTCCCATCTTTGTCCTTACCGAGCCTTTAACGCGACTCCCACTGGAAAATGGGAGCAGTGCAAATGCACAGGCAGGCAAGTCAAAGGCAGCAAGGGAAGCGTGGGTGTTTACAGACTCACTTGCCTTTCCTATGGAGAAGGGCAGATTTGCCGGTTATGAGAGTGAAAAGCCCTGCCAGGCGCTTGGGGGAGACCTGGACCTGAGGGAAACAGGAGAGGCCCGGAGAAAAACGGTCCAGCTGTGTTCATCGTGCCTTGCGTGAGCCTCGGGTGCAGCATGAGAGCAGGCAGCAGATGGGAAGAAAGTGGAAGAAAGACTCTCGTGCAGGTTACCACCATGGAAGGGGCCTGTCGGTTTGACAGGCCACACGCAGCGAGTCAGCTGGAACTCAAAGGTGCTCTGTTAATCGATGGGTCGTTTTTACAGGCCCTTTTCTGACCATCGCTGCCCTTTAGTAGTCGGCGGAACAGGTTTTATTACCTCCGCTCATGATAGAGATAGCAGCCAGGGGACGCGCCGAGTCACGGCTCCAGGGGGCTCTTAGTGTCACATACAGGGGCTGCCCTCAGCAAGTTCTTTGCACCCCCAGCGTGAGAGCCCCCTTTGGTTGCCTAGCATGTGTCAGCTCTTTGTGGCATTCGCCTGCCCCACTGAAGCCTTCAGAGCCAGGTCTAAATGAGGTATGGGCTTTGCCGTGGCCCGAGGCATAGGCTGAATTGCCACTGGCGTGGACAGACAGGTACACTAAGTTTTAAAGGGCATTTTTACAAGGTGCCTGTGGCAACGGGCAAAAAAGCTGTTCCCTGACATACCCTTAGGATCCCAGGCGGAACTTGGCTGAAGGACACCAGCACAGGACAGCTGAGTAATCAAAGGCAACAGCTCCTCCCACAGCGGATTTGACTCATTTTGCAGCCCCTTTGGTGCAAGCTGGTGCTCTGCCTGCTGCTGTGGGAACGAATCACACTCGGTGGCGGAGGCGCTTTGATGCTTTTGATTATTTTTTGTGCTTCACCCAGGAGATTCTCCGAGCAGCCGCGTGCTGGCTGCACTAGCCAGCTGAGCGGATGGAATCCATTCCGATAGCTCCTGGCCGAGCGCTGCTTGTGGGCAGCCCTGCAGCACGGGAGGCAAATCCCCAGGGTCTGGCATGAGGAAAAGGAGCCCCCGCATAACCCTTGGAGGCCACGCCGGCTTGATGCAAAACACAATGAGCGTGTGTACCGGGCCCTCCCAGTCACAGAATGGCGTCGATCCTAACGAGAAAGAGCCTGAGGTTTAAACAAGCCTGGGGAAAATAACCGAGAAGCACCACGAAGGCCAGACAAGGGAGCCAGAGCGCAGCCTCCATCCTTCGCCTGGCTGGGCGATCTTACGCTGCACCCCATGGTGGGGGGAGATGGCTATTTTTAGAGGCGCTTTCTCCTTCCTGTTTCAGGGGGCATGATCCTCAGAAGGTTTTCTGCCCTCTGGGACAACGGCAACGCCTGGGAAAGCGCCCGAGAGGTACGGCCGGCTCAGCCTGAGCTTTGAAAGTGGGAAGTTCCCGGCCAGCTGGGGCTCTCGTGCGGGTCTGCAGTTAGGAGCCTGGCGGTGCAAAATCCACTCTAAATGAAGGGTCTGAGACGGGCTGCCCCCTGTTGGACTCACTGGGAGCTGCCGGTGCTTAGCCCCTCTCAAGATCAGCCTCCAGCTGACTCGAGTGGTGAAACGACCAGGCTCCGGATCAGAAAGGGCCTAGCGGCAGGAGATTCCACCCCAAGGACAGTGTCTAGCCTCCTCCTGCGGGGGTGCCCCAATACAGCCTCATTGAACTGGAAGTGCCACTCCCCCGGGTGAGCGCGGGGGCAGCTAGTGCTGCATCTGACCCCACAAAGCACCCTGGCTGTCTTGGCGTTCAGACACTGAGTACAGCTGGAGCTGTCCTGCTGAGTCTCCCCGTGGGCCTGGCCCCGCCCGAAGCTGGGCTCCGGGGCTGTACCTCCGGTTGAACAACTACATGGGTGTGAGCCTTAAAAACAGATGAGACCTGAGCCAGGCAGGAGCTGTGGGAACGAGGCTTCAGCTTTTGTTGCAGTTCTGCGCAGACTTGGCGCTCTTCACCGTCGGAGGGCCTGCAAGACAGCAGATTTCCAAGCGATGTTCCGTTGTGCCCCGACTCTGCCTCCCCTAGTGCAGCTATGGACTAACGCGTACAGCAAGCACGGCCGTGCAGCTGAGTGAGCTAAGGCGACTGGCCGCATCGTCACCAGACCCCGAGCCAGAGGGCTACGCACACCGCTCACTTTTGTCAGACGTGCTGATGGGCCGTTCCCTTGCCGTATGCCCCTTCCTCGGGAGAGCTATTCAATCCCCGTGCTTTTAGGCTGTGGGCGGGGTTTCAGGCGGGCGCCTCTGACATGTGCTCTCCATCTTAGCTCCAGCTACCGAGCCTTTGGTGTCTAAGGGGAATCCCAGCCCAGATGTGCCGAGTGATTCCTTTAAGAGCTTACACCCAGGTCTCTTCCCCATTACTTGCTCTTCCCTCCCCACTCCCACCTGCTTTGCAGGCCTCTGGCTTCGTTCCTGGGAGGGAAGAGGGCTGGGAGAGGACAGTGCAGGAAGGTTAGGGCAGGTGAGGGACTCAGGGCTTGAGGAAGGCAGAGTTTGTGGCCTGAGCAGAGGAATGAAGTGAGGTGGGTGTGAGCACACGGGCAGGGCTCAGCTTGGAGCCAGAGAGGAGTTTCCGGGTGCTCTCCTGTGTTTTGGGTGGCTCCGAGGCCAGGGCAGCGCATGGGTGGCCGGGGCTGAAAGCCTAGGTGACTGAGGGACTGCTGGGGCTTGGGAGCCAGCGGGAAGAGGGAGGGCGTCCTGGCCAGGGATCACCTGGGCGTGGGATACGGACGGGCAAGCAGTCCATGATTTCCTGAGGCGGTGGGAGGAAAAGAGCCCCCTGCAGCCCTGTTCGCATTCCTAGCTCTGCGTTGCTCCCCGGCCCAGGTGCCCACCTCTCCCCCGCCTGCCATTCTGCAGAGCGTCTGGAGGGTTCATCTCTCCCTCCCCCGTCAGCCGGGCTGGAGCCCAGCACAAAGCTACCCCAGAGGACCAGGGCATCAGGCCCATCATCTTTCTGCGGCCGCACACCCTTGGGTAATCTCATCCTACAAATGCCCGATCCCCCAGACCACCTGGCAACAGATGGGTGACATCTGCATCGGCATGGTCTCTCCAGAGCCCACCCTGTGTTCGGTGGCGATGACTCTTTGAATGTCGGTTCAGTAATTGATTCATGTTCACTAATGATGATTAGACACGGACACTGATGATCATATAACAGAACATAGAATCATAGAGCTGGAAGAGACCTCAGAAGGTCATCAAGTCCTGCCCCCTGCACTAGGCAGGACCAATCCCAACTAAATCAACCTGGCCAGGGCTTTCTCATGCTGAGACTTAAACACCTCTAGGGATCAACCTGGCCGGTCCTGCCCTGGGATCCGTAGCCCCAGTACTCACGGGGCATGGCCAGCTTTGTGAAGATGGGCAGCATGATCTCTTCCAGATGCTGCTTCTGATCCACGAAGTCTTGCCTGGTGGGCTCCTTGGTGTTCTCAAGCCAGTCAGATTTCACCCGGCAGGCACTCAGAGACATGCTCTGTAGGAGGGATGGGGAGAGGAGGGATTCACCTTAGAGAGGGCGAGCTCCGGAGATCTATCGCTTGTTCTAGAGGAGGTTACATGGGGCCCCTCTCCACCAGGCAGGAGGCTGGAAAGCAGCCAGGTGATCTAAGCAAGCTTACAGGCCTGCCCCCAAAGGGAGGGGGCACCACTGGCCTGCTCGGACTGCACCTGGCCTCTCCTGCGAGGAGCTACCAATAAGGCCCAGGGTAGCAGGTAACTGCGGAGAGAGGTGCAGTGATCAGAGCACAGAGTGGGAAGCCAGGCACTCCCAGGAGATCAGCCAGAGCCTGATGCTGACTCTGCCTGGGCACGACTCCTCGCAGCCCAGCCGTGCTGTAGCTATAGGGGAGGCTGCGGCATGACCCAGCACTGAGCGCCCAGCGAGAGGGCTAAGCAGCAGGCAGGGCCGCAGGCTCTGTTCTCCCTGTGTGACCTTGGACTCACCACTTCCCCTCCCCGGGGTCACCATCCCCACCTGGGAAAGGGGACAAGACACACCTGGCCGAGGACCCAGGAGGCCTCATGCATATGCATAAAGCTCCTGGGCTAACTCCTCAGTGGTCTTTAGGAGCCTGACTCCCATTGAAATCAATGGGGGTTGGGCACCTAACTAGCTTTGAGATGGGAGCCCTGGGTGTTATCTGGCCCCTTCTCCAGCAGGCTATCAAAGGACTATCATAGGGACCATGGGAGGTCATCGAGTCCTGCCCCCATGGCAGGACCCATCATGCCTGGGCTGAGCTGCGCGCTTCTGAGGGTTCGCTCCTCCCCTCTGGCTGGGGAAGGCTCGGCAAGGGCGGTGCGAGCAGAGAACCTCCAAGCCCCCCAAGCCCCCCGAGCCCCCCGGCTCGGCAGCTCTAACATTCCAACCGCGACTAAGTCGGCTCTCCCGAGAAGAGCCCTGCACTGCACCTTGTCTTCCTTGTTCAGCCTTCCCTGCACCTTCTCTGGATCTGCAATCGTTGCCTGGACGTGCGCAATGAGCGTCCGCAGGGCCTGCTTGGCTTCTGAGAAACAGATCACATGTCACAAAGGGGGTTTGGATCCTGGGGGCCGATTCACAGACTGAGGCAGGGGCTTGTCGCGAGGCAGATAGCTACACTAAAGGGAGCAGCCTCCTGGCTCATGTTGATCCAGATTTTGCCCTTCCTTGGAAGCCCTTGGGGCTTATAAATATTAATGATCTGATGGGGCTAGGTCTATTGTCCCATTGTACAGATTGGGAAATGAGGCACTACCGGGCCGATCCGCAGCCGGTGTAAATCTATGCTTTCAATGCCAGGGTATGCCAGGCAGGGCTCTAGGACAGATGGGCCTGCCCGTGAGATGGTGGTGCCCCTAGCTCCCCTGGACTTCCAGGGGAGTCCCAAGAGCTCCGCCCCTCTGGATCACACCAACACTCAGGCTGCAAACCTGGGGGGTCACTGCCCTGACCGAGTTATGGGGCGGGGGGGAGGGCAGACTGTGAACCTCAGACTCACAACAGAGCAGTTACCCACATGGGGAGTGCGACTTCAGTGGGGCTAGTAGTGTGCCGAGGGGGTTCCCAACCACTCAGTGACGCCAGGTTCCATGTTCCCCAGTTCCATAGATATGGGTGACAGGGGAGGGATCACATGGGGATTACCTGTTGTGATCCCTCCCTCTGGGGCACCTGGCATTGGTCACTGTCGGCAGACAGGACACTGCGCTGGATGGACATTTAGTCTGACCCCGTCTGGCCGTTCTTATGTTTAACTGGCTGTATCAGACCAGCGCCCTGTATTAGTAATAGCTTGCACTTACATTCCATCTGCGGATTTCAAAGCACCGCACCAAACGGGTCAGTAGTATCTCTGCTCCACAAATGGGGAAACTGAGGCCTGGAGCGGCTAAATCGGTTGTAGCGCTGGGATTAGAAATCAGCCTTTCTAAGCCCTCGTCCCACTCTGGCCCCAAAACCAGGTGAGGCTGCTTATTTCTTTAACTCCTTACAGGGCCCGCCGAGAAAAGCTTTGCCGTCCTTGTGACATCACAATCCCTTTCCTGAAAGCAAACCACTGGCTGATGATGTCACCAGCTGACAGCCCCTCTGGCACTCAGGCCTGGAGTTGGAGCCAAGCCACGAAAGGCCGGGGGGGTGGTGAGGTTCGTTGGCTTTACATCCACCCAAGGCAATACAGTATGAACTCTCAGGGCTGTTTGCTGCTGGATCTCTGGCTGCAGCTGGTACCCGCTGATGATCAAGTCACTGGAGCCCTTTCCTCTTAAAAGAGAAGATGATGTTTGTCCGAGATCTCTTCCTACTCTTTCCTGTCTGGATTGTCTTCTTGTTCCAGGACAGCCTCTGCCTTTGTGATCGCCCAAGTTGGGTCAGAGTGGGATGGGAAATTCTCCCAGAGGATCTGGAACAACTGCAGCTTGGCGCTCAGTTCCAATCTAGCTGCCTGCCCTACCCTCTGGACCAACTGTCTCACTGCTTTACCAGCCTGGAAATAGCCAGAGACTGCTTAGAGGTTCTGTATGGCAGCTGCAAGATTACTTTTTTCCTCCTGCTAGGTTTATGTGTACGCTGTCTTTGGAGCAAACTGAGAAGGCCTCAGAAGAAGGTGAGTGATGTAAAAGAGCAAGGTGGAAATGGTGAGGGTTAGATTAGAGCATGGAACTGAAAAAAAAAAAATCAACTACCTCTGCTACTGACTCCTTGGCTGGCCTTGGGCAAGTTCCTTAAGCCTAAATTTTCAAACAGTGTCTGTTAATCTGGGTGCCTCCATTTTGAGGTGCCATTGAAGATGTGGAGCCAACAGGTTCAGAAATTGGAGCCTCAAGTGAAATCCACATTTGGACACCTCAGGCCTGATTGTCAAAAATGCCCAGCATTCAAGATCTCCCATTGACTGTACCCAATTCTCCAGGGTCTCTGCTCAGCACTTTGGGAAGTCAGCCACTTATGTAGGTGTCCAACTATCCTGTGCTTTGAAAAGCTGGGCAGAGCGCCAGAGGCATTGTCAGCTTTTGAGTTTTGTGCCCATAATCCAGCCATAGGCTGTGAAAAGCTAGAGCCAAGGCACTAATATGGAGAAATAGCAGCCAGTCCAGGAGAGCACCCATTGCTTTGCCTTGGATTGAGTCCCATTTCCTGGGGGAGATGGGAGCCCTCTGGGTGCAATCAGAGGTCTAGGGGAAACCCCCAACCCTGTGCTATTACTTGAGTAGCACTTGCCCCAATAAAGGATCAGGGTCGCATGGTGCTCGGTGCTGCAGAGACAGCAGGAAAACAAACGCAGTCCCTGCCCGGGGAGCTCAGTGTTTGTTACCGAATGGTGCTCTCAGTTCAGAGGGGAAAGGAACAGGCATTGGAGAGATGAGAGGGCGTCGCCCTCCAGCATTCGGTGAGCACGCACCAGCTGACACCTGGGACCGTGCCGCCGCCAACGAATCCAAAGTCCAAGGGCTTGTTCCAGCCGGCCCGTGTGGCAGGGCTGCCGTCTGCGCTCAGACCACACGGAGCCCTCAGTGGGGAGACGCTTTCACATGGAGTCAGCTCTTGGCCCAGGCCCTCAAAGCATTCGGGCTCCTAAAGTCACTGGAGTCAGTGGAAATGAGGAGCCGAGATGCTGTTGAGGACCTGGGCCTTGGTGCTTTTGCAGCACGGTGCTGTGGGCGGTCCTACATCCGACGGAGGGGCTGTTCACAAAGTACGCTGCGGCTCACATCAGTGAGTTTTGCCATCCACATCAGGGGGCCCAGGATTGGACCCTACACCAGCAGTGTCTGATGAAACGTGATTTGTTGATCATTGCTCTCTTCAGCACCGCTCCCCGAGGCTGACAGCCTCTCCGTGAAGGACCGGTTTTAAAGGTTCAGGTCAACTGGGCCTCATTGTCTGAAACGGAATTGTTATTCTGAGGACTGACCGTACCAGCAAAGGACACAGTAGCATGGGTTTGCTCAGGAATTTCTCTCAGGCCCCACGAATATAGCAACATAAGAATGGGCAGACTAGCAATCGTCCAGTCCAGTGTCTCAAGGACAATGCAAGAAACCCCCGCTAGGTGAATGTGGGGCAATCTCATCCTAGTCTCTAATAGTTAAGAGATTGATTTAACCCTAGAAAGGGCAACGGAGACATTTGAAAGTACTGTAACAGCGAGGGTAAAACCCAGAGGGATCCTTAGCAGATGAATGGGAGGGTACGTTTTTTTATAGCAACCTGCAGAGAATAAATCTCTGGAGAACAGGCTGGACCAGATACCCCTCTGGTATGAACCAGCATAGATCCATTAAGTCCATGGGCCAGATCACCAGCTACTATAACACAGACTAGTTCTCAAGTCAACAGGCCAGATCCCCTGGCGGGGGTCAATCAGCATCACCCCACTGAAATCAGCAGAGGTGATTTACACTGGCTGAAGATCTGGCCTGCAGTCATGTGACTGGGGGAGAAAGAAACACAGCCAGGCTGATGCCTTTTGGCTCTCTAGGAACAGAATCCCTGTAACCCCGTCGTCTGCTTTGTCTTCCCAGGTGTCCGTCCAAACCTCTTCCTTGTCCGTCACAACGGAATTCCACGCTGAGTGCACCTGCAATGTGGACAAGATGCTCTGCAGGCTGGTGGCGAACACGTCTGTCATGATGAAATACCTGAAGTACGTGTGCCACCAGCAGAGGAAAGAAGCCAGGCAGCGGAAGCTAAGTAAGAAGAGGAAGGGAGAAGAAATGAAGGATGAAGTGTCCTTCCCCATTTGTCCCTACAGCCACAGCTCCAGCATGGATACCGTGATGCAGGAAGTGTAGGGGAGCGGATGCCCCCGGGGACAGCAATCCTATTTTTGTGCTCTAATCGTTGTTTATCCAGATTCTGTGCAAGGATGTTGCTAAGGCAGGAGAGCGGGGAGGCCAGGGACAGAGCCAAGGCGCATGACAGTGTGAGAGCTGAATGTTGTTGAGGATCTTGTGGACAAGGGGGAAAAGGAGGAGGGGGGAACGAGGGACAATTAAAAACAATCTTTCAGAACATTGCACCGGGGAGAAAGAAGCCCAGGTTCTTTCCTTGATCCATCTGCTTTCCACCACTCCCACAATGCAAGGCAGCTGGAAAGCTGCCTCATCCAGTTAGCTGGGGGCTCGTCTCGCCAAAGGTGAATCCCCATATGCGTGGAACCAGAATAAGAGCCGGGCACCAGCCCGTCCAGTGGGTCTGGCCACGGGACAGGGGGCATGAGCCACTGTGTCCAGCACCACTGGCTGCTAGAATGGCCCCTTAGGGTGGCAGCTGTGGGGTGTAACAGAGCAGCTCTGTGCCTGCGGTAAGTCACACCAGGGGCCACACGGCTGCTTGACTGCCCTGCATGTCAGGGAGCTGCACGGACAAAGTAAACCAGCCTTGTCCCTTTCCCACTGGTCCGGCACCAAGCACAGCTTGGCAGGACCAGAGAACCCCAGCCTGATGCAGACTTTCCTTGGGGCATAGGCAGCCTTCCACAGTTACTGGAGCAGATCTCACGTTAGTAGCTGAATTTGTTGTTGGATCAGTCACCTTACGGGCCAGGCCTAGCGTAGTGTTTGAAATTGCCCTGGCCTACAGACATGGGGGCATATCCTCGCTCAGCTGGTGTAAATCAGCTCCAGTGCAGCTCTGATGGACTTCCAACAGCTGAGGCTCTAGCCCGCGGTGATCACAACCCCTGTAGCCAGCCAGTGTGGGCGTTACCAGTCTCACCTGCCCAGTCCAGGAAGTCAGCACAGTCCGTCTGTGCATAACGGTGGGCTATATCTCGGGCCTTTTCACCCCGGAAGGTTGTGGCTAAAATATCAGCTTCCAGTTCTACCAGAGTTTTCAAAGTCTCCAGCTGGCCCCAAGCTGCCGCACAGTGCAGGAGCGTGTAACCTGGGGGACGAAAGAAAAGGCATGAGAACCAAAGGGAGAGGAATCTTGCTGGGGGTTAACTGCCAGCTAATAATACTTTGCATTTTCAGAGCAACTTTCTTCCCAAAGTGTTATGTACCCGTGGCCCCCACCTTGCCCTGAAATACAGCTGCCACGGCAGCGTGAGGGTGAGGAGAAAACTGTAACCAAGGGCAACCCTCAGACACAAGGTACAGGGATGGAGGGGAGGGGCAAGACATGTGGAGTCTGGAATCAGTCCTGTGACAGTGGAAGGGGTAGATTTGCAGCAAGGAAGTTGGAGAATTTAAGTTGCAGGAGGTGGGCTGGGGCAGCAAACCAGGAAGCTCAACTTTTAATAGTGAACAGCTAAAAGAAGGGAACAGAGGAGAGGCCAGGATGGGGGAGTGAATGGGCATGGAGAGGAGGTGAGTATGAAGCCATGTGGGGATCTAGGGCCGGAGCCAAAGCCAAGGGAAGTCAATGGAGAGGCTCCCGAGATGTCAGTGGTATTTGACTCAAGATCCGCAGAGGCAGAGGGAAGGGTGGACCGGACAGAGTAGGTGAATGTGAATGAAAGGGGCCAGGTTTTGCTTGGAGGAGCAGAAGGGCTGACTTAGCACCACTGCAGTCCGTGGGGTTAGCTTGGATGGGAACTGGGTCAGAGCTGGCGTCAGCAGGTGTGTGGCCAGCCTGCTGCCCCCAGCTGTCAGCAGCGTACCCCTGGCTGTTTTATCCTGCATGTCCACCCCGTATTTTGCCAGTGCTCTGACAACTGCACTCTGTCCAGCCATGCAGGTTGCATACAGGAGGTCTCTCCCTATGATGTCCTTGTCCAGGAGAAGCTTCATGGCCTTTTCCCCATCAGGGTCTTCTGGGTCAGCAAAAATCTGCTGCACCCCTTCCACATCTCCAGTGAGAGCAGGCCTCAGGAGAGGGTTAGAATACTCTGTCTCCTTGGCCTCCCCTGTATCGTCTGGCTGTGGCGCTCCTACTTGCTCCATTGGGTCGAGAGCAACACCTGCCGAGAAAGGAGGAAGAGGACGGAATCCTGTAAAGAGGATGGAATCCTGTAAAGAGGATGGAATCCTGTAAAGCAGCTGATTGGTTTTGCACTGTGTCCCTTACATATAACCACCCGCGTCTCTTCCAAAACAGAATGCGGCACAATGTTTACCAATGACCCTCCCAGATGCAGAGGCACTCGTTTACATTGGTGCCAGCTCTCATTGTTTATCATGGATCTTGTCATTTGTAGGTTGTTTTTTTAAAGCCCCAGAGGCTGGAATCATGCTATTGCATGAGCATCTCAGCTTTCATTTAAAAAGCAAAATACAAGAGCAGATTGCTGCGATAAATTAAGACTGATTTCCATGAGTTCATACATCAGGCAGAGCTTGGTAGAACAAGACATTGAACTTTCTGTGAACTCAGTAGCCCTTATGTAAAGTTTTCAAATGTAATTTGCCCCTCTCAATTTAGTTCCATTACTGTATATTCATTACAGTGCTGGCTCCCCCTGCTGGCTAAAGAGAAGCACAGCAGTTCATTGTGTGACCTTTTACTAACCCTGCTGCTGTTTTTGATCTGAGGAAGTGGGTCTGGCCCACGAAAGCTCATCATCTAATAAACCATCTTGTTAGTCTTTAAAGTGCTACGTTGTCCTGAATTTTGCTTCAGCTACACCAGACTAACACAGCTACATTTCTATCACTATCCTGCTGCTGGAGAAGGATAATTATTTTGGTATTGGAGCTTGTGGGTCCCTGTCCTTTTGCAACTGTTAGGGATCTTGCATAGACCAATGATTAGAGCCAAAAGTTGGCATTGCTGAGTTCTAGACCTTGCTTGACATTTACTAGCAATGGGTCTGCTCCATCACCCACTGAAATCAATGGGAAAACGCCCATTGATTTCAGTAGACATTGTTTGAGGTCCTATGTGGCCTTAGAGTCACCTGACTTTTCCAGGCATTGGTTTCTCTGCTAGTAAAATAGGGATGATAATAATATACATTTGCAAGGTTGCTGTGAGGCAATTAATTACAGCCGTAGGAAACTAGCAACAGTGATGTCGGTGGGGAGATAGGGACATAGTATTTAATGCCATTGAAACTGGACACACTGGCTGTGTCTAGACTGGCAAGATTTTCCGCAAAAGCAGGTGCTTTTGCGGAAAAACTTGCCAGCTGTCTACACTGGCTGCTTGAATTTCCGCAAGAACACTGACTTCCTACTGTAAGAAATCAGTGCTTCTTGCGGAAATACTATGCTGTTCCTATTTGGGCAAAAGTCCCTTTTGCGCAAAGATTTTGCATAAAAGTGCCAGTGTAGACAGCTCAGATTTGTTTTGCGCAAAAAAGCCTCGATCGTGAAAATTGCAATCGGGGCTTTTTTGCACAAAAGCGTGTCTAGATTGGCACGGATACTTTTCCACAAAAAGTGCTTTTGCGGAAAAGCGTCCATGCCAATATAGACGCTCTTTTCCTCCAATGCTTTTAACGGAAAACTTTTCTGTTAAAAGCATTTGCGGAAAATCATGCCAGTCTAGACGTAGCCACTTTGTTTTTTGTAGGGATGCACTAGGAAAATTATATGTATATAAGTATTTAACATGGACTGTCAATTGCAGTTAATGCAAGCGATTAATGCAAAACAAATAAAATTAAAAATAGTGACTAACTGCAATTACAATGACACTGTTAGACATTAATGGAATACCTATTTACATTTGTATAAATATTTTTGGTATTTTTCTGCATTTTCAAATATATTGATGTCAATTATAACAAGGAATACAGAGGGTAGAGTGCTCACTTTATATTATTTTCATTAGTATTGGTACAGAAAAAAAAATCCAAAGCAATGCAGACCAAATGCACCTTCATTTGCATCATATAAGTCAGAGACCACCAACAGAAATTAACCTTTTTTTTTTTTAAGGAACATCATCAGCATGAACACATGTCCCGGAATGGAGGTCAAAGCGTGAAGGGGCTCTCCTAAATGTTTAGCATATCTGGCATGGAATTGCCTTGCAACATTGGTTACAATGGTGCCATGAAAATGCCTGTTCTCACGTTCAGGTGACATTGTAAATAACAAGTAGGGAGCATTATCACCTGTAAATGTAAACAAACTTGTTTGTCTTAGCAATTGGCTGAACAAGAAGTAGGACTGAGTTGACTTGTAGGCTCTAAAATTTTACTTTTTTTTTTAAGTGAAATTCTACATTTGTAAACAGGACTTTCATGATAAAGAGACTGCACTACAGTACTACTATGAGGTGAACTGAAAAATACTTTTTCTTTTATCTTTTTTTACATGGCAAATATTTTAATCAAATAATATAAAGTGAGCACTCTGCACTTTGTATTCTGTGTTGTAATTGAAATCAATATTTGAAAATGTAGAAAAACATAAAAAAATTTATAATACTTTTAAATTGGTATCCCATTATTTGCAGTGTGATTAAAATTGTGATTAATTGCAACTATTTTATCCCATGATTAATTGCAATTTTAAAAATCATTTGACAGCTGTAATATGTGCATTGTTTATTTTCATTTTCTCACAAAAGAATTTATCTACAGATTTAAAATACATAAGCACTTTTGAGACTAAGGAATCAAAACACAGGGGATTTTAGTGTCAATATGCTCCATAAGAGTGGAACTTTCTAGGGATAGTTTGGCATGTGTTTCGCCAGGATCAGAGCCTAACTCAGTTAATTCGGGGCAGAGGATTATGGGATGTCCCAGTGAAGTCAGTGACACTCTGCAGAGGAAGAAGGGTCTGTACTTGGAAACTACCTCAGGCCCAATGTCATTTAAGCTGACAGGAAACATTTGGTTTGTTTTCTCATGACTGGGTAAATACATTCTTACTGTGTGGTTACTTCTCTCTGCAGCCATGGGAAAGTGCTGTTTGCACAAACATTTAAGAAGAGAAGCCATGTTAGAGGAGTATTTGCCCTAAAAAGACCTGATCCTGACTGGTGCTGGGTGTCCCAGACTCACTGATCCCAGTGGGAACTGCAGGCACCACGCTCACCCCCTTTTTGGGGTAACTGTGTTGAAAAACACACGCGAAAGGGCCAGTTGTCAAGGGGCAGTCCCCTGCACTGTGGCTTCGAAGCTCACACGGTGGGGGCTGACTGCACTGGATTAGGATGTAGCAACTTCACTGTTCTCTGCTCAGAAGCGTCTTGGTGGCTTCCAACCAGACCCCCAGCACCCAACATGGCACGTCCCACATCTCCCTAGCGCAGAGTCTCAGGATCAGACCCTTAATGAGAACACTGAACAAGACACAATTTGGGCCCCATAGTTCCTGTAGGGCTCACATAAACAAACCTGTGCATAGGATGTGTGTCCTCCCCTCCGAGTCCCAAGGAAACTATTCCCGGCCCTGACTGGCCCCACCGATGCAGACAGCTTCTGTTGTTGCCATAGCAACTGTACGCTGTGCGCCAGCCTCTCTGTGCCTGTCTGGATTCCAGGGAAGGCTGACATCACGGAAAGGCCCCGCCCAGCCAGCTGAGGGACCAGGCTCACTGCAAAGGGTGCACAATGCCTCTATGGCTGGAAGTGAGAGAGCCAAAAGGGAAATCACTGGTTAATACGGCTGGAGAAACCATCAACACCTTATGATGCCAGGAAATTTCAGAGGGTCTGTAACTTTAAAAACAACAAATGGTCCTGTGGCACCTTAGAGACTAACCAAAATACATAGAATCACGGGCAAAACTCACTTCATCAGATGAATTGGAGTGGAAATAATATATATGTTTCTGTTATTTCCGCTCCAATATATTATTTCCACTCCAATTCATCTGATGAAGTGGGTTTTGCCCATGAAAGCTCATGATTCTATATATTTGGTTAGTCTCTAAGGGTACGTCTACACTGCACACGTATTTGTATCCCAAAATAGCTATTCTATGTCTTGATAGCGTGCCCATTATTTCGAAATATCGTTCAAAATAACAGGAGCACTATTCTGACGTCCCTGTAAACCTCATTCCATGAGGATTATGGGGCATTTCAAAATAGCAGTGTATTTTGAAATTTGGTGCTGTGTAGACAGCAGCAAATTATGAAATAAGCTATTTTGAAATGCACTCAAAATATGCTACGCAGTTTGCTTATTTTGAGCTAAGGGTGCAGTGTAGATGCACCCAAAGGTGCCATATATATTTATATATATATCAGCAGAAGAAATACCTGTCAATTGTAGGACTTGTGTTACTGAGGCTACTTAAGTGGTGTGCTGGATGTGTCCCATACATAGCTTTTGATGTGGAAATGTAGCCGCCTTGAATATTTTAAATAGAAAGGTGGGGTAAAAATATTTAAATAAATAAAATAAACAAATAAAAATGGTAATGGCAGGAGAAAATTGGCTTTATAGCACTAACCAGTTAATTTCTTAGTTCTATATCCTGCCCTGTAACAAATGCGTGGTGTGATCATGGGCCAATCATGCAAACCCTCCATGCATCCCTTTCCTCATCTGCAGAATGAGGATAATGACCCTTACCCAGAGCACAGGAAGAAAACCCACCCCTCTCCAAAATGTCTAGGATTTCATTTGAAATAAGAGGAAATGTGCCAAGCCCTGTGTTTATGGATGCTAATATATCTAGATTAACGCACTTACAAATTTAGGATGTTTTTTTTTTAAAAGTGTGACCCTGTGTTTTATTATTCTGAATTCTTGTCATCAGAAGTGCTGAGTCATTAAGTCACGTTTGGTAATCTATTAATCGGTGGGTTGGTGACACTTCACTTTGGTTTGGCTATGGTTTGTCCCAACATGGTGATGCTCGCTTGAGATGTTCCTCCATAACAGTTCACTGTGGGGCTTTATTGTGACACAGTGATACTTCACTATGCTGTGATGCCACTTTGCTCTGATGCTCTCCTGTGGCCTGGTGATACTCCATTGTGGCCTTATGACCCGTTAGTGTAATATGATTCTCCATGACACATTGCCATGATGGAGGGATGCAGTACTGTGAGGCGAAGGCTTCTCCAAGACACTATGACACTTAGTGATGACCCATTGCAATGACACAGTGACAGTTGATAGTGCCCCATTACCATGCCACTCGGTGGTGACTGTTGCCTTGACACTTGGCAGTGACCTCTTACCATTCCCCTTGGTGGTGGCTGCCGTCATGACACTTCCCCATGACAAAGTGAGACAGTGGTTGACCTGTTACCATGACACTTTGCCATGACACTAGGTGGTGACCCGTTACCATGGCGGTGGACTGTTGCCGTGGTGCTGTGACACGTGGCAGTGACCTGTTACCATGGCCATGATGCAGCGACCCTTGGCAACCCTTCAAAACACAAGGTCCTGTTTTCTCAGCACCCCCGCCCCATTAAAATAACCCGCCCAGGCTGGCCTGGGCTGTTTCTTGCTGCCTCTTGCAAGACTCAGCAGCTCCCCATCTTGTTGTGCAGAGATGGAAACACAAGGGCCTGGTGGCCACCCTGCTGGGCAGTGACCAGGCCCTGCCATGAGGCCTTGCAGGGAGGGGCGGGCACCCCGGGGCCATGGCGCTGCCATGGCAACCAGGCATTCGCCTGGGGCGGGCCGGTTGGAGCCCGGAACGGGCGTGTGCGGCGGCGGTTCCGGGGGAAGGCTGGGGAGGTCGGACCGCCGACGGGCTGAGGGGGGCTGGTCACTCGCTGTTCCGGGAGCCGCAGCGGCAGCAGGAGGCACGGACCCGGCGCCCGTGAGTGACAGCGCGGGGCCTCCTCCGCCGGCTACAGCCTCCCAGGCAGGACCCGGCCCCGGGTCGGGGGCCAGGCTCCGCAGGCAGGGGGGGGCCCGGGCCTAAGGCTGGGACTCGGTGCGGGGGGAGGAGCAGTTGGCCTGGGGTACAGGTGGGGTCCTGGGGGAATGCAGGGGAGGAGCAGGGGGGGCGGGTACAGGGTGGGGGCTGGGGGAAGTGTGGGGGGGAAGGGTTCAGGGCTGGGGGGAGGAGCGGGGGGGCGGGTACAGGGTGAGGGCTGGGGGGAGTGTGGGGGGAAGGGTTCAGGGCTGGGGGGAGGAGCGGGGGGGCGGGTACAGGATGGGGGCTGGGGGGAGTGTAGGGAGGAAGGGTTCAGGGCTGGGGGGAGGGGCGGGTACAGGGTGAGGGCTGGGGGGAGTGTGGGGGGAAGGGTTCAGGGCTGGGGGGAGGAGCGGGGGGGCGGGTACAGGGTGAGGGCTGGGGGAAGTGTGGGGGGAAGGGTTCAGGGCTGGGGGGAGGAGCAGGGGGGCGGGTACAGGATGGGGGTTGGGGGAGTGTAGGGGGAAGGGTTCAGGGCTGGGGGGAGGAGCGGGGGGGCGGGTACAGGGTGAGGGCTGGGGGGAGTGTGGGGGGAAGGGTTCAGGGCTGGGGGGAGGAGCAGGGGGGCGGGTACAGGATGGGGGCTGGGGGGAGTGTAGGGGGGAAGGGTTCAGGGCTGGGGGGAGGAGCGGGGGGGCGGGTACAGGGTGAGGGCTGGGGGGAGTGTGGGGGGAAGGGTTCAGGGCTGGGGGGAGGAGTGGGGGGGTGGGTACAGGGTGGGGGCTGGGGGAGTGTAAGGGAAGGTTCAGAGCTGGGGGGAACATGGGGAGGAGCAGGGGGGATGGGTACAAGGTGGAGACTGGGGGAAGGAGCAGGGGGGACGGGTTCAGGGCTGAGGGGAATACGGGGAGGAGCAGGGGATACAGAGTGGAGGGGTGGCGGGAATGCAGGGGCTACAGAGTGGAGGGATTGGGGGGAAGACTGGGAGAATATAGGGGGAGAAGCAGGGACTGTGGGGTCCAGACTGAAGGAAGGTGCAGGGGTAGGGCAATGACGGGAGAGGGAGTAGAAGATTCAGGGTTGGGGTTCGGGGGCGGGGAAGGCTAAGGGAGAAGCAGTTGGCCTAGGGTGCAGGGTCGAGGCTGGGGGGAGGTGTAGACGGAAGATGGGGGAGGAACAGGGGGTGCAGAGCTGGGGCTGAGGGAAGGAGGGGGAGTGGTGGGGCTGTCCATCTTCAGCCATAATAACTTGAAATTCCCAGTGCACCCAATCTCCCCCAAGGAGAGTGGATCATGCTGGTTCCTTGTCTGTGAGGACATTTAATTAGGGACATTACAGCAAAATTGTACATAAATTTCTTCTCTTGATTTTAATGATACTGAGAGAATAATTCTTACACAAAAGACTGTGAAGAACATAGCTTCAATCCCTTTAGTGTACAAAATACCTGCTGCATACTGTGAACATCTGCTCACATTCCTGCAAAAGGGGTCAGGTGTGGACATGCCCTTTTATCTAAATGTATACCAGTAATTTGTGACATGATACTGTTAACCTTGGGGTGGAATGATCTTTATAACTCCCTGAAGCCTTTTGATGCATGTGGAAAGTGTTGCACACATTTCAAGGGAGTTGTGTGTGCTCATCACACCTCAGGATCAGGTTTGAAATTATTTAGTAGTCAACATTTATTGGCAAATAATAAATCAGTATGATAATTTGAGAAGCCTGCAAATAGCAAATCTAAACATCATCTTGATTAACAAGCAAGCTCAATATTAGGGCAAAATGTTACATTTTCTCTATGCATTGATATAATATCGTGTTAATGGAATTTACATATATGGTCAAATCAAGAAACAATTATGATATTTATATAAATTAGGCTGCAGAAACAATAAGTAAAGTTAAACCTTAAATATATACAGGAGTTAGGGAATTATTATTATGCCTATTTTGTATATAAACAGATGAGTCAGAGACTGGTCTTAACGGAAGTGTGTGATAGAATAGAGAACTGAGTCCAGATCTGCTGAGTTCCTGTTTGGTGTCTTAACCACAAGTCCATCCTTGTGAAGCTTTATTTCGTATGTTGAGGAAGCCTGCTCTTGTAGATAGTATAATCTACTGCTTTCCAATCTCCTAGCAATATTGTTTGATAAGTGCCCTGTGATTCTTAGACAGAAAGCCTTGTGGAGTTAGAAAATAATGTTATAATGCTCTTGCTTCTTTTGTTCAAATGTTAAAAGCTGTTATGAAACACCTCAATAGAGAAGGGAGTATTTGGTGTTTCCATAAAGTTTAGTTTATATATTAGCTTGATGTTCCCATTTTAAAAGAAACATAAATGTTGGACTACTTTGTGTACCTACTATAGATTTCTTTTATCTTCTAAGATTGAACAGATATAGAGTATTTTAATATTTTTTTCATTTTCTTATTTGACAGTGCTTTTACTTAGTCAGTGCCCCTTACCTGTCAGTTTCTTCCTTTCTAAAAATACTTTTATGGTTATTAACATGGGAACAGGAAAAAAAGAGAGAGTAATAAAATAATCTTCACATCTTGTTTAAAGGATGCTGTATCAGTGTAGTAGACATCTTTAAAAATATTATAGTTGACACGTTCCTGTAAAAAAGAGGATGTACTCTGCATTAGAACTGAAAGTTGGTAATGGAGAGCATCTGAGGAGTACAAATTATGTAACTATTGCGTCTACTAAAAAGTACATATACAGTTAAGGGAATTGGAAAGTGAGTTACAGTATCATGCAACTTAATCTGTTTATTCCATGCATATGTGGCTTTGTTAGCATTTCTGTTATCTTGGGAACACAGTTGTCTAAACCCAAGTTTAGTCTTATACCAAATGCTGACCCTAAGTCAGAGCTGTGCTTTTAAATGAGTGCCATCCTTTTCTTGTAAGTGTGTGAAGCATAAATATTTCCTGACACTTTTCTGGAAGCAGAGAGAGAGCTCTTCCCCCATGTGCTAGATAACCTTTCATTTCTTGACAAATTGTTTCATGTCCAACATAGTATTCGGTTTACAGAGTGCATGATGGGTGTCACATTTGCCCATACTCTAAATGTATTAAACTCATTATTTTTAAGGTGCTTACATTTTCTTCTATTTTATTCTCTGCAACCCAGCCATTGTTTCTTTAAATTGTGGATTTTCCAGCTGAACAAGGGCTTGAAGTCATACTGTTTGGGTATGGTCAGTTATTGTTTGCATGGTGAAAAGATGAAATAGGATATACTTTCACTTTTGTCATCCTTTCTTTTTCTTTAGGTCAGGCCCTAAAGCGTAAGGTGCAGGCTTCTCTTCACGGTGCATGGACGGAAAGCCAATGCGCAGGTAAGGTGCAGAACAAGAAATGATTCTTCTCTGATCAAAACTAACAAGTGGTATTGAGTTGATTTAATAAGTAGCTAGCTCATAGCATGTTCATTTGAAACGTGTATGCCACAAAATGATCTGCTCCGCTCTTCCTTAATCCCATTGTATTTGCTGATTTTCCCAGCCCTGCACACTGACGGAAGCTAATTTCTGAATATCTGCATAGTTGAGTGTGAATCTTTGATCCTTGCATACACATTTCCTCTCCAGTCTCCCACTCTTTGTCTTTTAATCAACCGGAGCATTCAGGAGCATCATCTCAGCTCTTTGTGTGGGGGAAGGCAGCCACCCTACCATATGAGAATCAAGTGCTGCCTTCTGTCTTTCACACCTCTAAGCCACTGAGTCATCATTTCATTCCCTGCGCATATTTATGCATAATGCACACGTAATGCAGTTAATTTATTATGCTGGTTCAGACATATGCCATCAGCTGAGTCCTTTTAATTCACTCTTCTGTGCCTCTGTGTATCAGCAACCCACAGTACATACCATCAAGCATCTGGTCTTCTGATCTAGTGTGAAAATTCCCAAGTCTACTGATATCCAGCAGTATCCAGAGATAAAAGAAAGGACTATGCATCACTTTAAAGACTAACAAGATGGTCTTCCAGAATTTGATCTGAGGAAGTGGGTCTGGCTCACGAAAGCTCATCACCTAATAAACCATCTTGTTAGTCTTTAAAGTGCTGCATAGTCCTTTCGTTTGTTTCAGCAAGATCAGACTAACACGGCTGCATCTCTATTACTATCCAGAGATAAGTTATGGATGATTTGGGAGTACTGACTTTGAATTTCCTTGCATCTGTTCAGTTTGCCTTAATCATTAAGTAACATTCTGTTAGGAAATATCAGATACCTTGGAGGTCCTAGAATACCATGACGATGGGCATGGTCTAAGAACCTGAATAGAATGGAATCATTTTCATTAATAAGCCACAAATTCATCTATCAGTTTACAACTGGATTAGTCTAGTGCAAGGAAGGGGGATTTCATTCTCCTCAACTAGAGACAAGGGGCTAGGGTTTTTCACTACACAAATTCAATTAATTGGCAATATAGTGTGAGCTGGGCTAGAAAGACCAAGAGCCTAAGATTTCATAGGGAGCTTTCCTCAGTCTAGAGGGTGCTTGTGATTGTCTCCTGGTTCTCTTGTCAGCTCTCAAAATCAATTAATGCCATGTCTACACTAGAGACCTTACAGCAGCACAGCTGTACGAGTTCAGCTGTGTTGCTGTAAGATCTCTCATAGAGTTGACCTAAAATTTAGGTCACTCAGGGGTGTGTTTTTTTCAGATAGTGGAAGTGGCTAAGTAAACCACCCTATTTGTAGGGGAGTAGCCTTTGCCATGTGGAATGGAAGAGTTTGGGAGTGTTGCTCCAGGGCAAAATTTCAGGGGGCTTATGTAGTTAGGGAAACTCAGACGTGTCTTAAAATTCAGACATAAAAAGAAGCATCCCAATTTTCAGAAAGTGGCTCCCCTAATAGAAATAACCCACACTTTTCTGTGATATCATTTATAATTTCATCAGGGTCACTTTGCAGTTGGTGGCAGCATCTACCTTTCTCAGAGATGCTGTGGCTGCAAGCTTGTTCTCATTGGCCAGTTTTCTAAGTTGTGCATGGGGGTATTGCCGCAGTTAGTTTACACAATTCACACTGGAGAGAGTTTCCTAACAATGTATGTGAAATTATCTTTCTGAAAATGGGGCATGTCTTTGAAAGTGATGAGAGAGCCCCACCTTGTGGAATGAACTTGAAAAGTGCAGGAAGTGCAGTGAGAGTTTAACAATAAAAGGGTTTAGCAGAGGTGTTAGTAAGCGAGAACAGCGAGGCATATAAAAGGATAGAGTTGGGGGAGGGGGAAATCAGCAAAGCTATTCAAAGTGTACAGAGACGGAATAGAAGCAGCCAGTAGTAAAACCTAGAGGAGAGACACAGCTGAACCTGTGTAACCAAGATACGAGGGAAAGACAATAGTCTGAAACATCTGAATGTGATAATTGCGGAGGAAGTGGGGAGAAAAAATGAAACCAGTCTAAGATGAAAATGAATTATTTGAAATGTTCTGAAGAGAACAATTTTCCAGTAGTTAGGAAGTGCATTTGACATCATAAAGAAAGAAAAAGATGTGATCTATTTTTAATTCTTCTTCCTTCAAGCATACAGCAAAATGTACCATGCAGTTGCAAAGTGAGGGTAAATTTTAAGTGAGAATATTTTGCTGCTAATGGTTGGGAACAGCGTAGAATCATAGAGCTGTATGGTTGAAAGGGAACTTGAGAGATTAATAAGTCCAACTGCTTGTACTGAGGTAGGACCAAGTAACCCTGGAGTCGAACACCTTGACAGGTGTTTGTCCAGTCTGTTCTTAGAAACCTCCAATGATGGGGATTTCACAACCTCCCTTGGAAAACGCCTAGTGCAATGCTTAGCTCTCCTTATAGTTAGAAAGTTTTCCTTAACATCTATTTCTCTTGCTATAGATTTAACCTTCAGTGGACATGGAGAATAGTTGGTCTCCACCTTCTCTATAACAGCTCTTGCTATATTTGTAGACTGCTATTAGGTCCCTTCTCAGACTTTTCTTGAGATTAAATTCACTCAGGTTTTTAACCTTTTCTCACATGTCACTTTTTGTTTCTCTCCTCTGGACTCTCTCTGGTTTGTCCACAGCTTCCTTACAGTGCGGTGCCCAGAACTGGAGAGAGTGCTCAGCTGAGGCCTCACCATTGCTGAATAGAGCAGGACAGGCACTGCCCAGGTCTGACATACAACACACATTAATACACCACAGAATTACATGAGTCTTTTTTGCAACTGTGTTCTGCCTATTTAGAGGCAACTTATAGAGGGGTAGTGTACAGTGCAGTTCCTACCAGGTTGTGTGGCTGGTGGTAATAGTAAAAAGCAGCGCCTCTACTCCTAAGACAGGCAAGAGGGTGGTGCACAACTAGGTGGTGCCTAGCGGAGCACAACAAAGAGCTATAGCATTGTACCTGTGGCTGAAAATTTTATACACCTTAGCTAATGACAGTGTTAAAAAAACAAAGTTACTGTTTATATATCTTTCTGAATGGCTTCTAATTTTTAAAGTTCCTATCTTGACGGTTTTTTTTCCTTTTGGAGAAGGGGAGTTGATTTTTTTTTTAAGTTTTGTTGAAAATGTTTTGATTGTTTAGGATCCAGTCACACTAGCTGCAGTCCTTAGTATGTCCTTCCTTGGAGAAATTAACAACTTCTTGGAAACCACCGAAACGTCAGCGTGTGTATTGTGACTGAAGAGTCCAGGTACAATAATCATTGAGATAAATAAGTTAATGGATACTCTAGCAGCCTGGGACGTAACCATGATAGTAGACATGCTCAGATACTACAGTGATGAGTACCAGAAGAGTCTATAAAACAGATATCAACATGAGCCTTTTGAAAGCTGGCTCTTGTTAACTCACTGGGTTGCTATGGTTTTGACTGATTTTTTTTTCTCTAGCTATTTGCTCAGAAGTGCTTGTTTCCCTAGGTGGCCAAGGAAGCTGGAAGTGGTGGTATTTCTGTGTCCAGATCAGACCGGACAATGATGGACACAGAGTCACCAAAGACATCTAGCAAGAGATGAGTCAATGCTAATCCTGTTCATTGCTTGCTCCTTTGCAGGTGTACCAGTACGCGACCAGGAGAGACCGGAATGGATGTGACGAGCCGGTGCACCCTTGGAGATCCCAACAAATTGCCAGAGGGGGTACCGCAGCCTGCTCGCATGCCCTACATCTCAGACAAGCACCCTCGACAAACCTTGGAGGTTATCAATCTTCTACGGAAGCACCGGGAGTTGTGTGATGTCGTACTAGTTGTGGGTGCCAAAAAGATCTATGCCCATCGGGTGATACTTTCAGCCTGCAGTCCTTATTTCCGGGCCATGTTCACCGGGGAGCTGGCAGAAAGTCGGCAAACAGAGGTTGTGATTCGAGACATAGATGAAAGGGCCATGGAGCTGCTGATTGACTTTGCGTACACCTCCCAGATCACAGTGGAAGAGGGCAATGTCCAGACCTTACTGCCAGCAGCTTGCCTTCTCCAGTTGGCTGAGATCCAGGAAGCCTGTTGTGAGTTCCTAAAAAGACAGTTGGACCCTTCGAACTGCCTGGGTATCCGGGCTTTTGCTGACACTCACTCCTGCCGTGAACTGCTGAGGATTGCCGACAAGTTCACGCAACATAACTTTCAAGAGGTAAGCTGCAGGGTGTGGGATCTAGGCATTTCTTGTTTAGTGCCTCATTACAGATCCTGCCTTTCTACCTGCAATGTCTTTTGTTCCTGGTCAGCGTTCAGTAGCTCAGTAAGGGTACGTCTAGACTACTTGGCTCCATCGACGGAGCCATGTAAAGTAGTTAACTTGGCATAGTCAAAGAAGCGGGGATTTAAATAATCCCCGCTTCATTGAAATAAAAATGGCTGCCGCACTGTGCCGATGATCAACTGATCCGGCACAGCGCGGCAGTCTAGACACAGCATGGTCGACAAGGGAAGCCTTTGTCGACTGCTCTGGTATGCCTAGTGAAACGAGGTTTATTGGAGCAGTTGACAAAGGCTTCCCTTGTCGACCGCGCCACATCTAGACTGCTGTGCTGTGCCGGATCAGCTGATTGTTGGCACAGCGCGGCAGCCATTTTTATTTTAATGAAGCGGGGATTATTTAAATCCCCGCTTCTTTGACTATGCCAAGTAAACTACTTTACGTGGCTCCGTTGACGGAGCCATGTAGTCTAGACATACCCTAAGAGGGAGAGGATATATCCGTACCAGTAGTACTATAAGTTGCATGATACTTCTGTATCACATGCTAGTTATTTTTCAAGTTGATGTTCTGGTGCGAATACTGTACATATTATAAACTGTGAAGCTGAAAACTAATTGGTGAGGGGCAATGTGTGTGGATTGCCTCTGGCATATTGTTCTTGAACAGAAGTTTGCTCTCAGAAGTGTTTGAGGTACTGCACAATTTAGCGCGCGCGCACACGCACACACACACACACACACACACACACACACACACACACACACACACACACACACACACACACACACACACACACACACACACACACACACACACACACACACACACACACACACAACCCCTTTCCCTCCAGAAGTCAAACACAGCAACATCAATCCAAAAACTAAACAGAGAGTTCTAATAAAGGACCTCGAGAAGCTGTGGCAAAAAGTGCAGAGGCCTCAGAGAAGCCTTCAACTCCCTTCCCTAATCAGAACCTGGTTTTCACATCTGTCATTCAGCAGCAGTTATCTCAGAGTAATTCAGATGTGTAGCTGCAGATGTGACCTTTTAAAACCTGAGTCCAGTTTTTTTTTTTTTTTTTTTTTTTTAACTTTTTCAGTTATTTATAGCAGACTTGAAAGACTTGCTAGTCAATAGCTCAGTGAAGGAGTAGTCCTACTAGCCAGAAGTAAATAAGATCAAATAATGTGGGGTGCCACCAAGGAACTGCACGGGCAAAGCTCTGGTGAGACGCATAGCCTCGCCTTACATTCTCCTTTGGGAGTAATAGGGCTGCATTTTCTATTTGGATGCTTTTCCTGGTCACTGCTGGGTGGTGTGGGGGCTATGTATTTTGTGTCAGCCTTTGGCAAGAAGGTGTTTTCTGACCTCCCAGTTGTACATCCCTGGTGGGAGAAGGAGCTTTATACCTCTCCTACCTACTCCAAAGCCTGCACTCCTTTACCCCTCATAGGAGGTAGGAGGCTTGAGAGGAGTTACCTCGGCTCGACCAATTACCTTGCTACCATGCTGTATGATAAATTGTCCTGATTACACTCAGCATGAAAACAATAGTGTAGCCCAGTGGTCCCCAACCTTTTGGGGCTGCTGGATGCCCGAGGGCAGGGCCGCTCACATGCCGGGCACCCGGGGGCGGGGCCGCGCATGCGCTGCGTGCCCGGAGCTGGCGCCACCCATGCTCCGCACTCCCGGGGCTGGTGCCACAACTGTGCTGCACGCCCGGGGTGGGGCCGCCCATACGCCGTGTTCCTGGGGCCAGCACAGCCGATGTCCCGTGCGACTGGGGGCAGGATCGCCACCGCCCATGTGATGCGTGCCCAGAGCCGGTGCCTGTGCCACACGCCCAGGAGCTGGCAGCCCGGGGGCAGGACTGGCCCCGATCACTCGGTGGGCGCACAGAAATGGCCTGGCGGGTGCCATGGCGCCCGCGGGTACCACGTTGGGGACCACTGGTGTAGCCCATTCAAGACCTTCTGTAGAGTTATGAGTTTTCAGTAAGGAAGCAGCCAAATAGTCTATTAATGTTAGCCAGATAATAACCTGGAAAATTGGGACAAAGATGATGATTAGACATTTTTAAATGACACAATTGATAAATTATGTATGCTAGCAAGTACACAGAGGTAGCAAGTCCGTTGGTAGAAACACTAGCATTACTGTCAGGGTCTTACAAGACCTCCCATTATAAAATAAATTGGAGAGTTACAGGATTTTGCTCACTTCGGGACTCTGCTACTTTTCAGACTGATGCTCTGCAACTATCAGGGCCAGTTGTAGGCACAAGTTACTGTTTGTGGGGTTGGAAGGCAAACTCAACAGACATGCTGGCAGCCCAGATTCTACCTCCTTCTCTAGTAGTGGGACTACAGGGGCAAGGAACTTAATCTCAGTGACATGATCGGAATCCCTTCTAGCTACATGTGAGCATTTGGGGTATTTTCGAATACACACCATATTTTGAATCAATTTGTCAAGTAAAAAAAAGGACCCTTGCAGCTAATCACTAGAAGAGTGGAACTTAGGGCTGTTAAATTTCGATTAATTAATTGAATAGTCGATGGAATTTCCATCGACTATTCAATTAGTTGATAAGAACTTCTGCGTTCCGCCTTTGAAATGTACAAGAGCCCCAGAAGGGGCTCTTGTGCATTTCAGAGTTGGAATACGATGTGGAGCTCAGGGCCAGTGAGGAGTCTTGCTGGCCCCAGGTTCCATGCTGTGCTTCGTCTTTGAAGTGCACAAGTCCCTGATGGGGCTCTTGTACATTTCAAAGCTGGCTGCCTCTGCACCCCTACCCTCTCCCATGGAGCTGGAGCTGGGGGGAACTTGCTTTTAAGCCAGCTTCCTCTAGCACCCCTCCTTTGCCCCCCCCCCCCCCCCCCCCGTAACCTCTTTGTGATAGACGCAGCAAAGGGGGGGAAGCAACTAGTCAACTAGTGTGTTGTTGATCCGATAAGCTTTTGCTTATTGGAAAGTTGACTAGTCGATTAGTCACTTACATCCCTAGTGGAACTCTTTGCTAAGAGAATTTCTTTTTATTATGCTTAAGATCTTTCAGTCAGGCAGTTGAGTCTTGCATGCACCTTACTTCCTGGGGAAGGCCAATGTTCACGCACTTCATGTTGCTGAGCCTCCTTCCCAGCTGCCATGGTAGAAACTGGTCACATTTGTGTGGGAATGGGATGGCTGTCAGCAATTGTGCCGTGTACATAGTTCTGTTTTATTTAGGTTATTTTGCCTCTCCCATTGCCGTAGTATCTGAGTGCCTCAGTTTGATATTCAGTCTGTCGTAGCACACAGCCACCCAGAAAGGTCTCCAGTCTGCAGCATGGCTATGTAGTGTAGCTATCATGGTGCTATGATTTGGTGTGAGCATAGGAATGTGAAGAAAAATCTTGATCTTCTCGTGCTGGCTAATGTCTCCAGGGAAACTTTCTTCTTATCTTAGGTACAGAAGAAATTATTAATATGTTTGCAGATTGTCAGAGGCTTATATTTCATTGGAGATCAGTCCTTGGGATTTTTCAGAGGCTCTCATTCCCTTTAAGTGCATTTGAACTCTCTCACTCTGTGTATATATTTAGAGAGAGTGAAAGAGACAGAGGTAGGATCATATGAGTCCATCTGCTGTCCTGAGATACTTTCCGTTCTCCTACAAATCAACAAGAAGAAGATTTTTTTCTACATATCTACAGTGTCTCTGGTAATAGTTTTTTTGAGACTTTTTACCTTGAGTTCTGTTTTGGATTTATTACGTTACAAATAAAACATCTTTATTTTGATGCAGCTTTCCTCTCAATTGTTTACCAGCTGCAGAACATGTTTCTTTCTGTTGAATGTGTTCCCCATGGCAAATGAGGAGGCTGGCTTAAAAGAGAGGGCTTGCTTTTTCTGAATTTTGAAACTAAATCAGTGAATTCTGTGACTTACCACTTTACAGAACTTTTCTATTCCCCATTCATTTGCATTACCATCTAAAAGTTGTCTGAACTGCACTGTTGGAGCCCAGTTTTGTGAAGCAGTGAGGATTCTCCACTTCCACTGACACGATCAGACCATTAAATCCTCTCTAAAGGGAGGGATTTCTCCTTTAACTTTGAGGTAAGGTCCAGTAGCAGTCAATACTCTGAGATGCTGTCCTTAACCTTTTTCTTTATCCTCGTCTTTTTGAACAGGTGATGGAGAGTGAGGAATTCATGCTTCTTCCAGCCAATCAGCTCATAGATATTATATCCAGTGATGAGTTGAATGTTCGCAGTGAGGAGCAGGTGTTCAATGCCGTGATGGCTTGGGTAAAGTACAGCATTCAGGAGAGGCGACCCCAGCTACCCCAGGTAACCTTGAGCATGGTTCACATGCATCTGTTCTGTACAAGGCAAGAGACATTGGATTTTGTCAGTGTACGTAGTGGAAATAATTCCCCTCTTGACTTCCCAGAGGTGTTAAACCACTCACATTTTCTAGTCAATGAGCCCTGTGTCCAGATATATTAGCAATGGGCCCTTCCTATCTGTAAGCATTTCTAAACATAAGATCTGTTATACTGGATCAGACCCTAGGTTCCTCTACTCAGTTCTGTCTCCAACAGTGGCCAGTGCCCGATTCTTCAGAGGATTGTGACTGGAATAGTCTGCCCCTTGGGGAAATTTCTTCTTAATCCCGGGTAGTTGAATTATTCCTTGAAGTCTGAGGGTTTAATATTAGAGCTAGCCACGACAGTATCAATAAAATATGCTCTTTTGCGGTAGCATTATCAGTTTTAACAAAGTTTTTCAGGGGACGGTTCCTGAGTTCCAGGATTCTCTGGTCTTACAAGAGAAAGAGAGATTCTTACTGCCTTTGTTTGCCCTTTTTGTTCCAAAATGAACATTTCAGCACAATTGCATTTAATGAGAACTTTCAAAAATTGTCATGAAACATAATTGTCATTCTCCTGTCAGCTCTAGTTTATACCGCCTTACACCTCTGTGACCCCTTGTAGGACCATATATTCATCTGTGTTTAATTCTGTATTCTACTATACCCGCGTGTGCATTTAAGGTATTAGCTATTTATGACATTTGTTGTAGTTCACTTACTAAACAGCGTAGTGTACACTCCAAAGGGTAAATAGATGATAAAACAAGTGCTTTGGGCAATATGTAGGGACATCTGCAGTCTCCTAAGGATTTTCAGTCAGGATGTTGGTTTCATCCATTAGCAGTCCCATTTGATCAGCTCTTTTAAAATCTGATGTTCTCCTCCTGGATACCTCAATTGGTTTATTGAATTGCACAGGTGCTGTAGACCAAACACTGCACTGAGCTAGAATGCGACGATCTGAATTGTTACTGGGGCTGTTACTAGTCTCCTGTTGCTGATCTCTCTGCGCTTGTGACTAGGGATGTAATAGTGTAACCATTTAAACGGTTAACTGACAAGTATGAGCTTTTTGGTTACTGTAATGTTACACGCTGGTTCCCAAGGAGCCGTCTGCCAGCCTGCGCTACTGTATCAGCGCCTGCAGTGCAGGGCGGCAGCCAACTTGCTGGGAGCCAGCTACTACCCTACTTTTGCTGCCTCTGATACAGGGAGTAGGGCCAACTTAAAAGCAGACTCTGGCAGGCACTGGCTCCTGGGGAGCCGGCTGCTGCTTCGTGCTGTCGGCTCTGTGGTGTAAAGCTTATACTGCAGAACCTGCAATGCAGCCGGGAGCTGACTCCTGGTGCGTCCAGGAGCCAGCTGCGCTGTGGGCTCTGCATTATAAGCTTTATGTAGCAGAGCCTGCAGCGTGTAACCACTAAGATTTTTTTAACAGTTGCACGGTTGCCTAATTAAAACCTTTCAACATCCCTGCTTGTGACTGCAGTATCACTGAACTGGATCACAAAGCACATGGAAACAAATTAGCCGAGATTGCTCTCTCTTTCGCCGCTCCCCCCATCTGTAAGGTGGTAAGTGTGTTGCTTATAATGATGTCCTGTTTTGTCTCATAGGTGCTGCAACATGTCCGTCTGCCACTGCTCAGTCCCAAGTTCCTGGTGGGGACAGTCGGCTCAGATCCACTCATTAAAAGTGATGAAGAATGCAGGTGAGTCCTGCTGGAAAGAGGGAAACTGAACAGTGCACTTATGTAAATTTCAGTTCATATGGATACTTGATCTGTATTTGCTGTCCAAGAATATTGTGGTTTGTCAATGGTAAAACTAGGGTGATACTTAGCAGTTTCCCTTTCTGGGATTGGGTAGAGAGGAGATAGAAGGAAGCACTGCATTGTGAGTATGTATTTGTGTAAAAGTTACCCTTGAAGATTTTTAAATCAGTATTTTGGTGGAAGAGAAAGGTTAGGATAGGCAATTTGCCCTTCTGATAAGTCACCCTTCACAAGATAGACTGTGTTTATAGCGCTTTGACTGTAAAGCCAGTTGCCTAAGTTACCATGAAACCCGCTGACCACTACCCAGATGAAGCCATATCGTAAGCAACCTAAAACAGCTTTTCTGTATCTGAAAAGGTCATGACTTCAGTGACCAGTGTAGTCAGGGGTTCCCAAACTTCTTTTCCTGAGGCCCATCCGTGCAGCTACAATAGGCACCGCGGCCCACTATTAACACTTCTTGAGGAAAATTTATTAATTTTTAATTATTACATGTATATAAACTATAACTGTGTAAATAAACAATTATATTCTTCTTTTTCATGTTAATGTAAACAGTTGTAATGATAGAAATCCCCAGCAATATGCACTCAGAGAAACGCTACAAGATCTTTGAAACCAAATAGTTATATTAAAACTATACTTCACTTTAAAAAAAGTGCTGAGAGCAAAATGTGGCATTCAGACAGGGAAAATGAAATGCATAATACACAGGGCATAAAATTGAACAATAAGCAATGCAACAATGTTAACAAAATCATTATTAACAACATTATTATTGATTTTAAAACAAAATAGTTGTTCAGCTTTGAATACTATATTACGTGTTGGTTCTTTTTTAGTGTCAAATTTTAATTTCTCTTCTATGTAAATAAAGACCCAATTCTACCTCCACTAAGTAGAAAATAATCAAATACGGTAAATCAAAATATAAAATAACAGTTATAATATACTGTGGCAATAGGTAACTCATTCTGTCTGATAAAGGAGAAACCAAACTTCCAATATATGTCATCATATATGCTTACCACTTTCTTTACTTTTTTGGATGGCTCATTTCATGTAGCTGTTGATGGTCTGGGGCTTTCAGTATCTTCTCCACCAGAAAATCCTGCTCACTTTCTAAAAATAAATTGATCTACATCAGATTGAAATACTACTTGTCATTTTTAACAGTTGTAAATGGTGGTCTTTTGGGTGGGTTACTAAGGTACCTTGAAGTTAAATGTGCCATTGTATCCATGAAAATTAAATATTGACATATTGCAGCTTGTTTTTTTTAATAAATATTTTTTTTTCTATATTCTGTCCAAAATATACAGGTCAAAACATGACATTTGTATTGCTCTTATTTAGCTTATGAGAGTCACACAGCGTTAAATATTTATTAAGACTGGACAGTGCAGTTGTGCTGGTGGATCACTGAGACTGTCATGGCCTTGACCTTGCTTTAAGCTAGATGAGAGGAAGCTGCATACCCAATTTGGTGGTCCGAGCTCTTATAGTTTCAGGAGGTCTTCAACAAATGGGCTTATGGATGGATTGACTCACGGACAGAGACAGAAGCACAACTCTCTAAAATATATATTTAGATATTGTACATAAGTCATTCATATTGTTTAGTGTACCAACAACTGGAAAGTGATTGATGCTGGCTGCTTTTTTGAAGGATGGCATGTCCTAAATAGTACTTTTTCCTGAAAAATGCCACTATCCCACAGACTTTTAGAATAAATGTTTTCTCTTGCACAGGGACCTGGTGGATGAAGCGAAGAACTACCTGCTGTTGCCCCAAGAGCGGCCGCTGATGCAGGGACCAAGAACTCGACCACGCAAACCCATCCGCTGTGGAGAAGTGCTCTTTGCAGGTGTGTACAGTGCCTGAGACTTTGGCTGAGAGGTTCCAGTCTATATGCTCTTTGTTTCAAGGTTAACCCATATAGCCAACCCTAACTGTCAGCTCTTCAGAAGTGACTTTTTATGTTACCTGTCCCATGCTTTCAGTTAACCTACAGTTTCTTCTGGTCGTGCATTATCTTTGTCTTTCCAAATAGAGTAGTGGGCCCATGATTAGAGCTTCCAGGCACTGTGGTAACACTATGAATAATACACGCAAAAACAACTGGACTTGCAATGAGATTTGTTGGTCCTCAACTCATTTAGGCACTTCTGAAAATCCCATCCTCTTTTCTTATTGACAGTCTCCCATGTAAACCGTTCTGTCTCTTTGGGATACCGTGTCAGAAGCATCTGTGGGCAGAAGGGATAGATAATTTATTGCGGACACATGCCCAATGTGGATTTGATGTGCTAGCCTTACACTGCCGCTTTCATTGATTCCTGCAGTGGGAGGCTGGTGTAGCGGGGATGCAATTTCCAGTGTGGAGCGCTATGACCCTCAAACCAATGAGTGGCGGATGGTGGCTTCCATGAGCAAAAGGCGCTGTGGAGTTGGAGTCAGTGTTCTGGACGACCTTCTGTATGCTGTGGGAGGCCATGACGGTTCTTCTTATCTTAACAGCGTAGAAAGGTAGGTCTCTAGCCAAACATTGCAGGGTTAACTTGCATTCAGGACCTGGTGCTGTCTGCCTGGTTCATATGCTGAAAGGCTAAAATCCTACCTCTAAGCCCATCTCGAGTCCATAAACTACAGCGCGTAAGCTGATGTGTGCCAATGGTTACTATCCTTTTCAGCATCTTTATCACTGCTATACTGAACTAAGACCTCAGACATAGCAGCATTCCAGCCTTACTTCCCTAATTTAATGGTATTTTTAGTCTGAGTTCCGCTCTGAGCTTGCTATGAGGCATAGTCTGTGATGTGTAAAGGAGTAGGGAAATGAATTGTAAAGAGCAGGCCTGGCTGTAGTCTATGATGGGCATGGCTATCTTTGCTAGCCTCCTCACACATGTATTCCCATTGGCTTGTCTGTGTTGCTCATGATGGTGAGACTGCAGGCATGTATTTGCTTGTAAGATAGGGAAAACTATCCAGACCTTTTTTCTGGGGTTGGTGAATAGAGAATTATGTGAACGCTGGAAATACCTATGAGAGAATAGGAATGGAGGTCAGATTTGGGCCTTTGAAACCTTCGGTGATTTCAAGTAAAAAGCAGTGGAGCCAGGTTTTTGTGGAGTCAATAACTTTCCCAGGAATGACTTCATGCTGAGTGGAGGTTTTACTGCCACCAGAAGCATGGGAACAATTAAGGACTTTGGTCCATCTTCCTTCTAGTTCCACTCTGAATTCAGTGTGAGCAAGTTCTGTTACACTCCAATCCCAAACCACAAGGGCACTGGAGATTTCTTTCAATAAACCATGCAGACTTGAAGTATTTGACACACTTTGTAGGTACGACCCGAAGACGAATCAGTGGAGCAGCGATGTGGCTCCCACCAGTACCTGCAGGACCAGTGTTGGAGTGGCAGTTCTCGGGGGATATCTGTATGCTGTTGGTGGCCAGGATGGCGTCTCTTGTCTCAACATTGTGGAAAGGTATTAAAAATAAAGAAGCGGGAGGGGAGAAGGAAAGATCTTAGAATAAGGATCAATTGGTGCAGGTGAGTTTGGAAGGAAGTGACAGAAGCTGAGTGGGTTTTTAAACGATTGCATTTGGAGCTGGATGTTTTTAGTTTAAACCTGAATTCCAGCAAACAGCAACTGTCTGCCTTCCTGCCACGATGCGCATACGCTGAACCTCTTCTAGATGTTAGAACCAGAATAGACGTGTTAGTCTTACCCTGCCTGAATGCAAAATACGGGTCCCCAGATTCCTTTGGTTGCTTAATGCAGTTCCCAAGAGAAACAGGACCTGGTGTTTATATTTGAAAGCTCAGCTGGTCTCTGTTTTTTCTTGTGGCAGGTATGATCCAAAGGAAAACAAATGGACTCGGGTGGCTTCCATGAGCACCAGGCGCTTGGGAGTGGCGGTGGCTGTGTTAGGGGGCTTTCTCTATGCTGTGGGAGGTTCTGATGGGACGTCCCCTCTCAATACAGGTATGTCATTTCTCCGTACTGCACTGCAGTCGGTACCTTCCATTCTCCTGTTCTTTTGCCCATAAGCCTTTCCCACACCACTGATACTTGTATGATCTGTTTTCTGAGTGGATTACTCACCTGAAGTTGATTTTGCTACACATTAGTACATCCCCATCCTCCTAAACCACTGCTAGCTCTGTGTGTGTGTGTGTGTGTGTGTGTGTGTGTGTGTGTGTGTGTGTGTGTGTGTGCGCGCGCGCGCGCGCGCACATCTACTTCTCACTAGGACGTTGCGGTAGGCAGTTACTTTGTGCATTTGCTTAGCACTTCCCTGTGAAGAGCTGGTGCATTATCTCTGCTTTTCATTGGCTTGGGCAGCAGGATACGTACTGAAGGTCACTCTGTCGCAACTGCAAATGGCAATACAGACCAGCTGTAGCTTCACCGGATTGTCATTCCTCAGATGAGGTGTATTAAATGATGGAACATCTGGATTTCCTGTCTGTGTTTGACTGGGCTTGGGGAGAAGGGACAGGGAATAGCAAGCCTTCTCAAGAAAGCAGGGAAAAGCAGAGTGGACAGTGACAAACCGACACAGTATTTTTTCTGGTGTGTGTGTGGGGGGGGGGGGGAAATATTGTGTCTTTACAGACTGACCCATGCCAAGGTTACAAGCACAAAGGGCTTTAGATAGTCTCTAAAGATTTATAATGTGACTTTCTCCACAGTGGAGCGGTACAATCCCCAGGAGAACCGCTGGCATACAATAGCTCCCATGGGAACTAGACGGAAGCACCTAGGCTGTGCGGTATACCAGGACATGATCTACGCTGTGGGAGGCCGAGATGACACCACTGAACTCAGCAGTGCCGAGAGATACAATCCCAGAACCAACCAGTGGTCTCCTGTGGTGGCTATGACATCACGGCGGAGCGGCGTGAGTAGTTCTTCATTTGCCAGCTTGTGCTGGGCATAAGTACTTAGCTGGAGCATAGGGAAGGGTTCTGTGCATCTCGTTTCCTTCACTTTTCTGGCATCTAAGAGGGAAATGTTTGTAAAAAGGCAAAGCACATTGCCACAAGGAAGTACAAGATGTAGCAGTAATAGCTTTCTATGCTGCAAGGGGTGAGTAGATGATGACAGCTTTTTCATACAACTGGGAAGGAGTAATTGCTTTTAGGAACGTTTTTTCCAAAGGAGTTCTGACCACTAACACTGAGTCATGAGCACTTAATTCTGAAGCAGGGGAATTCTTGCTCCTGACTCAGTGCTGATAAGTAAGCCATAACCCTTTCCCCCCTCCCCTGCACCTCCCATAACCTTAGAAGCCATTTGAGGAAAGAAAATGCCATTAAACATACATCGTACACTTTGGCGGAATTAGCAAATGAACATGGTAGCTCTCCGGCCACTGAGACAAACTAAACGTAGTGATAAATGGTCACTGACAGCAAAAATTATGCCACGTTCAGGCTATTTCCTGTTCCAAGAAACTGGTCCTCTCAAATTGATTGGTACACTAGATCTTACATCAAAGAGACCACCTGTAGCCTTTCCTGTAATAAACTGTCTGAAGGTTTATTGATTAGGAAGAAGGCATGAGAGTTATTTACAGGCTAAAGCAAGCAAACATATACAAACAAATGACTTACCATCCGAATCCTAAGAGCGACAGCATTGCAGTGATCTCTCAATTCAAAGTGACATTAGGGAGACTCAGGAGGCAGTCCCTGGGGATCTCTGGCTTCATCTTAGACTAGAGTCTGACCCTTCAGAATTCAAACAGCCAAAAAATGGGAACATTTTCCTGTGACTTTATTTCCTTCATTCAGCTTCAAGGCCACAGACAGGGCTTCCTTGCATGCAGCATTTCCAAGGTGTGATAGGGCCATTAACTCATCCTTTGTATTACAATGATCCTTGATGGCCTGTCTGACTTTGGTAGTCCTTCAGGGTGAGCAGGGAGAAGGATTGCCATGCCTGCCTGGGTTCACAAGTTCAGTGCAAACACTTCCAAAGTGATAAAGCAAAATGTATGTATGTTCTTATAGCACAGGACACAGACGTCGTGTTTAGTGCATGCAGCAACTTGCAAGCATTTCATAGACTCTACACACTAAAAGCATTCCTGTAAGACTAAGACCTATTTTGAGCAAAACTAACACACAGGTGACTTGGTCTGCTCTCCGGCTATGAAGCGGTCAGTTCTTATCTAATGCTTGTATCAATGTCTCATTGACAGCAGTGACATTTAAATCACTTGTAAAACCACCGTGCTGATGTGAAGGGTGCGACATAACTGCCAATGCACCAAGCAGCGAAACGCATTTTTTGTCTTCTATCAAGAGGGAAGCTCTAATCTCCCTTTCCTTTCGGCTGACTCTACTCAGCATCCCAGAGAAGCAGCCGTGTGTCGTGGGGGAATCTTTACTGAAATGTTCTAGTTGAATTCAATTTCGTGCTAGGTTGTATGAATTTGTATTTTAACAGAAATACTAAAATATAGTCATCCATTCTCTTACCCCTCCTGCCTCCAGGAAAGTGTGTGCTATGTATTGACATTTCCCTAGCGCTTGACTCTGCAGAATGATTGAATGGCCTTTTATTGAAGTGTGTTTCTAGTGAGAGAATGTAACCCACACATCTAGTGTGGTTCATGGTCCCATGTCCGGTGGCGGTTACAAGAAGCCTCCAAGACTTGCAATGAAGCATGAATAACATGTGGAGGGGTTGTGTTCCAGGTTGGCCTTGCAGTAGTGAATGGACAGCTAATGGCAGTGGGAGGTTTTGATGGCACAACATATTTGAAGACCATCGAAGTATTTGATCCTGATGCTAACACATGGAGGTAACCTTTCAATTCATGAAACAGTGAAATTGCAAACCTTAGGCCTAAATTACGCCTATGACTAGTCTTCCCAGCAGCGTAGAGATGACCTTGAAAGTCCTTTACCCACTTCTGTGAATTAAGCCGCACAACACCATTAGGAGGTGGGGAAGTGGTGATTTGCCATCACACAGCTGGGGAAACTGAGGCCCAGAGAAGGCGAGTGACTCGGTTATGTGATGAGCCATTGGCACACACTGTACTAGAACCTTGACCTCTGAATCTGAGTGCTTAAGCCTATAAAAATGTGCGAGCCGAAGTGGGAAGAAGTATACATGCATTGAGCCACGCCTGCTCAGTTTACCAACAAAAACAGACCCGCACCTTAAAGATACAGAGTGCAGAACAGAATTGCAGCATGCGCCTTTGGGGCTCTCTAGGCTGCGCAATTGTATGCGCTGATTCTAGAATCTCCCTCGGTGGGGATACTCTGTATTAAGCACTGCAATTTGAGTCTATGCAGTTCTGTTAAATCTGTAGGACCTGTAGTTAGAAAAATCGCACTTTGACTTGTAAACTGAGCAGGTCTGGTATGAAACCACTGGTGGAAGATGTGTTCTGATCAGAGAGAGTTTTTTCCAGAATTATTTTTCAGACCATAATTGCACTTGAAAACAATGGTTTGTACATTAATCTAATCAATTTCCAATTCCTATTTATATCCATGATAAGGATTTGCTGCTGTAAAAATCTGTCAGGGTGCAGGGAATAGGAAGAAACTAATGTCTTTGTCTTATTGAGCTGGCCTAAATTAATATATTGACCCTGGGGTGGATCTGTCCAGGCCCAGGCTACTCCTTTCAGGGGAAGAGCAAGTCCTGTCCACCCCAGCCCAGCTGGGACTAGCATCTGAGCCTGGTAAAGGGTTGGAGCTATTAGCTGGGGTGTCCCCAGCAGTGACCAGGTGCTCCAGGTGTCTAAAGTGATGCAACTGCATTGCTAGGGAAGGGCACGAGACCACTCTTGCGATCTCCCTTTGCTTCTCATACAGAGAGTCATTTTCTGTAGGGAAGCAAAGAAATCTACAGGGGACATGAATTCTGTGCACATGCTGTGGTGCAGAATTCTCCCAGGAGTAACTTGATTCTGCTTTTTAGCTGGATGGGGACAGCCACTCTCCCTGGCAGAAGTAATAGGACATACAGTCCAGAGACCTAGCCAAAGCATTTGTTTGTAGTTAATACAAGTCATTATTGAGGATACTAGTTTGTTTGTTACCAGCACTGAACTGAATGAAGCTGGTGATTGTCTTCTGTAATCTTCTCTCTTTTTCTCTCTCTCTGTTGGTTGCTGGACTTTTTGCTTTGTGCAGCCTGAGGGGTAGCCGTGTTAGTCTGTAACTTAAAAAACAGCTAATAGTTCTGCAACACCTTACAGACTAACAGAAAATGTAGATGATATCACGAGCTTTCGTGGGCACAACCCACTTCTTCAGAAGTGAAGTTTTTCTTCTGTTTGAGGAGCACCCCTGGGAAATCCTTGATGTGTAATCTAGGGTTACTGGGAGGCATTAGTGACTGTTACTGAAAGAACTCCACTGTCAGATTTCATCCAGCAGACTAACTGCATCAGCATATAGAGGAATATGCAGCTGAAGGAAGAAATGGGAGCTGATAGGCATCAGATTTCTATCTGAAATGTGGGCACTGTTTCAGTATCAAAGCATGGAGAGAACAGATGTTAGAAATGCATTATACATTGGTCTGTTCAGCTGTGTATATTATAAAGCAGATATAAGTCTGGAATTAGCTTTGCAACATGTAGATCTACCCTTGCTCCAGGGTTGCCCAAAGCATAGACAGAGGGCCAAATGCAGCCCAGAGTTGCTGCCCTCTGTTCCTGTAACTGCAGGAGTGGAAAGGAAATTCAGTGCCATTTTCTATTTCTGGAAGAGATCCATATATAAGCAACTATGGTTATTTATTTTAGATGGGTTTGTATAGAGCGGGGACTCCTGCTTTATTCATCAGATCGCTTAATCACAGGCATCACCCGAAATGGAGACCAACAGTTGTGCTGAAGTACACATGCTCCCTGCAGAGGCTGAGAAGACAGTACATTAAGAGTCTCTAAGCAGTATGACCAGCAACATCTTTTCTTTGCAGGTTGTATGGCGGAATGAACTATCGTCGGCTAGGAGGCGGTGTAGGCGTTATCAAAATGACACATTGTGAATCCCATATATGGTAAGCATCTAATGGAGGGAAAGCTCTTGGTTCTCAATCCTATACAAACTGAAGAGACTTACTGACTCTGGAGCTCTGCGTGGCTCTAGTACAATATAGACCCACCTTAATTCTTTGCCGGTGCCTCTTTCTATGGAATTATACGTAAAATGACTTTTTTGAGCACACATGCCTAATGCGAGACCACCTTGTCAGACTCCAGGGAACCACCTATCACAACTAGAAGCTTTGCTTATGTCCATATTTTTTTCTAAACCGTGTCTCAGTTTTTTGAATAAACTGAACTGTCTGTTACTCTAGCATAAACAGTGACCTGGGACTGCAAGCTGTGCCAGGGGTCTGGCAAAGAGGAGGGCGTCTCCTCCTGGAGCAGTGGAAGTGTCATCCATGCAGTGGGCACGAAAGAGGAAAGTGATACTGAAAATAGTGCTTTTGCCTTATTTACAGAGAGCTTCATTTAAAAAATTTTTTTACTTGACCTGAAAGGTGCCACCTTTGCACAGAAGCTTTTCTGAGTGCAGAGTATATTTATTTTTTCATTTAATTTGTATCATCTGTTTTCTTTATATTGCTCACAGTGAAAGATTCCATCTCTTTTAATTTATATTATATCTATATGTAATGAGGGATTGAGTTCTGACAGGCGGTTGGTTGGAGCAGGGCTACATCCTGTCATGCTTCTGGATACTGCAGTGCCAAATCACCCGGGCCTCTTAGAGCACAGGAGCTGTGAAGATCAGTGTCCTGAGTGTCTGGTCAGTTTTTCGGGAAATGAGGAGCAGGACTGAAATTCCCATCTTTCTGCTGATTTACTGATGCTCAAAAAGGAGGTTGGAAACGAAAGGTGAAAAATAGACTCCAAAATTATGCATTTTTCCAGTGTGTGGTACAAAAGTTCAGGATCTATGGTTTTCCTGTACATGAACCTTATGAGAGCATTTCTTGTCATTTAAAAATATCTCTGTACCATGCTGTCTGCTATACTTACCAGTTCATGTCTAATGCTCATATGGGAACCACTCGTTACTTTTGGAGAATCTAGAAAGGTGTAGACTGGCCATTTCCTGACACTTGCCACTATTGCAGACTTGAAATAGCTCCTGCTGAAAAACTCTGGTCAGAAGCCACTTAGTTCCCCTGTCTCTCTTCTGTTTCTTTGATTCCCGTTGGGGAACATTGGGATAAAGATCAGCTGTTACCTCCCTTGAGTGAATTTTTGTGCAGTTCCTTATGTTGGCTTTAGAGCTGGAAAGGATATGAGGCCTACTTAATAGACTTCTGGAGGAGGAGGTGTGCAATTGCATTGTGAGTAATGGGGTATATTTTAGTGAGTCTGAAAAGCAATGGGGTACTCTGCCATCCAGCTTGAGCAACTCGGACAAGTTTGCTGTACTGTTAAGCTCCAGAATGAGAGAATATCATGAGGCATACCTACTAAATTAAGAAATGTTAAAGTGTGGCAGGAATGTAAATCCTTGATATTAAACAAGCAATGCTAACATCTCAGCAGGATGGGATTCATATAACTCAGCACTTTAATGTGCTTGACGCTGTAGAAAAATAACACTATGCTAACAAAAATGAGTTATTAAACAAGCTTTTTAAAAAAAAACAAAAATAAGCCCCTTAAAGGTTGGCATTCTTGTGTTTACATTTGACGATCATTTGCACCTTTACAAGGAAAAACAAGTATTCTGTAAACAGTTGTTTACATGTATCATTTATGCTTTTTTCTAGCATGAGTAACTTGTATAAATAGTAGTGTTACCTTAATAAATTTCTTCTATGCTGTTATTTATCACTTGTTCTCTTTGTGTAAAGCAATACATGGAGGAATAATTTAAGTTTCATTTTATGGCCTGACTGTGTTAATTTTGATTTTGAGAGAGAAAGAACAGGCCCATTGTACCATATCTGATAAAAACAGGACACAGATGAAATTCTCATAAGATGTTACAGTCCCACTCTCCAATAACATTATGGGGGCTAATCACTGCTCTGTTCGGGTATAATGGGAAGAAAAATGGCTCTCTGCCAACTGCACAGGGTATTTCTCAATAGGGGAGACATGTCCCTTAAGCATTTAGCATTGGCCCAGTGAAGACAACATACTGGACTGAACAGATGACTGGCTGAAACAGTTCCTATGCAAAACTGAGTTGTAGCCCTGCTGGTTGTGGAGAAAATGGTATGTGCCACATCATTAGCCTAGGAGTGGATTGTTCAGGACAAAACTACTTTTCTAGAGGGAAAGGTGGCCTAGTAATCTAACTCCAGCCTCAAAGTAATTCCACTGATTTACAGACAGGCGTTTATTCTAGTACACTACCAGCAAACCACTGTCATGTAACTCTGAACATATGGAAACAAAATTATTTTGCAGCAGGCTATTCATAGATGAAGTATTTTCAGAATTGGAATGTGGCTGTAGATCATGCAAGGGAATGGCTCACTGATGTAAGATTTTCTGTATCACAGGTACAGTAAAACTCCAATTGTCCGGCAGCCAGTCATCCAGCACCAGCTGGACAATTGTAGCTGCTCCGTGCTGCTTCCTCAAGTCTGCTGCTGCCACTGCTGAAACGACCAGCTGTCAACCTGGGGAAGTAGAGCAGAGCATCTAGGGTGCTGCAGGGTTGGTCCTGCAGTACTGCCCTCACCCCCCTGCTTGGTGCCTGGCAGCATCCCAATGGCTTCCCCAAGTCTGCCTGACCACCGGCAGACTTGGGGAAGCCCTGGGGCAGAGCAGCTGGGGTGCTGCCAGGTTGGTCCCGCAGCACCACTCAGGTGAGGGGCAGCGCTATAGGACCAACCCGGCAGCACCCCCGCTGCTCTGGCCCACGGCTTCCCCAAGTCCGCTGCTGCTGAAACTGACCAGCGGCGGACTTGGGGAAGGGTGGGCAGAGCACCTGGGGTGCTGCTGGGTTGGTCCCACAGCGCTGCCCCTCACCAGCACCTGGCTCACCCCACACTGTGCTGTTTCCCACCTGACCCTCCCCCCCCCCACACACCACAGCCCCCCTGCCAGAGTACCTCCTGATAATCTGGCACCCCCTCGGTCCCAAAGGTGCCAGATTATTGGAAGTCTGCTGTACATGGTATTGAATTTTCTTTCAGAGCTACGTAAGTCAAAGCTGGACTGAATATGGGCTAGTATTACATTTTTGTATTAAATTCAGTATATTTATTTCAGCTCTTGTAATGCAAACGAGGGATTTTGGTATCAGAGCAGCAGTGAGACTTATAATTTTGGGATAAGTGTCAGAATTTTTCTCCTAAACTGATCATCAGTGCAAGTCATTAGATTTCACAATCGAACTCCTCACTACAAACAGGAACAGTTTCAAGCAGCCAACCTTTGTATCTGTTCTCAGTACTAGAATGTACTTTTGTTTAAATGAACACTTAAGCCAGAAAATTTCAAAAATGGGACTAGGAAATTGTTCTAAACAATCAATATTTAGGTATTTTTTTATCCAACTGTAGCCGTGGCTAAATGGGGACTGGCAAATGCTCACCACTTCTGAAAAGTCAAGCTGTACATGTTGTATTATAGTAGCACCTAGAAGTCATAGTGCCAGGTACTGCACAAATATCAAAAATATTTAAATACGGACATTCAAGAGCAGTACAGTACCTGAGTTGGCATCACTGTCTACTTCAATGGCTGTCACATGTGCACAGTGGTGGGCTGATTGAGAACCACCACTATAGGCTATGCAGCAGGAGCAATGTTCCATCTTATGCCTGACTCTATGAATAATACTTAGATGCCACTACAAAATGTTACTTTATTGATGTGACCATTCTATTATAGCAAAACATGCATCTAAATTATTTTCTTCCTATGGGCCTCTGCTTCATTACCCATTGTGAATTTCAGTCCAGGAACCACTGAAGTCAAATGAAACGACAATGCTTTCACTTTGTGGACTGGCATTTTGTGAAGAGGCTAAAAAAATCTGCAGGAAAGCCAGCTTTCTGCAGTCGATGTCTCAAATATGAACATATTGCAGATGGACTTAATATGATCCAAGCAGAGCATCTGTCATGAGTTCAAGGCCAACAGACGTAGAGCACAAGGTTTCACTGTATCTGTGATATCGCCAGCTCTGTCAACAGCATCAACACTCCTATTAAGTGCTTGCTATGTAGGATCTGCAAGAAAACCATTAGCTGTAGTCAGAACAGAAATACAGTAAGCTATTTAAATCACTACAGTAATATCAGTTGTCAAAGTCTCTTCTACACATTTAAATAACAGAGGGCAATGAAGGATTTAGACTGCAGGTTAATTTTGTCACCCTACTACTTTCCCTATTTCTTTATTGGACTCCTCCTAGTGGGTATACATTGAGGGCTAGCTGCTCCTCTCCACATAGGCCTTTCTGATCTTCTCTCATCTTTGGGAAAAGAACAGCAGCTCAAGGGGCACACTGCTCTCACCACCTCTGAAAGGAGAGAGAAGTCCCAGCCATTGTGTTGCCTCACTCATAGGCTCCAACTTCTGCTCTAGCTAAGGTGCTTGTGACCCCACCTACTCCTGTACTTGCTCCTCCCCCTCCCTGCTCTCACTCCACCCCTTCCCACAAGCCTCCCCCTGTCCCTTTCTGCCCCCTCCTCTGAGCGTGCCACATTCTCTTTTCTCCCTCTCCCTCAGAGCCTCAACACTACAAAACTGTTTCAGTGGCAGAAGGCACAGAGAAGAGTAGAAGATCAGCAGGACCGCTGGGGAAGAGGGGAGCTTGGCTGCTGAGTAGAGAGATACAAGCAACTACTCATGTAGAATAGTAATAGAAATGTAGCCGTGTTAGTCTGGTGTAGCTGAAGCAAAATGCAGGACAATGTAGCACTTTAAAGACTAACAAGATGGTTTATTAGATGATGAGCTTTCGTGGGCCAGACCCACTTGATCTGAGGAAGTGAGTCTGGCCCACAAAAGCTCATCATCTAATAAACCAGCTTGTTAGTCTTTAAAGTGCTACATAGTCCTGTATTTTGAAGCAACTACTCAGATAGTAGCTTAGGCTTATCGGGTAGTCTAGTCACTACTCTCACATCAGGCAGCAAGGAGGGGAAGAAGCAGGAGCCAGCGCTGAGGAAGCAGGCTTAAAAGCCAGTTCCCCTCAGCACTGTCTCTGGGGAGGTACAGCCGCAGCTGTGCCAGAGACAGTTCAAGCTGGGACTGCTTAATCCCAGCTTGCACTGCCCCCAGGAACAACCCCCGCTGTGGCTCTGTATTTTAAATGTAGCAACAGCTGGGATACCTGCATGTCTGGCTTCAACTACATTTAAACTAGAGAGCCGCAGTGAGAGTAGCGAACGCGCCCCCGCCCCCTATTATCGACTAATGGCGTAGCGATGGATATTTTTAATAAAATGACTTACATGTTTTGAGCAATAAAGGAACATTCACAGAAGACTGTGACTTTACTAAAAATATCCATAACAAAATGGGGAACTCAGCTGTGGAGTCCTCACACCACCTGCAATGGCTGGTCAACTGTGAAAGTTTCCAATGGTGTGGGGGGACCCTGCAGCTCTCTGCCCCATGGGGATGAAAGTCAGAGATACCTACAACTCGCAAATTCCAGGACTTCCATGTCAGTGAAAAAAAATTATCCCCTTACACAAACATAGGAATATTATTTTAAAAAAAGTTAATACCAAATAATTAAAATGTATCTATTGGCTGTAGATTTCGTAAGTTTGTGTTTTTTAAATCAATTTTAGCCAAAATGAGGCAAGAGCTGTCTTTTGTTCTATGCTTGTATAACACCCAACAGAATAACTGAGGATTCACCACAATACAAAATCTTGACTACACAACTGCCAGCTATGCTGTGGTACCCACTAGAAACTAGTTATGTCTCAAACTGAAGTTTTTATTTTTTTTTTTTAGAGGGGGAAATTGTTATGAGTACCAAGAAGCCTCCAACTTTAAGGACAGCTCTCTTTCTGGCCAGGAAGCACTCTTAATTATAGTGCCTAGAACAGTATCAATCAAAACCTCATAAGTGAAAGTTAGTTTAGTACCTTTATAGTCCCATCACAGTGTGCTGAGGCTATAGATGTGGAGACTTTCACCAGTCTTGTGGCTGACAAGTGGATCTTAAAGTGTCTATGGAAGTGAGAATAAAGACAATCCATAAATAAATTCACTTCTTCTTGAGTAACCTCCCCTGGAGTTTTTTGGACTGTGTCCCATAAGGCTTTTGCATCCTCAGGGTGTATGGCATATGAAATGTCCAGAGTCTGGGGAAGGCAGGGCACAGAGAAAACAAGTTCTGTTGCAGCCATATGACTGTCAACTTCACACCCAGTCCACATTGCAGCCATCCATGCAAGATTGAGTGGGCTGATGGTTAAACGACTGAAACAACAGTCAAAGGTCTTCTGAAACCAAGTGCCAACTATGGTTGTGTAACTCTCTGCTCCATTTGCAAGGAACAAAGATAAACAGGTAAAATCCTCTGGTACATTTTCCAAAAAATCATCTCCAGATACACAGCAGAACCAGCCTGACCACACCACTCTGTCTTCTGCATTTTCAACTGGAAGCTGAGATCTTGATGCAATCTTTAAAAAAAAAAAAAAAAAAAAAGTCTATTACATCTCCAAAGTTCTAGAATGCACTTGAGAGTTCTTAGCCAAAGCATAGGATGTTCTAATAAGATTTGCGAAAGTACAAGAATTTTCTCCAACATACTATTTTAACAAGAGATCAGAAGGAATCAGCTCCATTCAAGTCAGTGGTTTGATTTTCAGAGGTGCTGAAGTTGCTATCTGGGTTTGGTGTCCAATTTAAAAACTTTGGCCTTGGACCTCAATTTTTGCCACTGCATTGAACTGATTTTTATGCCATTATAATCAAGTTAGTCATCTTGATCATTTAAAGAGTTTTCACAATTCATCTATTACACCTATAGAAGGCCTGGGACCTACATCCGTCTCCCACTAAAGTCAGTGGAAGTGTTGCCATTTTCTTCAGTGGGAACAGACGACTCAAGTGTACATTAGTGCTGCTTAATGCAGCATTTGCATTGTGCATTAATTTTCCTATATTGTAGTACAGAACATTACAGGTCAATAGCATCTTTCCTCTGAGGAGCTCAGTGTTAATAGACCTTAACACTGGCAAGGACGTAGCATCATATGCATTTTACCAATTAAATAAAATGACCCATGCAAGGTCATACATTAAATTTATGTCAAGAAGAGAACTGAAGATAGTCAACTCCTGCTTCTGTGATCTAACAAAGATTTGTCCCCAAGTCTATGCTTGAACCAACTGACAGTTTATAAAGAGTTGTCTCCTGAAGATGTTAAACACAGACAACACACATTGATTAAAAGCAAAGAAATGCAAAAGTTTGTCATGTACAGTGAGCCCTCGCTACTTCGCGGTTCGACCATCGCGGATTCACGACTTCGCGGACTTTTTTCATTACATTATGTATATACGTGAATCCGCGATGGTCGAACCGCGAAGTAGCGAGGGCTCGCTGTATACATGTTAAATATGGTGTCCCTACTTCGCGGATTTTCAACTATCGCGGTCGGGTTTGGAACCTATCTACCGCGATAAACGAGGGTTCACTGTATCCTGTGATTCAATTTCTATAGTAGGAGCCACAAATATTGTAAGGTGTTATAGGGAGGCAATTCCAAAGGATTAAGACACCCCATTACTATAAACAATGCTAGCTGCAGCTCTTACCTGGACAAGGATTGCAGCCTGGTCTTGATCCGTACCTTTCAGTCCTAAAAGGGCGGACAAAGTCACTTTGATACCAAGATCATTGCCCACTTCTACAGCAAGTCCTTTCTGCTTTTCAGCTGCAACAAAGGCACTCAGAAGTCTAGAATACTCCTTCAGATTACCGTAAGAAAATTTGTACATGGGTGTCACGCTATATAAGGTCCATTGTTTGCGTAGAAGGAATGCTATCTTCTGAGGATCAGCATTTTCCTGGAAGCAAGACAACAGCGTTCAGTTTTCTAAGCCTGCCCACAATTCCTGTATTGGAACTGAAGAAACATCTGCACATGACATTAAATATAAAACTTAATCAGTTGTGTTTATTCTATTAGCTATTTTTCCTAACCTGCCAATTATTCATTTTAACTTAGGGCCTGCCACCCTGCCCCACCCCAGCTGTGACTACTCACCATTGCTGTGGGATCCTGCTGCCTTGCCCACTGGCCTCTCCACAAATGGAGCTGCTCCAATCCAGCATGGCTGATGGCCACCAGAGTTCATCAGCAAGGGCAATTAACAAGTAAGCATACTAGTAAGCCTTATGAGGCTTACCAATATGCTTACCCGTTAACTGTTTAACATCCCAACTTAAGAAGTTACTTTACAGTACAGGCAGTCCCCGAGTTACGCGGATCCGACTTATGTCGGATCCGCACTTATGAACAGGGCTCTCTCGCCCCGGAGCTCGCAGGCAGCGGGACCGCCCAAAGCGCAGCAGTCCCGCCACCTTGACCTCCGGGGCGAGAAAAGCTGCTCCAGGTGCCCCTGGTCTGCTGGGGACCGTCTCCAGCAGACCAGGGACACCTGGAGCAAAGCCAGAGAGGCCGAGGGGTCCCGCACCTCTGAGGCTTTGCTCCCGGTGTCCCTGGTCTGCTGGAGACGGTCCCCAGCAGACCAGAGGCACCGGGAGCAAAGCCGGGGAGGTGGAGGGGTCCCGCGCCTCTGTGGCTTTGCCAGAGCAAAGCCTCAGAGGCGCAGCACCCCGCCACCACTGCGGCTTTGCTCCCGGTGCCTCTGGTCTGCTGGGGACCGTCTCCAGCAGACCAGGGAGACGTGGAGCAAAGTCCCGGGCCTGTGGTAGAGCGGGGGGGCACTGCCAGTTGGTCCCGCAGCACCGCTCCTTGGCGCTACTGGACCAACCCAGCAGCACCCCAGCTTCTCTGCCCCAGGCATCCCCAAGTCAGCCACTGCTGAAACTGATCAGTGGCTGACTACAGGAAGCCCCTGCCCCTGGCTTCCTGGAATCAGCCACTGATCAGTTTCAGCAGCAGCTGACTTGGGGATGCCTAGGGTTCTTAAGTTGAATCTGTATGTAAGTCAGAACTGGCGTCCAGATTCAGCCGCTGTTGAAACTGATCAGTTTCAGCAGCGGCTGAATCTGGACGCCAGTTCCGACTTACATACAGATTCAACTTAAGAACAAACCTACAGTCCCTATCTTGTACGTAACCCGGGGACTGCCTGTATAGTAAAAATCTTTCCACAAAGAGGATGAATTCCAGAAAGCATGGGTTAAAAAAAAAAAAAATCATTTCATTGCATTACATCTAGGTCTACCCTTCTGGTCTGGTTGAAACTAGTAACTCCCACAACAATTAGCACACTGCTCTACAATGAATAGCCAAGTAATTGCAACATAGCGGAAAAGCCATTATATCAAAATAGAAGATACCCTGAGAAATACAAATGACATCAATGACTCAGCATACATATCCAACAATAGAATGGTTATTTAAAGTAATCAAACAAGATGTGACAGCTGATTTAAGATATGAATAGATACATTTTCTTAGTTATATTCATCTACTAAATACCCACCTGCAGCAAAGATGTTTGTGGAATTATTCTCCTAGCTGGGCTCTGACCAAACAGAGTGTGTGTTCTGATGAACGTCAAACCTCTTGAGAAACGCGTAGTACTTGTAAAGTTGATTCCAGTCTCTGCAGTTTTTCTTCCTAAAGGTGTCATGCCCAAAGAATCAGGAGTGCCCATGTCCTGTGAATGGAAAGATCCCAAAGACTGAGAACTTGTTATAGTTAGGGTGGAATTGAAATTATGTATTTACAAATACTTAAATGCTTATCGGATAGTTGATATGCTAGTCGACTAGTTGCTCCCCCCAGCTTGCTGCCTCTATCAGGAAGAGGCAGCGGGGGGAGGGAAGGAGTGAAGAAGGGCTGCCTCAAAGCTACAGTGCAGTGTGGAGTCCGGGGTCAGCTGGGGATTCTCCTGCTGACCCCGGGCTCCATGTGGTGCTGCTGCTTTGAAATGTGTCAGAGCCTGATGCTGGATTCTGCACAGCATTTCAAAGCGCCAGTGCCGGACTGTTTGAGTCCCCCGCTGGCCCCATGCTCCCCACGGCGCTTTCATCATTGAAGTGTAACAACAGCCCTGGGAACTTCCCTCTGGCCCCCAGCTGCTCGGGAGTTCCGGGGCTCCTGTACATTTCAAAGGAGGAATGCAGAAGTGCCTATCCACTAGTCCGTGGAAACCCCCTGGACTAGTAAATTACTTGATATTTAACATCCTTGATGTAGAGGGAAGGTCTCCGCTAACATGGCAGCGTCTAGGTGGGGGGTGGGGAGGCGGCGCTGGAGATGCTGCGAGCAGGCCACAGGGCAGTGTGACCCCAGCTAGGTCTGCGGTGTGGATTGGGTCCCAGACGCTTCCCCGGCCTGTGCTGGCTCAGGGCCAGGCACGTTCCCCAGGGAGGAGGAAAAGGCTCCCGAGCCCGACCTGGGACGGCTGAGCGGGCACAGACCGGGCCCCCCCCCCGCGTGGGGACGTTGGGTTCACCTCGAAGGCGGCCAGAGCGCTGGTGCAGCGCAGGCCAAACGGCAACGGGCCCGCCCTCGGGGGGGGGGGGGGGGAGTAGGCCCGTCCGGGGGCCTGGTTCCGCGGGGGTCGCCTCCGCACGGGCGGGGCGCTGTGGGGATCTCGTCGGCCCCGCGCTCTCACCTGCTGCGGCCGCCGCCCCCGGGGACTGGGCCGCCCGGATCGCCTCATCGTCCCCTCAGCCCGCGGGCGCCAAGGCGGTTTGAATCCGCTTCCCGGCAGCCCGCGCGCCAGACAGCCTCCTGTCACGTGACGCGCTCCCTCGCTCGTGGCCCCAACCAACGTGGGGGGGGGGCGTGTCACGGCGGCCGGGCGGGGACAAACTTGGCGAGACTCGCACGCTCCGCAGCCCTGAGGTAGGTGCCGAGAGCGGCGGTGTGGGGACAGCCTAGCCCCGGCGAAGGGGGGTGGGGAGACCCCTGCAGCCGTTTCAACCCCAAACGGGCCCGAGCCTGGGGCGGCGCGGAGCCCCCCCCCTTGCTGGCCACGGCCTGTGGGGCTGGAGACGGGCGCTCCCCGCCGCGGCCCACTCAGCCTCGCGCGTGACTGGGCCGGCCGTTAACCGTCGCCGCGAGCCTCAGCCCGCTGCTGCCTCTGGGTCAGTGGCAGCAGTGGGGGAGGGGCCACACGCTTACCAGCTCCCGCCTTGTCCTCCCTCCCCCTGCACCACCGGCAGCACTGGGGGGGGGCAGCTCCACAGAAGCGGGTGCTGATGGGAAACCTGCTTAAAACCCGCTTTCCTACATGCAGCGGCTCCTGGGGAGCGGCCCCTCTCTCCCCTCCCTCGTGTGAGTGTGTAGCCACTGACATTTGCACCATCAAGTAATTCAGAGACCTCTGGGTGAGAGAGGCTTCTGCGATGGAGGGCGCTAGACCATACACTATAATGGTATCGCGGAGGCCGGGGGGAGACGGGAACTAGAAGGGGTGACAGACGGGGCGTGAAGGTGGCGTTTGTACCTGTGATTGTGATTTATGTAATAATTAAACCCCCATTGTGCTAATCGCTGTACAGTAGCTCCTGAGGCGCAGTCTCTGTTCCAGAGATCCAGTCTAAGTTGACAAGACCGAAAAAGGTTGGGAGGAGAAGCCAGAAGTATGGAGAGAGGAACTGACTTGTCCGAGATCCCACAGCAGAGTACCATCACTGCAGGGCAGTGGTCCCCAACGCGGTGCCTGCGGGCGCCATGGTGCCCACCGGGGCATTTGTGTGCGCCCGCTGACAACCTGGACCGGCCCCGGCGCTCGGGCGGCCCCGGCCCCGGGGCACATGCAGGCACGCGGCGCTGGTGCCGGCCCCAGGCGCGCAGCTCGGGCAGCGGCGCCAGCCCCGGGCCCACGGCACAAGGCGCTCGGGCAGCTCCAGCCCCAGGGCACATGCCGGCGCCCAGTGCAAGGGCATCCCCGCCCCTGGCGTGACCCTGGACGCGTGGCCCCGCCCCCCGGGCGCCCGGCGCGTGATTGGCCTCGCCCCCGGGCGCCCGGGAGGCTCTAAAGGTTGGGGACCACTGCTGTAGGGAATAAAAGTCTCAGGTCTCCTAATTCTCAGTCCAGTGCCTTAGCTGTTAGATCAGGGGTGGGCAATACTTTTCACAGGGGGACTCCACAAATTTTAGTAAGCTGTCAGGGGCTGCACATTTCTTCTTAATTAAATTATGTCACCATCTGTTCCAGGAGTGGGCAAGATCTGGCCCGTGGAACAATTTGACCTGGCCACAGACTGCATGTGGCACTTACTATTTATGTCCTGCTGCCAGAGCCGTAAGCCTTTTAAATAACCGCAGCAACCCTGGGTAGCGGCCAAGCAATACGGTAGAGGCAGTGATAGTGCTACTTTTTAAAAGGCTTGCAGCTAACACTTTAAATAAGGTCCTGCTGCCTAAGCCATCTCCTGAAAATTCTGTGGCACTGGCAGCAAGACTTAAATAGTAAGCAGCCAGATGCAGTCCGTGGCTGGATCAAATAGTTAGGTGGACCAGAGCCAACCTGCTGGCCATATCTTGCCCAACCCTGTGTAAGACTATGTGGACCCTTCCAAACATTATGAGCAGCTGGCCAATCAAGGGAGAATCTGACACAAGTATTGATTGAAGAATAAAGACTGAGGGTTGCAAAGTGAAATTACGTTCCATGTTGCTGTTTCCTAAAACTGTCCAGAAGGTGAAAGATCCAGGACTGTCCTCCTGTCTCTTATCCAGCTGTTGTGGCCTGTAAGATGTCCTTCCGCCATGGGCTGCGACTGCTATACTGTCAGCTGCCTCTGTTCTCTAGAGAGCTAACCAGAACTTGGTGCAGATATGTTTCAAGCAGTTTGGCACTTCGCTCAGAGACAAGAGCATCAGGTGAGTTAGGTCAGAGAGAAGTCAGACTATAAATTTTTATTTTCACATACTGAGTTTGTAAAAACAGGTCTTGTATCTTATTTGTCTTATCCTCAACTTTGCACTTATTCTAGGTGGCATATCTCATATGGTAGTCTAGACAGAAAATTAAAACGATTGCTAAAATGAGACATGCATTAGTGCTTCCCTGTAGATATTTTTTAAATGTATATTTTAAAAAGACGTTCACCTATTTATGCTGTTTACTTTTTGCACATCACTCCACATGAGGCATGTTCCAAAGCCAATTTTTGTGGCTTTTAGATCACATTTTCCTATCTGAAAACTGGCTTTTCCCTTTCCCCTATTGTAGTGTGAGGACTTAGAAAATTGATTGTGCCTGACATAAATTTTATTATAAACTTAAAAACCTAAGAGTACTGTGTAAATGTTTAAGAATGAGAGTATGAAACCAGCCAGTCTAGTTTTATTATCTAAGCAGTGATGCAGAGTCCATTGAAATCAATAGGAAATCATCTATTACCTTTTGAGGGCTTTGGATCAGGCCTTTTGTTAGTCTTGTGTAAAGCAGGTAGAGATTTTTCAGTTTTCTATTATGTGGCTTTGTTGATATATTTTGACCTTGATCTAGTGCTAGTCTGTTCCTCAACCTCCTCCTCCCTCTTACCCCCAGCTCTGCCAACATGACTCAGTCCATATCTGCAGTATCTTCTGCTATTTTTGTCCTTGGTCTTTTTTGAGAAGGAATTGACAAATATGGTGAATTATATTTAAATGTCATGTCAACATCAAAGAGCATCATGTTAAAATTAGGATGAAAGACCAGCAAGCCTTTTGTCACTGCTACATAAGTTCATCAAGCCAGGCTGCCAGAATTAGTATACACAGGTTGTTTGACGCAAGGGTGTGGCAAACATGACTGTTCTGATTCTTAGAAAGCTGATGAGGTTCACATATGGCCATGTTTCAAATGTGCCTCCCTAAAGCTGTCCCTGTATTCTTTGGCTATACAATATTCTTTACAAACCATTTTTGGCAAGATAAGTATTGTTTCCATGCCATCCTTAAAGGCTACTGGCTTCCTCCCAAGAGGTCACTTCAGTAGTGGGAGAAATGATTTGTTTATATAAGGCCATAAAATGCATTTGGATTATTTTTATTTATTTGTGTCACCGTAGTGTTTAGGAGCCCTAATCTGGAGCAGCACCCCATTGTCCTAAGCACTGTGCAAACACAAAACAAAAAACTTTGTGGAGCTGGGACTGTCCTTTTTGTTTTGTGTTTGTACAATGGTCTTTGGATAACAGGACCTAGATTGCTCTCATTGTGCAGCTACGTTAGCATTCGTGCTCCCATTGAAATTGTTTTTCTCAAGATTTCAGTAGCTTTGTGGCTCGGACCAACACTTGTGGAGAGTTGCGTTCTGCTCATGTGGGCCAAGAGGTCGCCTTGTGTGGATGGATTCAGTACCAAAGGTAAATGCAAACCGTGTGGACTTTGGAAAGGTTACATTGCTGGAGTCAAGGGCCTGAATCTTGATTACATTAACAGCCTTTTACACCATTCTGGCAGAATAAAAGGGCTTAACAATGGGAGGAAACACCTCCCTGAGAATATCTTTAGTACGTGTGCAGTCATGTGTCTTTGTGCTGGGATTTTCTTGTTTCTCACAAGATAATCATGGCTGCTTTGGGTTACTTCTGGGTCAGAAGACCGCCAAAGAAAATTCAGGTACTGCAAAAAATGGCACTGAATGATTTTAGCTAGCTGGATGTCCACTTTTCATGGGTGTTGCCAAGTTTCCTGCAGACCCATAAAGTTTGTTTACAGCCATCAGTCCTGGCTCTCAGTGTTCTGTGCTGTAATTTAGCTCTAATTTACCCCTAAATGTCTCCTAAGAGCCTAGTAAACAGTGGAAGAAGTATTGATAATGCTGCTAGACAATATTGACCTGTGGTCCAGAAAATTATCTGGTTCGGATCAGTCAGGTCCCAAGGACGCCAGACTAGAGAGATTCAGACTGTCCCTGGATCTAATCCAGATTAAAGATTTGTTTCTCTCCTGATTTCCAAAGAGGGTAAAGGGAGTCCTATATTCTTGCTGTTTCTGAAGTGTTTTGAAATGAAAGCCACAATATCCCCAAAATACAAGATACTAGCATAGGCTTTGGCTTAGAAAGCAAAAAAGATTGAACTCTGAGAGAAACAATTCTTCATTTTTTGTTTTCATCATGGTTCAGACAGGGCCTCTTCCTGGTTCTGAGGGACTTTCAGGGCCTGATACAAATCATCATTCCACAGGATGAGGTAAGGGCTGCCAAGGGATGAGTCTCTAGATTTGTTGCTTTAATAGTTTATTTGGCCCCAGGGCAAAATGAGCTGTCCTGCACTGGCAGACTGAATTTACTTTACAGGTTGCAGTCTGCTCTGATTTATGTACATCATCTCAGGCCCTCAATCTCCTGGCAGATTGCTAGTGCAGCCGCCAGCTGGGGAAAATTTGATCACTTCTGAAGTAAAGCAAAAGGACTGTGATTGCTACAGCTCTTGGCTGAGCTAAGGTCCTAACTAAGAGGGAGTTGTGCTCAGAATGTAAGAGTTCTTAGATTGCGAGCTATTTGGGAAAGGAGCCAACTTTTTGTTCTCCCTTTGTACAGCTTCTCGCACTGTGAGGTTCTGGTCCATGACTAGGGCTCTTAGGTGCTACAGCAGTACAATTAATAATAATGTCATCATAGCCATAAAGAAAGAAGAAAAACACCTAAGCTTGGCACCGATTGCAGTGTGACTTCACTTTCCAATGACCCGTTGATATTTTCTTCTTCCTGCAGGCACATTCCCATGTGAAGAAGGTCTTGTATGATGCCCCTGTGGAATCTGTTGTGAGGGTAACTGGGACAGTCATCTCTCGGCCCTTGGGGCAGGAGAACCCGGTTAGTGCTTTGAAATCTTCCTGGGCTTTTCTCCAGTTTGACACTCTGGGAAAGTGCTCTGAATTTAGAACAGAGGTTTGGCAAGTGGTTTCATGCTGTACATGCTATGTGATTGCTTTGCCATTAGCAAGTTTGTTTTCTCCAAAGTGTGGGAACCCATCTTGGAGTGATATGAAAGAATTGTGAATATAGTAAAATAGAATTAGCTGCTGTGACATGCACCTTTCAGGAACTTCATAGCACGTCACAAACACTCATGAATTCAGTCCCACAATACCCCTTTGATAGGCACTGGTCACTGTTAAAAAAAATCCATGGTTTTGGTTTTCTAGGTGAAATATAAGAAATGCAGTAGTACATTCTGCAGTAATTGTTGATCGCTTTTACTCATGCCTGCTGTTGTAAATGTGATAGAGAAGCTGATGCATGTAGGTTAATGGCATGATTGTTTAGAGGTGATTGATATCCATAGCTCTCATTGTCAGCAGCAGAATCATACACCTCTGGTCACTGGTAACACTGAGTAGAGAATCTCTATGGCCCAGTCCATTTCTCTAAGTGCTAGGAACTAATACAAAGTGGGTTGATTCTGGGCTTCACAGTTGTCTTTAACACATAAGAGTATGGGAAACTTTAAGTTGTTCTTCTCTGAGTAGTAGAAGACGTTCCGCTCTGACCTGCAAGATGGGAGGGGGGGATTACAGTTTAGTAGACTTTATTGTGGGAGGAAAAATTCGAGTCTACCTTAGAACTCTGCCAATGGAAATTGGTGTAACCTTTACAGTTCCTGGGTGTCATAAGGGACAGTCCAATGAGCTGAACCATAGCTCTCCTCCACATTAAAGGCTAAGGGCCTGATACTGTCAACACTTCATAGATTTTAAATCTAAATGGGACATTGATCATCTAGTCCCATGGTCACCAAGCAGTCTACCAGTCAATCGCGAGGGCTTGACCAGTTGATTGTGAGATGTTTGGGCCTCCCCCTCCGATTTCCCCCCACCCCCAAGAAGCCTCACTATCTACCTCCAGCGACAATGGAGGATGCCGGCTTCCTGCAGGGTGGACTGAAGTTTGGCAGCTGAGCATCACTTCCGGGAGTTTTGGAAGTGTGCTGGCTGCTCTCCTCCCCCAGGTCTGTGGTGTGCCAGGAACTTGCGGGAAGTCCCCAGAGGAGGCGCACTGGGGCTTTAACCTTCTCTGCGGGTGGGGGTGTCGTCCCCAGAGGAAGCGCACGCCGTGGCTTTTCCTCCTCTATGGGAGGGGAGGAGGGAGTCATCCCTGGAGGAGTCCAGACAGGAGGCGGGTGTGGGGACTCCCTGCTCCCTGCAACACCCTGTCCCCTGCCTCCTCCCCTCCCCGGCCGATCCAGCAGATTGTAACATTAAAATTGATAGTTTACATGAGGTATTTTGTCCAAAGCGTCTTCACATTATCCACATTTACATTTATATTCGTAAGCTAAATTCATAAAGTATGAGGGGAGCCATCACCGTGATAAGAGATTGTGATCAAGTCACCCCTTAAGAGTCCCTTTGTTAAATTATATCGATTGAGCTCCTTGAGTTTATCACTATGAAGTATGGATTTACAATGGTTTAATCATTGTTGTGGCTCTTTTCTAAACATTCTCCAATTTATCAAAATCAATCTGGAAATCAGTACACGAGATTCCAGTATTGGTCACACCAGTGTCATATGTTTGCAGTTCCTCTGTGTATACATCTGTTAAGCTGATGACACTATTTTTGTGCATAATGTTAAGAATGCATGAGTGTTGGCAGGATCAGGCCCTAACTCTTGCCTTGTTGTTGGTACGTATCAGAGAGAGCTGACTATGGGTAAGAAAGCAGGTTCACTTCTAAAAGGGATGGATACACTACTGAAGGAGAGTGAAACCCAGTGGGTCTTTAATAGGAACTGATCGGCCTTAATCTGCCAATGAATGTTGAGGAAGATTTGGAGAAACAGATAATTGGGAAAAAGCGACGAGGAGTCCTGTGGCACCTTCTAGACTAACTGAAGTGTAGGAGCATAAGCTTTCGTGGGCAAAGACCCACTTCGTCAGATGCATGTCTTTGTGGAAGTGGGTCTTTGCCCACGAAAGCTTATGCTCCTACACTTCAGTTAGTCTATAAGGTGCCACAGGACTCCTCGTCGCTTTTGCAGATTCAGACTAACACGGCTACCCCTCAGATAATTGGGAGAAATTCTCTGCTCTGTGCTATGCAGGGGGTCAGACTGGATAAGAATAAGCATCCCTTCAAGACTAAAAATCCATGAATCTTAAAAAGAACCCCATCCAAGTATTTTGCCTGATGTTCAAATCTATGTTTCTGTTTCAGAGAATGCCGACAGGTGACATAGAAGTGAAGGTGAAGACAGCTGAGGTCCTGAATTCCTGCAAGAAGCTGCCCTTTGAAATTAAAGACTTTATCAAGGTGTCTGCCAGTCTCTTGATATTAAGCATTGGCTCTTTAGAAGAGTTAGAATTTGGCATGCTGAGTGGCAGAGCAGTGTCTTTGCACCATTTAAGGTATCCTCTTCTTACCCCTGCCTTCTATGCTCTTCAGGAAAGAGTTGTTTACAATGTAATGTGGCTAGAGAGAGCTGAGAATGAAATTCTAATATTGTAATAGCAAAGTAGAATGTAAGGTCTAAATCGGCTCTTGTGCTTTGGTTTTAAAAATATGTCAGTAAGAGTTGGTGGTGTTATGGGAACAAGAAACATTTGGGATCATGCCCATCTTTTGTGAAGCAAAAAGTGTCAGGAAACAGTGGCGCATTTAAAGGTTAAGGTATATAGCATCACCCAGGCATACAGCCAGCTAGCATGAGACTTAATCCTTCCAGGACAACAAGATCAATCAGACTGATGGTTAGATATGTCTCACATCACTGATTGTGTCCTTTCTCTTCCCTGGGCAACTCAGGCAATGTCTTGTACCGCGATGTTCCCCGTTTGTAAAATTAGATCAGTAATTTAAAATACGCTACCAGTCCCAAGAGTGGTATTCATTATAATCTGTTGCTGCCAAGTGGAAAGTGAGCAGATTGTAGCACTTAAAGCATACAGAACCCATCACAAAACCCACAGTTACTGAGTGACCTAGGCAACTAATGCTTTTCCACATAAGTCATGAGTAACTTCCAGTAATACAGGGCCCTATATTTGCTCTCTGCTTTCCATTCTTTTAGGAAGCTATTACAGGTAGCGGGTTTTACTTTGCTTTTAATCACAATCCCTTTCTCTTTAGAAATCCGAGGCCTTGCGCATGCAGTATCGCTACTTGGACTTGCGCAGCTTCCAGATGCAACATAATCTGCGGCTGAGATCGCAGATGGTAATGAGAATGCGGGAGTATCTCTGTAATCTCCATGGTAAGAGAACTATACCTAGTGAGTATCTAGTTCTTAGCACTTGATCACATTTTGTTTCTTTTCTCCTTGTTCTCACTATCTGCTCTGCCTGACATGCTAGAGTAGAGGTGCTGGGCAAAGTGCTGCCCTGACGTGGCTTCAGAGACATACCAGCTTTCCATGGGGACTACAGTGGGATGTTGCAATGTCTTAAGCAGGGATGTAAAATCCCATGTAAATTGTTAATCAAGGGCAGGGGGAGAGGGGTTCTGGAGCAGCCCTCCCACCCACAGTGTAGTAGGCCAGGCTGGGCAGGGCCCACTGCACCACAGGCAGAGGGCTGTTCTTGCTTGGCTGGGCTAGCGTGCCCCATCCCCACCTGCAGCTAGGTGTGGTGGGACCAGGCAAGGCTCTCTGCACTGAGCTACTGTCAGAGGGAGGGCTGCTCCAGCTGGTCTGTAGTGTCCTCCTCCCTGTCCCCCCCCTCTCTCCCCCCAAGTATGGCATGGAGGACTGGGCTGGGCAGGGATCACCACACCGCAGGCGGAGGGGGCAGTGTCCAGACAAGTGGAGCAAAGCAGGGCCTGCTGCACCATGCGAAGGGCTGGGGGCTGCTGCAGGCCGCATGCTGCAGACAGGGGGCTGTTTCAGTCAGACCAGGCACCACCTGTTACCCTAGTAAACATGATGGTAAGGCAATGCTTACTGGTTAACTGGTTCAACCTTTACATCCCTAGTCTGAAAAGCACAGTGGCTGTCAGTCCCTTATCATGCCACAGATGATGATGTCTGAATGAGCAGTATCTATAAAATAAATGTTAAGGTCACAGTTTTAAAAAATGACTTGTGGTTTTTCTGCATCTCAAATTTTGGGAACCTAAGTTTAGATGCCTTATAAAGGGGCTGGTTTTCAGAGGGTAGTTGCTCATCTTAAAATTACTTTTGGAAAAAAATTGCCTAATTGTTTAGAGTAGCCATTGCAAACCTAAGCCACAATGAAGTTTTTAGAGGGGAAGCTAGGAACTAAAGTAATGATAGACGTGGTAGATGATCAGCACCGCTGAGGATCAGTTGTGTCTGTCCAGCTAATCCTTTGTCAGCCTGAAAAATAATCACACGGGTCTGTATATGACTGAGGAGCTGTATGCTCTGCCAGACAACCTTGAGCTGACTAACCACAGTCTCTAGCCAACTTGTCTCATACCAGTGTTCTTAGCATCGTCAAGTGTCTGAAATTTGTTTGTTTTTTAGGGTTTGTGGATGTAGAAACTCCAACACTATTTAAGAGAACTCCGGGGGTAAGTATGCTCTGAGCCATCCTTCTTGGCCTCCTCCAATCATACAGACTAATTTGCTCATGTCTCCTGGTCTGTCCTCTGCCTTTTTTTTTGTGTACCTGCCAGTTAGGAGCATCATTTCAGAAAATTCCAGGGGTGGGAGGTAGGCAAAATTGTGTCAGTGTATAGAACACTATAAATGGTTATGTTGTATCCTGCAAGGGGTGGGGGACTGCCTCCCTTGCCCCTCAGTGAATGTTGCTCTCGCTGACAGTTCTAATACAGGCAGTCCCCGGGTTTCATACAAGATAGGGACTGTAGGTTTGTTCTTAAGTTGAATTTGTATGTAAGTCAGAACTGGCGTCCAGATTCAGCCGCTGCTGAAACTGACCAGTGGCTGACTACAGGAAGCCCGAGGCAGAGTTGCTCTGCCCTAGGATTCCTGGAATCAGCCGCTGATCAGTTTCAACAGTGGCTGAATCTGGACACCTGGGACAGAGCAGCTGGGGCACTGTTGGGTAGGTCCCTGCAGCGCTGCACCTCAGCGCTGCGGGGACCAACCCGGCAGCACCCCAGCAGCTCTACCCCAGGTGTCCCCAAGTCAGCCGCTGCTGAAACTGATCAGCGGCTGATTCCAGGAAGCCCGGGGCAGAGCAACTCTGCCTCGGGCTTCCTGTAGTCAGCCACTGGTCAGTTTCAGCAGCGGCTGACTTGGGGACTCCTGGGGCAGAGCAGCTGGGGTGCTGCCGGGTTGGTCCAGTAGCGCCGAGGAGCGGCGCTGCGGGACCAACCCAGCAGCGCCCCAGCTGCTCTACCCCAGGCGTCGTTGGTGAGAAAAGCCTGGTCTGCTGGGGGAAGGCGCGCACTAGCTGCGCCCCCCCACCCCCAGCAGACCAGGGAGACGCGGGTGGTGGGACCGCCGAGACGCACCACGGTCCCGCCCGCATCCTCCACGGCTTTGCTCCGCATCTCCCTGGTCTGCTGGGGGGGGGGGTTCCCCCCAGCAAACCAGGGAGACGCGGAGCAGCTTTTCTCGCCCCGGAGGACGCGGGCGGCGGGACTGCGGCGCATCTGGGCGTCCCGCCGCTCGCGTCCTCTGGGGCGAGAAAAGCCCCATTCATAACTGTGGATCCGACATGAGTCGGATCCACGTAACTCAGGGACTGCCTGTATATCAAATGGGCTCTTTTGGGGCATGAGAGGGTGGATAGGACAAGGGGAGAACCCGTATTTTGGCTCAGAAGCTTCTAGTCTTATGAAAGAACAAAGCTGCTTTCTTGCAGTGCATTGCAGTGCATATGATGACCGTTAATCCTGTATTTTGAGGATCCTATTCCAGAAAACACCCATCCTCCAAACACTGCATTCTGTTGGCATGTATCTCCTGTGTTAATCACGATAGTAGCATTCCCATGTAAGCATATTTATTGTCCAACTATGTATTCTGGACTTTTTTTGTTTAATTAATAATGTGGCGGTAGAGAGCGCTAGCCCAGGAATGAATGATGTAAGGATCTAGGGCAGTGGTCTCCAACCTTTTTACACCCAAGATCACTTTTTAAGTCTCAGAACAGGCGAAGATCTACCGCCCCGCCCCTTCCTTGAAGCCCCGCCCTCTCTATTCTCCTGTCCATCACTTGCTATCCCCAGCCCTTATACACTCTGTTAAACAGTTTATTTTTAAATTATGCAATATATAAAATTAAAATCACGTTTATAGTTATGAAATAAATGGTCTGTTTTTAATTCATGCTGTTTAAATGTCAAATGAAGCATTTACAATTATACATTTTATTCTCTGCTATTTTGTAAATCTAAAATCAAGTATTGATAATTATATATTTTTTCTTTTAATAACAAAGTCTCAGTGTGACACCTGTGACTGAACAGTATCTGCCAGTGTCTTGAAGTCTGGGTTGTAGTCTGAGATTGCTAGTTGTATACAGTCCATCAGAGGGCATCTGTAATCCTGCGCTCAGCCTGGGAAGCTTGCTCCAGCACAGCTGGAGCTAGACGCAGCCTCCCTGGGCTGAGCGCAGGGCAGCCGGGCTGGAGGGAAGAGAAGTGGCTGCCCGGCCAGCTGGCCATGGTGCTCAGCCAGGGTGCACCAAGCTCCATGTGGGCAGGCGCAGAGGAGAAGTCGCCGATCAGCTGGAGCGTGGGGCAGCCGCTTTCAGCTGAAAGCCACAGTCAGCTTGCTGGGGTGTTTCAGCCTTCCCGACCTCCCAGCTCCCACCATTCCTCGCAGCTACTCACCTGTGTTGTTGCTCGGTGAGTAGCTGCTCCTCAAATGAGGAAATCTAATGTAAATGTACTGAGCAGGCACGCAGTTCAGAGAGGGCTCAAGAGCTACTCTTAGAGCCCCTGAGATCTACCAGTAGATCGCGATCTACTGGTTGGTGACCACAGATCTAGGGTCTGTCCTCTGACATACATCAGTCTTATATTTAGATGGCCTTCTTAAATCCATATATTGGGGTACCATGTTATTGAAGAAGTGATGAAAACAATCCTTTGGGATATTTAAATAGGAGAACTTTTTATATACTGAAGGGAACCATCCAGTCCTTTCTGAGGAGATTCTACAAGATATATCTATAGGACATTTTCTTCTTGAACTAATAGGGGATGCTGGTTTTTAAGTTCTCATTTGTGAGCACATTGTAAATGTTCAGTCCAGATTTTAGCCACTTATGGAAATCCACATCACAAGCATTAACAAAAGGCTGCCCAGTTTCTGCATCATAAAAGCCTAGACTAGGCTGTGAGAGTTCTTCTGGAATAAGATTGTCAGGGCTTGTGTTATATTCTGCAAGGCAGAAGCCCACTCATTGGTTCTGAATCTAGCTCTGGTTGCACTGAGCTCAGCACAGAGTTTCCTTTTACATGGTGACGTGGACGTGCGACTGAAGCAGGAGCAAGGATAGAGAGGATCTGTGCGAAGCTTATTGAAAGCAATAAAAAGACTTTGAGTGAGCTTTGGATCAGGCCCTTACAGTGACTTTACCACAGTGACTAGAGAATTCTAAAGACAGCCTGAAGTTCTGTTAGCGCATTTTCCTTTGTACATCTCCTCCTTAGCTATTATGCTGACTTCTCCTGAATAGCCATAGTAGGGCCCACCAACCTGTGGCTGCCAGACTCTGCTGACCCTTGGAATACGACACCAGGATTGGGATTCAAACCCAGATTGTATTCTTGCCTGTCCTATGTCCTGACTGCCTGAGGCCTATCATTTTCAACTCTTTTCCTGTGCCTGGGATTCCCATCTTTCCAGCAAAGATTTGGCTAATCTGCCTCTTTGGTTCTTGGCAGCCTAGTTACAACTAAGAGTAGCATTTATATAGCCAGCTGCATTTACCTGTTTATCTGTTTCCTAGTTTTCTGGGGAAAGACAGAAAAAGAAAATGTTGCAAAAAGAAGAAAAAAATTGCATTGACTCATAACACACCTGACACAGGAAAAAGAGTGAAGGGGGGGACACAAAGAGAGAGACCATCTTTTCCTATGTTCTGTCCCCTCCATCCTCTCCCACATACCTGCCTTCACATAGTACACTCATTTTTCAGTACTGTACCCTGGGAGAAGATTTTAGCCTCACAGATCCTTATTAGTGTAAAACCACATGTGCTATTCTTACTCATAGGTATCCTGAGAAAAAGTTCTTTGAAGTCCACGGAAAGTCTGCTGTTGACTTCAGCTGGCTTTTGATCAGGTTTATTATGGTTTAGTTCTCTTTTGAAACTTACTGAATTGTTTGCCTCAATAAGATGGCAGGGTTCAAGATAGCATTAAAAATTCTCTCTCTCCTCTTTGGTACAAGGGTGCAAAGGAATTTGTGGTACCTTCCAGGGAGCCTGGAAGGTTTTACTGTCTGCCGCAGAGTCCTCAGCAGTTTAAACAGCTCCTGATGATTGGTGGCCTGGACAGGTGAGCATTCCTTTGCCTTCTTTTCTCTAAAATATTAATGTTATGGGGTCTATTCTCTTTAACTTGAGAGAATTTAAAGATTCCTCCAAGAACTGATTTTGTGGTTTTGGGGGGGCGTTGTGTGTAAGATGGCCTTAAATGGTTGAGCTAAATAACAGAAAGTGGGAGAAGCTTAGAAACAGTAAAGCATCACTTTTGGGAGAATTCTGCGTCTTTGGGTACATACAGAATTGATGTCTGGTGCATAATTTTTTCCCCCCCGCAAAAAATATATGCTGCCCCAAAAGTGCCGCAGTTCCACTTTCTTCACAGCAGAGGCCACTATGGTTCAAGAAAGCTGGGCGAAGAGGGGAACTGCAGCACTCCTCTGGCAGAATGTATTTTCTGTGCGTGCGCAGTGTTTCAGAATTCCCCCAGGAGTAAGAGTTCATCCCCGCTCCCTGTCCACAGAGCCAGATTAGCAATGACAGGGTGGAGCCCCCAGAGCTGAGAGGGGAGCGGGGATAGAGGGTCACAGAAGACAGAGATTTAAAATGGTAAGTGGCGGGGTGGGGGGTTCAGGAGCTAGTGGAGTAACAACATTGAGCTAGGGGCTAAATGGGAGTGGAGTTGCAAGGCCACATGGGTACAAGGGATTTGGGAGTTTGTTGCAGAGACCCATAGGGAAGGGGAGTGTAAGGACAGGGGCAGATATCCCTGGCTGAGAGGCAGGGACTTGGGGTCAGCCAGAGCCTGCATGGAGGAGGCTTTCCAATTCCCTAACAATTTCACTTCTCCCTCCCACACCCAACAACCCTCCAGGTTCGCTCCAGGAACCTTCCCTCTCCCTTAGCTCCTCTGTTACCCCTGACTCCCCCAAGCCTTTGCACTGCTGCGAGCAGGGATGGAAAACACTGTTCTATATTTCAATGTAAATACTTGCTCAAAGTTGTATGTTATGCCTAGCAAGGAAACTATTTGTCAGAAAAAATTACCAAAATCTGTTTTTGGTCTGTATTGTTACAGACATACTTGCTGGCAGAGATTTTGAAATAAATTACCAAAATAATTGAAACCGGCAATGGTTATATTGTGTTTTGACAATCAAAATGTGCAGAATTTTAAAATATTGTGTGCAATTTTTAAATAAATGTTTGGTGCAGAATGCTGCCCAGGAGTAAAAACATAGACTATGAGTCTCAAAGTCAAGCAGTTCAGGGGGTTCTCCATTCTCTTCTCCCCCAGAACATGCAACAACTGCTTTTCTACATTAGATGGCAGCACTCAGGGCTATTGTCTGGGGCCCCACACCAAAGGGTGCCCTGTGAAACTAAGTTGCTCAGGCTTTGGCATCAGCCCCAAGTGGAGGGGCCTAGGGTCCTAGTCATGAGTTCTGTGCAGCAAGGCTTCAGCTTTTTCTTCCCTAGGCCCCACTGAGTCTAATTCTGCCCACGTACCCAGAGGCACAGAATTCTCCCAAAAGTGGTGCTTTATAGCTCTAAGCTGACAAGACCTCTGGTTGAGAACTGCTGAAGTAGTGACCACCACTGAAATGAATGGGAGAGGTGTGGTTTAATCACCTAATTGCAGGTTTGAAATTTTCCATTTTAGTCTGATTTTGAACTAAAGCATGGAAGGAAGTGTTTCAGGGAAGGGATGGATTTCCTGAAGAGCAGAAGATGAAACCATGGTACAGCCTTCATCTGGAATTGACCAGTAAAACAAACTCCCATTTGTGATAAGAGACTTGGAAAAGACACAGTCCCAGCACGAGTGCAGTACCTTTTAACATGCTTCCTCTATGAAATAAAAGCAGGAAATGCCAGAATGGTGGGAAACATTCTAGAGGAACTTTTAGAATGTTTCTAACAACATCTGGTTGGTATCTCCTGTATGAATCTTCAGGAGGAATCATGGGACTGGAAAGGATCTTGAGAGCTCATTTAGTTCAATCCCCTGCACTCATGGCAGGACAAAGTAAGAACCCTTATAATTCATCCAATAGCCAAAATTTAACTTAGCATGCCTTTAATTGCAGGTACTTTCAGGTTGCCCGCTGCTATCGAGATGAAGGTTCAAAGCCAGATAGGCAGCCTGAGTTCACTCAGGTAATGTATTCCCAAACAGGCTTGAGCTGCTTAACTCTAGCAAAGTCTCGGGCCTCTCAGGAGATTGCAAACTGCATTGCTTGTTGCAGTTATGATTTGTATAGTCAGTCCATTTGGTGTGAAACTCATCACTGTTCACCTTGGAAACGCTGTTTGGCCTGGGGTGTGGGGATGTGTATTTCATGTGCCCTGGTGGGTGTTCATGTGTTCTCGGATGAAGGATGGTTTCAACTACAATGGGTGCCAGTAACAGCTAATTTGGTTATTTTGGCACTTTGGTAGTGAAACATGTTTTGCTGTCCAGGGCTGACCTGCTCCTCTTCCACAGGGGCTCCCAGGTCTGTGTACTTCCTGGCTTCTGGGTCTTAAACAGGACTGGTTGGCCCAATTCATTCTCCTTGTGACCTGAAGTCACTAACAGTCATTTAGTTTCTCAACGGGGGTGATTGCTGATGGCTTGGGCAGAAGGCTCTGTGATCATGTGTGTAACTATGTGAGGTTAGCACTATGCGCTTTGAGTAAGGCAGCTGGGGTGTATATAGTAGGTTAGATCTAATGATCTTTATGATCACTTTATATACAAAGCCTTTGGGTGCCAAGAAGAGCTATAAGGGGGGAATCAGATGCGGCTTTCCTGGTGCCTGTAGCTAATGTGTAATGACCCCCTTGTTATGTTTTTAAGATCGATATTGAGATGTCGTTTGTAGACCAAGCTGGGATCCAGAGACTGATTGAGGGCCTTCTCCAGTATTCCTGGCCTAACGAGAGAGGCACTATTACCACTCCTTTCCCTTCCATGAGCTATGCTGAGGCGTTGGCAGAGTACGGGACTGATAAGCCAGACACTCGCTTTGATATGAAGGTGGGTTGTCTCCCATTGGAAACATCTATCCTTTCTCTCCTTTTTGTCAACGTTTCCTGATCACCTCTGTTTAAACCCCACTTCCCTACCTGGAGGGAAGGAGGAAAGTCTTGGTGCATAACAGCTACAGCTTCTGATAGCCCTGCAGTTGTAGCTGCCGCTGATGGGGGCTCATAGACTACATCTCTCTTTCAAAAAGAGAGATGTAAATTAGGCAGATCAAAAGTGCAAATGAAGCGTGGATTTAAATATCCTGCGCTTCATTTGCATATTTCGCGTCTAATCGCTGTTTCGAAAAAGGATATTTTGAAAATGAAACTACAGTCTAGACACAGTTCTTTTGGAACAAACACAACCAAACCCTTTTTTGAAAGATCCCATACTCTTGAAAAAATGAGGAGTATGGGATCTATCGAAAAAGGGTTTTTTTCCCGAAAGAACTGTGTCTAGACTGCAGTTTCACTTTTGAAATACCGTTTTTCGAAACAGCGATCGGACGCGAAATATGCAAATGAAGCACAGGATATTTAAATCCATGCTTTATTTACACTTTCGATCTGCCTAATTTACATCCCTCTTCGAAAGAGTGATGTAGTCTAGACATAACCTGGAAGCTGTACTAGAGGCGTATTAAGGTAATGATGCAAGATGGATTTAGGATCTTCCAACCAATTGGTTCTTTTGGAAGGGGTATCCTGTCTTTCTCATTTATGGTCTTACAAGAATACAGTGGCACCAAGGACATGCCTTGCAATGCTGGGAATGAAAGTCCTCAAATCATCCATAGAAACCATGATTGCTCAATAATGTGTATCTCACTCCAGACCTGGCAGGACCCGCTCAAGGGATAGGCTAGTTCTGTCCTTGGTCTTTCTAAGACTGTCACCAAGAATGCCAGTTGTGGCTTTGGGTTTTTTTTTTTCCTTCAATAATTTTTACTGTCCATAAATGGATGGGGAAAACATCACTGGGAAATGTTGCTCAGCATTTTACTCTTGCTTCTCTGTGACGATTTGAAAGGATTGCATCATGTCTGAGCTGAGCTGACATTATTCCAATGTGGGTTTGTGCACTGGGGAACTTGGGCTGAGATCCCCAAACTCATGTTTCACAGGACATCCCATCGACAGTATATGCCGAAAGCCTTTGGCTACTGTTGATTTGACTTTGGCCACATTCAGACTGGTTGTCTTAAGAGCTGAAAGGATTTGGATTCCCTTAGCAATCTCTTAAGTCTGTTTAGATTTTCTCTTCCTAAAGTCTGTGACTTCTAAGCCTTTGCCCTCTTTGTTTCTTGAAGTGCTCTATGATTTCTTGAAGCCTCGTTTGCTGTTTGGGGAGATCTTGCTGCAGTTGGAGGATACTGGAACAGGTTCCCACTGCATGTTTCTGACTTCCCTTCTTTTTTATGTGCTGTTTCTCTTAGATAACTGATGTCAGTGATGTGTTTAGGAGCGTGGAAATCAGATTTGTGCAGAATGCTCTCCTCAAGTCCCAAGGCACTGTCAAAGCCATTTGTATTCCTCAGGGAGCGGTGAGTGATGTAGTTCTTCATGGCTAGTGGTAAAGAATAAGTATAAAGAAGATAGAAATTAAGAAGTTCTGTTGGTTTAAGTTGATGCTTAATTAATAGCAATTTCACTGTCACCGTGTGACTAGCCCTAAATAACAGGAATACTCCTCTTACACAAATACAACAATACTTAGCTCTTCTATAATACTTTGATTCATAGACCTCAAAGCATTTTACAAAGGCGGGCAGTATCAAATAAGTTTATTGTATGATAAAATCTGTTAGGTAGGGAAGGTAGTAGATACTGGTTTATCTCTCTTGTGCTATTGCTGCAAAAAAGGCTGTCTAGGGCTCTCCAGCCACAGTTTCTCGTTAATTACTGTTAGTTTGGCAGTAAAAGGTGCAGTCTGTGGCATCCCATGAGGTGGCGCTGTGGTGAGTATTTAAGAAAACAAAAACGGAATGTTGATCATGTTTCCCAAAAAATGAGTAATTCTGAAATCACGGTCTCCATGCAGGAACATGAGTTGAACCACTACATTTGGTTTCTGGACCTACAGCAATGATAACTATTTAACGTTTGGGGTTTTTTGCTTTTTTTTTTCCAGCGACATCTTCAAAATAAAGATTTAGAGTCTTTAAAGGAATCAGCAAAATCCCAGTTTAATCAGGTGAGGCACAAACACTTATACACCGTAAAGAGATCATCTGAAAGGGGCAGATTAATGTGTAAAGCATTATATGGAATTTGCAAGCAGATTCTAGATGGAAAAGTTAGTTAAGTTTTCCACCTTGTGTACATATAATCACCTATTTTGAGATAAAATTATTATAAAATTATTTACTATAGATGGTGGCAGCTTCTTGTCTGTTGAAGGTAAATAGCCTAGCAGCTGTGTGTATTGCATTGTGCGCTGCATAAAGATTCTCTGTCTCCTGAGAGTGCCCTGGAGTATTCTAGTAAATAAGATGGTAAATCTGTTAGGTGGCTTTATAGGCTGTAGGAACTTCAGGAAGAATCTTCTGCTGAGTGAAAGAGACAAGTGAAACAAAGACCGTGGACAATTTGATCGAATGTGTGGCCATATTGCAGGAACTGAACGTGCCTCACAGCTGCGTCTGTCTTTTACAATAGGAAGTTTTACACTTGATCCTGAAGCCTGACGGGACCTTGAAGTCTCTACTTAGCAAGTTTCTGAGGGAGGAGCACCAGCTGGAAATCATCCGAGCACTCAAGGTCCAAGCGGATGATGTGGTGCTGCTGGCCGCTGGAGAGCACAAGAAAGTGGTAGGGAAAACTGTGGCTGTTGGTGAGGGCTGAACATTACTCTCTGTTAATATTAATAATATTAGCACATCTATAATTCTTTTCACCTTAGGCTCTCAGAGCGCCCTGAATGAAGTCCCATGATAACCTTTGAGAGAGGGGTGCTGTGAACCCCTTTTCACAGATGGGGAGAGGGAGACAGTGAGAGATGAAGTGACTTGTCCCAGATCACACTGCCAGGGCTGGGAAGAGAACCGGAATAAATGGACACGTGTTCTCTTCCCAGCAGCAGGTGGCAAGGTGTGTGGCTATGCAGCGTGCTTCCCAGCACTGTGAGGCACAAGCCCAACAGGAGTAAGCATTTTTCCCCTAGTTCGCTTTGTGAATCACTAATGAGAGCCGAGATAGAATCTGTTCTGGAAATACAACTTTAAATGAGTGTTTATCTCTGAACAGGGACTAACGATCTGAGCTACAGTTCTGAGATAGAGATTATAGTTAAACAGTCTGCATTTCCTCTCATCCTAACTCAGGAATACAGACTGAATAGGCCTTGCAACTGGGATCCTAATGCTTGTGTTAGTCAGCTCTAAGAAAGCCTTTGCAATTGAGTGAGAATACACTGGTGAAGGTAGTGAAAACTGCATGAGTTCATGTTTAAAAATCGGTTCTGGTCCTTGGCTCATGGAAATCCATATCATGAAGGTAGTCTGGTTTATAGAAGTGGAGGGTCTGAGATCATCTGACCTGGATGCATGTCAGGATACTTGTGATTAAATGTTATCTCTGAAAAGTGTGCATGCAATTCTTGCTGTTGTTAATTAGGGAGGCAGCGTTACATCTCACTGTTAGAGCCAGGAAGCTGTGAGTTAGTCTTGGAATCTAACCTGTTCTGCGATCATCTGTGAGTTGCCTTGAATTTCTGTGCCTCCATTTCCCAGTGTGTAAAATGGGGATAATATTGCTTACTTAACTCACAAAGCGTTGTGAAAATTAAACAGCATTTGTGAAGTGCACTAAAGAAGCAATAGAGGGGCAGAGTGTGCATTGCCCCAATGAGGTGAACTTCCCAGCTCCTGCTCAACCTTGCAGAAGCTGGAATGCTGAGGACTGGCAATAGCTGCATGGATGTCTCCCTTGCTGTGTTGCTATCTCAGCAAAAGACTGATGCCTTCTAAAGATGTTGCAGCTAATGCAAAAATGCAGTGAAACTGACATGGTGGTTCATGTGTGTGATTCTGTCTGTGGAGAAAATTTAAAAAAAATTTATTCCCCACCACTGGGTACATGGGGCCCTTCCCAGGGCGCTCTCTGTGCATGACATTAGATGGGAGTTCATTGTTCTCTCTCTGTTCCCTTTCCTTCTCCCCCCCTCCCTGTGCCTTTCAGTGCTCTGTGTTAGGAAATCTGCGCTTGGAGAGCGCAAACCTGCTGGAGTCTAGAGGATTGGTGCTTCGTGATCCCACTGCTTTCCACTTCCTGTGGGTGGTGGATTTCCCGCTCTTCCTTCCCAAGGAAGAAAACCCTGCTGAACTGGAATCTGCTCATCATCCCTTCACAGCCCCTCACCCCTCGGACACCAGCCTCCTCTATTCTGAGCCAGCAAAGGTGACTACAGCCTCCATTCATCTGAAGAAGTGGGCTGTGCCCAGGAAAGCTCATGATCCCATCTACATGTTTTGTTAATCTCCAAGGTGCTGCAGGATTATTAGTTGTTTTAAGTTTTCCCTCTAGCTTAGTTTTTCATAATCACTTTCTTTGAAAAAATGGACAAAGCACAACCTTAAGCTGCTGAGTTAAGGGACATGAACTAATGCAGACAAATATGCATTTTACATATCTGCTGAGGAAAGGTAGATCCCAGGTTACTCAGAACTAGCAACTACCTAAGTGTGTCACCAGCTGATTGGCTTTCTTCCTGAAGGGTTATGGGAAAGAATTGATTGGAGTGAGGAGTTTCTCTGGAAGACGAAGCTGAGTGAGAAGTCTGCCCGAGAAGTCCCTGAGGATGGGTGTTACGTTCATCTGTAGGATTGAGGCAGTTAACAGCAATGTCTCCAAATGTCTGAGATTCTGCTGATAAAGCAATGTTGTAATATCTCTTTTTTTACGTGAAACTGTTGGCAGTCTGAGTGAGGAATGATGTGAGCACAGTGAACTGCACCCTGGGCATGCTAACGCGCTTGTCTATCTCCCTTCTCCAGGTCCGTAGCCAGCACTACGATCTTGTGCTGAATGGCAATGAGATTGGAGGTGGCTCCATCCGAATTCATAATTCAGAGCAGCAGCGTTTCGTTCTTGAGGCGGTGTTGAAGGTAACAGCCTGCAAAAGTTTTGAATGTCCTCTCAGAAGTTTTAAATGAATAAAGATGCATTTAAAACATCAAACAGCTACCTCTCTAGTATAGCACTCTTTGGTCCGGCAGCATCTGTGGTCCAGCATTTCAGTTAGCCGGGTGTCCACTTATGCACCCATGTTTCCCGCGGTCCCATAAACTTTGTTTAGTCACCAGTCCTGGCTTTCGGTGTTCTGTGTTATTTAGCTCTAATTTACCTCTAACTGTCTTCTATGAGCCCAGTAAGCAGTGGAAGTGTTGGGAACGCTGCTAGACAATATTGACCTCCCGTTGTTTGGCAAATTCTCTGGTTTGGCATTGGTCAGGTCCTGAGGGTGCTGGGACTAGAGAGGTTCAACTTGTAGTTTGCAAATGGTACAATTATTGGTTACAGAAATCCAAAGGAATTCGGTTTACTAATGATTATGCTGTGCCAATAGGAACCTCTCACTGACAGAAAAGTGAGCTACTTGGGAAGACACTAATGAGCCATTGTAAAATAAAAATTGTAGTCCCCAGTCCTGCAAACATTTATGTGTTTGTTCATATATATGAGCAGTCGCATTGATAGGATACACTGACTTATTCCTCTGTTGAGACTGATATTTCTTATGCCTCTTATACTTTTGGGAGTCACGCATGTACATTTCTTCTCTCATAGCTCTCAGAGAATGGTGATGCTCATGATAGCTAGCTCTTATGTCATGTTTTTCATCTTTTAAAGCACTTTACAAATAAGCCCAGTATAGCCTTAGACACGGGGAAACTGAGGCACAGCTGTAAAGTGTTTTGTCCAAGGTCACCCAGTGGGTCAGTGGCAAAGCTGGGAATAGAACTTAGGTTTCCTAAGTCTGAGGCCAGTGATCTATTCGCTAGGCAACACGGTCTCCCAAATCCAGATAGGGCTGGAGGTAGAACACCAGTTCTGTCTTGTGTGACACACGAGGAATAGACCATAACTCATACAAGAGATGAAGAATCATGTTTCTCTAGTGCCAGTGTACTATAAACTGTTCAGAAACCCTGTGCTACTGGGTTGCTGAACCCTGCTTTATCTAATTCCTGGTGTCTCACTGAGGCAGTTGAGAACTTTTCCAAATGAGCAATGATTACATGTATTTAAAACATCAAGCAAGTAATTACTGGCTTTGGATACACAACGTAACTTACAAGTAGCTCTGCCTTCTGAAATAGTTTCGCATGTATCGCTAGATGACACCTAGCTTGCTTAAGGCAAGTTACTTTAGGTGGTAGAACTTCTTTGTTAACCACTGTGACAGTGGGGGAGGGGAACGGGGCCACTGGACCACCATTGTGGTAATACAAGTAATGAAATGTGACTCCCGGTCCCAAGGAGTGATGACTCAGCTTCCCCTCTGTACCCAATACAAGCGTCTGGCTCAAGATGACATTTTGTGTGTGATGTTCCAGGAGGATCCCGAGTTGCTGTCCCACCTGCTTGAGGCTTTGGAGTGTGGCGCGCCCCCTCATGGAGGAATTGCTTTAGGTAGGTGCACCCAGTGGGAGATGGTCCAAGACTGCTGTGCTGGTGACTTTTCACTGGTATATTGGGACTGGAATAGCAACACACTCAATATCAAAAAGAGGGCGTGTGCCTACTGGCAAAAACCCTTTCTCCTTCTGATTGGGACTGCAGTGAGGGACTGCAGTACCACTGTCCGTGCTCACCTTGTCTCTCCACTTCTGATTCTGCACTATTGTGTCTCTTCATTCTGCCTAGAGCATGTAGAGAGGAACATGCTTCACCTGACAACACCCAGGGGCATGCACCGTGCTCCTAGGATTGCAGCAAGTATGAGGGAGGGGACAGGTTCCTGTTGTGTGGTGTTTTCAGTTCTTACGTGCGGATTTGGTTGCAGGGCTCTGGGTCAGAGTATACTCCTTGTCTACTGCATTAGAGATAGCATCCTCCTAGAAGTTAAATCAGTTAGTCCAGTGTTTCTCAACCAGTGGTACAAGTCCCCTTGGGACACTCGAGAAGTCTGGGGGGTACGTCAACACAAGTGAAATTTGGAGAAAACTGAATTTTTGTTTTTAAGTTTTACAGCACTTTATTATTTTTGTATTTTTTTACACCCAAACATTTCATCGCCTGCCCAGCTACGATTAAGTTGTTTAATGTGTTTCACAATTTTTTTCTACTATTGCATCTGAAAACTGTAGATACTGGGGGTACTTATAATTTTTATTTTATTTTATTTTAAAAAAGGGTACTTCATTAAAAAAAGGTTGAGAAACACTGATTTAGTCTATTGTGTCATTTGGCCACTGTAGAATTATTTTCCTTCGTTGCATGTCCTGCTGTTTATATCTGAACTAATCTTCAGTATGCCAAGCAATGGGCCAAAGGAAGCTGTTCTGTAGCCTGAGAGATCTCGCTATTATAGAACTTTAACTCAGTGCCCCCCCTTTTTTTTTTAATTTCATCCTAATGCTTCTCTTTGTCGCCTGTAATAATTCCTCTCCCTTCTTGGTATTTCTGCCCTTCAACTATCTGTAGAGTGGGATGCCTTTCCCCAGTCATAGCTCCCACTTGGTTGTTGCTGACCCCTGCTAGTGCTTATTTTGCTCAAGTGCATTGCAAGACGCTTTTCTGAAACTCTAAAAGCAAGTTTTATATTCCCCCCTCACCCCGCAAGTAAGGAGTGTGTAGTTGATGTGTTAATACAAGTGCTAAGATGTAAGAAAAGCTGCTTGCTTTCTTCTTTCTCTGAGGTGCTTGTGATGCCACTCATTCTGGCAGACGAAACAAGATGCCTTCCTCTGAGATTGCTCACGGCCCCTAAAGGATGTGATGATCCATCTCAGAAGTGATCAGGAGTGGCTTGAGGCCGGCAGCGGTAGCTGGCGCCCCAGGCGGAAGGCGCAATTGGCATCCCCGCCTACGTGGCCATCAATGGCCGTGACATAATCATCGGGCGCCCCGTGATATCATCATCGGGTGCCCTGGGCTGGCGGCACCCATGGTGACCGCCTAGTCTGCCTAGCCTCATGGGCCGCCCCTGGAAGTGGTTAAACCCCAGTGCTATTTACACAGCTTTACAGCAATGGTTATATAGTGTTTTCCTCTTTAGAATCTTGCACGTCTGGGCTGTAGTTTTTAATCTGTTTGCATTTCACCTTCAGTCTTGCCATATACCTCGGTCCCCTCCGGTCATCTACTTGCTCTTGTTCTTCCCTGATACCTCTACCCCTGTTTGTCTACATCTACTAAGATGCTGAAACCTGAGCCCTGTTGTTCTGGGTGTCATCTCAGCCAAGCCCTAATGAGTGACTGTCACCTGCTCTGCCTTGTGTGAAGTCTTTGCCTTTTCAGCACAATTGCACTGGGCTTTTCTCTGCAGCACTGCACTGCAAACTCACTGTCAGCCCTAGGCCACCTTATCAGTGTCTCCAGTGTGTTCAATCCCAGTTTCTGATTCTTGCCCTATTTTTGTCCTGGTTCCCAGCAATGTGGTTTACTGCCTCATTCAAAGAGAAGTAATGTGAGGCTATAACACAGCTATTTTAACTCATTTAATGTCTGCTTCTAGGACTCGACAGACTGATCTGTCTCGTGGTTGGAGCTCCAAGCATTCGAGATGTCATTGCCTTCCCCAAATCCTTCAAGGGACATGACCTTATGAGCAACGCTCCAGATTACATTACCCCTGAGGAGCTAGAGCCGTACCACGTCCAGGTTGCATGGCCTGCTGCAGAAGCAAAGGCAAACAAGAACTGACTCGAAGCAAATGATTGAAGCTGATCCTATCAGCAGCATCATTCCTGCTCTACCTTCCAAGGACAGAAAACATTCACATGGTCTGAGACATACACTGCAGGTCACATCATTGAACTTTCAGAAGACAACAGCGACTGGTGGGGGGGAGAGGATGAATTGAAGCACAAAGGAAAAAAACTCAGGTTGCTTTTCCCTCTCATGTACAGAGGGGAAGCCTGGGACCATTGGCATGGTGTGTGGTGATGGGTCTGGCATTTCCTTTCATTTTGAAATGTACCAATGGAGTCTGAGCAACTCCCCCTGGAAAAGATCACATCTTAGCTTCTTTTTCAGGAGCCCTGTAACATAAGAATGATGGAATCATGGTTAGCTAAGGACTAGATGCTCCTGTTAGAGCAGAACTGTTCTGGGCTGAGAGCCCTAAATGTAGCCTAGGGTTGTCTGTTTCCTTTATCTGCAGGATGGGGATGCAACAGATCAACTACAACTTACTACTTATGAACTCTGCAGTACCAGTATCTGTTCACTCATTGAGGAGCAATATAAGCACACACAGAGATTGTGCATTTATCTTGTTAAAAATTGTGTATGCGTGTGAGTACATGCAGCCGTTGGAGCTTGGCAAGTTCCAAATGCTCTTGGGTCTTGCAAGGTGTGGTTGTGCTTATAGCCCGAGATGGAAAGTAGATCTGTCTTGGAGCCTGTGGTCTTGGTACTTTTAGAAGATTTTTTCATTCTAACCTTTTTATGTTTGTAAATCAAGTTCAATCCAGGAAACAAGGCTTTACTCTTTAAGGGAACATTGGTTTGAACAGGACTTCTCATTAACTTCAAGAAATGGATTGAAAGGAACATGTACAATGGAGTTTACTTACAGATGAGTCCGTGGCACTGCAGGAAGACAGGCAAGAAAATCTGTGATCATAACAGAAGTTCCACATCACAGTGCAGAGATTCTGCTGCAGTTGTGATAAAGCTGCCTGTGGCTCTTTGAAAGCTGTCAGACATCCATTGGCACTCTCACCACCACTAGTGCAGCCATTCACAGGAGGCGTTCCCCTGTTTCGCAGGAATGCAAGTTCAGGCAGCAGCCTGCCCACCCAAATGCCTCTGCTCTGCTTCCCGGCTTCTCAGATGTAAGAGTACAGCTGGCCCTGCCACCAAAAAAACACCAGTAGATGTCCCTTGTGGAGCACGTGGGCTCAAATGAATGGGAAGGAGACAGCAAAAAGAGAAGGAGAAGACTGGCTGAGAAGGCTAGAAAAATGGAGCAACAGGCGAGAATAGAGCAGCTGCGCTATGATTTGGGGCCGTGGGACATGGCGGGTTGGCCTTCCACACAAGTGGAGGGAGGCTTTCCCAAGGGCCTCACTGACCTACTCACAGTCTGACTGACTGCCATATTTGAGGTCAGGAAGGAATTTTCCTGTATCTCAGATTGGCAGGGACTTTGGGAGAGTGTTGCCTCCCTCTGAGGTGTGGGGCAGGGGTCACTTGCTGGATTGAACTAAAGTAAATGGTGGATTCTCTGTAATTGGAAGTCTCTACATCCTGATTTGAGGACTTCAGCAGCTCAGCCAGAGGTTACCGAAGTGGGTGGGTGAAGTTCAGTAGCTTGCAATAAGCAGGAGGTCAGAGTAGAAGACCATGATAGTCCTTTCTGGCCTTAAAGTCTGAGTCCAGAATGAAGCTGGGAATTCCCTCTCCCCCCGGCTGCCAAAGAGAGCAGAGAGATGTACTGGGGTCAGGCATAGGGAGAAGACAAAGCTCCCTACTCCACCAGGTAACAGGTGGGGAGAACGGGATAGAGAGACATGTGGAGTGGTCATGTGTCCTCCCCTTTATGTTATGCCCCCCAATATGTGGAGATGCCAGTTGTCTATGAAGGTAGCTTTCTAGGTTGCCATTACTTCTTCCAGAAGGGTCTGCGAAATCTAAGCTCTTATTTCAGAACCATCCTACACTGTCTTCTACAAGGGCCAGGTTCTTGGTCTTGCCGTTCCAGGATGCCTTCTTACCAGTCTTCTATCCAAAACCACACGCTACCAGTGAGGAACCAAAGACTCCCCTTGGTGAATGTTAGGCATTCAGGCAGTAGTCTTTTATAAAGAAAAGACAAAACCCTTTCAGAAATTGACTCCGCTTTTGATAGCCTTACAGACTGAAGAAAAGTCCTTCCAGTCTCAGCCCAGGGAATTTTATCGTGGATCACTTCTGGTATCCACATGTACTGTGACCTAGGGAAGGTCCCGGCTCCACTGACAGCCCGTTCTCCACGGGCTAACGCATCAGTGTCATCGTCCCTGGCTTAAATTCCGATTCAGGACATCAATAGAGGTCATCGTTCCATGTTTTTGCGTCCCGCCACGCCATCGCCCAGCAAGCTAGAGACTACATGGGTTTCAGCCACGCGGTGTTACAGTCAGCATTCCAATGAACCCCAAGCCTACGTTGGAATGGACGTGAGCAAGCGCTCAAAGAATTAAAGACAATTACTAACCTTCCATGACTTGTTCTTCAAGATGTGTTGCTCATGTGCATTCCAGCCCCCCTCCCCTCTGGTCACACTGTCAGAGGTAGCAGGCAAGAAAGAACTGAGGGGTAGGCAGGTCAGCAGGGCCCTTTACCAACACCATGAGGGTGCGACTCCAGGGGTCACTAGAGTCAACTCGATGGATGTCATGGAGGGAAAACTTTGCCAGCAGTGCTCGGCATGAGCACACACCTACATTAGCACAGACATGAACAACACCGCTCAAAGAACAAGAGTTACAGAAGGTTAGTAACAGGTTTTTTTCAGTATCTCTTCCTTTTGGAAATACCATTTGGTCTGCACAGGCCCATTTAAATCAGAAGCCGAAAGGTAGGTAGGTAGGTGTGTGTGTAATTTACATAATATAAAGTCGATTTATAAGACAATAATCTGAGTATCTAAAGATTTTACAGCCTCTCCCCACTCCGACCCAGCTGCCGCCATGTCTTTTCCATGCATGTGAGAAACAAAACAATGATACGAAAACAACATCTCTGGAGAACAGTGCCGGTTGTTGTTCATGCCGTGGCCCCTACATTAAGCACAGTTGCTCTTTGTTGGGAGTACAAATGTCAACTGAGCAGGTCATGCATGGGGATTGGTTTTGTGTTTCTCTGTTTTAGGAAGGATGGGAATTCACAACTGGTTTGCATTTCTCCTAGAATTTCCCGCTCCCTTTTAAAAGCAACACCCGTTGCTGCTAGCTGTTTGTGCTAGCTGAGACACCAGATTTATACCAACTGCTATGACTGGCCACTGCTGAGGTGGGCCAGAGGAAAGTTGCTGTTGTTCTTTCATGGCTTCATGTCCAGTAGAGACTAGAACCCCTGGTAGATACTGCATACCAATATTACACTGATGGAGAGACCTAAGAGCCTCTGCTGCCCTGGCCTTCCCATGCATGTGTGTGTTTTGGGGGAAATCTAAGGGTGCTGGTGCTGTTTCCTAGTCCTTCTCTCAGTACATCGGGCCAAAGCGAGTGCTTTGCTCTGGCTCCGGGTTCAGCAGAGAGCCCCCAGCATTGGTGAAGCAGCAGCAAGCTGGCCTCAGTGGAAGATGTTGCAATAGTAACGCCAGAGAGCCCGACACTGAGACAAGTGGTGCAGAATGCATGGTGTACCTGCCTCCACCCTCCTTACGCAACTCAGAAGCTGTGTAACGATGGCTTACTATTCCTTGTGGAAAAGCTTTCAGTGCAGATGCTGCTTTTACCCCCCTCGAAAGGCCAGCAGCCCTCTGTGCTCTGTTTGCAAGTGCTCTAGTTAGCCAAAGAACAGGCAAAGCACGTGTAGCAGCTAGAACAGCTTCCCCAAAGCCAGATCTGGAGGACTGTCCTTGTAGCGGAGCAGGGTGTTCAGTCTCCAAGACTAGGTAGTCATTTGGCTGGGTGGGAGTTCAGGCTCTGAATGCTTGTGCTTTAAGAGCCTCACAGTTGGCAATCAGCTTTTTTTCCCCATAGCCATGTTTATCCCTAATTTTTTTCTTTTCCCACACCCCACCTCGGTCCTTATGCGTACGGTCATTGAAATAACGGTGTTACACTTAGAGAGAAGTGGGCCCCAGTTTCAGTCATTTTAATAGGCTTCTTAATAAAACACCATAAACAGGAGCTTATAAAAAATAAACCCTTTTCCCCCAGGGTTGTCATTGTAGGGAGAACAAGTGACTTCTCTGATGTTCCCCTCCTTCCAGCATGGGAGTTTGTCCCTGAATTTCACAGTAGAATGCTCAGCAGGCAACAGACCCCTTCTGGAGGTGGCTTAATACATTAGAAATGGGCCCAAAAATCAGATCCAGGTTTGGGATTTCAACACCATAAAACTCAGGTGTGTTCAGCTCAAGGCTGTTTTGTTTACACCACTACAAAGATAGGAACCATTTGCAAAATTTAGATCAGATAAATTTCATTACATAAGGCTCTGGTTTAGGTATAGTGTTATACAGCTTCAACAGGATCTCATAACAGCTTTATGTAACCTCTTATACAAGTCAGCTGAGGGAGTCCATTAGTTTCAAAGTCTAGTTTTAAAAAAATACATAATTGGGAAAAATACTTACGAATTTCAACTGCAATCATAACTTTTGCTAAATACTGAAAATCATAGACTGTATAGAAACATTGGAACTATGGCTTATTACAACAATCTAACCCACTTACCCCCCCCCCATGATTGGAGAGGTGTGAATGTACCTCTTCACCTTAAGTGAGCCTTTAAAATGTTAACGATTTATGCTAAATAATCCTCCTTCCTTCCCTGTAGCTGTGCCATTACATTTCCTACCCCCTGAAGAAGAGCTCTGAGTAAGCTCAAGAGTTTCTCTCCAACAGAAATTGATCCAATAAAAGGTCTTTCTTCTCCCACCTTTTGTCTCTAGATGTCAGCTGATAATGTCAGTGAAAGATGGACAAGAGGAATTTGAAAATGCACTGTGGCATACACAGCTAGAGTCTGTATCTTACTATCATTCTCTAGCAGCAACCTCCTTGAGTCAAATCAGTTACAGGGAGAAGTTATTTGCATATAATTCTGTCTTTGTCAGAGAGAACATAGAGCCAAATTACGAGCACAAGTGAGCACAGCCACATCACTCCCAAGTTACACAAGGGCTGAATTTGACCTATGGCTTTGAAACTCATGTGCCAGGTCCCATCCCAGGCATGCTGCAGCATGTGAGCAGGAGGTGGGGTTATTTGGGCTGGTTTTGCAGACAACCAATGAGAGCCATAGGGACGAGCAATGCTAGAATATTAGGCTTTTCATAACAGTGGTTCTCACCAGTAGGAATGTGGCGGGGTGGAGTTTGCCCATAGAGCACAGAAATAAACGCTGGAAAGACAGTGTTTTAAGAGTGTGCGCAGCTTGGAGACAGGAACAGCAAAGTCACAGCTAGAGGACAATTGGGCTTACGCTTCAAAATGTAAGTGTTGGGTCCAATTTTTTTTTCATCTGCTTTCTAACAGCAAGTGCCTGCAGAATGGCATGACCAGGTTGCTCTTCCTCACCACTGTCTCTGTAAGAAACCCCCGTGGTTTTTCTTCTCCCCGTGACCCCACAGTGAGTGAGCTAGCCCAGGTGACACAGCAGCAGGATGGAGTGTGTAGATGGGGTGTTTAACGCTGGGGATGAAGTGGAATTCTCACTGGAAGAAAAGTTTATAATTTCGGGTGTAATGGGCAAAGTGAAAGTCACATAAATCAGTGACAGAGGGAAATCCAGCTGACCTTTACTGTTGTTCTAACTGGAAAAAACTTAAAAAACAAGGACTGGTCCTGCAGCACCTGTTGTTCTAACTGTAATGTTGGCACTCACGATAAATTATGGTGCTCAGAGTTCTCGTTTGGAGAACTGTCTGGAGATGACAGGGCTATTGTTGCATGTTGGAATGTATTCCTTTACCCAGTAGCCCATTGTCTCATGTTTAGTGGTTCTCTGTTCGTTGCATTTCGTAAGCAGTGTTTACTGTAACTTGCACACAGAGTCCATTTGTACGTAGGAATTAACAGCGTTCGCCAGAAAGTTAGAGGCCATGTGACAAGATGTGGGGGAGGAAGGGAGTCTGAAATCAGTTCTAGGGAGAGAAACTCTTTCTATTCCAGTGCCCAGGAGATGAGAGCATGCGAGAGAATTTCCTTAAGTAATCAAAAATGAAGTGCTTTTCATCAAAGAGCAGCAAAAAAAGCAGGTGAAACCTAGGAGAAAAGGGAGAGCTGGCAGAGATACAGCATCACTGCCGTTGAAACAGGAAGAGATGGGGGTCAAATCCCCAAATATGATCAGTTCTGGATCAGACTGGATAGCGTGTCTGCTTCTGATACATACCTTGCGAGTCCGTCACTCTTCTCTGATGCCTTGGTGGTATGTTTTATGCCATAGGCGTGTGAGTGTATTACAGTTGGACCTTCTTGAATGGCCCCTTTGATAAGCAGTCTGCCTGCAGAACTGAGATGATCTCACTGCATCTGTTTGCTGGCAGGGCGGGGATGTTGTGCCTGGCCTTCCCTGCAGCTAAGTCACTGGAGTTTACAGCTGCATCTTGGTTTACTGGCATCAGTGTTTTGCCGTGTAGTGCTCTGATATGTGGGTGCCAATTCCCTGCTCTGTTGGGACTGCTAAAGCAGCTGTTCTTCATTTAGTAGAAGGTTTGAAATATTTCAGTGATCTGTGTGCTGCTTACTTGTTCTGATGTTTGGGAGCAAGTACAGTACATAACTTTTCCTTATTCACTTCTTCCACACCAGTGATGATTTTATAGACATCTAGCATATACCCCCCACCCAGTCTCCTTTTTTCTAAGCAGAAAAATTCCTGCCTTTTTAATCTCTCTTCATATGGCAGCTGTTCCAAACCCCTATTAATTTTTGTTGTCCTTTTCTGAACTTTTTTCCAATGCTAAGCTATCTTTTTTTGAGATGAGGCAACCACATTTGTACACAGTAGTCAAGATGTGTGCATACCATTGATATTCTGTCTTAATATCTATCCCTTTCTAATGATTCCTAACTTTGTTTGCTTTTTTGACTGCTGCTGCACACTGAGAGGATGTTTTCAGAGAACTATCCACAATGACTCCAGGATCTTTCTTGAGTGGTAATGGCTAATTTAGTCCCCATCATTTTGTACATATAGTTGGGATTGTTTTCCAATGTGCATTACTTTGCATTTATCAACATAAACATTAATTTGCCATTTTGTATCCCTGTTACCTAGTTTTGTGAGATACTATTGAAGCGCTTCAGTCTGCTTTGGTCTTAACTCTCTTGAGGAATTTAGTATCATCTGCAAATTTTGCCACCTCACTGTTTACCCCTTTTTTAATAAGGTTTTCTCTGCTTCCTTGAGGGCTAGGGATTCCATTTTTTAAATATTGTCGACTTTCACGTGACTCCAGGAGCTGGAGCTTAAAGGAAGAAACATGAGAGTTTCCAACACCGTAGTGTGGACTTTACCCCCTCTTGATTTTGTGTGATTTAGAACATACACCCCACTCCAGGAGGAGACGGTCTAATGTTTTATCTCCATACTTCACTTGCAATGGTAGATAGAAAAGGCAGAGGTGTTGCCTATAAAATATTATAAATCAGCTGGGAAGAAAATAAATGAGCTAGAATGATGGAAAGTCAGTGGGCAGCTGGAACTGTTCCTCAAGGAAAGGCTGGTTTGAGTGGGGCAAATAGAAAGAGAGACTATTAGTGGGGTCACAGAGGCAAACATTTGTAGCATCCTCTCCTTTGGTGGGTGTAGATCACATGGGCAGGTTTTGATAGCTGGCAGGAATGTGGGGAGAGGTCAAGAAGGCTGCAGACTCCTTCAGTGTTTAATCTCTTCCATCCATGTATGGAATAGATGTTGATGTGCACTGAGGCATTTGTGGGTGTGCACCACCAGCAGAAACAAAACTTAGCAGTGGTTGCCCTGCCAGGCAGCGGGGTGGCATTTGAATCTCTCCTGCGCAGCTACACAAGCGCACAGCTTACAGGGAACACCGCCTCCTTCCTTTTATTTCCCAAGCAGAGTAGCATGCAATAGCTGAACTGATACGATGCACCAATGGCCTTGTCTTGCTGGCTAAGTTGGGTGGGCTGCTGCAGCTGATGGCCCATCTAGTTAGGCAAACGATTGTGTGCACTGGTATGGTAAGTAATCCAGATAAAATTAAGTTTGTGGCCATTACCATCAGGTAGCTTCCAATCCCAGAGTACAACCATTAACCCATGCATATCAGGTGGCAACTGGGCAGCTTTTGATAGCTGGCAGGAATGGCACCTCAACTATTTGGGGGAGCTTTTATTGACAGTGCTGGGAATGCCTGAAAGATGTGGCAGCTGCTGCCAAGTTTAACCCTCTTCAGCAGCCTCTGTGGCAGTGTCTTGACATCCCACATGAAGCTGCCATGCTACAGCACCGTACTTATGCCGGCTCTGCTGCATGGAAGTGAAGCAGTGGCACTGGGGAGGGCTGAAGGACACCAGAATGCTGGTTCCATCAGCTGCTTCATATCAAGTGGCAGCAGCAGATCAGAACAGAGTATTCTGAGCTGAACCCTGCAACCACTTCCACTAGCTCGGGTCTGGCTTCTTGGTATTGGTCTGGAAGGTCAGTTCATTCCAAAGCATGTTTATTTGGTGGCACAGTGATGCACATACACTAAATATTCAGCTAGACCATCGGATGCTTCTTGTCACGCATCAGGCGGGGAGGCCCTCAGTTTGCAAGGGGAGGGGTGTCACATCCCTGGGGGTTTGCCATGAGGATGAGGAACAGCCGCTTGAAGATTTGCCCCTTGCCAGACATTCTGGCTCCATGTATAGATCTCATTCAGTGTGTGGCTTTCCAGAGTTTTACAAATGGGGAATGTGATGCGCATGGCGGTGGTCCCTGAGGCAGCAGTGCAGCTGCCCAGCCTGGGGTCAGAGTCGCTGGTTCAATTCCTGGGGTGACCAGGACAGACAAAACACTGGGGGATAAACCCATGGGCTAGCCATGAAAACCAGGGACATCCCCAATGTTCAAGGCCTGTCATCCTTTTGGTGGCCTAAATGGACAGCAAGCACCCGCCAAGAGTGGAGGAGGAAGAGAGTGGAAGTGCTCTCTTTAGTGGCATTGCGCACGCCTGCGAAAACCAACACCAGGAGTCTGAGATTAGGCAAGAACCCTTGAGCCCGTGCACTGTGGGATATTCCGTCCCAGTGTAATGTTTCCTGCCTTTCAGCCCGGGCAAGATGATCAAGTCCTTCAAACAGACGTTTTTGTCATTGGAGCTGCAGTCACCCAAATGGAGCGCCGCAGAGACCGAGGTAAATGCCGGGGTAGGAGGAGATCGCTGTATGAGTGGCACTGCCCATGCGGGCAGATGCTTGCAGCAATAAACTCATTAGTGCTGTCGGGGAAGAAGTCATGCAAGAAGGAAGCTTCCCTTCAACCTCTGCAGCTAGAGCACAGTGGCCAAGTGTGTCTTTGGCCTCATCTTCACTAGAAAGGGTTCATGGGTGCAGCTGTCCTGACAAACCCTCCAATGTAAATTCAGCTTTTGCCAGTCCAGGTGGGGTGCCTGCTGACTGGATGAGTAAGGATGTGGATTGGGCTGGAACAAATGGCACAGAGGAATGGGGCGGATGGTTTGGCAGCAGGGGGATGCCCTGTTGGGGCATGTGACTTGTTGGGGAAAGGGTGTATGACTATGGGGCAGCTGAGGGATTGCGAGGGGCACGCTCCCATGGAGGTGGGTGCTGGCGGAGACATTCCGGTGACCTGAAAATAAAAGCCCCCTTGACTAAGCGGCGTGCAGTAACTGTAGATCCGTTTCAGGTGCAAGATTATGAGCTGCGTCGCTACGAGACAGCCAAATGGGCAAGCACGGTAATTAAAGGAGAGGTGCAGAAGGAAGCGCTGCGCCAGGGCTTCTGGAAACTCTTCCACTACATTCAGGGGAAGAATGAGAGAGGTATGAAGTCACCCAGGTTTGGAATGGCCGGTGGGAAACCCATGGAGACAGCTGGCTGGAGACAGGATACAAACAAGAATGATCTGGGAACAGCAGTGGTTGGGGGAGATGGGAAATGCACCAGAAATGTCAGCGATGCTAGTCAGGGTGAGTTAATGTGAGACAGGAGCTTTCTTGTCCTTGTTCTTCCAGAGGTGAAGATTGAGATGACTGTGCCAGTGACGTGCTTGGTGAAAACTGGCTGCACCGACTTTAAGGTCTCATTCTTTGTGCCATTCGAGTATCAAGACTCACCACCGCAGCCCACGGAGCCGGGTGTCTTCATCGAGGAGCGGAAGGGAGAGGCCATCTTTGTCAGGTAGCACCGTCCTGCTGCCGCCTCTTTGGCAGAGGAGCCAGCCAACAGTACAAAGCAGGGTGGGGAGGGCTGGCTGCTGCTTGCAGTTTGACCCTTTTGCTGTTCAATACAGCTGGTAAAGAGAAACCTAGCAGAGAGCACCCCCTTTAGAGCTGCCTTGATTTGTGATGCCCAAAGGCTTGTCTCTTCCAACAAAAATGGGTCCAACAAGCAGCTAGCACCGTGTGTCCAAGCGACTTTGCAAAGCACCAACCTGTGTGGTGAATGGCCAGGGCCCATTATGTACATTAAGATCTGCATGGTCACACCAGCACATGCTGGTTGAACCCTCCCATTAGGAGAAAGGGCCTTAGCCAGATACCATCTGGGAATGTTTAGACCCAGGCTGCTGGTTTAGCCCATTTTAAAGAGGAAGCCCCTATAGGAAATTGAGCTCCAGATCTGGTTTCAAGTGTGGCTCTGGTGACATTCTGGTAAGTGGGAGCCAGCTGAACACTTCAGAATCCAGAATGGCCTCCCTCATGTTTGAGCTGATCCAACAAAGCCCCTCTCCCTGCTGTCTTCCCCAGGTCCTTTGGGGGGTTTGCCTCCCCAGAGAAGTATGCAGAGGAAGCCCAGGCCCTGTCCAGAATCCTAAAGAAGGCAGGCCAGTCGTTCCATGAAGACTTCTATTACACTGCTGGCTATGACAGCCCCTTCAAGCTCTTCAACAGGCACAACGAAGTGTGGTATTTCAAGAAGTAAACTGGAGAGTGCTGGAGGATGGACCTCGCTTGTCTCTCTTGCTTCCTTGACTTTGTATGTACCAAAGAGACTTTATAGCTTTTTACCTAGGACTATAGATCAGACACCAACTTCAAAAACCCAGATCTCCAAGTACAGAAGGGAAAGGCTGTCACGGAGGAGCTCTGAAGTCTACTCCAACCTGTTGCTGAGGGGTAGCAGAGGTGTGTTTCCAGACCATTTCTTTCTGTGATCTGAAAGCATGTGTGTGTCCTTTGCAGTAAAATGATTTAGGAATTTCCAAAAGTTGTACCCAGACTCAAAGTAGGCAAATAACTGCTACTGTGGGGATAGGCTAGGATAAAGGTGAACTGCATTTTGTGTAGCCACTGTTATAGATGCTTGATTATGCCAAGGTTTGTTTTATCCTGTCCTCAGCAATAGGACACCCAGTTTTAACCATAGATGGGGGAGTGGTTGGGGGTGTGGGGAGAGAAGTGTACCAGCTTATGCCACTTACCTTTTAGTCTGAATAACCAGATTCACACTTAGTGTGGTAGTAACCATGCTAGTTGAGATGAATGGACTTTCTATACTACACTAACTTAATGACCTTTTCTCTTTAATAACGGTGTCTGAGTTTTTATAAACTGCTGTATTTCAAGGATGGCTTCTGTAGCTGTTTATCCTGGGCAATGGGATTTAGAAGCCAGCCCCACAATCCTGGGCTGTAGGGTGCAGCAGCACACTGCACTTACAGCTGGAGAGGCTCAATATTGCAGATACACTTGTATGTGTTATGGGGTTGGTTGTAGATCTCCACCACTACAGCTGCTCTTCCTAACAGGTGGGGCTTTAGCTTAGACTTTACTTAGTAAACTGCTAGAGGTATCACAGAAGGTACCAGCCCCGCCACTAGCAGTCACCAAATTGATCTTATTTGAGCCTAGCAGTCAGTGATGTGACTAGCAGCCAAAGCCTACTGCAGTGCCAAGCCAGGCCCTTGTACCTTTTAAACAGGTCCATGGGCATTTAGTGTTATGATGGGAAGTAGGAAGAGTCCTGTTGGAGAAGAGCTGCATGGGAGAGGGAAGCCCTAGTACACCCTTCCTTGAGGGGAAGAGTCCTAAACACCTTGACTGTGTCTACATTGGCATGAATTTCTGGAAATGCTTGACAGAATACTATTCCATTTTCAGTTTTTCCAGAAAAGGAAGCTGCTTTTCCAGAAAAGCGTCTGTGGCCAATGTAGATGCACTTTTCCGGAAAAGAGCCCTGCTTGCCATTTCCACGATTGGGGTTTTCTGGAAAAAACTACTAGGCTGTCTACAGTGGCCCTTTTCCAGAACAGTGTTCTGGAATAAGGACTTATGCCCAAGTGGGAGCAGAATAGTTTTTCCAGAATAGTGGCTGATTTTGTACAGTAGAGCATTGTTGCTTTTCCAGAAATTCAAGGGCCAGTGTAGACAGCTTGCAGCTTATTCCAGAAAAGCAGCTGATTTTTTGGAATAAGTGGCCCAGTGTAGACCACCCCCCTGTGATTGACTGGTCAGGGCTTCCTGATCAACCAGTCAATTGTGATCAAGAGGTTGGTGATTACAGGCTTAAGCCCACTGTCTGGTTAGATTTCCCCATTAGTGCTATGGTACAAGTCATCAGTCCTCAACCATTTGGGGCTGCCACACACCTACAGCACAAGAATGGCTTAGGCCAGCCCTTGGTCACTCAAGTGGTATAAGTTGTTTATATTTACATCTACTCTAGACTGACAGGAGCTCTACAGCAGCACAGCCTAAACAATTAAGTTTAGCTTATAGTATATTTTAAGAGACCACATCTTGAAACCGAGTAAAAGTACAAACTCCAGGGGTGCCATTTAGGTTTATTAATACATTTAAGAGAACAGCCTTTTTACTTTTAAAAGCAGTTGAAATACAGTAAATGTTTGTCTAGTTTAAGATGTGGGTCTTATAAGCAAGGTAGTGTTTTAACATTGACACCCACTACTGCAGAAAGGGCTCTGGTCTCTTCTCTCCCCCACCATGGCCACTACCAGCCATCTCAGAAGGGCAGAATTTGGACATTAGAATATCTCCTACTTCTCCCTCCCCTGCAGGAACCCAATAGGAAACAGACAAGAGTTGCCCTCCCATCACTCTGAAAATTAGAGGCTGTCCACTGCTCACCCTCCTAATTAAGGGCAGGAAATTTTGTATGGAGCAGTGTTAGAAAGTAATTGACAAGGTGTTACTAGAATGCTAGTTGAGCACTCAAGAGCCATGTGTGACATGCCAGGGTTTCAAGGATCCAGAGTAGATGTCCCTATCAAACTGTGCTAGCACAAAACTCCTGCTTCTTCACTGTTGCTCCAGCACTGGGAAGTGTCCACCAAATCTTACAGCTCTTCACACTGCAAGGAGAGAATAATGTTTAGGGTGAAGCTCTGAACTTAAGTACAAGATATTTATTAACAGGAATGGATCAGAACTTAGGTTTTCCATCACTCATCAGAGAGAGAGTTCAAGCTAAGTAGTAATCATCATCTATCCATTCCAACAATGCTTCTATCACGGATTAGTGCTGAATGCTAGTAAAGCCATACCCACCTTTCTGGTTCCTCAAGTGGTCAGGCATAGCTTGCTTCCTAGAAAGGAAAAATGGACAATAAGACAATAAGAATAAAATTGAAGTGTACTACTGATGGAGAACTTCAGAAAGAGTGGAACAAATTAAATAAAAAATGGAGGGCTACCTATCTCAGAACTGGAAGGGACCTTGAGGTCATGGAGTCCAGTCCCCTGCCCTCACAGAAGGACCAAGTACCATCCCTGACAGACTTGCCCCAGATCCCTAAATGCCCCCCCAGATTGAACTCTCCAGCCTGGGTTTAGCAGGCCAATGCTCAAGCCACTGAGCTATCCCTCCCTGTCAGGGTCACAGTACTGGAGCTCACTGGGCAGAAAAGTTTGTGTCTGTAAAAGTGGCAAGTGCACATGGCAATGTGCAATAAGAATGCCACTTTCACAGTCACTTAAGCCAACAGTCTGTAGTGTCAGGATTCAGCAATAGCTAGATGCATCAGACAGCAGGGAAAGAAAGCTGTGCTCATCAGAGTTCTGCTGAACTATCTTGCCAGCCCAGTATTGGGGTGTTGAGTTTCAGGCTGTCAGCCCTGTTTCCATGCTCCTGCTTTGGGAGAGGTAAGTGAGACAGACTAAGTTACTTGCCCCTTTAAAGCCAGCACATATTAATCATTTGATTGAGTCACCATGTATCTTAGGGTGACTAAAATGAGCTTCTAACTTTGACTGCATCAATCGTGGTGTTAGCATATGGTCATCACAGCAAATAGCTCAATCCTGCTCTCTTTAGCATCAATGGAAGCAAGAGACACAGTGCCAATGGCCAGTCATGTTATCTAATGGTTCATGAAGAACCAGGTGAACATTCCTGCTTGGTTAAGAGTCAGGAGAATTCTCCTGCCAACAGCAGAAAGAGCATCATGGGAGCCAGCAGCTAAATTCCCTCCACCCAACCCCCAGTCCAGCGCTCCTCCCCAAAGCTGAAAGCCCCATTTAAGAGCCCTCACCCCAACACTAAGCTGTCCTGGAATCAAGAGATTCCAAAAGACATAAGCCTGGAAAAAAGTCACTAATGTTTAACACAAGCTCCCAGTACTCTGCTTTAGCCTTACCTCTCAGGCAGGCAGGATTGCTTTACAATGTTTGACCAGCTTCATTCTGGAACAGAATTACATTTTTACAAACATGTTCTGGTTGATTGAGTTAGTAGACAGCTTGAGTTCTGTACTGTTTCAGCATAAGTGTCCTCCTCATTCTCTTTCAGAGAGATTCCCATTGTTTACAACAAAAAATCATCATTAACAGTACACACAGACAGCATTTCACGCTTGTATGTGGAACAGTTCTCATTCACTGCTGCTGGAGCTAAACAATACCACTATACTTCAGTATACAGAGCTGAAAGTCACACAAACACACAACCCTAATTCCAACTTGCCACAGGGACGGCTAGCATGCACACAAAAATATTAGATCAGGGAAGATACAGAATGCTGTTAGGTTGGTGTGACTTCTTCTGGGATGCCTCTGCTTTTTACAGTCAACAATAAAATTATCAGTTTTATGAAGCCAATCTCACTGCTAGTTAAGATTCCTTCTCCACTTCACTTTCATAATGAGTGAAAGTATCAGATAAATGCAACAGCAGCCAATTTAGCATGAAGTCACAAGTTTAAGTTGAGGTAATATCACTTTGTGATCCTTTATCCGGGAAGAGTGCCCTAGCTCTGAAATAAAAAAAATTCAAATGTAAAATTCAAATTCTTCGCCCTGCCTGCAAACACAGTATTCGCTTCAAAGCCTCAGTGTGAAGTTTTCAGAAACGTGTTCTGTCCACTACTCTTATAATTCAGGTCCTCACAGGCTTTGATTCCAGCCCCAAACCAGGCATCCCTGTTCAGGCTGTAAATGAAAGTAAAGAGGAAAGGGAACCTGGAATCCAGATTAAAACCTCCCAACTGCCTATCTAAATGCTTTCACAGCCAGAATCCTCACTGAACACTGGAGGAACACCCTCCCAGACACCAATATCCATATTGGTAAATTTGCAGCTGAATCTGACTTGTGGTGTGAGTGTGTTCTGTCTGCCCAGCTCTGCTCATGTTAAAAAGAAAAAAGCATTTTCTCACCCCACCCCGACTACAATAGGAACAAGAGCTTACTCCAAGGTGTACCTACTACAACTGCAAGCTTAAAAATGTGTAGTTTTGACAATATGACGTGTGTTTCTTGGACCACAGTTAAAGACCTCAGTATTTAAGTGAAAGCCAGCCCCAGACGGCCCAATGGAAGGTTGGTTCCATCACACAATGCAGTTACTTTTACATTATTAAAACCCAGCTAGTTTGCCACAACACCCACAAAGGAACAAAATAAAATACAAACCTCAGTTGAAACGCTGTCGTGATCATCTGTCAATCTTCTAATAATGCTTAATGGGGACAAAAGAAAGTGGTTTCAAGTAACCGAGTTAGTAACCCAAATGAGCAAGACTAACATGCTCAATTAGATGTCCTCTCAATCTACGAGTTGAAAACTAGCAGCAGTGACCAACTGAAGCTTGAACCAGCTTTCTAAAAGCAGTGTGAATTTAATCATTTACGGCAGTGAGCAAATCATTCTATGGACCATCCAAAACAGTAGAGGTTTCAGACCCTGTCACCTCAGAGAAGTTCAGATGTATCATTTAAATTGGTAGTTAGGGCAAAGGGGACACATTCTAACAGCTGAGAAGGTACACTGCACTCCATGGGTTGAGCACAGCCGGTCCCTGACTTACGAACGGGTTATGTTCCGAACAGCTGGTTGTAACTCAATGTGTTCAGAAGTCGGACCCCATTCATTTCAATGGGACGATGCTGTTCATAAGCACAGATCGACGTTCGTAAAGTCGGGGCCATGCTTAATAGGAGGTTGGTCGTAAGTGTGTAAATGCGTTTAAGTGGGGGACCAGCTGTACACACATTTTAAAACCCCTGCCACTGGCTAGAGGACACTGCCTCACTTCTAAATTGGCAAGAGCAAGACTGTAACCTCAGAGTAAATGGAACGGAAAGGAGTAATATCACTGACATTCATTTGGCAGAATCTAATTTCATCACTGGTTACAACAATGCTCCTCCTAGCTACAAGTTAAACACGGGTCCAAACAAATTAAATACACTCACCTAAGTTTATTGAAGCCAAGGCCTAAAAAAAAAAGTGAATCCATTAGCTTTTTTATCTCTCCATGAGTATAAAATAGAATGCAGTTCTGAGCACAGTAAAACAGTATCTTAATTTACAGGGTCTTTCAGTAATGAAGCAGTCCACATATTGATTTCAGGTCAGACATTTGTCAACATCATTATAAACCCTGAAGGGACAATTGCTACATGGATGAGCCTGCCACACGAGTCATCCTTCAAAAATCCAGTGAGTTGTGTATTCATAGATCTCAAAACAAAGCATTACCTATGGTGAAGCACTGCCTTGGATTATCCTTAAGTGACCCACAGCAGGCTAATGCCTAAAATCTTAGGGCAGAAAAGTTAAGGACAAGCCAGGAAATCCCATCCTACTGCAGGAGACCTTTAGAGGGGTCAGCCCCTGGTCACCAGGCTATAGCAGGGAACCAAACAGGCAAACCTTTTTTGGTACACTGAGGTCAATGGCCAAGTTAAAACCAAAGCTTTTACTAGTTTTGCTGACTACTTACCACTGCTAATCATAGCACTGTCCACATCCAAGTTACAGGCCTGGAATGAAGCAGAGTGTCAGGGAAATTCAGAGAATCAACCATGAAACAGGAAAATCCAAGCCAAATGCCTGAAAAAATCAGATAGAGCTAATTACAGACCTCCATGGCTGAGTCAGTCTGTTTGCATTTCATCATACAGGCTGCTTGTGTGCACCAAACAATGGGCAGCAATGTGGTGGGGAAAGGCCAGCCAGTTAGATTTACAGATCACACTGAGTGAAGATACTTTTAGTGTTGGGACCCTTGATAATTCTTCCAGCATCTTAACTATTTTAGAATGGGACATGCAGTAAGCAATCAGCATGTGTTTTTAGAGGCTTATAACACATTCTGGTTAGTTAGAACCTCTGAAGTGAGGCACACTCTAGAATTCCCCTTAAGTTAAATACAATACTTACATGATATCCAAGCACCTTTGGAAGCCTGCATCTACAAGAGAAAACTGGTATTATTCGAGGCCTGTAATAAGCTTCTTTAGTATTTTATTTTTATGTGTAAAACTGTATCAGTGCATAGTCAATTTTATCCTCATTAGGATCAGAGACCTGATTCAACATCATGTACAGCAAGCAACCTGCTTTTAATTACACAGGACATCCTCCTCTAACCTAGAAGATAAGCACTTACCTGAGAAGCCTACAGGAATCTTCCACTAGACCCTTGGAGTGATTTATTTTATGGCCCCCTTCTTGGGTAGGCCTCATGATTTAACTTAGGTCATCAGCACTTGGATCTAAGCACCCAGGTAGGCTTAGCCTGGGTACAAGCAGCCTAATTCAAATATGCTTTGCAGTCTCTCCACTAATGCTGCATTTACCTGTGTTTGTAGGACTTCTGGGTGCACACCCCATGGCTCTAACGCATTCATTGAGCTGTATACCCTGGGACAGGCCAGCTAGGTATGTGAACAGGAGTGTAGCAAGGCTCTTACTCTGGTGTGGCCACTAAGGTAACTGCAGTCAAGACCTAGGCCTCAGGCCTTGTTCATATCTGCCTACCTCCCAAATAAAGACACAGGGCTCCTTCTGAAGCAAACCCTGACTAACATACATTTCTTTCATCTGCCAAAAGATGCTGACATACAGATTAGCCTCTCCCTCTGCAATTCTCATCTCTGCTAGAGCTGCTTACTGCTCTACTCTTATGGACAAAGATTTCAAAGGCCGTTCCTGCCCCACAGTTAGTCAATAGTAAGTTTAGCCTCCAAACAAGGTATTTTATCTTGTATCTAAAAATATTAGCCAACCAAGGAGTGTTTAGGCACCATAGAAGCACATTAAGCACTCCCTGTTCTAAACAGATGGGCCAAGGGAGAAAAAAAAAAGTGAGAAATGAGGCATCTGGAGGAATCTGCAGCAGAACCAAGAATTAAACCTAGTACTCCAAGTCATGATTCAATCTTAAAATCTTTGCTGCCCTCTTTCCCCAGAGCAGGTCCAATACTACAAATACTTGAATACATTGAAAGTTACCTATTATTTGCTCCCTTCCCCTTAACAAGAATTTTAGCCAAAATACCCAATAACTAGTGCTACCACTAGTTTGGATTTTTCAAGCCCAAAGGAAATCCAAACTTTAAAGTTTCCCACTGCCAATGTTAAAACTCAACCATAGGCTAGAAGCAAAAGTATTTACAATTAAACAGGTCCTCTAAGTTACCTTCTGTATTCTCCTTACAAACAGTAAGTCAGTGTTCAAGTTGGATTTTTCCCCATATGCATCAGGCAGGTGGTTGGCAGAAGCCATCTATTTAACAGTGCCTGTAAAGACAAGACACTATGATACCTGTATCACTAATTTATTTATTTGTATTGCTGGAGCACATGGGTCCTCATCTATGAGGAGTCTCCTATTTCTGCAAAGGACTGTACTGACAGAACAGAGACAGTCTCTGCCTCAAACAGCCAACCATGCAAGAATAAAACAAGGTAATGGAGGGAAGACAGACTTTGGGGTGGGGGCAAGAGAAGGACAAAAACTAAACAAGCCAGATATGGCATCACCATGTTAAGACACTACTAAGGCTAAATGTAAATCTGTGCTTCACCTTATGTTCATTTGTGGGAAGACCCCCCCCCCACCCAACTTTGAGAGTCTACTCCAGTTACTCGAGACTGGCTTGCTTATAGCAAAAAAGTAGTTGTGCCAAGTCTTTCAGAACACTTTAGACAAGCAGAGAGGACACTTTCCATGTGAACTAGCTGCTGGAGTAATGCTCAAGCCACTGGAGGATGCATCAGATAGGAGCGAAAGACAGTACAGCATGTTCTTCATAGACCATCTGCTGAACTATGTTATCATCATATACAGCCTCCACTGGAGATGAATGAGTGGCAGTTGAAAATACAAAGCCCCTTAAATTTGAATGTAAACTGAAGCATTTAAACTGTCTGAAAAACAAGACAGACTTGGGGAGTCCACAACCAACCTGCCCCGTCCCGCCCGAACGATTTACCTTTCACACCAGCATTTGCCTTCCAGGACCTACATGAAAAGAAAAGGAAGTTACACACCATTTCAGCATTTCTAATGTGTACTGGGGAGGATCATGACAGCCAGATACATCAGATAGGAGCGAAAGACAATTGTTTTCGTCACTGTGGATTCTGCTGAACTATGTTATCATCATTGTATTGGCTTTAAGCTATTTTTCTAAAAAGGAATGTGGTTTAGTTTGAGCTAACAAGAAATATGGAGTGGTTCTAGAGAAAGCTACCCAACCAGAAGACAATCCAAGAGCCTCCAAGAAATAGCAAGAGTTAAAATTGTTCTGCTGCATTCAACTGATACAGAACCCAAACAGGTTCTTGACCCAGCCTAGTCATTGCACTGAATCAGTTCCATAAAGGAAGGAGAAACCCACAAAAGAACCATGAAGATGTTTTGTTTCTTACCAGAGAATCCATCTTGTATGGTGATTCTAAAGTCCTCCACTAAATCCTGAGGAAAGAGGAAAGTTATGAAGCAGATTCAGTCATTTATAGATTAAACTGCTCATGACTAATGTTGTGCCTCAGTTTGAAATACAGGTGGTTGAGAGTTCTCATCATTCTCTTGAGTCAAGAGTAGCAAATAAGTGTCATCATTGTGGCACAAGAGGAAACTGGCATTAAGCTGCTGGAACATGTTTAACTAGCATGCCGATCAGATTAAAAATAAGGCATCTAGACCATAATTTAGATGCAGTTCTCCTTAAGGTTAGCTTCCCTCATTTATGATAAAAATTAAACATGATTTTTACCTTGGCAAGTGTCACTAGGTCTTGACCTGCTAACAAAAACAAGAAAACCACACACTTAAGGCATTGCTATTAAAAAGTTAAATATCAGAGATAACAGGCACCGAACAAGCCTCAGAATAGAGTTCTCAGAAATCCCTTCTGTCCACTACTCTTATATTTATAGCATCATCGGCCATTCAGTTTAATAGCAGTCTTTAACGCAATTGTAGCAATTGTCCCCTCCCTCCCTCCCAAAAAGTGAATTCATTGTTTAGCCCCTTCAGGTGACCTCCAGAGATGCAAAAGTGTTACTAGTGGAGGGAATGGAGAATTACATCATGCAGTATCCCTTTGACTGAAGGGAGACAAAGCATAGGAAAAAAAATGGTGTTCACCCACTGCAGTGAGGATTGCCAGTACAGGCACAGAAGGCCAATTCAGAGTAATTTGCTATACAAGAGCAACACTGGCTTTGCACCTCGAGAGATCAGCCAGGAACTACAGATTTCTTGAGATTAGTCAAACATCTTCAAGTGGGCCTGTAGTAGGCCAGATGGTACTCTTCTGCCACCTCCCCCCATTAAAACCTATATTTAAAAAGCAATTCCTACCAGTTTTGTAGTTACCAGCGAAGAACAAACTTGCTTGATGCATCATGGCTAAATACAGAAAGTTATAATGGTCAAAATTTCCTCAGTTTCAGAAAAAAGCCTAGCAAGATAGTGTGAAAATGTTTTGTCATGTTGACGACTCTAAAATGACCCATTCCAGAACAGCTACACCATATGCAGCACAAGTTCATCTACATCTGTTCTGTAGGCTGTTAGTTCACCAACTATCAAGAAGCCCATTAATACAAACTAGACAGCCTTTTGCAACAAGAAAAATCCAGCCACCTTTAAAGGGATATTAATAGTTACCCACCACTGCTTCTTCCATGCAATTATAACCTTTACAGGCACTTAGTCACTCAGGCAACCACTAATACAATTTGATTGTTCCCAACTAGGTATGCTATTGCCCAGTAGAAAATACAACCCATGTCTCGCTCAGAGATGTTGGTATTCATCATGCTCTCAGATGTCCCTACCAACATGGTTTTCATCACATGCAGGTACATGGGAGGGCAAGTTCATCAAATGAGACACGGCACTGTCCCATTTTTAAAAAAGGAAGCCTGTTAACTATTACTATGGCAAAACCATGGTTGTATTGAGGCCTGCCTGCTCCTCCAGATAGGATTAGGAAATTCAACATGTTCCACCAGGCCACGTGTTCTCGGGCAATAGTCCTGTAATTCTACTTCAAGGTATTCCAGTTTACTCCAAGGATGTTTCCACTTTCTAGCTACACTGATATTTCCAATTCCATCTGCACCGTCACCATTTGGCCTGGAAGAAATACCAGCCTGTGTCCCACGTGTGATGACCCTGACTAGGGCTCTACACAGCATTATAAACCAAGAGGCTCAGGGCCGTGTAACTTTCGATCTATTTCTACAAGCGGCTCAGTCCTAACAAGCCTGTGTTTGAATAGCTTTAGAGGAAGGCAAAGCGAGGCCTATTGACGAGTCCAGGCTTGGCGCCCCCCCCCCCCCGACCGGTCTAATTCCCTAAGATAGTGGTTCCCAGGCTCTCTCCCGTGCAGACCCGAGAACAGAAGGCTGCAGTGGCCTGGCTCTGTTGAAGACCCGCCCATTCCGGAGAAGCTAAGGGCAGAGTCCCTCTCCCGGCAGGGCACCACGTGCAGCCCCAGCCAACACCCCTCTGGCGCCCTCCCAGAAGCCGCCTGCAGACCCCCGCCGCCCACGCGGAAGACCCGCTCCTCGGAACTACAACCCCCAGCATGCACCGCTCCGCCGGGGCCCAGCGCTCGCGGCCCCCCAGTTAACGCCAATGAAGCAGCCCAGGCTTCGCGCCGCTCCCTCGCGAGGAGCCAGCGCCACACACGGGGGGGGGGGGGGGGAGATAATCCGCCTCCATCCGCCTCAGCCCGCGCCCATCGGCGGCAAAGCGCCTCCCGCAGCGGCCGCCCAGCGCCCCGCGAGCGCGATGGGCTCGGTCCCCCTCAGCCCCGAGGCCGCAGAGGCGCGCGCCACTCACCGGCCCGCAGCGCACCCGCCGGCTGAAGGCGCGGAGGGAAGGAAGGAAGGGGGGCGGCGCCAGCGGTATATATACCCGCCCCGCCGCGCGGTCACGTGACCACGGCGCTGCCGCTCCTCGCGGACTCCTCCCCCAGCGCCCTGCCGATGACGGGACACAGGCCCCGCCCCCCGCACGGAGCTATGGCGGCCGCATTCCTGTGGGCGTGGTCACATGACGTGCGGCCGCTCCTCACCGGGGCACCGGGGGGCGGGGGGATACGAACTGGCAGGAGGAGGGGGGGGAGGAATTTTCTTCCGGGGTGCGGGGCGCTCGGGGGGGGTTCGCTTCCGGCACGGCGTTCCGGCCCGTTCCCAGCCCCGGGAGGTAGGTACCTGCTCCCGCCCGGCCCCGCAGCCCCGGGTGCGGCCTGGACCCGCCCCGCCCCGCGGCGCTGTCACCCCCCGCGTCCTGCCCCGCCCGCCGGCCCTGCGAGGGGCAGCGCCCCCAGGGACCCCCCCGCGCGCTGCTCCCCTCAGCGCCTCAGGCTGCCGGCCCCGCCCCGCGGCCGCTCCCCCCGCTTCCCCCGGGGGCCGCTCCCCGCCACGTCCCCGTCCCCCTGGGGCAGCTCCCCCCGCCCCGTCCCCAGAGGACAGTCCCCCCCCCCCCCCGCGGCTGCTCCGCTCCTAGCGCACACAGCCCCGTCCTAACTCCCTCCCTCCCTTCCCTTCCCTTGAGTGTCTGCTCCGGCCCACCGAGAGAAAGTGCCCCTCGCCCCCCCCCGGGAGCTGCCCCACCATCACCCCCCACAGCACCGTCGTACCCATGGGACCTTTCCCCTAAGCGCCATCCCCCCAGGGCTGTCCCTGGAACTACAGCCATGTCCCACTGGGCTGTCCCTCCAGGAGCAGCACTTCTCTTTTCTTAGCAAAAGGCAGGACATCCCTATCCAGCAAATTCTTTAGCCACCCACCAGCCTTTGAATCCTCCTTACACAAGACCACAGAATGGAGGTTGTTACTCTCTAGACTTTTGGGGGGATTCTCCCTTGGGTGCACAGCAACAAGGCAATGCTAGCGCTTGTATGACTGCTTGTACATGCAAGGCATGGACTGCCACCTGTGTTTTCAGTCACTGTGCCCTCTAGATGTGCTCTGAGTAGGATGCTGACTACATCCCCACACAACAATTGCCGGTAGTGATGATGCTGGAACATCAGTGCAAGGTGTGAGGGAGAGAGCCTCCCACCCTTTCCCTGGGTTGAGAGTCCTCTCACCCCCTAGCCTAGTCCCTTCCATATGAGGGGCAGGATTCTGCTTCATCTTGGGGAAACCTCCCTCCCCCCATGTGTTACTTGTACAGCATAGTTATTTATACAAGTTGCAATTGTCTTGCTAACGTAAGATGCAGTCCCTTCCTTGAGGAACTTAACTTTTAAAGTGCAAGGGCAACAACAAGTAGTGGGAGGTAGAAGCCCAGTCAGTGATTACAATAAGATCCTGTGGTTGCTTCGGTTTGTGATACACACACACAGGATGGTTCTGCATTTTAACTGTTCCTTAAGAGTAAAAGCTTTTACCTTGAGTTCTCTTATTCTGATTAAACTGGAGTGGTCGGAGTAAAGGAGGGTAGATAGTGTGTGAGCACCAGAGGTGGTTAAGAAGCTGCAGGGGAGGAAAGTTGTGGGGAGATATGTGCAATGGGGGGGAGGGGGATAAAAAGCGAGGGGGATCAAGAAGATAGATGCAGCTATTACATGAGGGAATTGGCAAGTTGTGACACTTCAAGTTAACTACCGCGGTGACTACATTCAGGCTAATGGAGATAAAGGAGAGGAAGGCAATGGTGAAATAAGTTTGTAGTGAAAGGTCCTAAAGACCTGACAGAGTGGTCAGCTTTTGCAGTCCTGCCATGTGAAGTATCTCTTGCAGAGATCTCCCTCCAGGACAGAGCTGGTCCTGGAGCAGAAGTGTGTGGCTTGCTTGAGGTGGGGACGAAGAAAAAATGGTAGCATCAGGAAAGCAGAGAACAGTAACTTGAAACATGCCCAGGCTGCTGGCATCAGTGGAGTTTCAGCAGAGGCTGTTTCCAGAATTGGGCTCAAGCATTAATTTTGGAGTTGCATAGAGTGTGGAATGCTGATTTGCTGTTCAGGTGACACCGGCTGGATATGTTGGACCTGTATGCTCCTTACCACCTTGTGCTTTGGCTATTGGAAAAAAAACCCTGTCTTAATACATTCCACACTCTAGCCAAGAAGCAGTAGCTACCAGAAATATTCCGTTTGTCTCTTACTCCTGTGCAGGGAGTTTATGAAGAGACTCAGGAATGAAGTGGGCTTTAGTATCTAGACAACGTCAGACTCTGTATGATGATGTATAGATTAAAACCTTCTAATACAAGAGCCCTATTATTGCTAACTCTGAGCATTCAGAAGTCCTGGTTAGGATGCAAACCCTCTCCCCAAATATTTAAAACTGAATAAATATGGTTTTGTTACCCTTTTGGCCCTTTAAAATCGACGAGTTCAAGCTTCTCTTCAGCCATGAGCACTAGAAGCTTTTTAAAAAAAGCTCCAAAAGCTGCAATTATCATCCAGCTCTAGGAGCAGGAGGGTTTGAGACACCAAATATAAACTCAAAAAACCCACCGCGAGAGCTGGCAAGTTTTATTGCTGGAAAAAGTTGGTGAGTTACAGAGACAAGGTCCCCATTCAGTTTATAATTTGGACCAAGAATTTGTCAATTACATTTTCCAGTTCAAAAGCTATTCAGTTGACCAGTGGCAATAGTTAATACTGCCAGTCCACAAGCACTACACTTCTCCTGTTTAACTCTCAACCCCTCCAACAGAGGGTTTGCAGCTTTCTCTGTGAGTCCACCGAGCCTGCTCTTTGTGTCTAAGGGTGAAGGTCAAGTTAAGGACCTTTCACTGAAAACATACCACGCAAACTTTAGGCAAAGATTGAGATACCATAGCAGTTGAGATCTCCAGAGTGAGGCATTTTCTAATATAAGCAGAAAACTAGTGTTAAGGCCAATACCTTAAGCAGTATTTAAAAATACATCAGAAGTCTCTACAGCCTCTGGGGCACATTTGTAATATGCTCCCTGTAAGCAGTACTGGCCAAGTGATGCTTCCAAAGGCTCTTCAGGTAAAGACCTGGAGGAATGCGTGTGGGGTTTGCTGTCAGACTGGAAGGGCGTATGAAGTGGGGTACCTCTGTTCTGGGCCTACTTCTATTCAATATCCTCATCAATGATTTAGATATTGGCATAGAGAATACATTTTTGAATTGTGCAGACAGTACCAAGTTGGGAGGGGTTGCCAGGGCTTTGGAGAATAGGATTAAAATTCAAAGTTATCTGGACAAACTGGAGAAATGGTCTGAAGTAAAGAGCATGAAATTCAGTAAGTTCAAATACAGAAGACATCACTTCAGCAGGAGCAATCAGTTGCACGTGTTGAAAACGGAAAATTACTGCCTAGGAAGGAGTACTGCAGAAAAGGATCTGGGGGGTTATAGCAGATCACAAGCTAAATATGGGTCAATGTGACACTGTTGCAAAAAACAAACATACATACATTCTGGGCTGTGTTAGCAGAGCTTTGTTAACAAGACACGAGAAGTAATTCTTCCGCTCTGCTCAGTCTTGATTAGGCCATTGTGTCCAATTCTGGGCACCACATTTCAGGAAAGGCGTGGACAAACTGCAGAAAGTCCAGAGAAGTTGTTAAAGATCTAGAAAACATGAGGGAAGATTTAATAAAAAAGGGGGGGGTGTTTAGTCTGGAGACAAGATGACTGAGGTAGGACAGAACAGTTTTCAAGTACATAAAAGTTTGTTAGAAGGTGGAGAGAGAAAAATTATTCTCCTTAATCTCTGAGGTTAGTTAGGACAAGAAGCAATGGGCTTAAACTGCAGCAAAGGAGGTTTAGGTTGGACATCGGAAACATTTTCCAACTGTTACAGTGGCTGAATTCTGTAATAAATTGCCTAGCAAGACTTTGAAAGGTTTTGAAAGACTTGGGAGACAAACACCTGCCAAGGGTGATCTAGAACTTAGTCCCCTGCACTCAATGCAGGATTGATCTAGAAGGCCTTTCACAATCCCTTTCAGTCCTACAATTACATAATTCAAAGTTGGGATGGGGGGGGGGAGAGGCGGAGGGATTGTTTTTGGTTTTGCTGCAACACTACAGCTAGAAACTAATACCCGAAAATGCAAAAATTGTCTCTCAGGAGTATTGACTCCTAGGCTATGTTTACACTCGCGACTTCTTGCGCAAGAACATCTTGCACAAGGGTTCTTGTGCAAGAAGTCTTGTGCAAGAAAATGTCCACACTGCCATGTGCACGCTATGCTTTTTCGCAAGAGCTCCCATGGTAGTGTGGACGCTCTCTTGCGCAAGAAAGCTCCGACGGCCATTTGAGCCATAGGGCTTTCTTGCGCAAGAAATCCCTGCTGAGCGTCCACACTGCCCTCTTGCGCAAGAGCTCCTGCCCAAGAGGGCTTACACCTGTTAAAAAGGAGCGTAGCTCTTGCGCAAGAAGCCCTCTCTTACCACGCCGTACTGCACATTTCCTTGCGCAAGAGTGGGCGAGCAGTGTAGAGGCTCTGCGGATTCTTGCGCAAGAACGGCCGTACTTGCGCAGGAAGCCGCGAGTGTAGACATAGCCTTACAGTGTATGTTTATCTTTTGTTGATTGGGGAGGGGGTGGGGGGAAGCGTGTTAAAGGTGATTTTTCAAAGGGAAAGGAGGAAATTTGTCTGTGGACAAGATACAACCAAAAGCTCTCTCAGAAGCTTACCCAAGTCCTAAAGTATCATTTCTTCAGAGTCAATGTAAACAAAAATCTTCAAATCCCAGTGCCTCAAGGGGAAACAAACACATGTTCTGATTTTCCTCTGCCATCAGGGTTAAGGGAAATAAACTGACAGATTGTTCTTAAGATGTTCTCCCAAGAACAGCTGACTTCCCTTACCATGCCTGTAGAATACTACTGCCAACACTTCTATATCTCAGGCTGGGTTCCAATCCATTAACCCTTGCCTCCCAACCTAGGGCTGCCTGGTGCCCTAAGGTTTCCAGACCCAGATGTGTAGAATGTTGGTCTATTTAAAAATTCTAATCTGAGGATTGTATTACTTTAGCCCTTTGCACTCTGTTTTCTTGTTTGTGTTTTAAAAGACAGGAGAAAAAGGAAGAACCTTTAGATGTGTCACCGTGAAGTTACACAGTTGCTTTGGGCAACTTACAGGTTTTAATCTTATCCGCCCTGTAGATACACAAAATTTCTGTACTGTTTTGCAATTTTTCACACAGCTTTGTGGTATGACAGACAGTTATGTAGCTTCAAGCTTGGTATCACACTTTGCTGTGCATGGACAAACCTGCTTCCTTTGAACCCTGATTCCCTGATCTTGGAAAGACATACATACTTAACTTTATGTGTATGACTAGTCTCATTGATTTGTGATTTCTCAGAGTAGACGCAATCTAAAACAGGATATTCCTGGATTCCTCACTATTGTTTTGATGCCTGCTTCAGTCTGTCTAATCAGTATGTCAGATGCCATCCAAGTTGGAGTCTGTTTATGCCACAAGTGGTCTTTATTGAATCCTATTTAGTTTCATGGTCTCCATCTATAGTCTTTTTAATCATTCTTATTTGTATTTACGTTTGGCTCACTTGGAGTTTTTACCAGATAGAGCCAAGGCTCATTTTCATTGCCAACAAGATACTCAAGGGTCATAGAAATGAGTTAAGCCCCTCTGAAAAGTTCAGCCTTGTTTGTGGGAAGCAGGCTTTAGGACCCAGCGAGTCTAATGCCAGCCTGGGAAAACTCATTACAAAGGGGTCACGACTCACAACCCATTTTGTGGTCCAGACCCGCAGTTTAAGAACCACCGATCTAGACTGATTATCTAATCTGACCTCCTGCATAACCCCAGCCGGGGAATTTACCCAACATAATTCCCAGAGCAAAGCTTTTGCAAGAGCATCCAATCTCAATTTACAAATTGCCGGTGATGGAGAATCCATCATAAGCCTTGGTAAATGGTTAATTACCCTCCCTGTTAAACAAGTACACCTCGTTTCCCATCTGATTTCTCTGTCTTCAGCTCCCAGCCGTTGGATCGTGTTGTGCATTTCTCAGGTAGGCTGCAGAGCCCATTAATAGAAACGTGTTCCCAATGTAGTTATTTATACACTGTAATCAAGTCCACGGGTGGAAGGTGCTGCATGTGCAGATTATCACTGGTCCCATTAAATCCTGTTTTCCTTTCTAGCGGGGTTGTGCACCTACATCTGGGGCAGCCATGGAGAAAAGTGGGAACATTCAGCTGGAGATCCCGGACTTCAGCAACTCTGTCCTGAGCCACCTCAACCAGCTGCGCATGCAGGGCCGCCTGTGTGACATAGTGGTCAACGTGCAAGGACAGGCGTTCCGCGCTCACAAAGTGGTGCTGGCTGCGAGCTCGCCCTACTTCCGCGACCACATGTCACTGAACGAGATGAGCACGGTCTCCATTTCCGTCATCAAGAACCCCACTGTTTTTGAGCAGCTCCTTTCCTTTTGTTACACCGGGCGGATATGCCTGCAGTTGGCTGACATCATCAGTTACCTAACTGCAGCCAGCTTCCTGCAGATGCAGCACATTATAGACAAATGCACACAGATCCTGGAGGGAATTCACTTCAAAATTAATGTGGCAGAGGTTGAAGCTGAACTGAGCCAAACTCGGACAAAGCATCAAGAGAGACCCCCAGAGTCTCATCGGGTTACCCCAAATCTAAGCCGCTCTTTGAGCCCACGGCACAACACTCCAAAAGGGAGTCGTCTAGGCCAGGTCAGCACTGTGCTGGACATTCGGGAGCTGAGCCCCCCTGAGGAGTCCACCAGTCCTCAGATAATTGAGCAGAGTTCCGACGTGGAGAGCCGGGAGCCCATCTTGCGGATTAACAGAGCGGGACAGTGGTACGTTGAGACGGGCGTGGCAGACCGAGGGGGACGGAACGATGAGGATGTTAGGGTGCTCGGAGGAGTGCGCATTAAAACTGAGAACCTGGAGGAGTGGCTGGGGACGGAGAATCAGCCATCAGGAGAAGATGGAAGCAGCGCTGAGGAGGTCACAGCCATGGTAATTGACACAACAGGCCACGGATCAATGGGCCCGGAGACTTACACATTAGGGTCATCAGGAGCCAAAGTGGTTAGGCCAACCAGCAGTGAGATTGACAGGTGAGGTTCCTTTAACCCATTTACTGAGTGTGGTTGGAAGAGCAGAGTCCATGATATTTGTACCTGGCTTGACCATGTGTCTTTCCTGATCGTTTGCTACCGTTCATTTCACACGCTCTCCTTAGGCATGTGCGCTGAGAGATTTTCTTCAAAAGCATTTCTGTTACTAGTCCTCAGGTGTCTGCTGGGTGGTGAATAAGAACAGCATCTGCAGTTACAGGCTAGGTAGGATAAAATCAACCTCTTTCAGAAAGGAGCTGGTCGCCAGCTGTGACTCAGGAGGAAACTTCCTCCTGGTGGTACAGGATTATAGAATTCAGTGTGTTGGGGAGGGTGTTAAATCTTCCTCTGAAGCAGCCGCCACTGGCCACTTTGGGACAGAGAACACAGGATTGGATGAACAGCTGTTCTTTCCTGATGTGACCGTTTCTCTGGTAAGAACACAAAGCCTTGATTTATAAGAGGTGATTATATTTGTGTTGTGTCAACTCCCTATCCCTCTGCCTGCCTGACTTGTTCTGATCAAAGCAAAAGGTTCCGGCTGTGTTTGTTGTGTGCGTCTTTCTCACCCTTCCCTCTCTTCTCTCCCATCCTCCCGACTTTCCAGTCCTCTGAGAGAGCAGCTTCCTGGAAGTAGTGGATGCTCCGTCATTTAAAACAATAAAAGCTCTGTAAACTATACTGAGAGGTATCAGTCCTGGGCTTGCCCACAGGGGGAACAAACCGGCTCTGGATAGGTCTCGTTTTTAATTTCTGTGATTCTATTCATTCGTCTCCTTAGATCAGCAGGCCTTAGACACTTGGGTATTCATCGTTTTTCACCACACACAACGTTCACCACTTCTTCCCTGGAGCCATCTGCATCGCCCATGGGACATCCCTCAGCTGCATTTGCCCAGGGAGCTTGGAAGACTGGAGGTGCCTTTTGAGCAGAGCTTTCTTCTCTTGTAGTGCTTCCTAAGGCGTTGGGCTATCCCACTGCCTTTTTTTTATTTTAATAACAACCCAAAACCTGCCTGTTCCTGAATCAAGGTGATTGACACAGCTTCATATTTCAGATATTAAAACTGAAAGCACAGTCTGTCCTGGTGTTTCTTTTTCATTTGCACTGCTCTACGTTCTGTCTTCTGATGGGGAAGAGCAAGAAGAGATTCTCTGCGGCTATTCTTCTTGCCCCTTTGTATGTGTACTGACTGTACTGCACCGGTAGCCATTAAAAACTATTTCTGCTCTTCCCCCCCGCCACAGATTTAGCCCTTCTGGCAGTATGGTCACTGTAACTGAGAGGTTCCGATCGAAAAGCGAGTCTCCCGGGCGGATGGATGAGCCGAAGCAGCCCAATTCCCAGGTACACAACCTAGCACCAGGGGTTGGGTTTGCCTGTTTGGATAACCAGGGACTGATAGTGTTGGAAAGCTACAGTTACTGTATTGTGACCAAAAAGGCATGTCATGTTATATGATAGAAATACTGTATGGATCTGTGGCAACCAAAGACTTAGGCTTTTCCTTTGCTTCTTATTCGCTTGCTTTTTAAGTGCTTGGGTTTTATAAGTGGTGTAAGAGGTAATTCGCACTTTGGTTAAAAGAACAAGAAGACTCCTGCTAACCATGTTTACACAAACTCCTGGTGGTGCTGCCATGGGTGCAGCTGTGTTGATGGTAGCTCTGGAAGGAATTTTTTTCCCTAAAAATGCCCTCGGATTGCTAGAGTCATAGAAGATAAAAGCTGGCTGCTGGCTCACAGCTAACTTGAATAGTTCAGGCATTAGGAGTTTGTGCAGATGGTTGTGGATTCTGTCTTCATTGATGCTCTGGAGAGGGTGGCAAAAGTGCACCTTTTAAGTCATTTAAAATATGTCTTTGAGGGATAGAGGGATACATGGAAAAAGATTTTGCAAAGCTGTCAAAAAGCAGCCATATTAAAGGCTCTTACTCTTTGAATGTAAGTACTTTGTGTATTAAATGCTTAGTACACGCTTTGCTTGTCAGCAGTCCATAAACCTGGAAACTATGAGGCTTTTGTGTGGTTGTTGTTATAATGGGGGACTAATGGGACACATCTACAGAACCAGGACCACAGCTTCAAAAACTTTGTGTCTGCTACTGGAGCCAGAGGAAGAGATTTCAGCATTTGGCACTTAATATATTGGTGCCAAGAGAGGATTTAAGTGTTTCTTATTGTCCTTCTCGCTGACTGTCTTCCTTTTTCTGTCTTTCTGGCCCAGGTGGAGGAGTCAGCCATGATCGGAGTGAGTGGTTATGTTGAGTATCTCCGTGAACAGGAAGTGTCTGAGCGGTGGTTCCGGTACAACCCACGGCTCACCTGCATCTACTGCGCCAAATCCTTCAACCAGAAAGGCAGTCTGGACCGGCACATGCGTCTCCACATGGGCATCACGCCCTTTGTCTGCCGCATGTGCGGTAAAAAGTACACCCGCAAGGATCAGCTGGAGTATCACATCCGCAAGCACACAGGCAACAAGCCCTTTCACTGCCATGTCTGCGGCAAGAGCTTCCCTTTCCAGGCCATCCTCAACCAGCACTTTCGCAAAAACCACCCTGGCTGTGTGCCTCTGGAGGGGCCGCACAGCATTTCCCCCGAGACCACCGTCACCTCCAGAGGGCAGGCTGAGGAAGAGTCTCCCCCGCAGGAGGAAGTTGTTGCGGCCGGGGAGACGGCACAGGGATCTGTGTCCACCACTGGGCCAGATTGAAACGGGCTGTGGGGGAGGACCCTATTCCCGTTTGGCTGTAGGCAGTCAGCACCGAGACGGCAGGCTGGTACTGTCATCAGCACAAGGCCACCACCGGACAGGATGTTGCCAAAACAGAAGAATAACACAAACAAAGTGCTAAAAGCTTTTCCCCGTTTCCTCATCTCCTTGGGAAAACAAACACAAAACAACTGGGTCATTCGACTTCGGATTCAGGGATCGACGGGATTTTTTAAAATGTTTTTAATATATTCAGCAGCGAGCCAGGAGAAGCAGCCGTTTTATTTCTTGACAACATTTTGGCTCAGCACCTCGGTCTCTGTGATGGTGTTGGCTGTAATGGCCCCGATTCAGTGCGTGCAGTGCACAGGTGTCTGTCTTCGAAACAGCTGCTGGTCCGTCACATGGGATAGCAGGGGCAAGGAACACGTTACCCTTCTCTTTTCCCAGGTAGTTGTCCTGTTAAAGAAATATCAGTCTCCTGGATCTTCCCCTGCCTTAGTGTATTTATCCCTGTCTTACTTTGGTGTGTGTCGTTCAAAATTTTAATTAAACCGTTAACGTGAGGGCTTTCTGCTTGCCCTTTCCAGGCGTGTGGCATCCTGCCCGCTTGTTAAAAGCGGGCAGCAGCCTTTGAATAGTATTCTAGAGGTCAGCAAAATCTGAAGCGTTTAGGCTACTGAAAGTGAAATTAACAGCTGTGAGGTTTGCATTAGACTCTACTACACTTTTTAGGGAGGGGGTTTGGGACAGGGAAGGCTTACTGGTGGTAGTATTAATAGCACAGAGCATTCCAGCTTCCTGACCCGTTTCTGCACACTGCAGTGTTTCACATGTTGCCAAGAGTTAGGAAGGGGTTTCTTGTCTGAATGAATTGACAAGTGAGAGGCTGACTACCAAAGTCATCTTTGGCTTCCCCTGCACTTGGTCTTACATAAGAGCAATACTGTCTATCGAAACAGTCCAATCCCAGTGAAATTGTCATGGGCTGTTGTTTTTAACTATGTCTCCGTGTACTACTTTGATAAGTTTATATAAATCAAATGCAAAAAAACCCAACATTAACTCCTCAGAATGGTTCAGGAAATTCAAAGTTGCTGTTCCTACAGTAATTGCAACTCCGTCCCTTGCACATATTATATTCCTCATAGCTCTAATAAGTGTAGCAAGCCCAGAGAGACATGCCTGCAGCACGTCTCAGAGGTGTTTGCTCATGCGCTTGTGGTTTTTATAAATAAAAATATAGTATCGATGCAAATTCAAAAGAGCAACAGTTTTGATGCCCCTTTTTAAAAGTCTTTAAAAATATGCAATAGTTTGAGAGTTTGCTTTGGCTTTGGTGCTGGGTTTTTGTGTAGGTGCAAATAGGGATGAACTTCTGGTCTTACTCTGGTTGGAGATTAGAATTAGGAGAGTCTGCGTGTCTGAAGGAACCCTGCCTTCAGAGGGAACGCAGAGAGGATGAACGCTGGGTTTGTGAGAGGAGCAAGGGGGCGTTTGAAAAACAGTGTAAACATGAGCACAGATTTGGCAGACAGGAGACCTCAGTGTTATTCCTTGCCCTTCTAGTGACTTTGCGTACAGCGATATAGCAAAAAAAAAAAGACCTGTGGCAGTAATATCGGAGCTTCGTCAGCTGACCCAGACTCTGAGACTTGTTGCCACAGGATTTTGTGTGTTGCTTTGTTGATGTACCTGACAGTGAAATCTTGGCCAAACCAAACCTTCCCATGCCAGTTTCCCTGTCTGTAAAATGGGGATAATAATACTTCCCTACCTCACAATGGGCTTGAATGGAAGAACTCTAGAAGGGCAAAGTATTATTATCCATTCTCCTTCTGTGTACTCAAAGGGTCACACTGCCTCTTTCCCAGATAGCTCCGGCGGTGGTAGCTCTGTGCGTGCAGTGTAGGGGAGAGGAATTGGAATGAGCAGTTTGAATCCGGTGGTGCCACCATAGAATGCAATCAGGATGCTGTCTCTCAGGAAAGCTTTGGGGATGTTCTGAGGTAGGATAGTTGCAAAGTACAGAGCTGTTAATTACAGTTGGGATTGGTCCTGCCTTGGGCAGGGGGCTGGACTTGATGACCTCCTGAGGTCTCTTCCAGCTCTATGATTCTATAATAGTAGAACCTCAGTTATAAATTGGTCAGCCAAAACCAGAAGTATGCAATCAGGCAGCCACAAAGACAAAGGAAAAAGGAAAAAAAAAGGAGAAGGAAATACATACTGTGTAAAACGTAAACTACTAAAATAACAAAGGGAAAAGCAGCACTTTCCTTCTGCTTAGTAAAGTTTCAAAGTTCTAGTAAGTAAATGTTCAGCTGTAAACTTCAGAAGGAGCAGCCATAATGTTTTGTTCAGCACTGCGAACATTGAGTTACAAACAGCCTCCTTTCCTGAGATGTTCATAGCACTGAGGTTCTACTGCATTTAAAATGCAGAGGCTGATAATGTACGGGCCTGTCAAGTGGCAGCCTAAGACTGTGAGCTAGTGAAGGTCAAACAAAGTATGACCGGAAACCTTACGAGTGTTTGAAAGTGGTCACAAAAGAAAGGAGAGAGGTGGTTAGTAGTGTGGATTTCTCCAAAATCACAGCAGGAGGGGAAGTGGGAATCCACAGAATATGCTGCTTTAGTCATAGCTTTTGAACTTACCAAAAAAACCTACTAGAGAGCATCAGAAAATACTTGTAGTTACCTGCACAATTGTGTTTAAAATAGAACTTTTAAAATACTACCAACTGTAAAACATAAAATTATTTATATACATACAATATATATATTATATATATAGTGGGAAAGTTTCCCTACTGAGCTTGCTGTGAAGAGAAGAGTGAAGATGAGGTAACTGCTATATAAGCAAAATTTCTCCGAAGCTAATAGCAACAGATCCATCGGGATTAAGCAATGAAGGCCTGAGATGAAATAGTGAATGCCTTGTTCGTATGGCATGGGTGTGAGTTTCCTGAACAGGTTTTTACTGTATTGATACTGTGAACAGAGAAGATCCCAGTAATCGAGGATCATATCAGCACTTCCTTGCTTATTGATTCACTCCTTAATTGGCCTGGCAAGAGCCATGAAATTGTTTATTAGCCGAGGCTAGTCTCAGAAATAAACAATAATAAAGCTTGTGAATTTTTGTGTGTGTGCAGTACTTGCCGTTGTACAAACAACCATTTCTGATTGCATGTGAAAGAGCCAGTATTCTTGTCCAGGCCTTGTTGAGGTGAAGTTTATAGCTTGTAGCTAGGGCAAGTGTAAAGTATGGGAGTGGAGATCATTAGTACACTTCCTGTACATTTACTGAATGAGTATGTGCGGATATTTGTGTGTGCGTGGAGCTCCTGGTGTCTCTTGTGCTTTCTGTAACAATGCTGAAAGCTATCTGCACTAGCAATTTGAGAACCAGGTTGGAAAGGGCAGTTTCTGAAATTATCCATCCCTAGTGGTGCAGTTTTCTAGTGCAAACAAAGCCAGAATGGGAAATACAGGCAGTCCCCGGGTTACGTACAAGATAGGGACTGTAGGTTTGTTCTTAAGTTGAATTTGTATGTAAGTCGGAACTGGTACATATTGTAGGGGAAACTCTAGCCAAACATTTCTCCAGAGCTCAGTTTTATTCTCCCACACCTCACTTCCCTCAGTCCTTTATTCTCAAGCTGAGGTGTCTGCTGAGAAAAGCCGCTCCGTGTCTCCCTGGTCTGCTGGGGGGGAGGTGGGGAGGAGCGCTAGCTTCGCGTCTCTCTGGTCTGCTGGGGGGAAGCAGCAAGTGCGGGGTTGCCTCACCCCGTTTGTAAGTAGGGATCCGATGTAAGTCGGATCCATGTAACCCACTGCTTGTAACAGAAATGACTGGTGTCTTCCCTACAGAAGAAAAAGGAATGCTCATTTTTTAGCAAGGGTGCTGCTGCTTTTAGCAGCTTTTCATGGCATGGTGATAAAAACCTTAGGGTGGCACACATGGGGATTTTACTTCTATTGCAGCTCCACTGATGTTGGGGGGAAAAGATAAATATTTTTCTAGTATTGACATATCTTGGATTGGCTGGGGATCTGACTTGGCATTTCGCTGTGTAACTGCAGCTTTTCACCTTTGCCAAACTGTGATTTCAACTGTGATTTAAAGGGAGCTGTGTAGAGAAGAGCTCTGTTGTGTATTAATACTTCTGTAATTAACATTTCTGTGCAAACTTTAGAACCAGGGCTTAAAAGCCCACTTGCTTACATGCTCCAGGCAAAAGAGGAACATATGGATCATCGATTTCTGCAGAATATCGTTTTTCTGAAGTGAGAGGAAAAAATTCGTATTCTCAACAGCAAAGATAACCTTCCAAATATGAACTGATGTAGGCATCTCCCTGAGTCTGCAGTAAGCTCTGGTCCCTTCACAGCTGGCCATAGCTTTGCCAAGTAGCAGCAGAGTGAAATTAATGCTACTCTGAACAGTTTCATTGCTGCTGCTGGGTTTTCCATGAATAGCTGGGGGGGGGGGGGGGGGGGGGGGGGGGGAATTGTGTCAGTACTGTGCTGCTGCTTTTCAGGAAAGCTGAAATGCCTCCTGGCAAGGAGAGGAATGGCAAACTCTCAACTACATTCTTGCAGCAGCCTTGAGACTCTGGAGTTACAGGAGGGGAAAAGAAAGCTGCTTCTCTTTTCCCACAGCCAGCTGGAGAAGGGTGGACGATACACATATTTGTATTTCTAGACAGGCTGATGTACAAGTTGGAGTCTCCTAATAGGATCCGGAGATAGCAACCTGATAAGAATCCAAGCAATCGACAGGGTGAGGGAGGTGGGGAAACCCCTACTTACTTTCGTATCAGTCTCTGGGCTTCTCATCGGGTTATTGCTGGTGGAGTTTCTTCATGGGCACCCACTGATCATCTTTCACACTCTGGTCAGTTCGGTTAGTCCTCAGGCAAGTCAGGTTGTTCGTAAAATTTTCTAGCAACCTTCTATAGAATTCATCTGTCAAAGGCCTGGATAACGAAATAGAAATGGAATAAGGATAATTTCACTTGTAGATCACGGGTTTAAATCTCGCTGGGCTGTGTAGTGACTAAACTTTGTTTTCCTCTGGCAGCTGATCAGTGCAGGAAATATGTTTGGAACTAATTGGCAGCGTTGTGGAAAGTCTTAACAGAGAGACTGTAGATTGAATGAGCCCAGAACCAGGAAACATGCAGCCTCACATATGGTCCTTCCAGACCAGAGTGGAAACAAATCAATAGGACAAGTGCAAGTAAACCAGAAGAACACATCCTTGCACTTGTGTGGAATCCCTTTGACTTAAATATAGATCTGTTTGAAGGATTTGGGGCCTTAACTGTTACATGCTACTGCATAAGCTGATGAACAAATGAAAAATGATCTGGAAGATGCAGTTTACTTAGCAGAAATTAGCCCGTAAAATGGATATGTTGAGTCACGCATTTTAATTAGCAGCAAAAATTAGCACCCAGAAAACCTAAGTAGTTAAATTTTATAAAAATCTGCTGGTTTGCACACAGTGGTGCCTGACTAATTTAGAGTGCAATTAGAGCAGGCAGATGATTTCCATTTTCAGGGCTGCTAACTGCTTTGCTTGCTCTTTTGGAAATATTTTGAGGGTAGCAGAGAAATGCTGCTTCTTGGAACATCAAATTGTTTTCTGGTTTTAGTTTGGGGTTTTGGTGTAATTCAAGTTTGTCAGAGAAGAATATTACCCTTAATTCTCTCTTTCATGAGATGACGATCTAGTGACTGATGCTTGGGATCTGAAATCAGAAAATCTGTGCTCTTTGAACAACTCTACTGTGTGTCGCTGGACAAGTTTCCCTTGATTGAAATGGAGATAATGGTTTTCAGTGGAGTGCAATATATGTTGTGAGGCACAGTTCACTGATAGTTGTAAAGCACTTTAAGATCCTCGAGGGAAGGCTGTGGAGCTAGCAGAAAATGTTCCTTATGTAAGCCATTGTCATTCAAGGGAAATTTTTATATAAAAATATATATTTGTAACCAAATGGAAGCTAGTACTATGCAAACACTACAGGCTGTGGTTTGAAAGCAGTCCGTGCCGGGCGTTTTAGGGCTGTTTGGGGAGTAGAATACCTTGGCTTTTAAACAGGCATTTTGGCCAGAAGAGTCCTCCCTTGTCTAGTTACCTTGGCGCATTGTTGCATGTGAATGAGCAGTGAAGTGCACCCTAAAAGGGCCATCTTTGAAAATGTAGCTTTCTGGTAAACGTAATGGGAAATAGAGAGCCTGGAGTTTGGGAAAGTGGAGCTGAAGTATTTGGGTTGCTAGCTACTAAAGCACAGAAGGGTCTAGAGCAGAAGTTCCCAAACTGTGGGGCATTCCCAAGGGAGGGGCCTCACAAGAACATGATGGGGCCATGTCGAGGTGAGGGGATTCAGACCACCCAGATTCCCTGTGAGTACTGAACCCTTTCCCTGATCAAACCTCTCTCCACAGTTACGGAGGGGCGAGCCTGAGACATGAATCTATGAAGATGGGCTCCACAAGAACATTTGGGAACCTCTGATCTAAAGAACAAGGCTGTGACATTTGCATGGTTGAGTGAGAGTCTGACTGGAAATGCAGGTCTTCCACACCGAGGGTTGAGTTGGCTTCTCAAGAATCTTCTTATCCCTGAATATTACTGAGGGCGAGTGGCTGGGATCCATTGTGTTAGTGTCATGGGGCTGAATCTAGGCCTATTGAAGTCACTGAAATCTCGACATTGACAGGACCAGAATTTGGCCAGTTGAGAGCAAAGAGTCTGTTGTGGTTTGTGCCATTTCTCCACGTCAGGTCAGAGCTTTGCTTCTGGTGTGACTCTTCCGCCTTAACTTCTAAGGTGAACTCAGAGTATCTCTAGCCAGACTCTTCATTGCTCTGTTTCGCTTCCTCTTCCCCAGGGATTGCGAGGTTTCTTGTTGTGTTCTCCTCCTCCAAACTGTGAAGAAATTAGTACTGTCTCTTTTCATTTGCTTTTGTTTATAAAAGTCAGCCAGTCTGCAACTCATCTGTGTAAGTTTCACTATCCAGAGCTTTGGTATCTGGTATGCCCCAGGAATGGTTGCAATAGATCATATATGTTATGATACTGTGGTGGGGAGAAATTAAGCCGTCAGTAAAGAAAACAGAATTTTGCTTATTCCAGCTATCAGTAGGAATGTATAAACTTTGCAATATTAAACCACCCCACAACATTCTACAGGCAGTCCTCGGGTTACGTACAAGATAGGGACTGTAGGTTTGTTCTTAAATTGAATTTGTATGTAAGTCGGAACTGGTACATATTGTAGGGGAAACTCTAGCCAAACATTTCTCCAGAGCTCAGTTTTATTCTCCCACACCTCACTTCCCTCAGTCCTTTATTCTCAAGCTGAGGTGTCTGCTGAGAAAAGCTGCTCCGTGTCTCCCTGGCCTGCTGGGGGAGGGGGGGGGCGCTAGCTTCGCGTCTTCCTGGTCTGCTGGGGGGAAGCTAGTGCGGGGTTGCCTCGGATCCATGTAACCCGGGGACTGCCTGTACTTTAAAATCAACTTTAGTCTGGTCACAAATTATAGATTGCTATATGACACCTCTTGATAGCGGAAGGGCAGTTGGAGGGGATGTCTCTGAGCAGTTCTTAGAACTCTTATTTACATCCATCACTTTGACTTGGGAACCAGCATTGGTGAATCTCTTAAGAATTTTAACCTTGAAATCTTTGCGACTGGGTGAGGAGAATGGATTGAGGGTTAGAACAAGAGATTTCTAAATTATATTTTCTCTTCCAAACTAGTGAAATATTTCTGTTTTTGGAGACACAAGCTTTCTCCTTTTGGCTCTCGTTACCGACTTCTCTAGTACAGGGCAGGGCAATCTAGGCTAGAGAGTGGCCTCCTTCATCTCAGGGGGCCACAAAATTGTTGTAACCAAGACAGTCTCCTGGGATAAGGCAGATTTGCAGAAAGCGCTTGCGTCCCTAGAATTTGTGAGATGTGCCAATTGAACCGTAGCAGCACTTTGATTGGATGCCGAGGGAGCACATGGCTCTTACTGGGGATGTAAAATCCCGTGTAATTGGTTGACCGGTTAAACATAGTGCTGACGCTACATTTAACTGATTAAAGAGGCTTGGGGGGGTTTGCTCAAGCAGGGCTGGAGCAGCCCCCTGGCCTGCCGGGGTTGGGCTAGAGTAGCCCCACCATAGGAAGGGGTGCTCCAGCCCGGCTCTCCCAGCCCCCTGCAGGGCCTGGCGCAAATGTTCCTGCTGGACCCTGCGTGGGGGCTGCTGGTGGAACTGGAGCAGTTCTCTGCCTGAGTCTGGGCCACGGGCTGGGGGCTGTTCCTGGGTACTGGTTAGCTGGTTAACCATTATCCAGCAAGCCTCGCCCATTCAGGGTGATGCTTATTGGATAACGCTTAACCGGTTACCCGTTAACATCCTTAGCTCTCACAATGTTGTGTGCCATCAGCGCCCACCTCACCTCATGTGCCCTTGTTTTAAGTGATAGAAATGTAGCCGTGTTAGTCTGGGGTAGCTGAAGCAAAATGCAGGACAATGTAGCACTTTAAAGACTAACAAGATGGTTTATTAGATGATGGGCTTTTGTGGGCCAGACCCACTTCCTCAGATCAAATATTCCTCTATTTGATCTGAGGAAGTGGGTCTGGCCCACGAAAGCTCATCATCTAATAAACCGTCTTGTTAGTCTTTAAAGTGCTACATTGTCCTGCATTTTGCTTGTTTTAAGTGTGTGTCACTTCTGTAATACTGGCAGGAAAAAACCTACGTGGACGAAAACCAGCACAATCTGGCAAGCCCGTGCATGGGAAATGGTAAACAAACTGTCTTGTGGGTCACACCTAGTGCTGCAGTGGGCCACAGCTCACCCATCACTGCTCCACCTTCCCAAGCGTCTCAGAGTTTTTCAAAGGGTGCATTGTACAGTTAGTGTCTACTTAGACGGGACAGGCTACCCCATTACAGTTCACATCCCTAGCAGCTGCTGGTCCCTAAGGAGAGTTTTGCCGCCACTTCAGAAGAGGCATGTATCTTACTGTGGTGGCTGACCAGAGATCAGAGGGGTGGCATGAGGAATATGACTCTTGATATTACAACTTCGCCTATTTGCTAGTTCTTCTGTGTATTGGAATGAGTTGCTTTTCTTTTGCATCTGACAGCAGCGCCCTTTCGGACTACTGGCTATTGATAAATCCCTGCTTGGGTATGATAGCAAGAGAGCTGACAGGCAATGACATTAGCAAAGCAAATTGCTTCTGTCGACTTATTGTGACTCCACAGTAGAACGTGAGTTACTGCCTCTGTGATTGGCCAGAGAAGATAGTAGTAAGCAGAGATGTGGTTATTCACTTACCTTGAGTCTAAAATATCAGTGGCATACTCAGCCTGTAAGAGACCATAGGCCATCGCAGCTGAGTCAGGTAGGGAAGAGAAGTAAACATTGTCTTCATTATAATGTGACTATTCCCCTGACTATTTCATCTGTAATGCAGAAGTATTTGTATCTGTTCCCCTCTAAAGTTAAAGCCAGGTTTATATGGGGTGGTCATGCATAGTAGAGGAGAGTGAATTCTAAAATGCTCCACCATGGAAGGGAATAGTTATTTATAATTACAAGCAGTATAGTATTAAGGCGGATTAGGGTAATTTGAGTGCATGGCAGCCGGACCTGTGCAGCCAATTAGCGTACACGTTTGGTGTGCTTTAGAATTCACACCCTTCTAGTGCACATTGTGGTATTGCATAGACGAGGCCTAAGTCTCTAACTGGTGAATCGGAAGGTTAATTGTGTGCAAGACATTGATCCAAGAAACTGCATTGTGCCAGCCTGACCTTTCTGTTAGCGCGAATGTTTTGTTGTATTCAGATCATTGTGGAAAACTTTCTGAAACCAGTAGTCTTTTGGCAAGAGCAGGTCCTTTATCACTGTAATTTAGTCACGTTTTTGCTTAGTAGGACTGGAAAGTCAGGCTGCCCTCCTGATCGTTATTGTCACTCCCTAGAGAGACCCCTCATTTCGCTGTGCCGTGCACCACGTCAAGAGAAGTGGAGGTGACAGCAGGGAGAAGCGAGTACGGAATGGTGTTTGATCTGGGTGAACGGCTGTCTTTCCCAGGCTGCTCACAGTCACAATCCACGCACAGTGTAGGGTCCAAACTGACTCCCCTCACAGGATTCTGTTTTATTACCACAGAAATAAACTATGTACGTAGCCCAGAACGTCTCTCCAGGCTTAGCTGCTCATAGTGTTCCTCCCACTGAATTACTCAGCCCTTGCCCTAGAGTGGTGTTTCTCATCCTTTTTTTTATAAAGTACCCCTTTAAAAAAAATTTGCAAGTACCCCCAGTGCCTACAGTTTTCAGACACACACATTTGTTTTTCTACTGTTGCAACAAATTTGTTTAAACAACTTAATTGTAGCCAGGTCGGCGATGACATTTTTGGGCGTAAAAAGTACAAACATAATAAAGCGCTGTAAAACTTAAAACAAAAATTCAGTTTTCTTCAAATTTCAGTTGTGTTGACGTACCCCCCAGACTTCTCGAGTGCCCCTCAGAGTACTCGTGCCACTGGTTGAGAAACACTGCCCTAGAGCACCTCCCTCTAGAAACCTTCTCCGTCTTCTCCTATATCCAGTGTGGTAAAGAGCCACCTCCTTCTGGGTGAGTTAGCAGAACTCACTGCACAGTCCCCAACATAATCAGTGTCTGCTAGCAGGGTGTCTGCAAATACAAAAAAGATTTAAGTTAACTAGTTTCTGTCTGGTCCTGCCTTGTGGGGACTAGGTGTTCCACTGTGCTAGATGCTGTACAAACACATAGGAAGGCATATCCCTGCCTCAAGGAGATTGGACGTACTTCAGTTTTGTGAGGCAAGACTTCCTGTATAGGCCAAAGCTTCCTGACGTAAAGCTTAGCTTGCAGTCAGTTTGTGGCGTTTGTGAGGTTATAATGGACATAATAGCGCTATGGTTCTCAGCCTTTTTTCATTTGCAAACCCCTTGCCCATTGCAAATGGAGGTAGGTTTAGGCCCCTTTGGAAATTTCTCGTCCGTGTGGATAGTTGAATTCTGTTCAGTCAGATTTCCGGCCAAGTCTTTTGCAGAGCTTTTGGATGTTGTCCATGGAGCACAGGTTGAAAACCACTGCACTAATGGACCCTTAAGTACAGTTGCCTTTAACAGGAGCCATGGGAATAAACTAGTTCAAGGGGAGGAGTATAGAATCGTGGGAGGACGCTTGCCTAAGAGCAAACATCCCTGCTAACCAGGGAGGAAGAGAAGAGTCATCGAACAAATGGACAAATATTTAGGGTGTGCATGGTATTTCTATTTGTATTTGGGCTCAGATAGTTTGAAATCATGTCACTTTTATTAACAAGAAAATAGCCCCTTTTTTTCCTTGGAAACAGGCAGAATAAATGAACACTAATCTAAATCAGCTAGAAACCCCCACCCTGATTGCACAGTGGCTTAGTAAAGATACTCCATGCAAAGGGTTTTGGTGGGCAGTCTGGCAGTTTTATTTATGTAAATGCATGTTTACAACACTGTTTTCACATCTGCAGTCTTGAGCGCCTACAAGCATTTAATATGAACGTGCCACATTGTTTTAAAGCTTTAATGCTTGTTCTGGAAATCTGTCTGCAAAACGCACAGATTTTTTCCAGTGCAATGTTTTTTGCACTTTCTGTTTATAGTTAATCTTGTTTAGTACCCTTCTTTAAGTAGGCCTCTAGGCCAGGCTGATATCAGTATTACAAGTCAGTGGTATGTTACAAAATGTGGGGAAAGAGGTGAAGGGACTCGCGCCATGCATGAGGACAACTGGCAGATACCAGAGACTGAGTGAGGACGTTAAGTATTGAGGCTTACCAACTGTGGCCTGACATTTACTGCAGTGATTTCCTTTTCCTCCAACGTCATTGTCACTGGCCACCTGTTGCACGAGCTATGGCTGTAGTGTGTCACCCCTAACCCCTCTTAAGCCAGAGTGGTCAAGGGGATTAATGGTTGAAGTTAGAGTCGTTGTAGGTGTTCAGGTCCATTGGGAGGCGTGTAGCTAATAACTGAGCTGAGATGCTAGATACTAGCAGAGGGACCAGAGGAGGGTCGTTGCAGAATTTAACCCCAGTAAAAGACTTTTTAATTTGCCGTTTACAGTGATCATTACAAATGATGCCCAAAATCCATTTTTAGCAAGACAGTAGTCATTCAGGGTCGGCCTCAAATGCCGCTCACTGTATTAGGTGTAGTCAAATGGTTCAGCTTCTGCATGGTGAAATGGGCAGTTCTCGTCACTGCCATTTTAGATGTCTGGGAAGGAGAAAGTGGCTGGAGAGTTTCATTTACAGATCCTTCAGGGGTCTCATTGTTCCATTTCACGTGTCTAAATCCCTTTTTAAGTCTTAATGTTCCTAAAGTCCTTATGGTATGCCAGTAAAATATGCTTTTGCACACGCGAGTAACTGCCCCTGTATGTTTGCCTGAGCCTTTACCTATTTGCACACATGTCCACACACATTGTGTTGGTGTAATTGTAGGGATGTTGCGTGTGTGTGTGTGAAAGAGAGAGAGGGAAAATATAGCACTTTCAGGGCAGGGCCTATTGGTCTCTCGGTAGAGAGGCCTAAAGCCCTGTTGTAGCACAGCGATTTGTCTGTTTCTGCCATTAAGGAGAGATGAACAATAATTTCTCCTCTTTCCTAAGAGTATTTGTGGTGATAGTCACAGCGAACCAGAGATGTAGAAAATGGCTCTCGCTCTACAAGCACTTAACAGCCGCCACCACAGTAACCAGGAATCTAGGTCCCATCCTTGAATCCACATATCACAGCTCATGTCTGTCCCCTTTCAGGGCAGCTGAAGAAGGCTCCTCCAGACCAGAAAAGTAATTGAGGTAGAGCTGCTGGCGCGGGTGACTCTCAGTATAAAACTGTCAGGGCAGAGCTAAAAGTGATTAGTCTAAATTGGAGAGCTGGCAAAGTGAAGTCTTGTCTGAGAGACGACCTCTCTCTCCCTGCCATAGGGCCCCAACAAAGAGCGCGGTCAGCCAAACCTCCTCCATACAGATGGGCTGGGATTTGCTAGTAGGGTGTTCCCTGGGAGGAGGCCACATTTGAAATTCATGCTCTCCACTGCCTGCAAGAGTCCAGCTCTGTTAACTTTCAGGGAGTAGTACAAGGCCCACCCTCCCCCTGCCTTCTCCAGCTCCAGTTGGGGGGGAGTTGAGGTTTGTGGTGTTTCAGTCACTAGCAGGCAAGTATTTTACATTGGGAGGAGGAGCCTTTAAACTTTGTTGTGAACTTAAATGAAGCCCGGGAGATGGGCTTTTATAAATCACCATTATACAGAAATAATGCAGTAAAGAGGTGGAGGCCGCTTGACTATGTTGCAAGCTATAGTTTCTCCGTGTCCATGAGAGACTGTGTTAGGTGATGGTGAAACAGCAGGTCAGGGAGGGGATGGAGATGAGAGGGAAGAGAAGTTTTTGGACTCAGACCAACACCCCTTACTGGACTGTCAGGTTGCGCCAGCCTCATACAATCCTTGCGAAGGAGGGACGCGTGGGTTGCTAAAACATACTACATTTGATAACACACTGGCTCATTTAGCACATGCAGTGTGCGGCTCAGTTTGCGGCTGGCGTTCGGGAGCCCTAGTTTGCTCTTGCAGTATGTCTCTGCTAGGTGAGAATTTGCTCCTGCCTGTCGGATTTGTGACTGCTTAGAAACAAAGGCCCGTGGCCTTCTGCGCATAGGAAATGGCCTCTCGCTGGTGGTGGAGACCGAACTCAGTCGTGCTGTGACCGACCCGCGCAGAGGAGGACTGAGCTCCCGTTATGTACCGGGGTGGGTGAGTGGGCTGTGGGAAAACCAGGAGTGTGTGAAGTGCTGCGCTCGGTATTCCTACCTGCATCTCTCTGCTGAGCACGCCACGCCTGTTTGGGTGCCGGGGAGTAGTGTCGCAGGCCAGCGTGTCTAGCGTTCAGAATGCGGCGCGTTTAGACGAGCTGTTTGGAAACACGAGCACTTGGCTGCGAGTGTGATAGGTCTGTGCTGACTGAGGTGGCCGCCTGGCTCACACTCTGGGAGGGCTTCTTGGGCTGGGCCAGGAAGCAGGCAATGGGAGCGTGGCTGTGGCGGGTAAACAGAAATCCTGTGGCAGGTGAGGTTGGTTTGGTGGTATTAGCATAATGACAAAACGCGGGGGGAGGAGCTCGATGGGCCAAGGCAAGCGGTTGGCCCATGGCGTCCCACTGTTGTGTGTCAGGGGGATAGCTTTGTCTGCCCTGCCACTGTGCTGCACTGTCACTATGTCATTCAGGGGTGGGAAAAAACATACACCCCGCAGAGCGCAGCAAGGAACAGCGAAGCTCCCGGTGCTGTAACTGACCCCGCTTGCGGAGGTGGTTTTCCTAGGGCCGGGACCACGCTGCCCCCTGAAACTGCTGCCACGGCAGCGTGTTACACGTAGCAGTGTAGACAAAGCCTAAGTGTGGCTAGTGGCCGCCAGCAAGAAGAGTGGAGGCACAAGGGGCGGAAATGCGCCTACGGAGCTTGGTGGGAAAGAACGGTGTGGCGCTAGCATGTTTCAGCTGCAGTGCAGGGGGAGGTAGCAAATTAAAGATTCCTTCGGCAAGCCCGGGGGTGCTTTCCCCACATTGTATGTGTATTGTTTCTCAGCAACAGCCGGCATCATGCAGCTGCAGCAGTTAAGCCCCAAGGACAGGCATTTCTGGTCATGAATGCTGGGCAAGGGGCCTGGATCCTGTCTATACCCACGCAGCTACCAGGCAGCGACAGGGACTTGCTGAAATACAGCAGTTACTTGTACAGGCAGTCCCCGGGTTACGTACAAGATAGGGACTGTAGGTTTGTTCTTAAGTTGAATTTGTATGCAAGTCAGAACTGGTACATATTGTAGGGGATACTCTAGCCAAACATTTCTCCAGAGCTCAGTTTTATTCTCCCACACCTCACTTCCCTCAGTCTTTTATTCTCAAGCTGAGGTGTCTGCTAAGAAAAGCTGCTCCGCGTCTCCCTGGTCTGCTGGGGGAGCAGGGGGGTACGCTAGCTTCGCATCTCCCTGGTCTGCTGGGAGGAAGCAGCTAGCGCGGGGTTGCCTCACCCCATTTGTAAGTAGGGATCCGATGTAAGTCGGATCCATGTAACCCGGGGACTGCCTGTATTTCGTCTAGCCAAGGTGAGGATGAGGGGAAGCTTAGTAAAAAGTGGGCTGTGTGGGGCTCCCTCAGGCCTTGTGCTCAAACATTGGCTGAAACACACCGCTCTGCCTGAGGCATTCGAGTGAACGGCGATGAAGCACCTAGCTTCCCCGAAGTGGCTCTAAAAAGCCCTTTCTCTGACATCCTAGAGCAGGGCTCAACCTTTTCAAACCAAAGAGCCAAACTACAGCAACCTTCAGGACAAGGGGTCGACAAAGAGCTGGAGAAGAACGCCCCTTTGCATGACTGAAAATAGACAACGTAGTATTATTGGTCATTGACAGGACGATGAATCATAGCATCAATGAAACATTGTACTCACGGGCTTTATTTAACGGGACTTCTGCTGCTGCATCTTGTCGCACATTTCTTTGAAGTTTACATCATAACAGGACAAATTCAGGTTCATACAGGCATTCGAGCCATGCAAGTAATTATGCGTTTCTAAGATTTTGAATTCAGCTTTCATTTTCATTTTAAAAAGTTGTGTGCATTTTGGGAATGACAAAAGAGCCAGATTTGGTTCCATACTGAGCCAGATTTGGCTTGAGAGCCCTAAATTGCAGATCTCTGTTCTAGAGCCTTTTTTTATCAGCCGTTGGTATTTTGAGTTTAAACAGCAGAAGGACAGCAAGGAGTGCATCAACACTGAAGTGAAGTGTAGAGGACTGTCAAGGAGTTTCCTGCACATGCCCCACTTTAAAAAATGTGACATTCACTAGGGGCAAGTGGCATATGTGCTTTTGAAAATCTTGCCTTAGCTCGCTATCAGCAAGGGATATGTGTATGTCCGTGAAATTACATTTCTTACCTAAAACTGTGCCATAGAAACCTGCTGCGTCATATTGCAGTTCTGGTTTTCCTGGATTGATACAAACCAACCAGGCCGAGCTTACTATAAGCATTATCATTTAACCAATGGCTCACAAGAGGCTGTCCAGTTCATATCAGTGAAGCTTTTGAAACATATTCAGGTGTCTTTAAATACTGCTGTGTAATTTCCTTTTTCAGTTTTACATGTTAAGGGAATAGTAATCTAAGGCAGTAATAAAAAACCATCCACTGCATTATTTTTCCATGGGTAGCAGTCAGGTTTATTAAGCCCCGTATTTAGTTTGGTTTGTATAAACCCACCTTTAAAAACTTAGTCCGCATCTATGAATAAGTATTTTCATGATTTTTAGATAGTAGTGAAATGTATTTATGTAAACTTGCCCTGTTGGGTTTGGATTTTGAATACATGCCATTGGATATGGCAAGGGAAATTGTGAAACGGCTTTGAAAAAATAAAGCGACCCTGCCCAGGCAAGTTTCAGGTGATTGTAGTGAAATACCGAAAATAGTGGTTTAAAAGGAGGGAAGTAAATTTTAACGCACTAAATCTGAACAAGCTTAAAAACCTAACTTTAGACAAAGACATTTAAAAAAAAAAATGATTGTGTCACTTTAGTAGTTCCTAAGTTTTAGTAAGTTTTACAGTGTGAGTCGCATAAAGCCAGCAGATCTTTATCCAGCTGTCTAGGGCATTCAGTACAAATGGGAATTTGTGCCTCCCATAATGCTATATCCCTTACGGTTTCACTTATAAGGAAGCTCTCTGGGTTACTGTGAAGCTTTTTATTTAATAGCTTTATATCCTCCCAATCAGTATGTGAACACACTGACACATGAGGGGGTGGGAGTAAAAGGCAAGCGCTAGGCTCAGTTTGTATTCGAAGCCAGACATTATGTACCCTTCACACTAGCAAAGTGTTGGCCACGTAGGAGCTTACAGCTCTGATTTGACGAATGGTTTTTGTGAAACATTCCACCAGTCTCTCGCTCTGCTGCGGAATGCTCTCCTCCTCCCCCACTGACTCCTTGCAAGTCGGCTGCAAAGTAAATCGGAGGCATCCTCCAGGTCATGGTGACTTACAGCACAGGCATACTCTGTTCACCCACCGCAGTAGAACACACCACGCTGTCTGGGTGCGTTCAGAATACAGGCCTCAGGCAAAACGTGCATCTTGTCTCTGCCACAGCAGCGCTAGAGATTTTTGGTGCGATGCGCTTCTGTTCTTCCTAAACACACACACAGCTGTGTGGGGGCTCCCTCCCTATAGGGAAAGCAGCATGTCTGAGCGGAGATCAGCTACGTGGCTTGCAGAACTGAGTCGTGCATTAATCGTATCACACCACTTACCAAAGCGGCATTTGTTCCCTTTGGCTTTAACCCTGCGTTCCCTCCCTTGGCACCATATGACTTGCAAAGGATTCTGCGGCTGTATCTTCAGCAAGACACCCGAGGCAGGGAAGTTTGGTTTTTTTCCTCCTTTGAATGAGGATGTGTTCCTTTTATGCGGGCGTGTGTGAAATTGCTGGGCGAGTCATAGGCCAGGCAATGTGATATAAGAACCATCCTCTCGCTGTTGGAGGAAAAGCTAGGGGAGCACGACTTGCCCACAAGCCTGTTTTAAAACAGGCTGTTGGCTCTGCCATTGGGCATTCCAGTTGTACTGTGAAGCCTCCACCTTGTGCTGTGCTTACAGGGAGGGCAAATGAGTGATAAGAGAAGGAAACATGGTAGTAGCAGTTTTGAGTTGTGACATTGAAAACGAGCTATTTTAAGCAGTGCGTTTTGGGGGAGTAGGAGGAGGCTGGACGCAGTGCCTAGTTTGCTCCCTGCCCCCTTTGCACCTGAGCCTATATTCTATCCAGAATTGCCCCCCTGCAGCACCCTCTCCCCTGTCTCCGCCGACCCACATCTCCCATGTCCTACCCTTGTCCCTGCCTTTTCTACACAAGGCTGTGAATGTGCCCCACAGCCCCCTGGATGTGGGGCTACTGGCTCTTTGTTTCCCTTTGTAAATGTGTCCAGTAAAACGGCTTGTTGCATCAAATGTTCTGCTCTCGGCACATCAGCAGTCACATGGTAACCTTGAAGAATAGCTCTGACTGAGAAATCTCCAACCCTGCAGAGTGATGAATGGGCCCGTTCCCATGGAGAACGGAAAGAGTAAAAGTGTTAGTAACAAAAGGAAATTTAAACTTAATATTGTACATGGCTTTTTATTGCAATTTGCTAATCAAATTTGATTCATAATATACTAAACTGACAATCAATTTCTAAAATACAAAACCCCCTTATAGGGGGAGGATTGAACGTGTTTTCAGTAGAAAATAACCGGGGTAACTTTGTCCTTAGAAAAATAAGACAGGAAGTGGGTTTTGTGGTGTTTGTTTTCTGGAGCAATCACTCCAGCCACCGAGCTGCAGAAGATGCACAGGACAGTAACTACCTCAGACTGCTGAGGTTGGCATGCCCCACACATTGCTATTTACAAAGCTTTCACATAGAACAGTGGTTCTCAGCCTGTTTTCACTTGCAGACCCCTAACAAATTTCAAATGGAAATCAATTATCTGTACTTGTAGCTTAATGCTGGTCAGGCAGCCCTTCTACAGACCTCTTCCACATAGTCTGTGGACACCACAAGACAGGACAATGCAGCACTTTAAAGACTAACAAGATGGTTTATTAGGTGATGAGCTTTTGTGGTGATGAGCTTTCATCACCTAATAAGCCATCTTGTTAGACTTTAAAGTGCTGCATAGTCCTGTCTTTTGTTTCAGCCAGACCAGACTAACACGGCTGCATCTCTTACTGTGGACACCACAGGTTGAGAACCACTGATATAGAACAAAGGTTTAATCTTCCCCCAGCTGTGTTTTTAAAATGCAGGTCTGCTCTGTGAAGTGACTCTGTGAAAATGGCACCCAGCATCTGTGTTCATTCTCACTGACTCTAGCGTTGGTTTACAAGCAAGATCTTTTTTTAACAGCCAGCCCTACCACTGACCTTTGGGCTCTGAAAGTCAAGCTGGGTTCTTTCTGGCTTGTGAAGAAGTGTGTGTGTTTGGGGGGGGGGGGGGGGCAAGGGTGTTTTAACTTCCTGCAGTTAGCACTTAGTTAACAATCCTGTTAGAGTAGGGGAAGAATCCAGCTCCTTCCCTTTCCAGAAGAGTTGGCAGGGGTGAAAAGCAATAAATACCTTATTTTAGTCACTAGACAGTGGGTCTGACTCCACGGAGGAGAAACAGAACTGCTGAGTAGAAGGTGCCATTTTTACCAAGTCCCTTTTCAAATTAGAACAGCACTTTAAGTTACTTGTAAGGAAAAAACCCATTACTAAAAAAAGCACTTTAAATCTTGAGATGGGTGTGGCTGTTGCTGGCTTTGTAGCCGCTTGTACACGCAGCTGGATCGTTTTAGCAAGAGAGTTTGGGAAGGAGGGATGTTGCTAAAAACCTTTGGCTGCTGCAGCCTCCGGAGCAAATGCACCTCGACCTCCTACCTCAGCAGCCCCTCCTAGTGCAAGATCGGGGCCTAGGCTACACTTAAAAAGGAGAAGCCACTGCTGCACAGGTGGTTGCATTCTTGGGGCCTAAGCTACAGCTGTAGAGCATGTTTCATACCCATCTGCAACAGGTCAGACATTACATCGAGTTCTAGTACAGCAGATCTGCACCCACCCAGCTATTCAGGACTGTTCTTGGGTGTTTAGTGTAGCTGTGGCCCTAGTCAGGTCTGTGGTTTTAAAGTCCAATTTTTCTCCATCTCACACGGACCCTGTTTTTGCCTGGTGTTTAGAGCAACCAAAAATAGAAAAATCCGGACATCTCCTTAAAATGCTGACCTATGAATCTGAAAGGACATCTGTCTTAACCCTTGAGACTTTTTCCACAGGTAGGAAGTTTCATGCTGTACTAACGGCACTAATTATTTTGGGGTGGGGTGTTGCTGGAGTTATTTTAAAAAGGTAACATATCCACTGAGTCTGCAGTAGGTTGAAGGGGCCCCCTGCTCTGTATAATTTGTGAAGCTCAGAACTGGTCTTAAATGATTTTACACACTTCTCCCAAAATGGTCCTCGAACCTTCCTTTCCTCTCTGTGACCCAAGCCTGCACTAGCACTTAGTGAGGGCTGGCCAGTGCCCGCACTAATTACTGGTGGCGCTGACAGGGAAAGGGAGCAAGAGGACCAGGAGCTGAGGCATAAGGGTGAAGAAAGAATTGTACCAACATTTAAATCAGTTTAGCAAAAGCTCTCAGCAAACAGCTTTAAGAACAATGTGAATGAAAACGTAGCAACTTGGTTAGGAACCTTTGAAAAATTCTATAAATGTATACTTGAAATTCTGTTTGTATTAAACAAATTGCATTTTCTTTCTTTTAACACTGTAAAAGAACATTATGCATGTGAGTGGTTTGAAAATTAAATGGTTTAATACTCAATTTGTCATTTTTGGAGCCGACTAGTGTGTTCTAGGGCTGCAGTTCATTCCGGCTGTGCTTTACGCAGTGGGAGGGAGCCATTCAAACACAAACTCTGTAGCTGGAGTTGGCCCTGGGCCATTTGGTCCTAGCCTCTAATTTTATTGCTCCTCCACCCCACCCTCTCCTTGTCAAGCTCAGGACCCCCTTGGTGTCTCCCTCCGTCTCAGAGAAGGACCGATGACTCTGATCCTAATATCTTTGGTCTCTCCAAGCTCCCCTGTGAGATTTATTCGTCTTAAGGACTCAAGAGGAGGAGAGGTGACCTTCTGATGACCATTTTGGGTCCCTTCCACCTTCCTCTAAGCTTGAAAGGGCCATTCTGGACCAGGATTCCTGTGACTTGTGCAGGCTGGGAGTGTCTGCAGATAACCAGCAGTCTTACCCTGCACGTGAAAATACTGAGTTGCCTTTCACACAGCAGGCTTTCCCTGGGGGCAGAGATGCTCTTAGTACCTCTGCACAAGCCACAAGGCCCTGCTGGGAGAAAGGCTGACACAGGCCCTGGCTGCAGATCTCCAGGTGTTGCCAGAACAGTGCTCTCACCGGTGGCCAGCCATCTCACCTATGCCTTGTTCCCTCCAGACCTGACTCCATGCTTCAGGGGCAGAGCGCAAGCAGAAGGCTGGAGAACTGGTTCCTCCTTGCCCCATGCTCTCTCTCCGATTTCCTCTTTACCCCCAGCACCATCCCACCTCAGGGTCCAGGGAGGGAGATGGATCTGAGGGCCCAGGGCTGGAGCGGTGAATTGAGGTCGAAAGAGGTGTCTGCTCTGGACAAGAAGCAGCAGGGGCAGCGGCCTTTTCCTCTCCTTTACTACTGGGCCACGTAGCATCCACCTGAGGATGCTGGGGTGCCGGCCTCTCTCCCTGCAGCCAGCACAACAGCCAGGCCTCCTCTTCTGAGTGTGATGCTTTGCCCTCAATTGCCTCAGGAGAGTAGCGGCAAGGGCTGAATGAAGGGGCCTGCTAGCCTTTCCTCTCCTACACTCGGTGCAGGTTTTGTCAGGCCACTTTCCCTAAGACGAGAGCCCAGGATCCCACGGCAATAAAACCATTCCAAAGGCTGAAGTTACCTGGACCTAGGATTAGAATTAAGATTTTAATTTTAAGCACCTCTGTAAATAGTGATACTCTAAAAGCAAACTAGAGTCAGCCAGTTGGTCTTTCCTTACTAATAGGTGACTGCTGGGGAAGTTAATGAACATTACAAGGAAACATACAGGGATTCAGTGCTTTGGCTTGAGAATCCCTATGGCACACCCTTAACTCTGCCCTCAACCCCCATTGAGAACTAGGCGTGCTGATGCAGCCAACATACCTGTCTGCACTGGGGAGGCCAGAGACTGGCCGATCATCTAACTTCAGTACCTTAGGGTTTGTCACTCATAGGGCTGTTGTGCCAAGAGCTAATTGTAATGACTTGCATAGAGGAAACCCTTTACAGGGCATGTTTCAGTGGTCTAAAATTCTGGGCCCTAGGCTACATAACCTTGGGTGCCAGTTACTGGCACCTTACCTTCAAGCATACCTACAATGTTTACTTATAGACATACACAGAGTGGGGATGGAAAATCCTGTTTAACCAGTTAACCGGTTAAATGGGACTCGGGGGGGGGGGGGGGGGGGGGGAGGGTGCTAGGAGGGACTGCTCCAGCCAGGCTGGAGGGCCACCCCCACAGTGTGGCAGGCCTTCCTTGGTCCACTTCAGCATCAGGCTGGAGCCTCCGTGTCAGATGGGGGAAACTGCTCCAGCCTGGTCCTTGGGTACTGGTAAGCATCACCCAACTGAAGTGCACCTCCCCATTCCGTATTAATACCTTATTACACTGCTGCCTCAAGGCCAGGCCCTGGTCCCTGACAAGGGACAGGCTTTTATAGCCCTTCTGCAGTGATGCCCCAGTCTGAATGCTGACTGGTTGTTGTGACAGTGACATGAGGGGAGCACTGGGATTACCTTAACGGTGGCATCTGTAACCCGCAGTGGAAGCATAACGCACACGGAGCCTTCTGGCCTCATTTGCAGAGCGGATGGGAACCCTTTCAGGAGCAGCGTGTTTACAACCTTGCCCAGCAGGGCCTGTCACTGGTGGAGGAACAGGCTGCCGGTCGGCCTGGCTGACAAGCCAACACCATTTCAAAGCTGCATAGTGGGGGAGCTGCAGCTCTACAGGTACTAGGACCCAAAGTAGGGGGTGCCAAATGGTTGAAACAAAAATACCAAACTCCCCTCTCCCTCAAAAAAAAATTCTGTTGAAGGGGAAAAAAAGGGGGGAGACCAAAGTTGAGCCAAAAAAAAGCATGTCCCCTTTAAGAGTGAGTGCAGGGATAGGAACAGGGAGCAGTTGAGCATTTGCCCTAGGTCTTTTGGCCAGCAGCCATTTTGTGCCAGCAGCCTTGGGGAATCAGGTAAGGCTGGGGTCAGGGGGCTGGGGGTATTGGGGACCAGGGGAAGGACCGGGGGGAGGAGAAAGAGAGGCTGGGCGCTGAGTGTTTGTAGGGTTGCTTCCTCCTGGCCAAGGAAGAATTCAGAAAATACTGGACATCTCAGGTGTCCGGTATTCACTGCATTTTTTTTTTTAAACCGGACAGGAGGCAAAAATCCTGGACTGTCCGAGTGAATACCGGCCACCTGCAACCCTAACCCAGAGATGTTTCTGCCAAAGCTTCTGGGACAATATTTGCCAATTAAATTGCTGCGATTCCTTCCTGGCACCTGGATCCTGCCTAGCAACCAGAACTGCCTGAAGGCTAACAGCATTGGAAAGGGCAGCAGCTCTCTGTGTGGAGGTAGATTCACACTGTAATGCAAGGCCACGCAGGGGGAGGAGAATTTGAGTCCAGCTTTGGACCCTTGCTCCGAGCCCTGAGTTAGCACAATTCATGTTCAGATGGAAGGGGAATTAGACCTGCTCCCAAATTTGAGCCCTGGGCTTACACTGCTGCGTAGACAGGACTGCCTTGCAGTTGATGGCTATGGAGCTGGGTGCAGCCTTAATTTAGCCCTGTTCTAATGCTAAATTTATTTCATTAATTTTGAGCCCATCCTGTTGACAAAAATGGGATTTTCTAATCTAATTTACATGGAATCAGAATTGTCACTACATTGATTTACTTAAATTAGAATCCCATTGCCTCAAATCAGTCTTTTGATCCCAATTTTGCGTAGCTCAGGAAAACTTTTTAAAGCATATACCTTCATAACCCATGTTTTCAGGGCAGTATTGATTATGGCCCAGCCTCCTGGGTCATGGCTGAGAAAAGGCAGGCCAAATCTCAGCGAGTGGCACTATTAGCCCATGAGACTCGCCCCATGCCAGCAAGAGGTTGGACATATCCCCGCTCCCTATCCTTGGGAACAGCTGTGCTAGGCTAACTGCAGGCAGGAGGGAAACACCCATGCGTTAAAGAGAAATCGTTGCGACAAGGAAGAAACTGGCCAGGCAAGTTCAGCTTGCTAGGTTGTTTTTTGTTCCCCAATGGAAGATGTAATCAGAGTTACTGCTGAGGCCTGAATGAGAACGATGATGCACAGTAAATCTGGGAGAATCCAGCCTCCATCTACTAGACAGAGTGCACAATGGGACTGGGACTTTCCGCACTGCCGAGAGGCGCATCACCCGCGATGCAGCACCTCCGGTCCCATGACAGCGAGGGGCTAAACAGTTTAGAAGTCCACAGTCCCTAAGTTAGAAGTCATAAGGGGACAACTGCCCTGGGCCTTCCCAACTGCTGGCCAGCAGGAGAAAATGCTGCACAGGAGACAGACAGACACGGGCGGGGATATTTTATTAATTGGATACCCATGTGGACGCAGAGGCTGGACCCACAGCTCCTTAAGTGCAGGGGTTGGATATTCGGCCCATGAAGATGATGGTGTTGATGGTGGCCTCCCTGATGAACAGCAGGAAAGGCCTGTTCGCGTTGAAGATCATTTTGTTCATGGGAAACGAACGCCCCGAGATGACAACTGCGGTGGAAGCTGCTGCCTCGCTGCCTTCCTCATTCACCTGCCAACCAGACGGGAGATGGGATTAACGCACAGGAGAGAGGTGCACCCTGCAGCCCCCTCCCCCTTGCCTCCAGGCAGTAGGAGAGCCCAGACTGCTCCACATGGGTCCACAAGCACCTGCCACAGTTAAGGGAGGATTTCCAGGGATCAGTTTAGAAGGTTTTCCCCATTGGTTTCTGGCTCTCGAGCACAGAGAAGACTACCTGGGAGAAGGCCATTATACCAGGATAACCCCCGATGTAGCTGGACCAAAGAGGCCAGATTCTCAAACTCCTCTGTTTCCAGACTGAGGCGTTTGCTTCCCCCCGTGATTTCCAGCCTGCCCCGTATAGTCCCGTGCACGTTGGAGGGACCACCGCGTGCCTGAAAAACAGGCCTCCCAAACGAGCTTCGCTAGTCTCATCAATACACCGACAATCCCGCGTCAAGAACGGGAGGGACTCGTGCCCAGATCCTCAACGGTCCTTGGGCTCCTGCCTCCTGCTGGTCTCCGTGGGAGTTCAGCGCCCGAGAACTTCAGGATCTGGGCCCAGTAAAGGGGCGTAAGATGCAGCAAAGTTTAAATCCACAACGTTCGCTATGGAAACAAACCCAGCGTAAGGATCACTGGCTGAGCGATTCAGCGATGGGACTGGGCAGTATTAGCCAGCCAACCATGGATGAGCCATGACGGATCATATCCTTGGTGCTTCTCCAAATAACCCAGCCCACGGGGCCAACAGCATTGCCAAGGGTTAATACCGGCCTAGACCTGGGGTGAGCATTAAGTGGCCCGGCTGCAGTTCCCGAGTTAGCCCCTGGTGGCCCACCAGGCGCTTTATTTACCAGTGTGTGTGGCGGTACGGCCGTTCCCGGCCAACGGGAGCTGCGGGAAGCCTTGTCTCGGCCCGCACCACTTCCCGCCGCTCCCATTGACCAGAAACGGCGATCCGCGGCCAGCGGCAGCTGTGAGCAGCCAGACCTGAGGATGTGCTGGTAGATAAAGTGTTTGGCGGCCTGCCAGGGGCTAACTGTGTTCGCCTCACGGGCTGCTTATTGTCCATCCCTGGCCTAAACTGCTTCCTTAGACGTGCGCCTCGATTCTACCGTGGAAGCAAGGCCGGGGGCACCACACCAGTGTGGGTGCCACACCAGGGTAGCCGCCCCCAGCGTTCTTAGCACAACGTCGTCCTACTCAGCACCGCTCTGGTCTACCCAAATGACTTAAAATGCTGGCGGCCAACCTCTCCTTGGCCACACGGGAGCTGCTGCTGCTCCCCCGGACTCTCCCTGGGACGGGGCTATTGTAAACAAAGGCTCCAGTGCAGCCAGTGCCCAGAGAAAGGGGCAGGAATTTTTACGGGAGATCGGGGCAGTGAAGCTGCAAGGACCCGATTCTGCAGAGACGTTCACGTGGGCGGAGACGTAACTTTGTGCATTGAAAGTGGCGCCTTCGACTTCACCAGAGACGCGCATGCCGGCTCCTGCAGCTGCTCAGCGCACCAGCTCGGTGCTCGGAGGAACACGCAGACCCCCGCCCCGCCAGCCACTTCACGAAGCAGAGCAGGTGGACTGGAGCAGCATCACCCCACTGTGCTGCTGATGGGGGAGGCGAAAGCTGGGGGCCCCAAGGCCCTTTTAAACCACTTAGGGGCAGCAAGAGAGGCTGAGAGACTCTTCAGGGGAGGCCTGCGGGGGCAGCAGATGGGTCCGGGAGAGAGATCCAGCCCTGAACATGGGTGGTGGTAGGCCCCTGAACATTCCTGGAACCCAGGCACCACGGGCCCACACAACCCGCCAGCTGTGGCCACAGACTAGAACCTAGAAGTCACAGGATTAGATCAGAGGTGGGGGGGGGGAGGGAAGGGGAAGGTTTGTGGTGGTGTTCCAAAAACGACACAAAAAGTTACGAGAGAGAGAGAGAGAGAGAAAGAAACACCACAGATGCGCGATGGGAAGCCCAGCTTACCTCAAGGAAGGCTTTGTGGAAGGCATCAGAGACATACAGGTCTGTACGGCCCTCTGTAACGATACCTAAAAAACCCCCAACAAGCTGTAAGCAAACTGAGATCTTCAAGAACAGCTTTTTGAGAAGACAACACCCCAGGGATAAAGCATTTGGCTCTCACACCAGAGATAGTGAAACTGGCGTGCCAATTCTCTTCCAGAATATGACCTGAGGAAGTGGGTCTGGCCCACGAGCTATTAAACCATCTTGTGGATTTTGTGACCCGGACACTGGTGTATTGATGAGTGGCGAGGCTGCCCCAGGACGCCCCCCCGCCCCTGCTTCGTTCCATTTCCTGGAGCCAACTCTTGGTGTGGGAGCCCGCCAGGACTGACCTGGCAGCTTGGCGAGATCAGGGTCGAAGAGATCCACCAGCCCCATGTGCCGCAGCTTCTCCTTCAGGCTGAAGTTGTCTTCGATGCGGAAGCGGGGGAGGTAGACGGAGAGCGAGATCTCCTTCATCGAGCTCAGCCAGTCCTGCAGCCGCTCTGGGTTCAGGTCCCGCTCCACCGCCCCCAGGGACTTGCCCTTGTTGGGCAGGATGAGAACCATGGTGATGTCATCCCCTTTGTAAGGCAGCTCCACCACCTGCACATGGTCGCTGGGGACGGAGACGTGGCGGAACTTGGCCTCCTGGTACATCATGGGGGTTGTACAGACCTCACCGTCGCTTCTGTAGAACTTATCCATTTTGGTGTTCACAGTTGGGAACTGTGACTTCCAGTGCCCCTGGGGGATTGACACAATCAGCCACAGCTCACACAGAGAATCCCAGCCCTACCGCCCGCTGAGTCACGAGACGGGGCAGAGGGCTGCATTTCTCTGCCCTTTCAAAAGGGACGCTCTCCGGATCATAGAGTATTAGAACCGGAAGGGACCTCCAGAGGTCAAGTCCAGTCCCTGCCCTCACAGCAGGCCCAAGCACTGTCTAGTTCAGTGTTTCCCAATTTTATTTGGCCACTGAACCCTTTTCACGCGAAAGAATTTTGCGGAATCCCTAATAACAGTCTTATATATGGAGCTGAAGAAGGAGACCACAAGAAAGTAAGGATAATAATAAACAAATGCTAAACAAAGTCATGATAGGTAGATTAATCTATCATGGTCAATTTGTGTGTGTCATGGTTACATTTTTAAACACAAGAAATCACACGACTATACCGAAGTAAGGTACTCGCGCGAGCATTGCCTGCGCACGTCCATACAAGCAACTGGTCTGACAGCTGGAGCTTCTACTTTGTCCGATGCAGCGCTAGTCTATTCGCATTCAGTCTCCCACATGATCCAAGCTCCCCGAGAGCAAGTCCGGGGATTTACGGGGGCATAGAACAGGCAATCGCACCACCGCGCGTGCAGTGTTGAGTAGTGACATCATCGTCCCCACTCTCTGGCTAAGCCGGCATTACACAGGGACACTTATCGTGGCAAATACAAATGAAAATGGTTTTCAATAAAATTCATAAATGCTTAAATATTATTTTTTTTTTTTAAATCATAAAATGTTCTTGTAATGGAACTTTCTCGCAGACCCCTTCTTTTCACTTCACAGGGTTCTGCAGGACACCACTTGGGAAACATTGATCTAGATCAACCCTGAGAGGTGTCCCTCCAACCTAGTCTTCAAAATCTCCAGTGATGGCATTCCACAACCTCCCTGGCTTCCCATCTGTGGCTAGCAGCACCTCCCATTCTCCGTGCAGGGAAAGCCAGGAGCGGGGTCAGCTGGGCTGTTGCAAAACTTCTGTGAGGATTTCTCTTTTCAGGAGCAAACAAATCAAAGTTCTATGGAACCTGAACTCCCCAAAGTTTTGAGGTCGAAGGGGACTGACAACTGGAGACAGAGCAGGGGACGGGACTGGATGACCTCTTGAGGTCCCTTCCAGTTCTAGGATCTTAAGGAGCTGGTTCCCCGCAGTTGCGATGAATAGCACTTTGCAATTCTGTCATGAACAGCATGAGAGGTAGCCTCACAACCAACCCCTCCAAATGGTGGGGTATTTTCTGGGATGCAGAATTTGGAGCTGGATTCAGTATCAGACCCTGGCCATGGCTTAGGGGGGTTTGTGTATGGGATTGTGGCACAAAGAGTGGCCAGGCAAGGAATTCTGATCTGGATTCTAGATTCCAGACTACACCTACACCGCCCCCAGGGGTGAGGAGGTGTAGGGTTCTGGTTTGGGGAGGTAGGTTTGGGTTATCACAGACTCCCCCATCAATCCCCACAGGCTGACAGGTCTGAGCCAGTCTGTGCCTGGGTTAGGAGAATGATACCGACGTCTCGTCATTTCCCTAGGGGCGTTGGCTGTACCTTAAAGTAAATGGTGTTGACCAGCACCAGCACAGTGAGCGGGTCAATGGCTCCCTCGGGGATCACGTCAGTGATGCGCTTCTCTGTTTTATTGGACACCCACTCGTTAATTAGAGCCCGCGACTGCTCTGGCTTTTCCTGGAGGAAGAGACCAAAACAAAAATAAGTGACATGGGGATTTTCAGCACCCCCCTTGTCTCGCTCTGTAGGAAGCCGCCGCTGCCAAGTGGCGGAAACGTTTCTGGTGCAGACCTGTATTCTGCGAACCGTGTGCAGTAAATTGGGTCGGTAGCAAAACTGTGCTGCCCCCAAGTACACTCAGTCACAGGCCTCCTGGGTCGCAGCGCCCACCCTGACAAGCCAGCATAAGGAATAGGAAAGGGGTAGAAAGCAAAGTGCTTTAGACTCACTTGGAAGTTCAAGGGCCAGAGTTTGGCTCCGTAAACCACTTCACTGATGTTCTGGTAGGTCTCGTTGAAGGTCAGAGACTTCTCCCCAAAGAGCCGGTTGGCCGACACTAGCTCGGAGGACTTGTTGGCCTTTTTATAGAGCCGGCAGTTCAGCTTGGCGAAGAAGAAGTGGATCTGATCAGAGGTCTTCTCTGAAATGCTGTCAAACCGGAACACCTAGGGAAGCAAGGAGTGAGAGAAGGAGTCCTAGACCAGACACCCCATTTCCTGCAGCCACAGGCTAATGGGACCGGCTGATTATCGCTCCACGCCACACAGGAATGCCGGACTGCTCCCTCCGGACTTGGGGAGAGTGCTTGGTTTGTTTGGCTTTATTCACATGGAAGCAGAGATAGGACGGAGCCAATTGACTTGACCAAGCCTGTAAATGTGCGGAGTTTAGAGACGTGCACAAACTCTGCACCTAAGCCTCTCTCTACCGTCTTCTAAGCCTCCGACCTCTCAGTTTTTGTTTACCACCTGTCCTCCGCCCCCTTTCAGGGAGCAGATGAAGCCCTTACGGCTGCTGCACTTGGAATCAGGAGACTTGGATTCCCTGAAATCCTGGGCAACTGGAAAACCCACGTTCAGTTCCCAGCTCTGCTGTGCGACCTTGGGCAAACCACAAAAGACTTGTTTAATATCAGTGCCGTTACACCACCACTATAGGACCCATGGGGATGTGCTTAATCAGGAATAAGCATCCAAATGGGGCATTACACAAGTACAAATTGAACCTCTCTAGTCCGGTACTCTCCAGTCTAGCAACATCCGTGGTCCGGCATGATTTGAGTGAGCCGGATGTCCACTTTTCATGGGTGTGGCCAAGTTTCCCGTGGTCCCATGAAGTTTGTTTACAGCCACCAGGCCTGGCTCTCAGGGTTCTGTGCTGTTGTTTAACTCTAAAGTACCCCTCAATGTCTCTGAAGAGCCCAGGAAGTAGTTCCATAATGCTGGGCCTCCCATGGTCCGGCAAAGTCTTTGGTCTGTTCCCAAAGGTGCCGGACAAGAGAGGCTATAAAATTTTGTGCATAAAGTTTCACAACTCCTTGCTTTGCCCTACTATAACTTTCCCAGGCACAGCTCTCGCCTCAGTGCCCCTCTTGAAAGGGATGGCGGCACTTCCCTACCTCCTAGTGCTGTTGGGAGGCTAAAGGCATTAAGGATGGCGGGATATTCAGTTACAGCCACCTTAGCCAGACTGATGATGGCTAGAGAGGAAGCTGGTGTCAGCAGAAGGAGCAGCACACCCGGCTCCCACTCCTGTGCCCAGAGCACCCCTCACCAGGTTAGTCCGAGCGGAGCAGAAGCAAAGTGAATGACACTAGAATCCCAAATACAATTGGGGCTCGCCCACTCCGCCCTGCGGGCAATGGATGGAGCTGGTTTCTGGAGCTGTCGCTTTGCTAAAGCCCCTCAATCATCTACTCAGCCTTTGCCCTGCTGCAGTAACCACGGCTTGGAGATCTAATGCCAAACAGAAATGGGCACAAGCCATTGATGGTCTCGGCAGCAATCCTCTCTCCTGGCTTCTGTCCCAGGCATGCGATGAAGGAGCTCCCTGGAAACTAACTCTGCCTTGGCCACAGGAGACTCTCAGCACCACACAAGCTATGACCTAGTAACACCGGTCTAAACTCTTGGGCAAACCCGAGAGCCCTGCTCCTCGCTTCGGCCGCTCTCGGCTTCAGCTTTATTTGATCTATTGCCCATCTTTCCAGAGAGACGCTCGTGCAGGTGGAAGCTGCTGCAGTCAGCCTGGGAGACCGAAATCCTGTTTAGCCCTGGAACAGGAAGCAGCAGGGTAACCCTCCCCAGCATTATGGACACATGCCTCAGCGCTGACCCAGGAGGATATGGGGTTACCATGTTTCTGTGAGGTTTCCACAAGGAAGATCTCTCCCTGCGTGTCTAACCTCACCCAACTACACAACTGTCTGGTCCACTCAGAGCCGTCTTTGCTTTCTCCTCCCTGCCCCCAGAAGAGTTTCCCTCTCCTTCACTTGGAGCCAACAGACCCAAACCCAGCAGGGAGCAAGAGTTTACTCCATTGGAGTTACAGGAGTTGGGATTCCCACAAGACCAGGAGAAAACCAGTCCGGAGCTTCCTGCAGCGTTCTCCATAAGGACAGAGATGTCCTGACAAGGGGCTTGTTTAGCCGATGGGTCTCTTCCTCTAAGCAGGGAAACCTCCTGAGGGGAGGATCCCTGGTGGGAGCTTTACCGCTGACGAGAGCTGGCAGCCAGCCTTTAGTGACCTCACTCTAACTTCAGCAGCTAGAAGAGGTTGAGATGGCACCACTCACCTCCATGAGCTGCTGGAGGGTGCTGCCACAAGCACCGAGTTTGGTCATAGCGAAGGCTGTGGAGATGCTGAGGGGCGACATGAAGATGTTTTCGTTGTCATTCTTGGCATCTGCCAGGTGCTTGTAGAATTCCATGGCGAAGCGGGTGTTGGCCTTGGATAACTCCCAGACACGGGGATTAGTCAAGTCTGGGATCTTCTCCTTCTCTTGCTCCTGCCCTAGCCCCTCACTCTCCTTCTCGGGGTTACGGTAAATGCACATGGGATTCACCGGGATGTCCTTTGGCTTTGCAGTGCAGATATCCACCACGTGGTGATGAGCAGACGCTGCACCCCACAGGCCTAGGATCAGCCACACGAACAGATGCATCCTCCTGCAACCAGAAAGAGACGTTACAATCTGGCTGGAAGCCCTGCAGGAACCATCCCTCTGAATGGGCTCTCAGACAGAACAGCCCCTGCCTCAGCCTCCTCTCCAAACTCACTGGCCCCTCTGGCATCTTCGTATAGAAATCGGTCCATGCCTCTCCACATGTTCCCTGTCCTTAGTGGGACACAAGCGCCACACTCCGTCCCAGCTCTACTTTATGTTACTGAAAGTTATCGACATGGGAAATACCAAGTCAGAAGAGAGAGGACAAGAATATGGTCTTTTAGAGGGGGAGTTCTGCAAGGTGCTGAGCAGTGGTGCTGTGGTTGTTTGAGGATCTAATGCAGTTCACATTCATTAACACCCACTGTGCCCCCGCGCAGCAAGTCGCTGGTACTGAAAGGCAAGTCAGGCCAAGCAAGAAAGGGGCTATTTTCACAATGCCACAATATGGCACAGGTTAGCCAAGTAACTATCACAGACTGATGGTCATCTCTCTGCTGTAAGCAGGGATTTTAAATCCCACTTTCTATTTGGCTCTGATCAGTAGAGCTCTGCACGGATACAGCTTGTTGTACCTGCATCTGCAAAAGCGAGCTAAGTCTATCCCACATCCACAGATGTGATCTGTGGACAGAAAGCGGATATCCACCAATCTGCAGGGTTTTAGATACAAAATAGGCATCTGCAAAAATGAACCAGATATCTGCAGCCACATTTACGGATGCGGATACCTGTGGGTATCTGCGGGTTTGCAGGGGTCTACTGTTCAGCAGTAGCAGAGCACCCATAGCGTAGGTCTGGGGAGGAACACACAACATTTAGCAGACCTATACCTAAGGCTTCTGTCACCATCTGCATTGCTTAACATTGGGTATGCGAAGCATGGCTGAACATTGGGACTGTTCAGATATCCCATGCACTGAAAGCACACAGACCATGTTCTCCTCTGGCTTGAAGAGGTAAGGAATGGAGACTTGGCTACTCACCCAGCACTCAACACTCCACGGAGAGCCTTTGCAAAGAGATGGCTCTATCTTTCTTTGGTTTTCCCTTGTAACCAAGCATTGCTTCCCGCACAGCTAGGTTCAAGCGGGGATGCATTTATCTGGAGGGAATTCCAGAGTTATGGCCCCACTACCAGAAGAGCACAGCCCCAAGCAGTACAATTTGTACTTAAAGGGATTTAGACACCCTGGCATTCGGAAGGAAAGGTGGTTCTGTGACTTATGACACCGGAGAGGTGAGTTCAATTCCTGACTCAGTCACAAACTCTTGTGCCTCACTTCCTCACCTAGAATGGAGCAAATATTTCCCCCTTCCTCTCCCCCCGCTGCTGTGTCTCGTTTGATTGCTAGATCTCCAGTGCCAAAGTCACCTTGTTAGGGGTCTGCATCGTGCTTTGCACAACCAGGCCTTGTCTCGATGACCGTGGGCCATCGACCTAAGTCGCACAACTTCAGCTACACGAGTAACGTAGCTGAAGGCAATGTACTCAGGTCTGCTCACCACAGTATCTTCGCAGCAGTAAGTCCACAGCTGAAGCTCCCCTGTTGACTCCATTCACTCTCCTTGTTTTAGTGGAGTGCCAAAGTCCACAGGAGAGCGCTCGGACGGTGGTTTATCACATCGCTGCCCCTCGATCCAGAGGGCAGGGAAGACATGCCCTGAGGCCCTCATCTTGCTGGAGGGTGGAGTCACTTTATTAATGACCTAACAGCTAACAATGCGGTGATGACACACCATACCGAGATACCTGGAAACAGGATGAAGAGCCGCAGACCAATAGCTGGGAAAGCTCCCTGCAGTGCTAGCTTCTGAACATCTTTCCCAACGAGCAAGGGGTCCAGGCAAGACTGAGCTGGGCACATGCCGGATCTCTGCGGTGGACCTGACTAGCCCGAACAGCCCTTGCTTTCCTCACTTTTAGCCGGTGGCTCTTTGCTGTGGAAGGTTATTCTGGGTATTTCAACTGCTCGCCCAGCATTGTATCAGTGTCGGATTTTGCATCATAGCTCCCGTTTCAGGAAGTTGCGAGAAGCAGCAGCAAGCTGCAGGCCACAATTCGGCTCTCTGTCTCACCTGCATGGACAGGGTTATAGGCAGGCCTGCTGTCTGACAGCCTAATGCCTGAATAATGTGAAGCTAAAATCTCTTGCAAAGATGTGTGCCTTAATGCTCATCCGCACAGTGCCTAGGCGTTACTTTTTGCAGAACTAGGTGAAAGCTGAGCTGCATTCTTCAGGAGTGAATTCCACAGACCCAAGACAAACCTCACTGAAAGGTGCTCAGAGCATGCATGCAAGCTTGAATACGGCCGAGGTGGTCATGAAGAGATCACGCCTTACTCCGCGAGAAGACGGAGAGTGGTCTTGTTGTGCACACAGAGGGTGGAATTCTAGTCTGGCTGCAGTCAAAGGCTAAACAGTGGTGCCAAGTTATCACCCTTAGATTCAGTAGAAGCAGCATTTCGACTCCTAGCAGGATCACTTCAGACCAGCATACGTCAAAAACCATGCAACTTACCTTGAGTAAGTGATGCAGATGAAACATGACACGTGCAAAGAAACCCAGAACAAGTAACTCCACCCCAACTCAGAGATGGCATCTGCCATGCCCCAAGAGCCCTTGTTACTTTTCAGGACAGCATTTGTCCTCGTGATCTTGGCTAAAATGCTCCCCTTCTCCTGCCACTCTTGTGCAAAACGCCGTGTGGCAGACACTCCCCAGCCCAGAGGTGGGTGCACATGCATAACTTGTGGAGTGCTTTAGGATCCTTTCAGGAGAGGTGTGCTAGAAACAAACACTGTTGCTGATTCGGAGCACGCCTGGCCACAGAGGGGAAGATTTTTTCCCTTCCTCCTATACTAATGCTGGAGGAGGAGGGTTGGTAGAGAATGGCTCGATCAGCTCAAAATCACCTCTTGCATTGTTGGGGGGAAGTTCAGGCGACAACCTCATCCCCTGGCAGCAGCAGCGGGGTCAGTCAGTGAATCAGTCACTGTCCCCTCCAGCGCTAGCCACGTTTGCTCCACAGCTTGCCTTCTGCACTGCTGTCCCAACCCACCGCCAGCTCCCTGGCGGACACGCGCTCCCTCCACACCATGCTAGAAGCAGCGCCAAGAAAAAAAAAAAGCAGGATTTGCTCCAAGCGCTTTAATATTAAGGAGTCTAAGCTGCTGCGCTTTTATTTTTTTAAATTCCCAAGAAAAGTTGGTGCCTTCACTGTGGGCCCCCAACCGGAGATAAACAGCATTTTAGAGATGCTGGGGCTTTCCAACCCTCCCTAGCACATGAATTGCTCCCTACCGTACAGTTTCAGAAGTCACGGGTTTGTAGGCATTCTAGTAGGCAGCGCATGATTTAACCAGGATCTCTGGGGAACCTAGACCAAACTCCCCAAAACAGCCCCTCAGCACTACAGTCAGGGAGCCCCAAGCAGTCCTGGTGTGGCTGGAATTTGTAGGTTTCTACGGAGCGGGATGAGTCTGTGAGAAGCCCCGTTAATGAAGATGAAAATGGCATTGGAGGAAAGCAGGACTGGAACCAAGTCCTCTTACCTTGAAGTGGCGTCTCCGACTCCTTGCCTGCAGATTAGGGTAAAATCAGAGACAAAGCTAGTCAATAGTAGCTTCTGCGCTGAATTTCTGCACTCCACCAATGCTCAGTCCCGTCAGGGGAGGAAGAGAGGGAAGAGGTGGGACGTTCAGGGCAGAGGTTGATGACCAACCAGTGGAAGGTTAAGCAAAGAGTTGAACACAGCAATGTTTGATCTGAAAAAGGTTTTAAAGTTCAGACTGACAAGGGAAAGTTTGGTTACCTCTTTTAAGAAACACCCGCCCCCCAATCCTGGGTAACAACCACAGAGAAAGTTTTCCAGAATTCAAAGGAGCGTAGATTTAGAACCTTGGTGGAGAAAGTGGGAGGGATTGGCCTGAGCTAACAACCAAATACAAGTTTGATTTGTATCTTTTCCATTCTGCAACATACTTGGCTGAATCACATTCTTCTGTCTTTTAGAGCTCCCATTACTCAACCGAGGATCCATGATCCTTCTCTACCTCATAAGTGGCACGGATAGACGCAGGGTGCGGATCTAATTCAAGGTCTCAGGTGGAGTTTGCTTTAAAAACGCAGTATCATTCGATTAAAAAAACCCATCAGATCTATTCTATTATGCAATAATCAGTAATGTCGTCACAATAGAGGCAAGTGCAAGAACCACACAGGAAACCCTCCGTTGCAACCCTGCAGGCACGGCCAGCAGGACCCCCCAGGATTACACACAAAACCAAAGTTTTTGAGAAGTGCTGTTTTCATTCCTGACACAGAGCAGTTCTGGTAGAACAGGATCTTTGCCATGCAAGTTACTGAGTAACACTGATTTGGAGGCATTGTTTGAAATGCCTCTCCATGGGAGAAGAGCCATAAAGATAGTGAGCCTTAGCACAGGTCAACTAGAAAGGGGGCTTAAAGGATTATCGGACTATTTTTTGTAAGGTGCTTAGCACTCACATAACCCACAGACTTCAATGGGAGTTGGGGGTTCTTAACACCACTGTGTGGCAGTGTGGAAGAAAGAAAAATCAGATAACTGGTTTCAATTCACCAAATATCATTTGTAGGTCTTTTAACAGAGAACTTGCAGTGTAGCCAAAGGAAGGCATTTGTCATGCCCCCCCCCACCTTAATTCATTGGGAATATATATATATTTTCCTCCAGGACAAGAAATGTACATTTGCATTCTCATCGAGGAATTAGCCTCTCCTGCAACAATGGGCCAAGAGCCATGCCCAGCGCACCATGAAGTTGACAGTTACCCACTGTGATGGGTATTGGAATGGCACCGCCTCACAAGTTAAGGATGAAGAAGCAGACCTGTGGTATTGGTAATATACACACATACATAGGGCAGCTTATATTGGCAGAGGGTTTACTGTAGTGCAGATTTGGGACCATCTAGCCAAGATATAAGCCTCGCTGCTCCAAAAGTGATTGGACGTTAAAAAAAAAATTTTTTTTTTAAACAGCTTACAGGATTGTTTTAGCAATGGTGGTCCCATTAAATCCCCTTTAATTGGTTAAGGAAGTAAGGGCAGCCCTCCCCCACCATGACCTGGAGCAGCACCTGCTGTCGGGTGCCAAGGCTTGCCACAGACAGGAGCTGCTCCAGATGACCAGAGCAACCCTTCTCCGCAGCAGGTCCACTGTCCGGCAGGAGCAGCCCGACTGCTTGCAGCAGGCAGGAAACTGCTCCAGCCCCCACCAGTTAACCTTAACCAGTAAGCTTCATCCTTAGTAGGTGAGGCTTACCAGTTAACCATTCACATCCCTAGTGCACAGGGCAAGGATCAGTATCTCAGGTTCCTTAAAAAAAAAAAAAAAAAGAATAGTCTTGCAACATCTTAGAGACTTACAGTGAGAGCTGGGGCTGGGGCCCCTCCCATACACTCACCCGGTGGCTAAGATTCCAAAGATCAGCCATAGTGCTGGTAAGGTCTCCCACCTTCAACTCCAGGGGAGAACAGCCACAGTTCTCACCGGAGAAAATAAGAGGCTTTGCAGTCTCCTGCACTACTGCCGGGAAAAGTAGACTGGCCTGCAGTACGTGTCACTCACCTAAGTAGACTGCCTTTTGAAATGCTGCTAGCCTTTGGATGTGCCCACACTTCTGTGCAATGCCTGGGAGTAGCAGGTTGGCACCCGCCACATCCACAAGGGGGCTGCATGAGGCAGTGGAATGTGCATGCCTCAGTTTCCCCATATCAACACAGTTTTACTCTTGGCAGAGCCATGAACCTATTGTAGGTGGCTCATGTTTCAGGGGACAAAGGGTGTCGGGGTGCTTCTTAGCAGCCTAATAAGGCCTTGACCCCCATGCCGCAGAGGAGAACAAGGCACTGTAGGTTATTCAGGGCGGCTGTAGGAACGGTGGCCACAGTTTGTGGCACAGCGTCAGAGTTTTGCAAGGAAGGAGCTGCAGACAGGGAGACTCCAGGTCCAGAGGCATTCAGCACTTACAGTGGAGGATTTGAATTCAAGCAGCCGCATGATCCAGTCCCATTGTGACAGATTCTCTCAGTTGCTTTGGGAGAGACAAGACCTCTGCCTCAGTTACCTCATCCATAAAATGGGGAGAATAAATGTTCTCTCCAAGGAATAAGGGAGGGGTCAAATAGTATCCGTAAAGTACTTTGACTCAAACTGCTAATCCGCTCACGCAGTCTGAATGTTACAACAGGCTGAGCTCAGACGTGGGAGGGAGCCTTTAATGCACTCAGAAGCACCGACGGCCACACGACGAAGTGTGCACGTTGGATGGGAGGCCACATCGAAGAGGAAAGCAGCATGCACAAAGGGCGGAGTGAGATTTCAGCTACAGGGGCCGCTCTTGCTTCATGCTGAATGGGATCGGGTCAGGCAAGGCAGAATTTTTACTGCAGGCAGGACTTGCTCCACACACTTGACGTTCCCCCGGTCTCAAGAGGTCTACAAGCTGCAACCAGGTGTCAGTTTGCTAGCAACAGCAAGCAGGGGATTAGGGTGTGAAGAGGAACGCGCACAAACAGGGAACGGTTGGAAGCCAGGCTTATACTCATTCTGAAGCACATGTACTAAAGCAAATGCAGTATTCAATGAGGTGAGTTGCTTGCATTTCAGCCCTGAGGCTGTCAGCCTGGCACTTCTACAAGCTCTTTGAAATATCGAAGGACTGTCTCAACCTTCTCTTTTTTTGCTTATGTCTGGTGGATGCACAATGCACTGAAATCACTCTGTGCAAAGGAAAGGGTGCGAGCTGAGAACGTCAGTTGTGCCTGAGCCTGCAATGACTCCATAACCAGAGAGGGAAAAGGAAGTCTTCAAAAAGTCTTCTCTGCTTCGAGACTGGCCATCTCCGACTCTGTAGGATTCTAGAGGCTATGCTGGAGAAAGAGCTACTTGGATTACGAGGCTCATCAAAAAAACACAGATGACCACACACTTCAACCCAAAGAGAAAACGAGAGGTTTCAAATGCGTTCTCCATTCATTTCTCATTTAATACAAGCGCGGACAGAAAAGCAGGTAAGACCTTGTAGACACTTCCATCTGCTTACAAACCAAAAGGTGAATCACTCCTATTCTGCTTGCTCAAATAAATCCTTGTTTAGGGGCCTTAAAAACCATGCTGGAGCAACGAGGCGAGTCCGCTTCAAAAGGGAGGGAGGAAACAGCATTTCGCCATGTTGCCTTTTCAATATAATCAACATGTTCACAAAATAGGTTTGATTTGTAATACAAAAGTAAAATTGTTCGCTCCACACTTCTAAATTAAAATCACAAGGGAAAATAAACTTTTCGACCAGAGACCCTCCTGCTTTTCATATCACTCAACCCTTCCTCCTTTCAACACAATATGCAGAAAGCTTTTACTTTTAAATTGTATCCATGATACTTTGGAGGATTAACACACAGGAAAAGAAGGAAAAGGCATATTGCGCTCCCCGCCCCCAACATGGCACGTAAGTGTCCAACTCACATTGAAAGATGCTTAACCTGCCATGAAGTTCTCCCCTAAGCCATGCCCCCATGTACCAGATTTCAGAGTTTTCCTGAGCACATGCAGAATTCACAATTTATAGAATTCCATGCATGTCTTAATCTGTACTCTTTAAAAAGTGTGTTTTGAGAGGTATGAAGTGTATTTATAATATTCAGCAAGTGTGGAATATGCTGCCCCGTCAGATCTCGGGATTCCCCCTCCCGCTTCCCGAGGAAGAGGAATGAAGGGGAAAAGCAACATGGGGACATTAAAAAAAAGGGGGGGGGGCAAGAAACAATGACATTTTGTTTAGCACTGACCGATAGGATCCAAGGATCCTTACTTATATAAAACCCTATGTAAGTTGAAGAAGTCATTCATGACTCGACTCAAATCTCATGGTCTCCTTTATTATCCTAGACTATTTTTTTTAAAATTTTATTTTAATTTTCGTTAAATATACCTCCGCAGGGCACAATCACATACAATCAATACGATTGGTAAATTACACGAGCTCTATCCCAAGCATATATGCACCAATGTAAAAAGTTATTTAAAAAAACAAAAACAAACGAAAAAATAAAATAAACTCCACCCAAAAAGGTGATAATGACGGTAGAATGTCTCGGGGAGACTGGTATGAACCAAAGAAAACTAGGTTTACAAATAAAGTATTTCTGTAGAGAAATCCCACAACTGGAAACAGTTAGGTGGCTTTTAAAGTGGGAATGCATGTGGTTGTGTGCTCTGTCTCCACTGAATGGAAGAAAATGGGGACAGAGCTCTTCACATTACTGTCACTGGTTATCAAAAGTAGAAAAAAAAAAAATCAATCAAGCTACAGTGTAGCTGTTAAGCTGACCTTCAAGGAAAGCGCCTCTTCGTACAGAGGTTGCTCACCTGGCAAGCAGAAGCCTCAGGGAAGGCAGAAATTCCTTACGCTAGTAAAGCTAAAGTCCCATTATTGGCTATTTTGTCCACGTTGCAGCCACCCACTTAGAGGCTGCAAAGGAATGGCATAAAAATGATGAACAATGGATCAGCTGTGTTGCTTGGGGGGTTATTTCTCCTTTCTGGATTCAAGTTGATCTCTGGATGCACAGAAAGCTTCTGCCACCTCTACTAAAAGCTAGAAAGGAGCTCACTGCACAGGTCCAGTTGTGGGATCCATCCAGTACACAATCTGGTTTGGATGCCAAAGACTTGTATTATCTGCCACAAATTATTAACAACTTTAATATTACAGAGAAGCAAATGATTTTTAGTTTATACCATAAACATCAAATACACCAGAGGATTTTGGTTTTTTTAGTTACAGATACATATACATATTTCAGTGTATCTAATACTTCTTTCTTATCAGGGATTGCATCTCCCTTTGGTTGTACTTTCCCCAAGACCAAAACCAAAACCAAAACCAAAAAAAAAAAAAAAAAAACAAAAAAAAAACCACCTACCAAACCCCCAAAAAACCCCAACCCAACACAAAAACAAAACAACCAGATGCCCCAAACACCTTTTTCCTATTTTTAAGTTGATACTACTGTGTTTTCCTTGTGGGCCCAAACTTTCCTTGCAGGAGGAACCAGTGGAAAAACCCCCCAAAACTTATACATCTCCAGATCTATCAGGCAAAGATGTCCAGAATTTGGTAGCTGGAACTCAGCACCTGAATGGAAGATGCCTGATTTTCAGAGGTGCTGAGCGGCTGCAGGTCCCACTGGACTGAGAGAGGTTAACTTTCCAGAAGCTACAGGAGCTCAGCAGCACTGCAGGTCAGACCCCTTATTCGGGTGGCTAAATTGTTAACATCCAACTCTGGACATCTTGGCCACGGTGTTATAAAGTTTCACCTGCACTGGGAAGCAGTTGAGGAGGAAGTCCAGTGTACACAGAGGAAGAACCAAATTGTTCATGCACTCCATTAGAATGTAACAAAGAAAGTGGAGATGTTTTGGAAATCGTATTCCTCATTCCCATGGCATGAAACCACTCTCACTACTGATACAATCATTTAAAAAAAAAGGTCACATTAATATTCCCTTCCCCTCCAATGAAAAGTCCCATCTACATCACAACAACCAGTTGCTTCCAAAGGTGAGGCATGATCAGACACATTTAACACCTGGTTTTGACTACAATGTAGAACCTGTGTCAGGTGCCTCTATTGGAATAAGGCCTCCAGACTACTTGACTGGTGTCCTGCAACACTTGAGCCTCTTTCCGGTATGTGCCATTTTGTGTCAATGCAAGTAGTAGATGACAGCAACATTCCAGCATCTGTGTTTAATATTTATATTAAATTTGCCAGAAGAGCAAATCAGTTTCAATGTCATACGGACAATCTTGGCCCTGTACTCACATACTGCAAAGGACACAAAATGTCACTTATCTGCACAAAGGCTGTGTTTAGAAGGTGGCTCAGATGTGCCGACTCAAATTTAGCATGACAGGCTTTTCACCAATTCAGTGTGTGAATCACTACTCTGAATAAGACAGCGGAAGCATGTCACTCTGATAATATTCGTTTATACATCTCTTAACTGTCTCACAGCTAATACTGCCGATATTGGGCAGTGGGGCAGAAAGTGTACCTATTTTAGAGACGAGTGGAGGAGAAGGGAATCAATATAATGGCAAGTTATGGAGGTGAAGTCATGCCACAGTTATTCTGCCTGCTCATTTGAATGACTCTAGGTACTTTTCTCACAGCTCTTCCAATGATTTTTCCCCTTTATTAAACACAGAGGAGACTAACGGGCAGCACTGCTACTCAATGCCCCCGTTTTTAGTACTGAATTTATTGGGCTTTTCTCTTAATCTTATCAAGTACTCCCTCTTCAAAATACTGCCCTGAGGTTTGGTACTTATCACTGACCTGTGGCGGTCAGGATACTTTTAAAAGCACCACACTTTTGTGACTGGGAACAGCAAGAAGTGGAGAGTTTTCCCCGATTATTTTTGCTATTTAGGAATTCCCCTCTCAATTTCAAAAGTTAAATCTGCAAGAAATTTAAGCAAACTCCTGTGAAGTAGTTAAAAAAGGGCACGTGTCAAACTCAAAGCCCAATTCTACTCCTTTGCAGTTCAGTGAGTTGGTCACAGATATCAAATACCTATCATCAGTAGGCATGTTGTGCAGTACTTGATTTAAAGCCATGGTACAGCTGGACAGGAGTCTTGTCAGTCTCACTGGACACTCTTATAAGTCAGCAAAGATTCACATTTGCAGCAAACTAGTTTTTAGATATTTTAAATCCAACAGGTTAATCATGGATTAATTTTTATAAACATGGCTTTTTGAATGATGTAAACCTTTAAAGTCCCTCCTCCGTTATCTGTAAATTAGCTGAGTGCATGGGAGTGGATGAAAGAACAAGTATGACAGTTAGAAGACTCCAAATATATTAGGTGCTTAAACACACCTTTTTTAAATTGCGTAACTAGATGAACTGATGACTTACCACCATTTAACGTAGGATTAAGGCTTGATAATCATTAACTGTGCAAACTGCTACCAGGAGAATACAGTCAACTCACAAAGTTCTACAAAGATTTGACAATCAAAACAGCTCATTGAGGGGGGAAAAAGTGAAAAGAATGAAGCACAAGTCTTTGGCTCTCCTTTAAAGAAAAACAGCAGTTTACCATGTTTATACAGACCCCCTGTTTGCCTACCAGTAGGGGCAATATCACATTTGTGCATCACTGAGTAATAACACCATTAGAAAAGGCAACTTCACAGAAGTTATTGGCTAAGCGAATTCATTTGAATGCTCGGTTTTGAAGCAGCAAGCTGTCACTGTTGCACGATCAGGGAGGATGATGGGCAAGCCAGAGGGAAGAGAGGGGTGGACTGGAGGGAGATCACAGGGGCTAGCAGAAACCAGGCAGCTGAAGAAGAATTTGAGGTTAAAGTGGTAACAGCATTAAATGTATGAAAGGTGCTCAGATCCACAGGACTCTGATTTTGAAATGGGGCAGGGCAGCCTACAAACTGCTAGAAGATAAGCATATAGAAATCTCTCATTAAAATGAGGAACTGGGGCACGCGCAAGAAGGAACAAACCCATGATACTATAGAAAAAATGAGATTTTGTTTATATTCCTAACTGGTCACCTATTTGTGTCTGGCATCGTAAAGCTCAGCCTGCTATCTGAAGCGCCTCGTTTTTAGGGCTCTGTGCACACGATGGTTGAAACTGCGAGCCACAAGCATTTACAAGGTTCCATCTACACCAGCAAGTCTGCCCGACTAGTCATACAACATGACAGCACCCCAACCGTGTCCCAACAGTGCTCTCGCTAGAGTACATGGGACCAAGCCAGGCTGCAGCAGTTTCATTTAACCCAACTGGACAGTGGTCGGGTTTCATAGGGACAGGAACAAGCCACAAATGAGTGAAGCAGCAAACATAGCTGGTCACGGGAATTTAGGTTGTCTGCTTTAACAATCAATCCTTACCCCTGAAGAGTATTGGGTGCTCTCAGTTCTGCTGGCAGGATTTTTCCACAGAAAGTGGATTTCGGGTACTGTCTTCATTAAGATTTAAAGCCTTTTTTTCTGGTTCTGAAACCCTATTTCACTGGTTGTATCACCTACACTTCTCTACAGAAACACAGGGAAAGGGCAAAAGCAGGAGAAAAAGGAAACAAAGCCAAAATCAATAAGGTATGAACATATTAAACAGGCAAGCTAAAAAGCCAAACTACAATGTTAAACAAACAGGGCATTCACCTGGAGAGACTGATCACAACAAGGACACAAAAAGTACAGGACACAAAGGAGCGGGGGATAACACTGAGGTACTCTAACACATTGCTTTAGGAGCATTTATCCTCGTTGACCTACATGTACTGGTTTGAGCAGTTCTTACTATAGAATTCCCCCTCCCTGCAAAAGTTAGAGAGAAAAAGGTCAGTTCTGAACTGCAAATAAAATTAGTTGGCACAACAGATAACGGATCATTTTTTCCCCCTCCTTCCTCCAGATTTTCTTCCTACAAATTTTAATTATTTTACGTAAAGCAATTTTTTCTAGTCAGAAGTAAAAAATAAGACACCTGGCCTTCTGCACTTGCCCTCCTAGCTTAGAATACTGCTCGAAATCATCTCAACTAAAACGAGCATGTGTTAATATAAACAGCAGAAAAAAGTTTCTTAAAAATAACGTCGTCAAGGCTGAGCAGGTGATGGTCTCTGCAGTGCAGGAGTCCAGCCCACAGCAGCATGCTGCCAACCAGTGCACTGAGCTCATCCCAAGAGGGAGAAGGATGGAAAACAAATGACACTCTCTCAGGGAAGTCAGCCTGGTCCTCTTGAGCGGGAAGGACAGAGGCTATGATCAAGGAAGGTGCAAGGTGTAAACATGTACCAGCAGGAGAAAAAAAAAAAAAAAAAAAAAAAAAAAAGAGTGCAGCTGGTGAGACTCCAGGACAAAGAAGATTTTTTTTCTCCTTGATTTGTGGGGAACACACACACACACACACACACACACACACACACACACACACACACACACACACACACACACACACACACACACACACACACACACACACACACACACACACACACACACACACACACAACAAGCCACAAAGCTGCTTTCCTTGGCAATTCTGAGGCCAACGTTCAGCAAAGAGTGAAATAAACATGCATAAAGTGTGGCTGCGAGCTGAAAAGGCTTTATCTTCATTCAGTGCTTCTACCTCCCAATCAGACATTTGATCAGAACAGCTGCGCTCATGCGAAAAAATTCTTAACACATACCCAATATATATACAGATATAACTATGTATATATGTATATATATATATATATATATTTATTTATTTATATATATAAATTTTTATTTAAATAAAAAAGAAAGCTCGAATCCCAAGCCAATATGTGTATCAAATCCTTGACCAGCCAGGTCTGTAGGGCATAATCAAATTCAATGTGAAATAGTATATAAATGCGGTGCCTTGACTGGGCAAATTAAATAATCGCTACTCAAATGAGTCTTCTGTTTGGACTCTCTACTGGTAGGCAATAGTGGGACTGTATTCCCTCCCATTTTATTTAAATTAACGGTATGACAGATGCAAAGCTTAGTCCAAGGTTCCTAAGACCTTAGCAGGAGTTAAAGGTTAAGAAATAACTAAACAAGAAAAGTATTAACTCTTGCTTTTACCCAACCAAAGCAATGCAATAATTTATTACATAACCAGTGCTTTCTGATTTAGTAGTCTAATCCAGAAAGAAGAGCAAAAAGCAGGCCCCGGGGGGCATGGAGGGAGTAACACTACCCAGATTCTTTCCCACTGAGCTTTCTATGCAGAGGGACTCGTTCAGTGCAGGCTACAAGGGTCAAAACACATGCAGCAAGAGCAAACCCTCACTCATGTTTGTGCTTGTTAAGAGGAATTCTCAATGGAATGAGAACATGCAGGCCTGAAAGTCCTGTCTCAAATGCTTCTGGCAGGATCACTGTGGCACCTGAACTGGCATTACTGGATGCAACTTTTCTCCTAGAGAGACGAAATGCTGGCTCCTGAAAGGATTCCATGCAGCTATGACAGGCAAGGCTCAAGAGGAAGAGCTGGACTGCCAGCCATTGCTGTGTCCTGGTACACATGGATCTTACCAAACATTGCTACTACACCTGCCCTCCTCTATTTTGCCAATTACCAAGTGCTGTGCATGCAAGACAAAGTTCTTTTCCTCTTCCCATGAGAGGCCTTTCCTGACATCACAAATAAAACATTTTAGGCCAGAAGTGGCAGATTATAAAAGCAGAAGACTTCTATTTACACACAAGCAGCTCAATAATTACCAGTGAGGGGGGAGGGGAAGCTATAATTGAAATAGTGTTTTAAAAACAGGAAAACGGAAGGCCTGTTCCAAAGCTCACACAAGTCAATGGAAGTCTCTTCACTGACTGACTTCACTGGCTTTGGATCAGGTTGACAATAGGCAGTCCATGCCCTTTCTGAGGCAACCTTGGATGCTCGGGTTACAAAAAAGGCCCTTTATAAAAGACTCTTCTCATGGCCTAATAAAGGAAACTTTCTAGTTCCTTAAAAATCGGTGTTCTCTTTGGGTATTTTGCTATTGCTAGAGATGAAAACTTTTTGGTGCCTCTGTCATGTTGCCCAATGGCAACTGCTGGTCGGGCAAATAGCTCAGGCTCGGGATCCAGACAGCCAATTTCTACTCTCTCTCCTGGAAGTCTGAAACATGCAGGTCTCAATTAGTTGAGGCCCTCTGCCGTTGACTCAACTCGCATCCCAGCCACACACACACACACACACACACACACACACACACACACACAAAAAACACACACACCACCATAACATGCATACACTGGACTCTTTGCTACTGCTGGAATCATAGCTTTGAGGATTCATGCTGCAGCAGGATGGATATTATGGAATGCTTTCACTGAGCTGAGAAAATTACATCAACTGTGGCTAAAAGCCAAGGGGTATAAGTGGAACGGTAATGTAGTCATTGACGTGAACGCCTAGTAACAAGAAGTTAACATTAAAAACAAAACTACGGATACTTGCTGCATGTTTTTTGACTCTGCAATTCATGGCTTCCCTCCATTCCATGTCCCTCATTCACCTTTAAATTCATACCAGGAGGCAGTTAACGTTGTTCAGAGGTGAAAGGGAGTAGAGGTGGTAAAGATTTATACACTGGGTATGTAATAATACCAAAGGAAAAGAAAAAACCTACTTCATTAAGATCATACAATTAATCAAACAGAGTATATATATATAATATCTTTTTTTTTAAAGCCCTGGGATCCAAGGCGTCCAAAGTTATTAAAATAAAGTTCATTCACAGAACAAAAACAAATTTAATCTGAATTGCTTGCAGATACTGCTAATTTTTTTTTTAATTAAAAAATGTGTTAAGTGTGAACTATGTGCAGGGTTTGTTTCTAGTAGTGGTGTTTGTGCACATTGCCTCCGGATCTCCTGCTAATGCTGCTCCTGTGTTTCTCTGACCACTGTTAGAGGGAAGTGTGATGGAAGCTACCAACTCCCCCTCCCCAACAGAAACTCGGGGTGGGGGGGATGCTTTCCTCACTTCATGGAGAAGAGGTGGGTGCAACTCCTGTTCTTTGGGAGTCCTGGTTATCTCCTCCCCCCTCTGGGTCCTCTGACAGGCTCAGAGAAGAGGTCTTGTTTGATAGGAGGCTGATGTTCTCTTGCGTCAAGACTGATCCATTTGGGACATCACTGTGGAAGGAGAAAAGGGGAATAAATGAACAGATTTTAAACATGGGAAACAAGGCCCAGCCTGTTGTTGCTGTGGTGTTTCAATAACCATGCATCTCTTTTGTAAGACAGTCACAAGACATTCATTGCCTTGGTCAATGAATCATTTACTGTTCATGTATACCCATCCCATGAGAAAAAAAAATACATTAAGGATACTGGAAAACAAAACAAAAACACTACAAGGGAAACATTTTAAGGGTCCTATAATAGCACTAGATTGTATCCATTATGAAATACACACAGAAATAATTAACTATCCTTCAAATTATAATTTGCATAAACAGAGTATTTAAAGTAGCCATTTTCCCCCTCCCCAGAACAGTTTTTTGAGATACGTGTCACTATTTCCACAGTGGAAGGGGAAACTGCTGTTCTGTTAAGACTTCCCTCTTGTGACTTTTGGCCCATGACAGAGTAGGGAAGTTTGTGCAGCACTAACGAGAGGAAAGATGAAGACTCGAAATAGCTCTAATTTCTCTGGACTTCTAAATGATTGCTATGTACCCTCCATTAGACTCCAACAAAGTGGTGCTATCAGCAGCAATTTAGGACACACTACTGTCTTCAATATTGATTCACTGTTAGGATGGCAAAAACATTAATATTTTTAGTGTTTATTTTTTACAGCTAGCAATTAGAATAACTTGAAAATTACATTGGAAAGACCAACATTTAAGTATGAATAAAGCACGATTGCATCACAGGTTCATTGCTGTTTCTCTGCTTACCCAATGTGCAAAAAATTTCAGGAATCAGTAATGGCATGATGGTCAAGTTAATACACCAGCTAACTAAAATCCTTCACCGATTTCCAAACACTGAGCTAATATCAATATTTACAATTATCTAACAGAAATTATACAAACTAGTTTCACTAACAACTGCAAAGCCTGTGTCCTTCTGTTCATGGTGGAGAGAAGCCACTGCAGTCTTTTCCAGCTCAACTACATCTGAAGACCTTAACAATTGTTGTAACCAATGCTTATAAAAAAACCTCGAGATGGCTGTTAAGTGGACTTATAAAACTTTCCAGCCAACAGCATGTTGTAATGCTTTTAATTTATGGTAGATGCAGTCCTAGTTCATATCACGCAGCTCAATCTCTATTGGAAGCTTTGTGCAAGTGCAAAAGCAGAATTTTGTCCTGATTTTGTGTACTGGAATGAACACTCTCATTTCACAGCAAACTCCCCCGCCTCCCCCAAAAAATTATTCCTGTTACTAAAAACAGAATAATTTGTTTTACGTGAGAGACTAGCTAACAATTCACAAACAGCTTCATTTCATTTCTCCCCTTGGCTGAAATCACCCCACATTGAATAATTACATGCATACTCAATATAAAAAAGTGATAGAAATGCAACAGGTATCGGATGCTCTTCGTATTCTTAAGAGACGGGCCTGACTAACTTATCCTCTAAGGACCAATGGAAATTCCAATCTGTTACCTGAACGTCAGTGTGAGGTCCTCAGCTGGAACCTTGTTTGATGGTTCTAGTTGTCCATTTTCTGTCTGTTTATTGGTGCCCAGGCTGCTTTTCATGTCCAGTGAAGACTGGCTCTCCTTTGAAAGAAGAGGACAGAAAATACTGTTTCACATCATCCAAAGATTCTGTGGCTTCATTCCATGGGAACAGAAGAGAATGCTTGTAAATATTAAACAAAGCCCCTCGAGACAAGAAAACTGGTTCAGAGGGATCTAGCCACCCTCACAGGATACAGAATTTCCCAAAAGACAGGAATGATTCCTATTCTGTGAAGCAAAGATCAGGGACTTTCATGCCAAAGGCTGAGTATTGAACACTAGCTTTCTACTGGATGGAACTGCAAAATTCTTATGCATGTTACAATACAGACTGTGTGTTGTAGACACCTGAAAGGCAACATTTATAAGCCAAGGAAGACGAACAGCCATTTGGCACGAAGATTTTTTTTAATTTAGCTGTGCAGTTATAAATTAGTCTTACTCTTGTTTTCAAAAGTGCAGCTGAATATTTTAAGTACAGTAACATTCTAACCCGGTACCCAAAATGCTATTACCTGAAGGGTGTGACTAATACAATGATGAAAGGGAAATGACTAACATTGGTCGCAGTCATCCAGCAGAAAGCTCTATGGCCAGGGCTAAAGGGCTGCAGCCAACCAAGCAGTCCACATTCCACCTCAACACTTCCCCTCCCCACAGCACTCACCATGCTCAGCTCACGGGTTCTCTTCCCGATTTCCCTCTCCACCTGGTGCAGTTCCATACTCAGCTGTTCGCTTGAGATCATCCCAGACCACTTAGGAGGTGGCGGTGGAGGCTGTGGTTGGCCTGCCAGGGCGGTTGCCTCCCTCTGCAACAGCAGCCTGTTATTAATAGCCTAAATGCATAAAGCCAAGCACATATACAACTAAGCACACAACAAACCATGCAAAGAGATGGACCAGGCTGCAAATCAGGAGGATTGCCTAGTTGCAAAACCCAAGCCTTCCCTCCCCTTACATGGGTTACAATGGCTTGACTTTGAAAGCATTTCCAGCAATATTTCAAAGGTCTCTCCCTTACATCCAGTTACAAGATCTTTTTTTGTTTGTTTTTTTAAAAGTGTCAGTATTTAACATGCAGTTATTTTATTATTGTAACAAATAATTAAGCCCAATAAAAGTTGTTCTGCCCCGATTTTTATTTTTCATTTGCAAATGAAGCCACCATACATTCATGTGGAAATGTTCTTTTGTGAAGTGTTTGCTCAAGAAGAGTTCCTGGAGGACAAGCAAACCCATATCCTTGGAATAAGAAGAAGAAGTGAAGTGTTTTGCCCCTGTAGAGATCACCAGATCCTTGCAATATCAATGTAGATACAACACAACTACTTTTTAAAAATTGTTTAAAGATCCTAAAATGGGAGGTGCTGTAAGTACAGATAATGAGTGGTTCTTTCCCAACCTGTCAGCAAGCAACGAGGAAAGAGGAAGCAGAGGGAGATCAAGTAACTCGTTCCAAGTCACACAATGATTAAACAAGAATCCCAAAATTACATGAGTGAATCTGTTTTGTATTTAAACTTTTGAGACCATCTTTCCTTACAGCAATCACAGACAAGTGGTCAACAGTTAACACAGACACTTATTCATTAAAGTAAAAGTAATGAATAAGTAAAGGCTGCAGCTAGTTTAGACCTAAAGCTTTGTCTCTGGATTGTAAAAAGCTAGTTGTGTCTAGAAAAAAAAACCCATGAAAGATCCTGTGACCTGAACCGTGACTTGGGTCTCAAGGTTTTAAAGTTCTTAAAGTTCATATTCAAATCTAACCATTTTAAGAGATACGACAATCAAGATGAATTATAGTGGTATGTAGGGGAGGAAAGCCAGGTAGAGGTTCTGAAACTTTCAACTACTCCTGCACTAAGGCACCACCAAAGGCAAGCATGCACAATTTAAACACAATTTCCCTCTTGTTCCTGAATAAGAGCACAATAACACAAACAAGTCACTTCTCCAGTAACTGGGAAACACGTACTTCTTGAAATGGTCATTGCCACCCAGAGACATAAACACTTAATAGATGCACAATGAGGAGCTACTGTTTTAGCACCCAACCTTTTACTAGACTAGAGCAAAGACTTCTTAACAATACCCCAGCAATGTTTCTTGCTGAGAGAAACCTCAATCTGACTAGATGAGAGGTGCCTGAGAGTAGTTTTCTGTTGCCTTCAATAGGCAGATAGTGCTTTCCCTTCCAGACATCAATACTACAGTAACTAAGCTTTCCTACACCCAAAATTCCTTATTTGTGTGTGACAGCTGCCTCCTACCACACCGTCCCATAAAATGAAGTAAAGTTGTAGATACAGCTCATTATTCCTTTTGCAAATATCAACTCTCATATCATCCCACTGGGTACGAATTACAATCATTGTAAGTAGACATTAAAGCTGAGCCTTTGAAGTTAAAACATTTTCATGCCTATTTTGTTCCATTTTCTGGCTTGCGCTGTGTTTAGGAAGAAGAGAGCTACAGCACGAAGGCAAACACCACACAAAAGGGTTTAATTTTCTATCGGTTGAGTCTGATTACCTCAAAATCTGGAAAGCCAAGAACTTTATTTGCTTACAGATTAATGGGCTCTGAAAAGACCATGAGAGAGAAAAAGCAAGCAGGCATGAACAAACAGAACATACATGGTATGCTTTGCATGGGCTACAAGTCCTTTTTTTTTTTTTTCCCCCCCCAGTGCAAGCTCACAGTTCCTGCTGCTAAATAGTTAAAGGGTTTTTCTTTTGTGAGCAAGTGCTGGGAACTCTCAATGTCAGATGTCATGGATTTCAGTTTTTGTATCATGTTCAATGTGATGAGAGAAGAACCTCTGGCTTGTAGTAAGATAATCTGCCAATTCCGTCTCTCTCCTGCTCTCTTATGCCCCTTCTGAGACGGAGATACCAACCTCCAGGCCTCGTAATTGTGTCTGCTGGCTGATCTGATGGTTTAGTTGCTGCAGTTCCAGCCGGAGCTGCTGCTCCCTCTCAGCTGAGGCTAAGGGTTTCCCATGACTGGCCACATCAGGCATGGACAATCTCTCCCTTTGCAATTGGAAAGAAAATACGTTTCAGACAGTAGCTTTGCGAAGTCTGGCAAAGAACAAACTATTGTGAACAGAGTAAGTGCAGAGGAAAAGCGAGATGGACTACCTGTCACCGAAGCGTCCCTGAGACGGTATGTTTTGGTGGGGTGAATACGGAGAAGCTCCCCAGCCACCATGAGCTCCATATGGACTGTAATCTGCAAAGGGACAAAAGGAGTGACCCAGATAACACATGCTATGTCAATGCTTTGTGTTACAGAACTACACCTATAACACCCAACAGAGACTGGTATATAGGTTGCAAGGACTATCCATAGTAGCTGGTGGATATTCCACTAGCCTCTTCCACAGGAATGCTACACCTGAACTCTCTCATATATAAACACACTTTCAGATGGCCAAAAAAAAAAAAAAAAAACCAAATCCCCATCATTCTCCAGGAACTTGCAAGTACAACAATCCTTGTAGGTAAAACAGCTGGATTATCAATTGGAGGCTTCTTCACTAAAACATCAACTGAGGTCATGTCTATACTAGCGAGAAGATAGACGCTGCAGCGGTCGATCTTCTGGCATTCGATTCAGTGGGTCTAGCAAAAACCTGCTAACTCGAACGCAGAGGCCACTCCCCTCGACGCCGGTACTCCTCTATTCGGGAGGAGTAAGGGAAGTGACGGGAGTGCTCAGCCCCGTTGACCTCCCCCTGTGAAGCTAGCATGGAAGTTCGAATTAAGGTACAATTAACGTAGCTGGAGTTGTGTATCTTAATTCAAACTTCCAGGTAAGTAGAGACTTGGCCTGAGATCATGATTCATTGACAAATCTAGTAAATCAACCCCAGTTTGAAAAATGAACTCAGAGAATTCTAAGGTATTTAACGATCTGCAACTCTAGAAATCTTCTGCAAAACAGCTATAAACGAGAATTTTAGTTTTCAACCATTTCTGCACAATCCAGGAAGGTAGTTTTGGGAAACTGTAATTAGGCCAATTCTCCAGTTGTTTTGTTCACTATATCTAAAAGAATCACAACTCGCTAGTATGAAATTGTTACCAAATCAATGGCATAGATAACACTCAGAAATTAAACATTATTTTGTTAGTGGATTAGCTGAGCATTATACAAAATAATGCTTATGTGAGGCTTGCAAGGATAATATTTGTAGCCTAAGTACAGTACTTTTTGTTGAGTTATACTTTCAACTTCTTAGAAAAGGAAGTATCAAAATAAAATCTGAAATTGCCTACAAGAAGAACTACTCAAGAATTCCTATTGCATTTTAAATTCACATCCTATTTCAATCCAACATTATCTTTTAAGTGTCGGCAAGCTTTAACAGGAATGGGAAGTTCATAATTCCCCTCCAAACACACATATAGTGACCAGCTATACATATCTGAAGGGCGTAAATACGAAATAGGAAGATAGCCTTACTCATGTACATGGGGTAGTTACTAGTAGCAATGAGATGAAACTGAGAAATGAAGAATACCAGGAAAAAGTTTCCTGACAGTTAGATCCATTCAGCTTTGGAAAAGTCTGTCTACACTACACTGACAGGGAAACAGGTCTTTTCTACCTCTCATACCTATAATTAATGCATTAGAATCTGATGGCATCCAATACCATTTAAAATTCTGACAAACATTTCCCAGGATATTTTGTACCTATACTCAGGACTCGACGATCGCGGTGAAAACCACTCGCCAGCCCCGCACTGTGCATGCGCGAACCGCCGGTGAACGGGGGCGACCAGCTGAAATCTACTCGCCACGGGTGAGTAGATAAACGGATTTGTCGAGCCCTGCCTATACTATAACACCACCCATAAGCAACATTATGCTAAAAAGAAAAATAACTACGTGTACTAGTTATACCTGTAACGTTGATAGATTTGGTGGAAGCTCCCTGAACTGCCATGGCCTGCATGGGGCCAGGACTCTGGTACATCGTTTTGGAAGTACGTGAGATGGCCCCAAATCTTGACACAGTTGGCCGGTCTCCAAATGGGATGAGATCATCGTCCCCAGCTTCTGCTGCCCTTCTCTGTAGGTCTAACCGCTGGTCACGCATGGCTTTACTGTCTATGTTCTGTAAAAGAGGTAACGAAAAGCGAAGTTGACCCCCAGCAGTGACAGTGTTGAGAAAATGAGGACATAACATCATAGCATCTCTCATTAAGCGGCTTCAAGTTAAGAAGGAGATATTAGTTCATATTTATATCCAAAACCAAACCAAACCAAACAAACAGATGAACAGAAAAAAAAATTGTGCTGGAACAAATTCTCATTTTGAAAACAGAACATTTGATTGCAATTGTAAAACTATCCCTTTGTCAGATACATTTGGTCTGGGAAAAAAAAAAGACATGTTGCAATTAGTTCAGTTAGTAAACAAAGAAGATCCCTCCCCCCAGCCCATTCTTGCACCCCAACTTACCGCCATCTCTACACTCCCTGCTGCCACGACGTCTTTGGGTTTTGCATCTTTGGTTCCAATGTAGGAGCCAATGGTGTCACACGACCAAGGAGAGTACTGGCTATAGTCATTTCCTTTGTATTTCCCAGCTACCTTCAGCTCTTCGTCCAAATACTATACAAAGACAAAAATCTGGTTCTGTAAGTAAAAGGCGGGAGGCATATCGCAGGCATTGTTGAGTCCTGTGCCACAGTTAACTTCAAGGAGGATGCTGACAGGACTTTAACTGGATGCAGCGTAGGAAGCTGCAAACTTATATTCCATATCATTTGTGAAATTCAAATCAGCTGGCTGGGCTCCTAGTATTGAATGTTCAGCGCATAGCAAGAAGTGGCGACATTCTGACCTTGATCTGGCTGAAGATTTGCTTTACTACTTAAGGTATAAATGAAGCTAAGTCTAGCAATGGTATTCTGGTCATTAATAGTCAAAGCAATCTTCCCACATTAAAACAGTAAGATTGGTCTCATGGCTGTGTAAATAAATAATTAAGGACCACTGATAGATCAGAAGTCTAATGGAGAACCAAGAACAGTCTTCCTCAGATGGCCACCATGTGGACCTCTGTAACTGGAGCACAAAAAGCTCCCTAAAATGTTTAATATACGATCCTAAGAAAGATATCATTGTTCAACCCTGGGCTCGCTTATCACCTTTCTTATCCAATAGACTCCTCTCAGCCTTTCAGAGCTTCAGAATCAGTGAAAGAAACTCACTTAGTAACATCGCATACCCCTAAACTAATTTCTGACTATACAAGCAACCCAAAAATCTTTGTTAAACATAGGCTTACCTCCTCTGTGTGGAAGGGGTGAGGCAAAGTTGGTGAAGGTGCAAAGGGAGGTGGGGAGATCACCTTCCTTTCTTCTAACTGGGCCATGATTTCCTTCCTTCGACGATGAAGCTCATCCAGGCTGGGATGGGGTTGAGGTGGAGGTGGAAGTCGGTTATAAGGCTCCTACGGTTTTAATATACAAAGTTATTCAACACGCTGTTTAACTCACAAAGTAGAAAAACACCACCCTACACAAGGATGATCTCTAACACCAGAACACAGTTCACGGTGTAAGAAGGACACAGACAATTTTACTGTCAAGATCCTTCTCTAAACTTTTGCCTGAATTTAGTGCTCATTCAAGTTGCAGCATCTTATTCACAGAAAGAGTTCACATGAGTGATAGAGTGAGTTTCCCTAGGGATATGGAACATACACAAGCTGACAAAACTGTTTAGACCCCTATTAGTGCAGTGAGTCCTAGCTTTTTTGATCCTCAACTCAGAACAGAGGCCAAATATTTGTGTCTCAGACCACACTACCTTCTGGTTCGTGCGGAGCAGTTAGCTTTAACTGGCTGTGAATCCCCAAGACGGGGAATGCCAAAGCTGTCACTCATCCTAGAGCACAGCACCTAGACAATATTGCAGGGGATATTCTATATCTTAACAGAATTATACCACAAACAGATTTATCAGCTCTTAAACTAGATGAAGCTATAAACTAGCTCAATTAAAATGTTTAAGCTCATTCATGGCCAGGTAATGGAATCCAGAGCCCTTAATCTCCATGTCACTTATTGGAAAAATGACTGAACATTTTCATCAGGTGGCTTAAGGAGAGCAAGTTAGTCTCCTTCTAGTTTACACTGGACTGATGACCAGATAAAACCATTACGCACTGACACTCCAGTTGGCAATGCCAGTCAAGAGGCTAAGTATAGAATGGTCATGAAAGCAGAACTCCTGACCCATTCCAGTCCAAGAACGGACAGCGCTTGGAGTTTCACATTACCATGTGCCCATGCTATATCTGTGCGGCATATAAAGAAAGGATGTCAGTTTGCCACCATGTCACAATCACGCCACTACACTTGTATTAAGAAAGGTTAAGACACTATCTTCAAATGTTATGTTGCCACAGAAGTTGGGTCATGGAGGTTTTCACATGAACATATGGCGACATTTCTTTACTAGAAATGATTTATATGGCACTACATTCTTTCAAGAGTGACCACTGCCAATGCGCCGTTTCCATCAGTAGCCAGTAGTAATTTTAAAATTTGGCACAAGGTACAGGAAGGCGGTGAAGGGGGGACAAAAGACTCCTGAGCCACTCATTAAAGCTTGAATTTGGGGTTTAATTCTCCTAAGAAGTGCTTTACCTCCCCTCCTTCAGAAAGTGCCCAGCTCCCCAAAGTTAATGTGCCCTTAATGTTCTCGCTCTCTGAGCAAACAACAAAAGCATTCAGAAAGTCGTACTCTGTGGTAGGACGGTCTGATCTGATTGAGATGTGGACCCACTGGATAATAACCCTCCACTTGCTGGTATCGGTCTCTGGATTCAGGTACGTAGGGAGGCACAGCAGCCTGTGGAATTTCAATGGGCACAGGGCTTCCTCGGACCATATCTTCTCGCTGGTATGGCTGGGCAGAGGGGTACACACGCCGGCTGTCATAGTGTGGTTGATACATAGGTTGTCCCATGGTAGGATACTGCTGTGGTTGTGTGCCATACGGTGAATTCACCACGCGATCCTGAAGGTAGGGTGGGTAATGGTCTAAGTAAGGGCCACCAGGTTCAGGAGCAGATGGTGGAGGTCGGACAAAACGAGACACGCACGGTGAGGGCTGAGTAGGATAGTACAAACCTGGATTTATGAAACAAGGGTACAAAAAGTCAGTACGATTGGACATAACAATGTTTCACCACAATTTATTCTTAGAGATCGCAGTCTCCAACGGTCTTAAAAAGTGATATCAGGTAAATCATTTCTTGACCACACACACACCTGTCCTCCTAATCCTATAAATAATGCATTTTCATATAAGATAAGGTCTTCATACAAATCCAGCACAAGACATATGAGAAAGCAAAGGCTGATCTAGAGTCCAGGAAGTGAAGTTTAAATTAACCAAACCAGCCAGTATTGTTGCAGACAATCCACGGCAGCTGAAGATGAACCCAGCATAGGTGAGAAGGTGCAGCCTTCTCCTGGGCCTGAAGACTAATTCTCACACGTTCACAGAAGGAACTCATCAGGTGTCTCTCCACGCTCACACGAGTGAACCTACCAGCCAGTGACCATGCTTTCATGGGCCCAAGTAGCCGGAGCTCCATTTTTCAGGAAGCCCTCAGAAAGAACAATTTACCAGACTCATTTATGTAACTGGATGAACCTAGACCAAGCAAAACTCCAGGTTAACTAAATATTGGTTATACCCCCTTCATGGCAGGAACAGACTTGAGCCCTGCAGAATACAAAGATCCCCACGGCTGAAGCAAAGATTTGAGGTGTACACACGTACACAGCATTAATTCCCCATTTCTGATAAAATGACAATGCCCAAAGAGCTGGAATATCTGGGGCAAACAGAGGAGATGCAGCCATTTAGGGACTCGAACTGGCATGGAGAAATCATTGGTGGACTTCACTGAGCAGTGACCCAGGTGTGTGGTGGTACCCAATTCCAGGGCACCCATAGGTAAACAAAGGGGTCATGTTCAAATTCTGTGAATTGCTCACGTTCCCACTGGCACATGAAATCAACTATACATTTTAATTTGTTGCTCTGGGTATCTTGTTTTTATTTTCCCTTCCTTTCTATAACTATAGTTCACTCCATACTCATCTCTCCTTCCTCATTTCAATTTCTCCTTAGCCAGACTGAAGGTCAATCACGAGAATCTGCTCTTCAAAGCAGTAGCTTCTCTTCTAATCCTTTCCATCCCCATCAGGCTTTCTCCTTCAGAGCAGCCCTTCCATTCCCTTTTCTAACCTATTCCTGTGACTGCCACTCCTCGTTTGCCTTCATCACGCTCGGATGCAAACATTTCTGCAGCAGCCAGGAATCTTCCATCTGAGCAGGTCAGACAGACATCTATCAGGGATGGTCTAGACGGTGCTTGGTCTTGCCATGAGGACAGGGGCTGGACTCGATGGCCTCTCAAGGTCCTTTCCGGTTCTAGTATTCGATGAGTCTACAGACTACCTCAAAATATCTGAACATGAATTAAGTCTTCTAAACACCCTGACTAGAAAATTACTATTGTTGCCATTTTCCATGACACCTTATGATTTTCACGTCATCTCATTCACTTTTAATGTGGCAAAGACTGTTTTGTGATGCTGGATGAGCATAAACATTTAACAAAAACCAGAAGAGCAAGTTCTTGTTTAAGGGCACAAAATCCTCTCTGTATGCGACTGGCTGAATGCTATCAAAGAAGAAATTATTTAGGCTGAAAGAAACTTCTACCACTAAAATACAACTTTTCTCCACACTGGACATCCATTTTACTATACTAGTGGCAATTAAGCATTCATCCCTCATGGTCCCACAGGAAAACCCAAAATTGAGGGGTTAAATAAAACACTGGTTATTGGGAAGCACAGGCACAGAACCAAGAAAATGTAATACTGACCCCAAACACTCTTACCTTGTTGATAAGTTGACGGCTCAAATGGTGGAGCAGTTCCTCTAGGATCCTGATAAAACATGTCGGCTTGTTGAGCAGGATACAGCTGTGACCCTCGTGGTACCATCTGGAGCTGCTTAGACACAGAAATTGGAGGCAGATCTGTAGGTCCTCTTGGTGGTACTGGGTGGGGGTTCACTGGTAATGCAGAAATAGAGCTCTTGGGGACAGACTCCAGCCTAAGGCAGAAGGAAGACAAATCAATAATGATCAGGCCACATCATACAACTCGGTGTGCTTTCAATACTGAATATCTCTAGCCAACGTATGATTTCAAAGTGCCATCTTTGAGTGTGTCTTGCCACTTTTTCTTACAAAAGCAGGAAGTAAAAGCATCTTTTTTCTAGGCCATTTTTAATGACTAAAAGGTGCAAAGCAGGAAAAAGTGTTATAATTCTAGAATGGATTTACTGGCCCTTATATTTCCTCCATCACACATTTACACACAGGACACTTCGAACAATAGTTAGGAAGATCCGTACAAGTCTGGAGGGGATCCAGGAGCACTGCTGCTCAGGTGGTCGATCTTCCCTGGCTTCAGAGTAGAATCATAGCCGGAGTCAGTCCCGCGGGAGATAAGCTGCGTCACTGTGCTGCTCGAGGACACAATCCCATTCGGCAATTTTCTACTGGGCAAGTCCACTGCCCCTTCATCCGAGAGGATAGTTGCTGAAGGCAGGCCCACCTCATTTAGCTGGCCCAAGGAGGCACTCAAGGGTCTTCGGGGAACCAGGCGTTTGTTCATTTTACGAAATCTTCAGGAAAAAGAAATCACACACCAAAAAATGAAACAAGAAACTAGAAGGAGATGGGTTTCAAGATTTTTTCACACAGGTGCTACAGAAAAAGAGTTTCAATTTTTAATTCAAGCTTCCTGAAGCTTTCGCCAGTTTTTTGTGGGTTTTTTTGGACGGTAAGTATAGCCAATATCTGGTAGACTGGAGTTTCTTGGTGCTATTTGTACAAAATGTTAGAAAAATGTTTTCTTTCAGAAGAACGAGTATGTATACTACATATTCAGCATAGATTATGGGCATGCATTAAGATGCAAAAAAAGAAAAGATTAACACAATGTAAAAGGGTTGTTTTTTTTAAATGGTAAGTTTTTCCTGGGAATTTAGAGTTAAGGTTCCCATAGTAAATTTAAACTTGGTTCTCCTTGCACCTATGCATTACAAGAATAGGATCTTCATTTACATGGGAACATACATACATTCAAGTGACCAAAATATTACATCTGTACAGCTAGAGTTTTAGGAAAAGGATCACAACAGACACTGTACAATCTAGTTTATTTACACAGCATTATTGCATGAAAAATACAGTGGAAGAAAAATACTTTTATCCTACTATTTGTCTAATAAGCCACTTCACTCAGCGTTGTAGGATGACATTTTATTTTAGGAGATTTGCAAAATACAGTTAGAGACCTAAGGGCAGGCACAAAATTTAACACATTATTTGTACTGAAAAGTAAACTGAGGGATTTCTTAAGATTCAGAGATAAAAATTCAAACTTCTCTACCCTCAAATTAATCTAACTTCTCCTCCACCAAAAACCTGTACAAATATGAACTTTATAATATGCCCTGAAAAACAGCAGACTAGGACTCTGTTGGACCAGCATAAAGAGCAAAGTCCAGAGTTGAATGCTCTTTACTAAAAATCTCCTGGAATCAGCTCAGTTATTAAAATTTGGAGGTGTGCTACCTTAAGCACAACAACTGGTCTCTACTGTTGGGACTGAACAACAATCATTTTCTATAAGGGCTCAAAAAATTAAAAGGATTTTATAAATCAAAATCAACACCCTGAAATGCACCCAAAAGAAAAATCAGAAGCTAATGCAGAATACACACTGCAGCCAAGACTGCAAGACCCGCCACTTTTTTAAGTGGACAGATGCATTTTGCACCAGGGAATTTTCTGAGAGGTCTTCAGATGTAGGTGCAAGCACAGAATAATCCGATCTACCGGTGATAAAAAGGGACAGGTAGCACTAGTGAAATTTGCATTAAGGGGAACAGTTGTGGTTTCACCATGCCTTAATTTAAAAAAAAAAAAAAAAAAAAAAAAAAAAAGCAGCACCATTTATTGTTACTACTAATCCATTCAAAAGCAGACGAGGGTCTATCAGGACTGAAAGAACGAAGAGCTCACTAACAGAAGGAAGGTCCAAACCCTTCTAATAAAGGGAACACATACTAACTTCTCCATCTCCTCTGGCTGTAACTCAACCCTCTGCCTGGCAGCATTTAAACTTCAGCCAGACATTCATTCATCTAGACAGGGAATGTTGAGGGCACATCATTTAGATATGATGAAAGGGAGCTGTAGAACAGGCTCATTAGCACCCAAAGGACTGTACACCTCATGTTCCCTACTCTCTCTCATTCAACAGATAGTAACAGGACGGACTGCTGTGGCACTTAGCAGTTGCACAATACCACCCACTGGTAGAATCCCCCTCCCGAGGAAATAGCCATTTAGGCAGGTCCATGAATCCCTGTTGAAATCTGGAAATATACCAGGTCTCAAAGAGAGCTTAAAACCTGGATACTTGGTCTTTGCCTATAGCCAGAAGGGATAATCCACCAATGACACCAAGGTGCTGACTATTTTACAAGCTGTCATGAAACCAAGTTTGGAATGGGCCCATAGAAATCTGAGGACTCCAGCGGTTACCAGATCTGCTTCACTACAACTTTCTCAACAACTTTGCTCTAAAAGGGAAGGCCACATAGAGAATCAGCAAAATTTCTTGAGCAGATCTTTAGTGAGAGCTCATTTAAAATACCAGGCACTTTTCTTCTCTCTCTTTTAGGAAAGTACTGACCCTCTACTAACAATAATGAATCAAATAGCTCTTCACTGGAGCTCAGCAGAAAGGAAAGGCACAGATCAGAACACACAGCTCAAAGTTATCCAGCCACCTTTGAAACGTCTGTGAGCACGTAATTTGAAATTCAAGATGACAAGACATTTATCTCCACTCCAAACACAACTGCTCTAAATAGAGGCTGAATACAATAGACCTCATTTTCAAGAACAGATGGAACACCTACCAAAATATGCAGCTGTTTTAGAGTGGAGGTAACCTGGATTCACCTGTGTACCAACTATCTAAAAGAGCTTTGCCAAATCAGTACTTTATGGATACCATGGTGAAGGAAAAGAAAACTATTTCCATTACAATGACCACATAGGACTTTTACTAATTTGTGTCGTAACTGATCAAGCAATCTAAGATTTATACACCTGGTGCTTCAGACTCCTTGTTTCATCTATCAAAGATTATCTATATAACCATGACAACCTGTGACAATGACATAGATAGAGCTATAGTTAAGAGCAGAGTAGAAGTGACAGTTGAAGAGAAAAAGATCATTCTGTTCCAAACTATGTCTCATTCTAATGTTTAAGAGGGCACAACTGTGGTTATCAATTTTATACACTCAGAATGTGACATTGGTTCCCACCCTTGAATTTTAAAGAGAAAATTAAAAACATGACAATGCAGTACATTTTTGAATATCTGAATTAGTATTCTTCAAAGTTAAAAAGATAACCTTTGGGTTGAGAATGCTCAGGAGTAATTTCAGCCCCAAATTAACAAGTTTTAAGAAATTATAAGACATATAAAATACAAGTTTTGAACTACAGGATGAAATTTTAATTTTCTTTCAGCACACCACCACTCCTTCAGTTTTTTGACTTTTTAAAAAGCTGAGACATTCAGATCAACACAATTCTGCTCTGTCAAATATTCAGCTCTCTGAAAGGTCAGCTTCTGTAATTAATTTATTTATTCACTCGCACAGATGGCATTTCATTATGCTGTAACATTAGCTTTTGGGGTTTTATAAATCATTGCATAAACGACAAGTAAAAAAGTTCACAAGAGTTACTGTTGCAAAAATAGAGCTCTGAGCAGGGTTCACCCTGAGTTTAAAGCACTTGAAAGTGGTGTAAGGCTTAATGTACAAAACCAAGAAAGAGCTGAAGATTTGAAGGATTACCAACTCCAACCTACCTCTCACACCTGATTATAAAATGGAGGTAACGAGAAAAACACTTGAGAACAAAGTGGCACACTTGGAGTATGTTTAAAATCAAGGGGAAAAAACCCAATGCACTATGCGTGCTTGCTACATGATTTTCAACTGTTCATAGATGTATTGTTGCCAAACAAGAAAAACCCTGAATTCTACATTCAGAACTAAGTATACATCAAGCTCAAAATCTTGAAAGAAAACCTGAAGATTGATAGTTTAAGAAAGTATCACAAAAACTTCTTAACTGGTAAAACACACACTTACCCACCCTCCACTCCTTCTCCCACCCCCTTCCTCATTCTCACGATTTTTATAAATGGCTTCTGTTGGTAATGGCAGGGGAAAAGGGCAAGGAAAGGTTTTCACCATAAGAGGTACTCTTACTTTTCCAGTTCCTCCTGTGAGTGTGCAAAGGTACAGCTAGCTCCACGGGGACACCCGCCTCTCTGCTTCATGTCTCGGCACATATATGTCTTATACTTGCTGTGTTGAGGAGGCTATGAAGAATAAAGACAAACAATAAGGCACCTGAGTATAAATTAATATAAGCAATACAACGCTCAATAAAATAGGATGTTCAAAACAAACAGACAAACTTTATTTAGACAAGACCATAGGGTGAGCTGAGCAATGGATGGAGTTGCATGGATACAACTGTACACTGGGTTTAGGATTGAGTGCTCTGTCAGCAGTTCCAATCTAATTTCACACCAAGGACCAAAAACGTGCTACATTAACACCCATACCCAAATACCTCATCAATTTTCATGTTAATTTATATCCATCTGATTTATTTTAAAATGACCATTTTTACTTTGGCAAAGGAAAGGGGTTCTTCAAAGCCTACAGAAAACTATTTTTGAGTTACAGATTAAAGTTGTCATCCTCTACTTGAAACGTTGCCAGTTTAAAACTTACTTTAGTTCCCCTTTATCTCAAAATGGCCTATATCTACCACTTTTGAATGTCAAACATTAGTCATCTCTCATTGACAACACCTGTGCGAGCTGTATCTGAACATAGTAACTGATAACTAAAGTTAATGATTTTGGTGAATATTTTGGGAGCCAATCCTGATGATATAGAGGTCAGTGGGATTTTTGCAGTTCCCCACCACCAGTATTTCCTCCAGTGGGAACGGAGCAGTGCACTGTGTATGTGAACATGTTGCCCTCTACTGGCCAGTTTCATGTAAGAATAAATGGAAGGAAATTTCTAGGACAGCTAGCTAGCAGAGCCCCATTTGCTCAAATGGCACAGGCCTGTTTTTTTGGAAAGTATGATTTGGTTTCTTGTAACAGGTGTGCAGCCTCCCCACATTAAGACAGCAGTTACAATCCCATGCTAATGGTAATTTTGATCCCCCTTACAGTTCCTTGCTTTAAAAGGTAACTAGGTTTGGTAAATTATATGACAGGTTACATTGTTTCAAGAACTAATTGAGATGGCTAAAGGTTTCTGGTTTGGGGATTTCTAACAGCATTTCACTCACTGCTCCAAGTGTTCGAGCTATGCAGAACCATTACAAGCTAGAAGTACAGGTATTGCTTCCCTCAAAAGGTGCCATACCGCGTGTGAAATATGCCATTTTTTTTTAAAAGCAACATTGGCATGACAACTTTGGAAAGAGGTTTGCCTACTGATTTGGCTGCAGCTTCAGATAGATTAGATTTTCTTTTCTTTTCACCCTTATTTACCGTGCAAAGACAAGTGAGATGAATGCCTACTAGGAATAATATTCATTAGACCAAAAAAAAAATAAAGACTCCCAAACAAGTTTTATTGATGTATATTTGAAGCATGGTCCCCCAGAAGTGACATACAAATACATCTGTGCCACTTGATCTAATCAATGATTAGAGCCTGAAAGTTTCTCAGATTCCTAAAGCTCCAGTTTTTACCTGCTGCTGATCTGTTCCTTTCTTGCTGTGATTCTGGATGTAATCAACTAATCCATGTACCACTGTTCTCACAGCAACTAATCCATTTTCTAGTTGCTCCCATGTTGGGGGAGGGGCATCTGCAGCATTCACAAGAAACAAAAAAATACTCTAATTTTAATTGTAATAAGTTTCCACATCTGATTATCGAGAATATTTCAATGTCAAAAAAAGCCCAAAGTACACAAAATCCCAAGTAGCAAGCCTTAAGGAACACCTTGCCTGGAATTAAATACAAAAAACACAGCCTCAGTATTCTTTAAAGAATGAAATTAACAATTTCAAAGAACTGAGCTGCACAAGACAATTCAGCAAACCAGTATTTAGCATACCTTAAAAAAAAAAAAAAAAAAAAAAAAAAAAAAAAAACCAGGAAACACTAGTGATTTAATTCCTAGTTCAGCTTTGAGAGATTGACAAGCAAAATCACTGCACGCATTCCTGGTTTTGACAGCTTTATAGAAACTTGAGAAACACACAAGTCTTTTGCACAGAAAATCTTGTGTCAGCAAGTCCTTTGTTTTCAAGCCACTCCTTTGTGCATCTCAATTTAAAAATACTGCATCAAAACATATTGGTTTAATATAGCTAGCTGACAGCTCAGAGGTATAGTAGCGTTGGATGCACTGGAAACAGTCTTTTCTGCAGGACAGGCCTAGTCCTCCAGCTACATGCCTGCCTACCCAAGGCTCCACATTACACATGAGGCAATATTATCTACACTCACCATCAATACTACCCAAGATCAGATATTACCCAACTTTTCTTAGTGTGTCCCTCTTCCAGGTCTATCAGCTGCCCAAATGGTCCTACCCTTCTCATCACTGATATTCTGTATTTTTCTTAATATTACTGCTCTTTTGCCATCTGTCATGTACAACAATAGTTACTACGCAACCAGAAACAACAAATAAACTCTGATTAAGTTTTGGTTTCAGTTAGACTGGACAGTTGCTAGGCAACTCAACACACATTGTACTAAGGATGCTGAGAGGTGGCTAATCGTGTAATCGATACAATTTCACAATTAGTTGATAAGGGAAAGCACTCAGTCCCAGCTCACACCACGTCTGGGACCAACTGCCCGCTGCAGCTCTGCAGTTTAATAGAGGCAGCAGCACGGGGAAGAGGCGGCACCGCAGAGACGGTGCTGGGGGAAAACTGGCTTCTGCTTCAGGGAAAGGGATGGAATGCGATTAGTCAACTCAACTACTTGCTTACATCCCTACATTGTACAGTGAATGGAGATAAGGGTTCCGTACATTAGCATCTCTACAGCTGCAGTCTCATTGGTACATCTTGAAGTAAATTAACTACGTGAAACCTCATGGAAGTTTATCTTCACACAGCACACAGTCAGCTTGTGGAACTCCTTGCCAGAGGAGGTTGTGAACTCCAGGACTTTAACAGGGTTCAAGAAAGAACTAGATAAATTAATAGAGGTTAGGTCCATCAATGGCTATTAGCCAGGATAGATAGGAATGGTGTCCCTAGCCTCTGTCAGAGATTGGAAACGGGTGATGGGAGAGGGATCGCTTGATGATTCCCTGTTGCGTTCCTGTCCTCTGGTGCATCTGGCATTGGCTGCTGTCAGAAGACAGGATTCTGGGCTAGATGGACCTTTGGTCTGACCAGTATGGCCGTTTTTATGTTCTCAGTGGTATGTACAACAGTGGTATGAGACAACACACATCTCATTGGGAACTAGAAGTACACAATTAGGGTAATGTCTAGACTACATGCCTCTGGCGACAGAGGCATGTAGATTAGGCAACCCCGCATAGGGAAATGAAGCGGCAATTTAAATAATCACCGCTACATTTAAATTTAAATGGCTGCCGAGCTGTGCCGATCAGCTGTTTGTCGGCTCAGCGCACTAGTCTGGACGCTCCGCGGTTGACATCAAAGGCATTTGTCGACCTCCCTGGTAAACCTCATCCCACGAGGCATACTGGGGAGATCGACAAATGCCTTTGATGTCGACCGCGGAGCGTCCAGACTAGCGCGCTGAGCTGACAAACAGCTGATCGGCACAGCGCGGCAGCCATTTAAATTTAAATGTAGCGTGAGTATTTAAATCGCCGCTTCATTTCCCTATGCGGGGTTGCCTAATCTACATGCCTGTGTCGCCAGAGGCACGAAGTCTAGACATATCCTTAGATAGCAGCAGAGACAAAAAGCAAAATACAGTACAGCTCTGTGTTAAACGTAAACCACTAAAAACACGAAGGGAAAGCATTACAAAGACTGACAAGGAAACTTTCTGTGATTGTTTCATTAAAGATGGCTCAAAGCAGCACTCTACTTTTGCATAGTACAGTTTCAAAGCCATATTAAAGCAATGTTCAATTGTAAACTTTTGAAAGAATTTTGTTCAGTTATGAATATTTCAGAGATACAAAGAACCTCCATTCCCAAGGTGCCCATAGCTCTTAGGTTCTACTGTACTGTATTTTACATAAAATCCCCACAACTTTAAAGCTTCGCCTGAGTAGCCTATTGTGAAAAGGCAGTAAGTTAAACAAATTAAAATCCACCATTACACAAGTTTTCTTGCATAACTCCTCCCCCTCGAGATGTCTTACCAGTTTTGGAACTCCTGCCCTAGATCACCTAGTGGGGAACTCACTGAAAAATAGCACAATTTACTCTCACTCTACTCCAGAGATGAAACAGTACAGCTCCACAAATTAACCTCTATTTCAAACATGACACAATCAGCAATTATAGGGTCCTTCTCCCATGAAGGATTTTTATTCTTTTATCTGGTTGATTTCTCTTAACGTAATCCAGCAAAGGATACCATCACCAAGCACACACACACACACACACACACTGCCTTGAATCAGGTGACCTCAAAGGGTGTGTCTACACAGCAGGGCTTATCTCGAAATAAGCGATGCAAATTGAACTACATCAATTGTGTATCATTTCAAAAGAGCTTATTTCGAAATAGGGAGCGTCTACACAGCACTTATTTCAAAATAGAGCACTCTGCCTCTGACTTCCCTTATTCCTTGTACAAGGGTTACAGGAGTCAGAATAAGTCGTCCTCCAGCTTGACAGTATTTTGACACTATTTCAAAATAACTGCCTGCTGTGTAGATGCGGACTAAGTTATTTCAAAATAGTGTTGCAGTGTAGACATACCCGAAGTGCTCTGCGTACCCAGATTGTCTCAATCTTTTAAACACATTAAGTGGCACTGCACCCATCAGATCTGTAACTTAATCAGACACCGTCTAGCCAGTGTATTCATGAACTATCTTAGTGGGATCCAGATATCACCAAGGTGAGAAGTCTTCATCCACTGAAGATTCATTTGCTGGGGAAAGGGAGGGGCACTGATAAGTACATCTTCTATAATCTCTACCTAAGTAGGTACCTGATACCTTTGAAGTTCTGCCCTCCTATAACTCCAGAAAGAGAGGAGACTTTGGACCCTTCTTCCTCTCCCAGAGTACAAAGTAGACAAGGGGAAGATTTCTCCTGTTCTCTCCCCACCCCACCCAGGTGCTTTCAAAGGATTTCCACAACCAATACTCCTGCAGCCACCTTGTGTTATTTTGTTAATGGCTCCCCAATTCTCTTTTCTGCTTCTTAGTTTTCCTCAAGCAGCAGCTTCTGCCACTGCCCAGAATATGGTCATGGGACTTGAGTTCCAGTGCTACCAGGGATTGAATACTAGCAATCAGCGTTCCCTAGAAGCTGCGCAGCCGCATAGCTTTGCAAGGGATTCATCAGTCCCGCCCAGTCAGGAAGTCCTGAGCCTCTGAACACTGCTAGTCTAATTCACTCCAAAATTCTTTCCCACAGCAATAAATAGCAGTAGCCGAACTCTTCGGCAGGTTTACAAAGAAAGCACTGCATTTTTTGGTTGTTAAGCACTGATAGGTCCAGATTTTGAAGGATCTCTTTGCAATAGAAGCATCAACTTAACATCCAACCAAAACCCTTTATCACGTCTGATAGCTTAGGCCTCCACACTCACCATGGAAAGCTTTCCACTCACCACTAGTGAGTAGATTTAAGATTATAATTTTTATTTTACATGTGAGTAAAGAGCAGTCTTCAGCCACATAAGCCTAGGTTCCTCTCTCTCTCTGTACCCACCATTCCTCTATCACCTATTTTATCCTCCCCAATCCTTACTTGCTCTCTCCCTCCACTAAGTTTCCTCTCCAATCTCCCTTTTTTTCTTCCTTCACCAGATCTGGATTTCCATCTCCAGTCCTTATTTCCTCCTCCTCCTCTCCCCCACTTCCTTTCCCCTGCAGGGCTCCCTATCCTATTCTGTGATCTTGGGAGGATTTTGACAATCAGAGTTTCTGAGTAGCCAGCAAAATGGCATAACACTCTGCACAATAAACAAACTAGCTTGTCTATCTAGCCTGCCTTTTCCTACTCTATTTAGCTCCCAAGTATCAGGATTAAGATGCCTAAATAATTCTTTACTGGAAAATGCTTTCTGATTTAAAAAAAAAAAAAAAAAAAAAAAAAAAAGTGTGAAGTCCAAATTTCTGAGAACTTACCACTATAGAATAGTCAAGACAAAAGAAAAAGACACTGGGGAAAAATTCAAGACATACGTAGTTTTTGATTAAGCAGCGAATACAGTAAGGCCATTTGGTTGAAGCAGGCACTACTATGACCTTACAAGAGGCTCGTGGGTTTACCTGGACTAGGGTCAATATTTGCCAAGAGCTCTAGGTGAGGTCGAAGCCGGTTCAGGTTAGCAGGGTCTCCAGTCCTCTGGAGAGCAATGGTTAATTCTTGAACACTCTGTGCAAATGAGGCTGGGGTCTGCAACTTAAAAAATTAGAATTATTAGCTTTCTACAGACAAGGCAACCCTCACTGCTTCTGCAGGCTGCTCCACAAGGTCATTGAGTCTTCTCTCAATTATTTCACTTTCATTTAAGATCATTTTTCCACCATGGTTACGTCTAGACTGCAAGCCTCTTTCGAAAGAGGCTTTTTCTAAAGATACTTTCGAAAAAGCCTCTTTCGAAAAGGAGCGTCTAGACTGCAACAAGTACTTTCAAAAAAGCAAGTCGCTTTTTCGAAAGAGAGCACCCAGGCAGTCTGGATGCTCTCTTTTGAAAAAGCACAGTTTGCATGACATAGCGCCTTTTTTCGAAAGAGCACTTTCGAAAAAAGGCATTATTCCTCGTGAAATGAGGAGTACCATCGTCGAAAGAAAAGCCACGTTCTTTCGATTTAATTTCGAAAGAACACGGCTGTAGTCTAGACGCAGGTGAAGTTTTTTTTGAAAAAAGGCTACTTTTTTCGAAAAAACCCTGCAGTCTAGACACAGCCCATGTGATCATTTCTTCCTTGTTCTAAAAGGACCCCCTCCCTTTTTTCAGTATGCAAGACTACAATTCAACCAAAGATAAACCAGAACCGTGGCTTCTCCTTGGGATGTTGTAGTCATTTGTATTCCAGGGACAATCAGAATTGGTTTCCCTTGTACTGGACCTCTACTAAAAGGCCAAAGCCTTCTTTGGCCTCTGGACCAAGAAGTCTGCAACCTAATTTAACACAAGTGTAATAGACAAAAGAAAGGAAGTTGGGGGGTGGATGACAAAGGAACAGTCATAAGAATTCTTCCTGGCTATCACCTCTAGGGGAAGTGGATTAACTATGGTGACAGGAGAACTCCTTCCATCACTGTAGTGAGTAGCTACTCTAGACCGCTCCAGTTGTAGCACTGTAGTATTTCTAATGTCGGCTAGCCTTTTATCAACTCATGGCTAGTATCAGGTTACAAAAAAAAAACGGGGAAGAGAAATCGTGGTTGGGCTGATTTGAGGTGGCTTTACCTTGTCAATGATGGACTGCATGTGGGATTTGTGGGACTGGTCTCCATATAGCAGCGAGGACCACTGATCTGGTGCAATGCGCAAACCTGCTTCCATGGCGATCTGCACAATCTGGGAATCATGTTCCCTTCGCAAAGCTTCATAGGTACGGAACTCCTCCTTTAGTTGCATCAGGGAGGAGTCCTCATCACGTTTCGTCACCTGATGGGGAAAAAGTTGCCGGTCACAATAAGCCAGGGATAAATCAGATGGCAGTTCTAATATCAGAACAAATAAATGCTTCATCTTGTGAAAGTTTCAGCAGCAGCAAAACACAATGTCAATTCAGCTTAGTCTCTTTTCCCTGTCACTTCATCATATGAATGTGTGCGCAAACAAGAATGGACCCACTATAAAAAACAATGGTTGGAGTCCGCAATAGTGTAGGGTTCTCTCATCTAGCTCTGCCAATGAATGAAGCACCCCATTCTAAGGTAGTCCTAACCACTGTACAATTCTACCAGCAAGCCTCTCCTAAGCAGACAGACAAGATGCTCATTCGTATGGTGGTTTTGATGCTATACATCCATTATGGCATATTCTGAGCCCAAACTTGCATTTGATTTGCAACTTAAAAATCTAATTTCAGCCAAAGTCTCCCTCCATGAAATTTAGTGAACTCTCTGAGCGCTTGGGACTAAACACAAGACCCACTCTAAAAAATAAGCATTTTATACATTCAATCATAAAATGACAGAAGCATAGAACTGAAAGGGAATTCAATAGGTTGTGTAGTCTAGTCCTTTGCACTCCAGGCAGGACCACAGTAAACTAAATCAGCCATGGCCAACCCAAGGCTCACGAGGTGCATGTGGCTCTCCCCCTCCCCAGGCATGGCTCGTGAATCCCCTCCACTCCCCCTTCCCCGGCTCGTAAGCCTCTCCCGTGCCCCCAAAACGGCCCTCTCCTCCTGGCTCTCTCTGCTGACCTGAGCAGGGGAGCAGTCTGGCGTGGCCATGAAAGATGAAGAATTAAAGATGGCGACGGGCGCCTCCTGTGGCCAAAATGCCTCAAAACACATTTAAATGTGTTTTCTTAAAGGAGCAGAGGGTTTTTTTTGGCGGGGAGGGGGGCTTGACCAAACGCGACCAGGGACAAAAGGGGCTGTCCTTTTTTTTTTGCCCTGGATCCACTGCTATCTTGGCTCTTTGCCCAGAATGGGTTGAACTAAATCATTCCTAACGTCAGTTGGGGAACCTATTCTTAATCTCCAATGACAGAGATTCCTTCAACCTACCTAGGTAATTTGTTCCCATGCTTAATCGCCCTTGCTGCTCTTTAAGCCTACTGCTTCTTGTCTTATCCTCACAGATTAAAAGGAGAACAATTTTTCACCCTCCTCCTTTTAACAACCTTTTATGTACTTGAAAACTTACGTCCCCTTTCAGTCTTTTCTTCTCCAGACTAAACACACCCATTTTTTTCCAATCGTCTTATATAGAACATTAGACCTTTAATAAATTTTTGCTGCTCTTCTCTTGGACTTTCTTCAGTTTGTCTACAGCTGTCCTAAAATGTGGCACCCAGAAATGGAAACAATATTCCAACTGAGGCCTTATCAGTGTGGAGCAGAAAGAAAGAATTAATTCCTGTGTCCGGTCTATTGTACTCCTTTTAAGATCTCAAATTGTAGGTTTGTTTGTTTTTTCTGTTTTTTGCACAGTGTTACTCTGTTGACTCGTATTTAGCCTGTGATCCACTATAACCCCTAGATCCCTTTCCACAGTACTCCTTCCCAGGCAGTCATTTTCCAGTTTGTGTGTGTGCAAGTGACAGTTCCTTCTTCAGTGGAATACTCCTCAATTGTCCTTACTGAATTTCATCCTATTTACTTCAGAGCATTTCAAATTTTAATCCTAACCTCCACAGCCCTTGTAACACCACCCAGCTTGGTAATGTCTGCACACTTTATTAATGTACTCTCTCTGCCATTATCTATATAATTTGTGAAGATACTGAAGAGAACTGGACCCAGGACTGATCCTTGCAGGACACCATTTGATATGGCCATTCAGCTTGACTGAACTAGCAACGAAGAACCACTGATAACTATAAATTCAATGATGCAAGCAAATAAATGCCTTCTTTATTTGCAAGAGGCATTGGTGCGCAGTTCCAAATGAAATGCCATCTTTTAGGATTTTCTGGAGCATAACAAGTAAAGCTTTCCTGTGCTGTGGAACCTCCAAGCAGGGTTCACTTCATACCTTGAAGCAGGAGGCTCTGTAAAGAAGCTGGACAACATGCCCAATGCTGGTTTTCGAAGCCTGAGGAAACCGTGGCTCCAATCTTTGCACCACAAAGAGAACCAAGACCTTTCGTGACAAAGCAGATCCATCTTCCAGAGCCAGCAGAACCAGCTTCAGTGCTTCCTCCTGCATTGCTGGAAAATACAAAGCAACAAAACAAGAACAAAAATGATAAGATGCACCAGGAGTGGCCTTGCATTAATACTGGATTTTCCATACATATGGATGTACAGGCAGTCCCCGGGTTACGTACAAGATAGGGACTGTAGGTTTGTTCTTAAGTTGAATCTGTATGTAAGTCGGAACTGGCGTCCAGATTCAGCCGCTGCTGAAACTGATCAGTTTCAACAGTGGCTGAATCTGGACGCCAGTTCTGACTTGCATACAGATTCAACTTAAGAACCCCAGGCATCCCCAAGTCAGTTGCTGCTGAAACTGATCAGCGGCTGATTCCAGGAAGCCCGGGGCAGGGGCTTCCTGTAGTCAGCCACTGGTCATTTTCAGCAGCTGCTGACTAGGGGACACCTGGGGCAGAGCAGCTGGGGTGCTGCTGGGTTGGTCCAGTGGCACCCAGAGCGGCGCTACGGGACCAACCGGCAGCGCCCCAGCTGCTGTACCACAGGCGTCCGGAGCAAAGCCGCGGAGCACGGGGGCAGCGGGACAGCCCAGACGCGCCGTGGCTATCCTGCTGCCCTCGGGCTCCGTGGCTTTGCTCTGCTTTGCTCCCCCTCCCCCTGGTCTGCAGACCAGGGGGACGGGGAAGCAAAGCGGCGGAACACGCGGGCAGCGGGACAGCCCAGACGCGCCGTGGCTATCCTGCTGCCCTCGGGCTCTGCGGCTTTGCTCTGCTCTGCTCCCCGTCCCTCAGGTCTGCAGACCAGGGGGAGGGGGAGCAGAGTAGAGCAGAGCGGTGGAACGCGCGGCCAGCTGACAGCCCAGACGCGTCTGGGCTGTCAGCTGGCCGCGTGCTCCGCTCTGCTTCCCCCCCCCCATGGTTTGCAGACCAGGGGGAGGGGGAGCAGAGCGGAGCAGAGCAGAGCGGCAGAACGCGCGGCCAGCTGACAGCCCAGACGCATCTGGGCTGTCAGCTGGCCGCGTGCTCCGCTCTGCTCCCCCCCCCCCGCAGATCAGGGGGAGGGGGAGCAGAGCGGAGCACATCAGAGCGGCGGAACGCGCGGCCAGCTGACAGCCCAGACGCGTGCTCCGCTCTGCTCCCCCTCCCCCTGGTCTGCAGACCAGGGGGAGGGGGAGCAGAGCGGAGCAGAGCAGAGCAGAGCGGCAGAACGCGCGGCCAGCTGACAGCCCAGACGCATCTGGGCTGTCAGCTGGCCGCGTGCTCCGCTCTGCTCCCCCCCCCCCGCAGATCAGGGGGAGGGGGAGCAGAGCGGAGCACATCAGAGCGGCGGAACGCGCGGCCAGCTGACAGCCCAGACGCGTGCTCCGCTCTGCTCCCCCTCCCCCTGGTCTGCAGACCAGGGGGAGGGGGAGCAGAGCGGAGCAGAGCAGAGCAGAGCGGCAGAACGCGCGGCCAGCTGACAGCCCAGACGCGTCTGGGCTGTCAGCTGGCTGCGCGTTCCGCCGCTCTGCTCTGCTCCGCTCTGCTCCCCCTCCCCCTGGTCTGCAGACGGCGGGGGGGGGGGGGGGGGGGGGAGCAGAGCGGAGCGCGTGGCCAGCTGACAGCCCAGACGCGTCTGGGCTGTCAGCTGGCCGCGCGTTCCGCCGCCGCTTTGCTTCCTCTCCCTGGTCTGCTCGAGACCAGGGAGAGGAAGTGCCCCGTTCGTAACTGCGGATCCGACATAAGTCGGATCCGCGTAACTCGGGGACTGCCTGTAGTAGGTAACCGAAAGGGAAAGGCAAAGTCACTTCAAAGCTTCCAGAAAATAGTGGGGCATACAGAAGACACTTTCAATACACTTTCAATACTCTTGCACTAATAATGGAAGGAGGGTGGTGGGATAGGAAGATATCAGAGTGAAAGGCAGGGGAGAGGGGCACAAGCAGACAGAGAAAGCACGTTCATTGAAGTGGGGAGAAGTTGTTACAGCCATCATGGGGTAGCTGAACAGCAATAAGCAAGCCAGCTACCTGAGCTTCCCAACGGCCTCCCACTCTGCTGCAGTACAAATCCCTAGCCTGTCTGTGCCATGGAGATAGTGTGCCCAGTCCTCTCTTTTTTAGGGGATTTGGAGGGAAAAGAATCTCCAATTTTCAGGGAAAGGCTGAGCACGCACAAAAGTCAGGGCAAGGTAAGAAAATTCGTATCCACTCCTCCTAAATACCACGCTCTCCTAACTAGGGATGTTAAATATCGGTTAAGTAAATAGTCGAGTAACCTCATTAATTCTTATCAGTCAGTTGACTATTCTATAGTTCCTGGGGACGGGGCTGGCAGCCTACGTATCAGAGGCAGCAGCATGGTGTGCCAGGCAGGAGCTGGTCTGTGAGGGGAGCCAGTTTAAAAACTAGCTCCCCCTCACTGACCGGCTGCCTGTCATCCTGTGCTGCTGCTTCCGAGAAAGAGGCAGCAGCGCAGGGTGGCAGCAGTCCCTGTCTGGTGGGGATCTGAGCTCCCGGACCTGGCACGAGTCAGAACCAAACTGGGCTGCCTGCCAGCTTGGCTCTTTCTACACTTGAAATGCAGAGCTGAAATGGGGGTCGGTCCCGGACCCAGCATGAGCCAGAACTGAGCCGGGAGAGGGGGAGAGAAATGCATGCAGTCTATAGCATTAACCTATACGCTTTCGCTAATTGGTTAATCGACTATACTGTTACACCCTTACTCCTAACTAAGGGTATGTTCTCCCAATGCAACAACAAACAGACACAAACCAGGATGGATCAAAATAGATTTTAAAATGTAAATTAAATTCATTTCCTCCCTTTTCAAAATAAATTTATTTAAAATAAAGTTTTAATTTATGAGAGCCTATAATAGTGCCTAAATTGACTCCACTGTCACAATTAAGGCATATTCAATTTTTAAAAATCCAATTGTTAAATGCTTGTGGTCAAAGTTTTAAAGAATGTCAAAGCACTGAATTTCTCTTGGCTAAGAAACCAGGGCATACTGAACAAGCTCTGTGTCTGTGCAGACAGCTGAAGTATTAGCTCAGCTTCTGACAGCAATAGCCTCGTCTGCAGGTATAGCGAGACTATTTTGATTTCAGTTTATTTAACTGACAAGTTTACTAGCAGCTGAGAAATAACCTCCACCTCAATTATTTTTAGAGCCAGACAGGTCATGGGCTTCCATGAATTTGTTTATTGCCCATGACTTACTACAAATAATCTTGACAAAAATCTTAACCTTAGCTGTAATTCCTCATATAGCCATGCACAGATGTGTGTATTCTCCTGGCTATTAAAAAGTACTAAATTTAGTGTATACACCCTATTTAGTCGCAAATCAATGTGTTTTAATAGTTACCACCTCTCTTTTTCTTTATCCTAAAGTACAAATGCAAAAATCAACCCCTTCTGTGAAGGTTTTCTCTTGCTGATTTAAACCATCATTTCATTAGGGATTTTAAAAATCGCTGATTTAAACCTGAGTCAAAATACTCAGTCTTGGCTGTTTGCATCAGCAACTAAGGACATCCGATTTTTGGGCGGCTTTGCAAAATAACAAGGCACAGGAAGCTCTAAAAGTAGTTCAGAGTATTAATACATCAGAAGGCCTATGGCAAATTATCTGAGGAGAAGCCACTGTTCAATTTCCAGCCATCTTTCATTCTCCAGTCTCTGAATCCTGTTCTTCAGCAGAACTAGTGATCTCACTGATCTCCTTGGGTACGTACCTGGCCCAAGGAACTGGCAACCCCTGGCTCTCACTGCAGCCCAGAGGTTGGAAGAGAGTTGCTGAGGATTTTGATGTTGAAGAATGAGCTCTGTGACTGTTCTTTCACCCAATGACCGTGCCGCACGCATGGCCCTGATTCGCCCTTCTTCCTCCACTAGCTGGCAGTGAACTAATGTCACAAGCTTCCTCTGCATGGGGCGACTTAGCACACTCTGGGTGGTACTGTTGAGACCCACACCTTCAGAACAAAAGCATACAAAAAGACAGAGAGACAAATTTCTCCTTTAACATGATTATCTAAATGCACTCCTCTAGCAAAGTCAACTTTCAACTTCTATTCTTTGGAAGATGCTGAAAGGGCAAACCAGTTCCTGCTGCATGTCATTTTAGTGCACTGATCAAGACATCCAAACCTGACAACAATGCACTGTGAACTTTAAAAGATGCGTTTCAGGTAGTGCTTGAAAAAAAAAATCCATTCATTAGATCACGTTAGTGCGGCTCGTACCTTTACCAGGAGACTTGCAAATTACATCAACTATTCGAGTAGTTGATTAAACTAAATGTAATATCCTTACCAGCCACATTCCTAATTTTGATGGATGTTTTAAAAGCAGTGATAAAGTAAGGAAATAGGGCAGTGCAGGACTTGCCTCTCGCACTGCTGAGTGGTTTGAGGTACAATGCCAGTTCTTCCACACATTTCTTGGCCTCCTCATAATGCTTGGTATCTTCTGCTCCACTGCACAAAGTAATTGGCTGCTGCTCAGGAACCTGAAAACAAACAACAGGTAAACTTACACACTGCAGTGTGCACACAAACACCATACCAAACTTTCATGTCAAATGTTCTCTCTCTCACACCCACTCACCCAAACTTTCCACAACAGCTTGTCAATGTGCTCCAGTTCTGCAACCCTTGACATTTCACTTCATCCATAGTATTCTTAACACCTGAAAAGTTCTCTCAGCCTGACGCTTTTAAAAACTGTTTGATGCCAAACACATTGTGTGGTGATGCTAACAAGTCTAACAGTTTCTCTTTATGTAGTTAGTTGTATAAGACAGCAAAAGGGTACTTTAGTGACCTTGGGGCACAAATCAAGGTCCAAGCATTTTGATTTAGTAGTTGAAATGATAAAAAACAGAATAGTTATAGTTTATTGGAACCATCCCATGTATCAGATATTAAAGCAACTGATTAGTGATTTCATATGTACAGGTGATCAGTTTTTGATACTAACAAAATATATTGTTTAGAAAGGATAAGCCTCAACTTAGACCTGCCAGGGGGGTTTATGGTTTGCAGGTATGTGCAGATCTGCACTGAGGATGACTTGGCTGCTCTAAGATTTTCTATAGAAAAGTGAATAGTCCGACTGCTACACAGCACAAAAGACTTGTACCTAGAATGAAGTACAGAAACTGCCCCATGTAATTGCTTAGTTTCCTCCCCTAACATGGATTACGGAAGGCAGTGACTTTCTACCTTTGCAGACTTCTAAACCCCCTACGGGAGTCTGATTTCTCTTGTGCACCCAAGGTTTCACCTCACTTAAAAAAACTGCTCGCTTACAAAAACCAGACATAAGAGTAATAGCACACTTCCTGAAAAATTGCTTACTTTCTCATTTTACCATATAATTATAAAATAAATCAGTTGAAATATAAATATTGTACCTACATTCTAGTGTAATCTATATATTTAAACAAGTCATTGTCTGTATGACATTTTCAGTTTGTATTGACTGATTGGCCTCGTGCTTTTTATGTTGCACATTGTAAAACATGAGTTGATGCTACCCTTGGAAGATCTCTGAATACCCCAGGGGTACATGTATCCCTGTCTGAGAACCACTGACTTACCATTTTTAGTTTAGGAAGACAACAATAGCAAATCAGGCCACACTTGGTAAACAACTAGTGATTTGTGCTGTGTGTGCATGCGCGCGCACACAGAGCACAGCGTAAGTTATTAGTAATGCTCCCTGTAATTTTTTCCAGCCATGTGCAGAATAGTTTTTGGTATGTGCACTGAGGCATGTACAGGTGTGCACCACCAGTAGAAACATGCTGCCATCTATGAGTGCTTTGCTGATCAGCTGGGCAGCATTTGGTGGCTGCACAAGTGCTCAGCTTACAGGGAACACTGGTTATTAGTCTGAACAACAAAAAGCCACAACTAACACCTACTGGGTATTAAATCATTAGGAATGGCATTCATTTAATTTTTTCTGATAATTCATCAGAAATTAAAACCATCTAAGGACACTGACATTTTTGCCTGGTTTTGATACGGTTTGTCTATTGGAGAGGATCTTTAAACCTGAATGAAATTTCAGTATATAATCATACTCACTTCCAGAAACGTTAAAATCAACGTACTCTGTGTGTTTTCACCTTAAAATTTTGCATTTGCTTTAAAACATATTAAGTTACACAACATTTACAATGCATTAATTGTTGTCAGTTAAAATAAAAGTGAGTACAAGCTGAACTACTATTACTCAAACCTAGCTTATGTAGAACAGTGTCATCTTGTCCATATCAGGTTAAGAATCACATTCTGCCCCCACAACGCCCATCTGCACATACTTGAGAAGACAAGTTAAATCTTAAAGGGAAGTTCAATCCTGGCAGGAGATCAAGGGGGCCGCCAGGCTTCCAGTAGAGTAGTAATAGTCGGAGGAACGGCCATCTACCTCCTCCCCTCCCAGCAAGACTCTTAAATCATAACTCTCTCAGAATTTCCTTCATATCTGAGTGAAAGAGGGCTTTAGGATGAAATGTTTTATTAGTTTAGTCAGTGGTCACTGCCAAAAAAGCTACAGTAAGAGCCATCTCAAATTGACTCTCTCAAATCTCCAGATATCTATTTAACCAATACCTTCAATATTACCCATCCAGGGATGTTAGTGGTTAACCGTCTCCAGCTCCCAGGGGCCTGCCGCAGGCAGGGGTGCTCTAACCTGGCTGGATGAGTCCTTGTACCCCATCCCCTGTTTAATCGGTCAACCAGTTAAACTTAAGGCTTAGCCGGTTAACCACTGAAATGGAACTTTACATCCCTATTAGCCCCCATTCTAGCATTACGCTTCCCTCACAAAGCCTCTTATCATTGTTACCACCTGCTTCTGCCTGGGAAAGTACACAAACAGAACACGTCTGGGTCTGACCATGTGTATCTATCTACATTTCTGCTGAGGCTAGCACTCTACAGAATCTTTGCTGTAAGATTACCATGTGCAAGTTTCCATTTAACTCTGCTTCACTCAGTCTAGGGACTATGGAACAGCATGAAAGACAACAACATTACATTTAGCAGAAAGATGGCTTGGAATTTGAGAGAGACAAGAACGCAGTGGTCAGCACTGGATTTATACCGTGCATCAGGGTAGATTTAGCATGCATTCACAGCACTGGTTAGGAATTATGCTACACACAGCAGAACTAGCTTAGTGAGAGAGACCAGCACTGTGTGGGCAACCAACCAGCAAACTCTCTCTCCTCCCAGCAACAAACAGAACACACACACAAAACAATATTAAAAAAAGCTACCCACAGGCTAATCAAGCTACACAACGAACAATTCTAAATCCAAGATGTTTTAAGTGATACTTAGAAGTTCAACCTCTTGGTTTCTCCCCTTCCCACTAGGAAGCTCAGCTTGAAATGTACAGAACCTTTTTTCAATGTTACTTTTTGTGAAGTAACTGTGAAAGGGGAGAGAACCTGGCAGCTTGACATATAGCGTAACGCCCCCCTGCAGAGGGAAACCTGAATTTGGGCAAGTCTACATGCAGGATGTTAGCAAACATTTTTGTAAACATGTAATGGCAGAATTTTTCAGAGGTTACACATTATACCCGGGGGGTGGGGAGGGCAGGAGCCAGGACTCCGGCTTTTAAGCCAGCTTCCCCCATGTACTACCAGCTCCCACCTGTCTCTCTCACGCCCTGCACTGCAGAGGCAAAAGCACAGGGGCAGGTGGCTCCATGGGAGCGCATTCTGGCTCCCCCCCAAACACCAGCTCCCACCTGCCTCAGCCATGCTACTGCATCTGTGGGAAGGGGGCAGAATACAGAGGCAGCAAGGGGGGGGGGGGTTGTGTGTAATCATTAGGATTAACCGATGAGCCCAGGCTTATTGGTTAATTGTGTAAATGACCACACTGACACCCCAACATCCACTTACACAGCTACAGCAGTACTGCTTGCCTCAGTGGACACATTCCCTACTGCAGTGATCACCATACGGTAGAGGGGGAGCTACTGGTGGATCTTGGATCGTCTAACAGGCGATCCAACAGGTCTGGCCAGAAGACTATCAAGCACTGGCACTAACTGCCCCTTCCCCCACTGCTCTGCTGCACCTGCCTTGCAGTAGGGATGTATCAGTGTAGTTAAGCAAAAGCGTATCCGTTAATGCTATAGATTGCTCACATTACCCCACCCCCTGCCAGTACGTTTTTTAGCAGGCTGGTCAGTAACCTGGCTCAGTTCTGGCTTGCACTGGGTCTGGAAGCTCAGACCCCACCCGGGACAGGGGCTGTATCAGAGGCAGCACCATAGGGCAGCAGGCAGCCGGTCCATGAGGGGAGCTGGTTTTTAAACTGGCTCCCCTCGTGGTCCAGCTCCCACCTGGCACCCCATACAGAGGCAGCAGTGCAGAGTGGCAGGGGGCACACTGGCTGCCAGCCTCGTCCCTGGGCACTATAGAATAATTGAGCAACCAATAAGAATTCATGAGGTTAATTGACTATTCAATTAACCGATATTTAACATCCCTACCTTGGAGCTGCCCCTTGGGAGACGCCAGCTTGTTGGGCAGGAGCGGGGGGGAGGCTGATACGGGGTTACCCCCTCTCCCACTCTGCTTCCTATCTCCAAAGATCCCAAGGGGGCACAACAGGGCTAGGGATGGAGAGAGTTGGCTGGCTGCTTTGGGAGTGCTAGGGTGAGCCTGCCTTGGTCCCACTGCACCACCACCCAGGAGCCACCTGAGGTAAGTGGTGCCCAGTTGGAGCCCCCCTGCACCCCAACTCCCTGCCCCAGCCTGGTGAGAGTGAGAGGATGGAGCAAGCAGGGGCAGGGCCTCAGAGAAGGGGCACGAAGGAGGTGGGGCTAGGGTACTTGGGTCTGAGGTAGATCCTGGATTGCACTTCCAGTCAAAAAGCCATCTTGTGCTTAAAAAGGTTGGAGACCGCTCCCATCACTGTAGTTCAACTACCTCACTGAGAGGTGGCAGCTGGGTCGATGGAAGAATTATTTTGCCCACCTACCCCAGTCTCACATGGAGGGTTAGGTTGGCATAGCTACCTCTCTCAAGGGGTGTGGATTTTTCACACTCCTGAGAGACAACAGCTATTCCAAAATAAGTTTTCCAATAGGGATCTACTCTAAGTGTCTCCCGTCAGGTCTGAGCAAGCAATGTGCATGAGTGAAGTATTACAGATCTTTATCGTGTGGTATCAAGGGCTCTTCTCTTCAGGAGAACAAAACATACACGCGTAATTGTTCCACTTGAAAAGATAAACGATGACATGTGTCAACAAATTTTTACAAATGATTTGCCCTTTTACTAGCAACAGGATGTTGATTCCATGTTGGTTTGTTTTTACATTATTGGACCTGAAAATGGTAAAGAACAGGGAGAAGGGATAGTCTTGTGGTTCACTTGGTGCATGGCAAATCTGGGTTTTATTCTTGGCTCTGCCAGAGACCTGCTGCGTGACCTTAGTAAGTCACTGATCCCCAGAGTTCCCCTATCAGCAAAATCAGCAATTCTCCACTTTGCTCACAAAGTGACTGACACCTTGTCTTCCGTCAGTGCCAGCAAAGCACTTTGAGATCCTCAAAACAGATTAGTGCTGAAGTGTTACTTTTTTATTTTCATCTTCATCACAACACTCTACCACCTCATTTCCTCATCCCCTCCCCAAACCCAGTAGGGCTCACAGTGCAAACTAGTCTGGTGTAATTCTTTAGTCCTGCGCAATGGCCAGTTAGCGTGAGGAGAGGCAAGCAAAAAAAAAATCTCAAGCATATTTTGGTGTTTTAAATGTGCCTTTATTATCCATGCATCTTCCCCTATGATGAATAATACTGAGGATGACACTAGAATGCAGCCCATTAGTATAAGCAACTGCAATTGCAGGCAGAAGCTGGTTATAAAATATACGGAGTGGGGACAGAAGAACGCTAAGGATACATCTCAAAGCCATTAGACCTGTGTTTCCCAAACTATGGGCCACGGCCCAGTACTAGTATGCGGGAAAAAATTACCGGGCATCAGTGTGGCTGCCGGGGTGTTCCGGGCTCCTGGAGTGCCTGTGCGGCACCGGGTCCCCCAAACCCTGGGTCGGGCTGAGCATGCAGCTGGATGTTCCAGGCTCCCGGCAGAGGTGTAGCAAGGGGGGGGAGCAGCTGGCTGGGCTACGGAGGGGTGGGGGAATGTGGGGTTCTAGGCTCACTTGGGCTGCAGGAGGAGGGAGGTGCCAGGAACCCGGCGCTGGACGCAAGGGGAGGGGGAGGGAGAGGGAGGGAATCAGCGCTGGGCTCAGCAAGTCTGCACGGTTTGGGGGAAGGCTCAGGGAAACGGAGCTCAGCTGGGCTGTGAGAGTGAAGAGGTGCAGGGTGCTAGGCTGCAGGAATGGGGAGGTACAGGGTGCTGGGCTGGGCTATGGGGGTGGAGGGAGGTGCAGAGCTCAGAGCTCAGTTTGGCTGCAGGAGGAGGGAGCTGCCGGGAACCCCGGGTTAGACTTGAGAGGGAGGGGCAGGAAATCAGAGCTGTGCTCAGCAGTTCTGCGGGGTTTGGGGGAGGTGCAGGGAAACAGGGCTCAGCTGTGCTGTGGGGGAAGCATGCAGGGAACGGGAACCAGTGCAGGGCTCAACTGGGCTGAGGTGGATGGGGGAAGGCATAGAGAACAGAAGGGCAGATCAGCTGGGCTGTGAGGGGCTGCAGGGAACTGATGCTGGACTCCCTTGGATTGTGGGGGATGGTTTGGGGGTGGTGCAGGGAACCAGCAGGGGTGGGCAGCTCAGTTCGGTTGCAGGGGAGGGAGGTGCAAAGAAGCCTAGTGGGGTGGGGGTGGAGCCTGACCTCCCCTGGTCCAAAAAAATCCCTCATCTGGGACCAGTCAGGTCCAGAGGGTGCCAGACCAGGGAGGTCCAACTCCTACCCAAGTCCCCTCCTTGCACCCTCCCTCCTAGCCAGATACCCTACCCCCAATCTGCTCCTGCCTCCCAGAATGCCCATGGGACACCAGGTCCCCCCTGCCCAGCCTGGGCCAGGGCTTAGGATGCAGCCAGATGTTCCGGGCTCCCGGAGTATCCATGTGGCACCAGGTCCCCCCAAGCTCTGGCCCGGGTTGGGCAGCGGATGCAGCCGGGTGAAACAATGAAAAGTTTGGGAACCCCTGCATTACATGAATCTGAATTGTTAATTAACCTTTTGCTTTGGGGGGAGAGGCACCAGGCTCATTCTTTACAGCAGTGGTCTCCAAACTTTTCCTGGACAGACACCCTTCCCTCCCCCCCCCCCCCCCCCCACACTTACTGCAGTCCATAACCCCCCAGGGATTAAGGAGTGTAGCAGGTTCCCAACTGCCAGCCCCAGCCTATTTATCCCTGTCTGGTCTTCTCTCCCTCCTGCCCTTCCCAGAGATATGGCCCGGCTCCAGGTCTGGAGGGCTGGCAGACAGAAGTAAGGTGGCGGAGGCTGGCAGCAGGTCTGGAGCCAGGAAAGGAGCCACAGGCTGACAGACTGAGAGGGAGTGCTGCCCAGTCATCACGGGGCTGGCCTGGGCCCTGTCATGCCTCCCTGAATGTTTCTGTAGGGGTCATATTAAAACAATATATATATCTTTATTCTGTGCAATGACACTTTAAGCAAAGGCACAAATATGTCACTCTCTCTCCTAAGTCCTTTCTTCTTTAAAAGAGATGCACATTTTGTTTCATGGCAAGAAACCCTGCTCAATGCTTTAAGTTCCTGAAATATGCCAGGCAGTGCTACTCAGCACAGAATTCCCTCTTAATGATGAATTTCAATGGTACTCCTCCAGTATGAAGGCACCTAAAGCTCTCTAGCAGCACATTTCTCCTCTAAATATTTCTGTACTTTGATTTGGCATGTATGTGTTTCAGTATTTGCGTTTAAAAAGAATACTGAAAACTGCATTCAGTAAAGCTCTTACTACACTTCATTCTTAACTCAGAGGGTACAAAGCTCTGTGTACTGTCTTCCACAGGCCTTGTGGAAACAGAGTTTTACATTCTCACACAATTTCATTTTTCTGACCCAGCCTGCTTCATTTAACTCAAGCCACTAGAAAAAAAAAATCCACCTCCAGAGAAGGTTGGGGATTGATCTGGAAAAGAAAACTATCCCTTACCAGTATCCCATCTGCTATGTGGTCATATTAATTCCTGCTAAATGTAGTGCTGGGAACTATATTTAGCCCATCTGGAACTGAACTGAACAAACCTAAAGCTTGATATGTGGATACTAGTTGACTTTCGCCATTTGATGTAATCTGTTTGGAATGTGCACACTGCAGTTTCATGTGTCACAGAAAAAGGCAGGAGGGCAGAGAGATTGGATGTCAAAGCTGCAACCATGCAACCTCAAAAGACCTGTCGGGTAAATATTTAAAATGGCCAATCAGAGTAAGCAGTCAAGGGATACTTAACTAAACCACTTTGATCACCTTAAGAATTTCTTCTTTATGTTTTTAAACCAATCTATGCTGCCCATCACCACAAAAGCACAGCTACCACAGAAAGTGCTTTTAACGCCTGCACTGCATCTGTAGCAGCTACCACAATATTCCCACATGCAGTTTTGCTTACTTCACCAATGATGCCCGGACACCAAACAAGCTAATGTGACCTATTTGTTTTAAGCAAGTTCTGTCATTACTTCTACTCCTTTTAAAATAGTTTTGTTTCATAAATTCATTGTTTTAAAAAACACGCAGGAATGAACCCCAGAAAATAAACAGTTATACATTTTTATAAGGGTAAACCCTTACAAAACTACTACTCTGAAGGTAGGAGGAGCTCCTGTCCCTCAGAATACAAGTTTTAAGCGTATCATTTCCTTCTACTATTAAACTTCAGTTTTTGGATTTCATGCTTCTCTTTTTAAGGCTAGCGCTATTAGAGGTACAAAGACTGAAACTTGGACGTACTGTTCTAGTGTTACTGGGAAGTGGAAGCCAAAGCAGAGTAGTGTTAAGATTATGAAGGCTGGCAATACTGTAGCTGAGTGACATACTTCATAATCACGTTTTGTTGATCCCAGCTCAGTTTTGTGGAGATGTGCCAAAGAGAAAATACACTCACTACAAAAGAGCTCGAAGTAGTTGTAAGCCTCTCTCAAATGCCTTTCTCCCTCCAAATAGGCACCGTGCCGTGCGTTTGAGAAAAACTAGGGCAAAGTGGTAGCTTTCCCTGATGATCAGGACAAACATTAAGGACACCTTTTGTATTACAATAATGGTGAAAGCCCCAACCAAGATTACATAGTGCCAGGCACTGCAAATATGTATGATGCAAGATTGAGAGCTCTTCAGAGCAAGATCTATCTAAAAAGAGATGGAGAGGACGATGTTCTCTGTGTTCTTTACAAGTAGGGAACAGGCGCTCAGAGAAATTAAACCAATTGCCCAAAATCACAAGCAGAGCCAGAAATTTAACCCCAATTTAGTGCCTTAGCCATAAGACCATCCTTCCTTTCTGAACATTTCATGCAAGTCAAACTATACAGCAATAATGCATTCAAATGCAGCTATGAGTCCCTATATTTAGCAATGACTGCCATGGAATCTTTAATAAATAAGTGGTCAGGACACTGCGATTTTCCATCTCATTAAAAAGGATTTTATTTTTGGGGAAGGATTTAAAATAAAGCACGAGCCTTGTGGATAAGGGAGAAGCGGTGGATGTCATATACCTAGACTTTAGTAAGGCATTTGATACGGTCTCGCATGATATACTTATTGATAAACTAGGCAAATATAACTTAGATAGGGCCACGATAAGGTGGGTGCATAATTGGCTGGATAACCGTAGTCAGAGAGTTGTTGTTAACGGTGCTAAATCCTGCTGGAAAGGGATAACAAGTGGAGTTCCGCAAGGGTCTGTTTTGGGACCCGTACTGTTCAATTTCTTCATAAATGATGTAGATATTGGGATAGAGAGTACGCTTATTAAGTTTGCAGATGATACCAAACTGGGTGGGGTTGCAACTTCTTTGGAGGATAGGGACATAATTCAAAATGACCTTAGCAAGTTAGAGAAATGGTCAGAGGTAAACAGGATGAAGTTTAATAAAGAGAAATGCAAAGTGCTCCACTTAGGAAGGAACAATCAGTTCCATACATACAAGATGGGAAGAGACTGTCTAGGAAGGAGCATGGCGGAAAGGGATCTAGGGGTCATAGTGGACCACAAGTTGAATATGAGTCAAAAGTGTGATGCTGTTGCAAAAAAAGCAAATGATTCTAGGTTGTATCAACAGGTGTGTTGTAAGCAAAACTCGTGAAGTCATTCTGCCGCTCTACTCTGCACTAGTTAGGCCTCAGCTGGAGTACTGTGTCCAGTTCTGGGCGCCACATTTCAAGAAAGATGTGGAGAAATTGGAAAGGGTACAGAGAAGAGCGACAAGAATGATTAAAGGTTTAGAGAACATGACCTATGAAGCCAGGCTTCATGAACTGGGCTTGTTTAGTTTGAAAAAAAGAAGATTAAGGGGGGGACATGATAGCGGTTTTCAAATATCTAAAAGGGTGTCACAAGGAGGAAGGAGAAAATTTGTTCCTCTTGGTTTCTGAGGACAGGACAAGGAGTAATGGGCTTAAAGTGCAGCAAGGGAGGTTTAGATTGGACATTAGGAAAAAATTCCTAACTGTCAGGGTGGTCAAATATTGGAATAAATTGCCAAGGGAGGTGGTGGAATCTCCCTCTCTGGAGATATTTAAGAACAGGATAGACAGACATCTGTCAGGGATGGTGTAGACGGAGCTTGGTCCTGCCTTGAGGGTGGGGGGCTGGACTCGATGACCTCTCGAGGTCCCTTCCAGTCCTATGATTCTATGATTGTAAAGTGTTCTTCTCTTAAAAACAAGCATACATACAAACAAACAAAAAACCACACCCAACCACCACCAAACAAAACAACCACCACCACCACCTTTTCCTTTATTCTCTGGCCTGGTTTATACTTACCTGGAAGGTCAAATTGAGATATGCAACTCCAGATACATTAATTGTGTAGTTGGAGTCAATATACCTTAATTCAACCTTCCACACCGTCTCCTCAGCAGGAGGTTGATAGGAGAAATGCTCCTGTTGACTTCTGTTAACTCCTCGTGAGGAGTTGGAGTGCTGGTGTTGACAGGGACACCCATGGCGTTCGATTTTGCAAGTCTCTACTAGACCCGCTAAATCAAATTCTGGAAGATCGACCACCACAGCATCAATTTTCCGGGAAGTGAAGACATAACCTCTGATCAATTCACCTGAAAGCCTCCCGACACACATGGCAATAGCCAGCAACAGAAGTCATGTTAAAACTCTACCTTGTGAAGTCTACTTCATCCTCAAGTGCTAGTTTTCTAGACCAATGGAAAGATGAAAACTTGAAAGTAGCATTCACTATATTTCCCACTCTTTTATACCAGCCTTGATTTGCGCAACAGCACTCCCTAAGAGAGTCATCATAGTGAATACTTATACACATCATAAACTCAGATATTTGGCCAATATTGGTATAAGTTTTAGTCTTTCAGTGTGACTAACAGGAAACCCGTAAGAGAATACACTAGCTAAGAAAATAAAAGAAAAACATAAAATCCCATGGAGTCTAGTACATGGCAGCAGTTAGTGAAAAGGAGCAATCTATTCCCTTCACCTGCAATGCAGCTCATCAGCACAAAACAAAAATAAAATAATCATTCTACACAGTCAAAACTGCCTCCCTTCTCCTCTTGCCTTAGCGTGCAATATTTCTAGCACCTCCTAAGCAGTAATAAGAAATGGGTGGATAGCAAAACTGAAGAGGAAGACCATCTCCTAACTATCCTCAACATTTGCTGCCTGCAACATTCATCCAGACCCTTCCTTCCCCTCTACCCTGACTCACCACTCAGAAACCAGTTTCTGAAATGATCCTTATCCCAAAATACTTCATAATCAGAAGCTTAATGGACTTGTTAGCCATGGAAAGAAGTCAGGAATGACTTACGCCCCAGGTGGAATAAGGATAAGAACTACTGCTGTAAGCAATACTGCCTCAGCCCCTTGCAGGCCCAAAAGCTACAACTGGTGAAATTCACACAGGTGTTTGTCTTCTCCACACCCATCTAGCCACCATTAGCAGCCCCACAGTTTTCATTCACTTGTTCTCACCTTTAAAAAACAAAACAAACAAACAAAAAAAACACGCAAGGAAAAACTAACAGAAGTAACAGAAGAACAAAACAAAGTGCATCGTTACCTGAGCACCCACTAGCTGCAACAAGGCGGAGTTCACAGGGAGGAGATCGATGTCTGTACTGATAGTGGTCTGGTCAAACGGGCATGCCTTTCGGTGGAGTTTGTTGAGGCACATCTTGCAGACGGTGTGGCCGCAGCCCAAGCTGATGGGCTTCCGGATCGTTTCGTCGAATGTCTGTGTGCAAATTGGGCAGGAGAGAAAATCCGTCCACTGTGGAGCTTGTACAGGCATTGCTTCAGAAGTTAATTCACAAGACAAAAATCTAAAGCACAGATTCCACTGGAATCAAAATCTTTGAAAAAAAAAGTTTGTTTTTAAATATCTTCTGTAAGTACAGACAGCCAGAACAGAGTATGAAACATAACCTGGAAGAAAAAAGAAGAAACATCAAGTTTGCTCTCTATCGCAACAAGTATTTTAAGCCCATGAGGTTATTAATCTAATTCTTGAAGAGGGACTGGCCCAGTTACTAAAGGCAGCGCAATCTAAAATTTAGAACAGTGGACTTTAGGTAAGGATCTCTGTTAAACTGACAGCTTTGTCTTGACCTTGGCCAAGTCACACAAATCTCTTTTTTTTACATAATTGAAAAAATGGGAATAATGATCTATTTTACAATGATGTTAACAAGCTGGATATTTGCAAAGAAACATAAGGTCACGAAAAACAAGCTGAGCAAATCAATATGAATCAGGTTAATCAAATAAACACCAACAAAGATTTCCACTGGTTTATGATTTTAAAACACACCTTTAGATAACTGACACAATGTTTTACACTGGGCTTGATCCCAATCCCTTTGAAGTCAGTGGAATGGCTCTTATGAAGTTCAACTGGCTTGGGATCATGCATAAAATGCAAGTGCAAAAAATAGCAGTGTTACATGTACATCTAGAAAATAGGACAAGGCACAAACTAATTCAACGACCTAAGAAATGAGAACACAGCTTACACTAATGATATGACCCAAATATCAGATGTGCATAGAATCTTGTTTTCAAAAATAATTTTCCTTTATAAGATGAGCTACAAGGCCAAAGCAGAAAATGTTAAATTACAGGTTTCCAAGCAGCATTCAGCCCAGAAATTAAAACACTAAAAGCAATAAATGTTCCCCCTTCCCACCATGAAGTTATCTTGATGCTTCCCAATCCACTGAACAGATCCTAGAATATATAGTTTAGTGATATTATAAATATACGGATTTATGTAATTCCAAGCTAGACTTCTGATATATGACCAAGGAAATCAAGAAGATTCTACAGAACAAGAAAAAAATTAAGAGCCAAGTCAAAATGCATGTCTATCTTGCATGCCCATCACTCCACTTGTCATCAGGAATACAACGTAGATTTCTGTCTGGGTATCTCATTTTTATTTTTGCTGCAAGATCAACCTTATACACTTTCTCCACGACAAAATTCATTTTTGGGAAGTGGAATAAGTACTGCAGACAAAAAAAGTGAGAACACTGCTGCCTAATTTGTTCATTGAATGCATACATGATACCTTACTGCATGGATTTGGAGAAAACCCCTTGGTCTTTAGAAGATACTGAAGCACCATCATTCTACAGATGAATGAAGGCACAATATGCTGCAAATAAGGGTATCCTCATTTTGGGTCCCTGATCTTGGGAACCAAATCAACTAAATCCCGAGAGGCAGTGAGAAGAGAATTCTTCAGGAAGCCAATTCCAGACCACAATGAGCGGCAGCAACTAGTTTCAAGAGAGGCGCATCCAAACCTTCTTGGTTGAAGAACCGTTGCCATAATATATGGCCTTTCTATATTTCAAAGAAACGCAGCAGAGATATTTTCTACTGTTCTGACCGATTCCATTGAAATATTTCAAGGGACTACAACCTGAAAGTCTTTATTACTAGGTTCTGTTACATCAGAGCATGAACTGAATGCCCAAAGAGGAAATGAATGTTAAGCGTAAGGAAGCACAAGATAAAACATCCGCTTGCTGCAAATAAATGAAAATAAACAAAACCACATCATGTATACCATGAGAAACAGGGTAACAGACTAAAGATGTGTAAGAATTAATTATACTTGACCCACCATACTTCAGGTGTCCCTAATCTGGGAACACCTGTGATACAGAGGAGGCAGCAGCTCTGTGTCCCACTGCTCTTCCTCCTCCCCTCTGCTGGGGGAATGACCATGCACTGACCCATAGCAGTGGGGGGAGGGGGAGACTGCCTGAGAGCAGTGGGGGGGAACAGAGCCACATGTGCCCTCGGGAGCAGGGTGCAAGGTAAGTGCCTCACCCTCATCACCCAGACCCCGCAGTGTCCTCTCTGGCCAGGAAAAAGTCTTTAATCCCTCATACCCTGTTTCTCAGGGTCCTGGATTAAAGAGGTCGAAGTGTATTAAAAGTAGAGTAAGATCTTTAAAACAGAAAGAGCACTGTAAATGAGATCGTACAAATGCCTTCTGTCTAAAAATGTACCTTCTATTAAAAGTTAGCAAAAGCCAGTGCGTCCACATGGATTTAGTTCTATTCTAAGAAGGATTTTAAGTAAGAACTTTGTGTGTCTGTTCTATACAACTAATATTTTTATAGACATATTTTTCCCTCTTGCTCTCCCACTTTATAATTGCTCATTGGAACTTTGAACATCATTTCCTAATGGAACTGGTTTTCCCTTTAATCAGGAAAGTGCGTATTTGTTTGCTATAATATATTCAAATAGAAAGTTTTATGCATGCAGAATAGCAGCCATTTGTCAAACATTAGTAGGTTGGGCATTTTAATTTAAAAACATAGTTTTAAATGTGAGACATATTCTCTGTTTTAATCAGAGGAACCCCTAATGCACCTATAAGTCACCAAAATATTTAGTCTGAAAAACCTGGTTAAGCTAGTGTGCTAGAGTTTAGGGCAATTATTGTTCACAATTATCCTATGTGATCAAAGAAAGTTACCAGTTAAACAATGGCCACCAAGACTTTACCAGCAACCCAGATGAAGACTCGATCAGCTATCACACCACTCCAAGCACTCTGACCGAAACAAAACAGAAGTTTAACAACTGTGTTCAGCCCACATTTTTTTCCACACGTGTGTGGCCATTATCTTACTAGCTAAGGAGGAAAGTGAATTGGAATCAACACTACGTCTGCTAAGGAAGCTGTTATGGACTACCACAAGGTACTAGTTGGAGACTTAACCCATGCCAAACTCCTAAACCTGGCCAGCCTATGGAGTGAGAAAATTTGAGTCAAGTGAAACATACAAACCAACCATAAACATCACAGGGGATTTGCTTCCTATCATTTGTTTCTACATCTGTCTCAGACATCAGAAGTAGCACTACTCTTAGGTAGCCAAACCAGCTTTTGAAGGACAATGGTTCCCAACTATTTTTATGCCGCAGACCGGCAAACCCAGTCACAAACTTTTGGTGGACCAGTAATGTTTTATTTGCCTATTCATTATGGCAATTAATTGTAAGAGGTCACGGGTTATTTTACATCGCATATGTACGCACACAATACATGTCGTTGCAACGGATCAGTTTGCGCAGATAACTAGCGGAGTACATGATGCCAGCTAGAAAAGGGAATTGAAGGACAGCTAACAATGCTTCTAATAATAATACCGTTAGTTTTCCCTGTGAAGCATGACTAGTCACTGTTGCCATGGGAATGTTACGTGATAATGAATGGGAAGGGCCAGGGAGGGACACTGTCCTCAAACCACAAGCTAGTCTGAATTACCCATCTCAGACGAGCAAGGGGCCTAGACGGCCCATGAAGGGAGCGTTCAGGTCTAAGCTATGGGACAAGGGTACAGCAGGACATTGCCCTCCCCTTACTCAAAAAGCTGTGACAACATCTGTGTCATTCAGGAGCATGGCTGTCACACACAGTGTAGCTTTGAGCCCTTCTGTGCTGGCAGGGGCAGAAGCACTGCCACAGCCAGGTCCGGGGGTGGGCAGGCTCTCACTACACTTCAGATCCTCCCCATGCCAGTTCAGCCACCCCCATGAGGGCCATTTCAGCTGCCCCCTCCTTATCCCCCCCCATCTACCCCTGCTCTGTCCTTCTCTGCATGTTGTCCTGGAACAGGTGGAGAGGTCTTCTGGGCGAAGTGCTTGATGATGAAGGAGGAGAGGGTGCCCTTGCCAGAGCCTGACGGGTCCTTAATCATGGTCCACAGCAGTGGCCACACCACCACGGTGCTGCGCTAAGAGCTGGGGGAAGGGAAACCCAAATGGGGAGCCTCAGAAGGGGCTACCGCCCTGACACATCCTGCACGGAACCCTGGGGGCACAGCACACCTTGACCAGGAAGTAGAAGTGCTTCTGAGAAAGCTCAGCCTCCTTCCCCGCCTCCCCTCCCGGCACAGGCAGCACCCACAGCCCTGTGGCCCACTCACACAGACCACGAGCTCAAGCCCTGGGCTCCCTTACAGCAGGCAGCCCTGACCCTTGGGACTGGGAGGTGGCTTGGCTGGAAACAGGGGCGGGAAGGACAAGCCGGCCCCTCACGCGTGCCATGGCCCGGCAGCCAGTGGTTCGCGGCCCACCACTGGGCCGCGGACCAGCGGTTGGGAACCATTGTTGTAGGGTATCACTATGTTTTAAGATTCTGAACGAAACAGGAAGCAAGACAAAAAGTATGTAAAATCTAATACCGTGTAGTAGATATTATATGGGACGTACCCGGAATGGGATTGTTTCTCTTTCCTGTATGGTTTTATCAGACAGAATCACCAGGCAGGTGAAGGGGGCTGGCTGGAGGCACACCCTCCTCCTTCTGGGACTGCCCCTACAGTTCCCCCAGGAAAACAGCTGAAGCACCAAGGCAAAATAAGATTTAAAGCACTGATTTTAATCAAGTATTTCTTCTTGCTGGCTTAAATCATTATTAAAATGGGCGATTGAAGTTGCTTTCATTTAAAATCAACCCACCCTGAAAAACTGGATCAACCGAAACTAAGGAGCCTTGCATCGCACTTACAACACAAAGCGCTCTCAATTCTAATGACACGGAACAACCTTTTTGGCCAATTGCAACATGTAGGAGACTTTTTGGGGGGAAGGAGCTACCCATCAGATGGTGTTAGGTTGGAAGCCTCACCCCAGCCATCTCTTGTCTTAGAGAGATTTCTTGGGCCCAACATCATCAATAGCAGCACCAAGACTGGGGCAACGGGGCATGTCTCAGGTCTCTTTGCAGAAGACCTCAGAACAGAGACTGGTCTTAAGCTCGAGAAGTAGGAATGAAAACAGCAGGTTGAAGGCTTAAGAAAGCCAAGTGCATGTTTATTCTTCTTTGTCAAGAAATAAAGGAACAGGCATCATGCACTGGGAGATGATACCGGTTTCTCTCAGATGCCCAAGACATTTAATACTGTTATCTATCTCGGAACATACAGATGAACAAGGTGCCCATCTTTTGAACTCCACATGAGACTCTGGGGCTTACCATAGCTTCAGAGGTAACCTGAAGTAAAGGGTCCCTTTACAATACAGTCAAGTTCAACAAGACTCTATAGTTAGCTCATGAATATCAGGTACTTCAGGGGGTAGCTAAGTTAGTCTGTACAGAATATCAGGTAGTTCTGTAAGTTCTCTGTGGTAAAGGAACTAAGGTGGCTGGGGATGTTCCCCCTTTTACAGACTCAACTAGGTCAGCACAGGGGTAAAGCACTGACTCCCCCAAGGATACTATTTTTCTATGCAATTCTACAGCAAGAGGCCAGAGGCACTGAATTTTGTACCTGGAAATGCATAGAAACCCTTGAAGAAAATTCATATTCCAGCTCCCTGCTAAAAATCAATGTGGTGACTTCTTTCACAACCTTCCCACTCTATGGATTTCATCAGTTCTCTTCACCCACCACCCTTATTTTCAGTGTCTTATTTCTGCCAGTTTCTCTTCAGGTGCCTTACCTGACCACAAGTAATCTGAATAGTGGTAACAGGAGACTAGGACTTTAAGCAGTGCATATAAGAAATAGGGTTTTAAATGGGTAACTGGCAGCCCAGCCTGCCAAGAGCAGCTCCCTGCCCATGGTGTAGCGGGCCCAGCTCGGCCCACCCGAAGCAGCCCCCACCACAGCAGGCCTGGCCAGGCTGGAGCAGTCCCCACCGTGGGATCCTAGTTAACTGGTCAAACATACCAGTTAACTTTAATAGGATTTGACACCCCTAATAACAAACTACAAAATGGATTTCAGACCAAAATTCATGTTCAACCGAATGCAAGAACTGGAGAGAGCTAGTCAGTTATTAGAGTTATTCTCATCACTGTGCCATATCCAGGACTCCAGGCAGTCCTTGGACTTACAACACAGTGGGTTTCTGAAAACTGCATATTAAGTCGAAACCTCGTAATTTGGAACCTAGATCTAAAACACACAGGACAGAGTATCAAAGTTGAAACCAACGTCAGAAGTCAAAACAGGATGTCAATTTATAGTAAGTGTTGTAAATGCCATTCTTAGCTTGAATGGCGTAAAGTTGAGTTCTGCCTCTACTCACTCCACCCTCCCTGGAAGGTCGCACATCAGTGATCCTCTCAGTAGCTGAGAAGAGCTAGAGGTAGTTCACTTAGCAATCCTCTGGTGGCTGGTCTTTCATTTGGGAGTAAGGGGATTCCTAGCGAGTAACGTTCATGGTCTTAACTGTCTTCTTCCCCCACCAGCCCCCAAACTTGCTCTTAAACTTAAATGCAATGTTACTTCATTGATGATCAGGGCTCAACACCTGTGTGTGTCTGTCCTGCCCTCACTGACTCACCTCATACCATCTTTCTTAAACCAGAACCCACTATGAATAAAAGGAAATTCTGTTCTGCTTCATGCTTCCACATCAGAGTTTAAAAGTAAAACTGAATGAAAGGGTAGAATAGGTGCAACCCTTATAAGAGGATGACATGGGTGGATCGAAGGACAGGAGGTTCCTTTGACCCCCCATGACTACATTTACTTAGGGATATTAGACTCAAATGAAAAGAAGACAGCAGCCCAGCATAAAAAGATGGTTGAATAGGTCAGTACTTTCATTTAGTACCTCCACTCAAATCACATTATTCTATACTCTGACTGTTTGGCTCTGAGTTAGTGGCATTTACAGCATGCCTGCTGGATTCCTGGCTGTGCCTCCAGATAATATTACTTATCATCTGCAGCTATCAACTGCTTAATCTTTATATACCGTGTCCAACATTTTGATAATTTTTTCCTTTCCAAACTAAATAATCTTCCGCTCAGTCTTAATAATAATAATCTCAATCGTTAATAGGGAGGTCTCCATAGCCTCTTCTACCATAGTTTTTGTTGCCCTCTTCTGAATCTTTTCCATATTTTGCTGGGTCCCTTAAAATGAAGCAAATAAAACAATTCAATGTTCAGAGCGTAAGACTACCTTTCCAGTGTAGAAAGTACAACTATAAACAGTATAATATCTTTGTCTATTCGTTAGTAATACATAATATCTGAATTATTTAGTTTTGGCCACTGGGTGGATGCTCCACTAAGAATGTCTAAGATAACTGACAGAGGTTTCAACAGATTTATAAGTCAATTGGATATGCATTGCTTCAAGTTAGTCCTTCTGGTATACAGCGATTTGCTCCCATCTAGCATGAAATCACCCTGCTTTCTTGTCCAATTACCACTTTTTACTAAAAAGTATCAGTTCTTCCTAGTCTTTGTTACTAATCACACCCCAGCAAAATTTGCCACCCATTTATTCATCTTAACTTGCCTAAACATAAGCAGATGCCAAAGACCCTAGAATGCTTCAACAATTTATGGCTTGATTCCCAATATTTCAACTATAGGAATGAAGTGCGACTAGAGACCTAAAAATAGAGTCCATGACATGAACTTTATTTTTTTAAATAATTGTATGTGGTTCTAGTGTGTGGGTGTGTATGGGGGAAATTCTACCCTGCAGAATGTTTGTGTGTGTGTGGGGGGGGGGGGGGGGGAGGTGTTGTCTTGCCCTTGCCTAATGAAGAGTAGAAGACGGGGGGGGGGGGAGGGAAGGGGAGAGGCTGGAGTGCAAACTCACCCCACAGTTGTAGTTCTTATCCTATGAGGCTCTGCTTGGTTTCTCGCCCTGAGCATTGCAACCAGGTGCACAAAGTTATAATACAGCTCACGTCTGGCCCTGCTGTCCCTCCATCATGACAGAGAAGCAGCCAGCCAAAACGGAGGAGCACTGAGAACCCATGTGCCAAGTCACAGTGCATCCTCCTCAAATTTGACCAGTCACTCCCTCTCATATGGAGGAGCGGCTAGGCCAAACCTGAGCAGTGTTTCATTATATATATTTTTAAAAGGTTATTTCACATTTGCAAAATACAAGGATTCTCTCTCTAAGGCTCAATCTCCAAGATCAACAGGTAACATGCAAATCAATGCTACAGATAAACACTCTTATTCACTGTCAGCCACTGTCAGTTAAAACACCAACTCTGTACCTCACAAAAATCCTAACAACCATTTCACCAGGTTACATGGACACACAGCTCCTGGCTATTCTAACTGAAGCTTTTGCTAGTAGTTTATAACATGGCATTAATTTTGGAAATGGCTATTCCTCAACATTATCATAGGAAAGAAAGAAAAGGTAGTCAAACTATGTTTTATCTCCACTAGAAGCCTAATTTACCAGGTATGTTTCCTGTGCCTTTATTCATTCCATGTGGTGGGCACATCTGATAAACCTATCTGTTAGGACTCCCCCCTCAGATGGTGGAGGAGAGCCTTGGGATTAATCAGTTACTACATTCCTCCTACACTCAGGATTATTAAAAATAAATACTCAATGAGCAAGAGTTAACATGAGTGAGAAATACACAGAGGCAGACAAACAGACAGCTCAGCATATTTGGAAAACTCACCAGCACAGAAGCAAAGGGGAAAAGGAGATTAGAGAATCAACCACCTTCTCTGGACCCTCCAGGACAAGGCTACAACCCAATGGGAAGACAGTATGGGGGAGCCTGTACTGTCATGTATAACCCAAGGTGAAAGGACTTGATTCTCTAAGCCTCACTTTTTCACCTGCACTTCATATTGAAAATAAATCTGTTAACAGAACTCAGTTTTGAGTTTGGCCTAGCTAGCCAAAAGCGTTACAAATACAACTGCAATATTTTCTCTCACTTCCTCTCACAATCCTTTTTAAAAAGAAGTCTTGTTAAAAAAAACAAAAACAAAAAAACATCTTTTCTTTTAAAAGAAAGTGAAATAACTGGTTTTACCTAACTGCTTTAACAGCCAGAAGAAAATGATTATTTAGATGCAGTTCAATACTAGGCAGCTTTCCTTTCCTTAAGGACATACAGAGCAGCCAACTGCAGCATTGATGAAAAGGAAAAATTATGTTACACAATGTTTCCACACCCAGCTCTGCCGAACAGCATCTGAAAATGAAAGCTTACTTCTGATGACAAACAATTTTTTGAAGTGGGGGAGGTGGAAGAAAAGTACGAAGAGAAGATGCCAAAAGGAGACAGATTCTTACCTTTGCTTGAACTCCATAACCATCACAAATATACTTGGTATATTACTGCGTGGTTACTGTATTTTAAGAACAAGGAAAGAGAAAAAAAAAAGCTCTCCGGACTGGTCGTACATGGGGTTAGTCAAATGACTGCACGTTCAGAGTGCTTCACTTCCTCATTCTTTACACATACACACACCCACTCAGTCCTACCAACAGCCATCCCCCTCAGAAATGCAGAGTTCGGTGACAAAAATCAAGACTTGAAAAACTACTACAACCCAGGAGGCTTATGCCAAAACAAAACTTCTTCCTCACCCTTAACAGTAAGTCACATGAAATATAATCTACCAAGTATTAAACTCATTCAATGCAGTTGTTTGTGCAAGCTCCATGTCTCATTTTTAAGCTAAAAAAGAAGCCATAACCATGTCCAAAACCAGAATGCTAACTCCAACTTGTACAATTCAACACAAAGTGGGGGCTAATGTTTTTATACCTTCAATTACATTTATTAAGGCTGAAACATACAAGGAAGGGTTTCCTTCCCCTCTATAGACCACCTCCCACTAGCAGGAATAGGAAGGTCAGAAAGATCCCCCTCACAAAACATACACCTCCTCATTTTGTAAAAGTCACTTGTTTGATAACCAATACAATATTTTTTGGCAAAAACAATAGCCTATTAAGGACATTAGCCTTCACTCGAAACTTCCTGGCTTCTAAGAACATAAAAAACCCCGTCTACCAGAGAAACTAGGTTTTGAATCAAAATCTCACAAAAGAACAAATTCTGTTTATGGGTCCATTGTTCTGCATTTAACTCATTACTTACGCTGTTGAAATGTGCCAGTGACAAATCTGTTAATAAGGAAGACTTTCCCCACAGGGTAGCATTCATTCAGATTATTTTATTTGTATTACAATAGTGCCTAGTTAGGAAACAGAACCCATCACACTGGGTGCTACAGAAGTGCTGAAAAATGAGATGGAGCCTTATCCAGAGAGCTTTATAGTCTAAGTGTAAGACAAATGATTGATACATCTAGACAGACTGGGGTGTAGAAGGAAGCAATGAGATGATACTGGTTTGTGCAATAGGACGAGGTCTCAGCATATCAGTGGCTTAAGCATTGTCAAATTTTCTTTGTAGGGATCACAGCAAAGGAGAGGATCACCAATCCACAGTGCAAGTGCCATGTCACAGTTTAAGAGTCTTTTGGAGATGTCAGTGGAAGGATTCAAAGAGAAGGAATCATAGCAGTAGGCTCAGAAAAATGATCTCTGCAGCAGCACTTGGAGTGAACGATGCTTAGAGAAAAGGATATCCTAGGAACGGAGGTGATGAGTCTATACAAGACATAAGCCTGGATGGATAGTGAAAATTGTATCTTAGGGCTTGTTGCAATTTACAGTGCTGCAGTGCTTACAGAGAGCTTCTCCTGTCAGTATGGGTACTCCATCTCTCCAGGAGATGGATATGTGGATGGGAGAAGACCTCCATTGGCATGATGTTGTCTACACCAGGAGTTAGGCAGTTAGAACTCCGTTTCTGTATTATTAGTATTATATAGAATCTGCAAGATGTAGAGATAGCATGGATGTGCAGGCACGGATGTGCAGATATAGAGTAAGGATGTAAAATCTCAATCAATTAACCGGTTAAATGTTTAAACCTAATGTTTAACCAGTTAACTGACTACGCAGGATCCCGGGCTGGGGACCTGCCCAGCCCGACTGGAGCAGCTCCTGGACTGCAGGGCTCTCATGCCCAGCTCCACATGGTGCTGCCTGTCGGGGCCAGCGTTGGGCAGTCTTGTGGGGCTAGCGCAGTCTTCTGACTTGGCAGGGTGTGGAAGGGGGGCTGCTCCTGGAGTTACCCATGCACAGCACAGATTTTAAATTGGGAGAGAAAAGGGATTGGGCAACAAAATGGCAAATGAAATTTAATGTGGATAAGTGTAAAGTAATGCACATCGGGAAAAATAACCCCATCTATATGTACAGTATGATGGAGGCTAATTTGGCTACGACAAATCAGGAAAGAGATCTTGGAGTTATCGTGGACAGTTCTCTGAAAACTTCCACACAGTGTGCAGCGGCGGTCAAAAAGGCAAATAGGATGCTAGGAATTATTAGGAAAGGGATAGAAAATAAGACCCAGAATAACTTACTGCCCCTGTATAAAACTATGGTACGCCACATCTTGAATACTGTGTACAGATGTGGTCTCCTCATGTCAAAAAAGATATTTTGGCCTTGGAAAGGGTTCAGAAAAGGGCAACTAAAATGATTAGGGGTTTGGAACAGGTCCCCTATGAGGAGCGGTTAAAGCGACTGGGACTTTTCAGTTTAGAAAAGAGGAGGCTGAGGGGGGATATGATAGAGGTCTATAAAATCATGAGTGGTGTGGAGAGGGCCGATAAAGAAAAGTTATTTATTAGTTCCCTAAATAGAAGAACTAGAGAACACCAAATGAAATTAATGGGGAGCAGGTTTAAAATTAATAAGCGAAAGTTCTTCACACAGCGTGTAGTCAACCTGTGGAACTCCTTGCCAGAGGAGGCTGTGAAGGCTAGGACTATAATAGAGTTTAAAGAGAAGCTAGATAATTTCATGGAGGTTAGGTCCATAAAAGTCTATTAGCCAGGGGATAAAATGGTGTCCTTGGCCTCTGTCTGTCAGAGGCTGGAGAGGGATGGCAGGAGACAAATCGCTTGATCATTGTCTTCGGTCCACCCTCTCTGGGGCACCTGGTACTGGCCACTGTCGGTAGACAGGCTACTGGGTTAGATGGACCTTTGGTCTGACCCAGTACGGCCGTTCTTATGGGAGACAGAGGTGGTGGTAAGGTGTTAATCTGACAGTAATTGGCATAATCAGGGTAGTCAATTTTGTGTTTTGCAAATGAGGTTGTCAAAAGTTTACATTGTAGAGGGACAAGTGAGGGAGTTCTGTGGAACTCCTGGAGAAAGTTGAGCATGTGGCAGATCTTCTTAAAGAACAATTAGCGTTTGTAGTGTAGCCTTATTTGTTTCCAAATGTAGCTGCCTGCCTTTTTAGATAAAGGAAATTTTTGGTAATGTTTTAAATCTAGCTCTTGAAAAGACTATAATTAATTAGAAATGGGGCAGGAAAAGACTGCAACATTCATTCTCCTGTATACACCTTGGGAATTGGACGTAGTCATTGTGTAAGAAACAAAGGTCAAGGGAATTTTATTGTTGACTGGTTCTAGCAGTTTGTTAGCACAATATTTAGTTTTAAAAAAGACAATAAGGTTTTCTAGATTAAAAAGAAATAAATAAGGCTTTTTGAGAGGTCGGTTCTGTTTTCTGGAGTAAGTGTGGAAAGATGGAGTTGGTGAAAAACAACATGCGCCATTCATGATCTAGCTCTCACATTGTTTTGAGAAAAGCCACTAGAGCTGTGGTGTCCACGCTAGCCACATGTGGCTATTTGGCCGGTTGACTGTGGCTAGTTCGCTCTGGCTGGACACCAAGGCACTAGAGGATGGTAATTAAGGTTATAGGCTCAAGCATAATGACACACAAATCTTGTGCTCCCTAAGTACAAAGAAATTGACGATTAATTCTGGGGTTCTCGGCATTTCCAAAAATAGGTAACCGATCTATTGTACAGTGCTTCACAAATTGGACTTATGCTTGTAGGAGGCTATGCTAATCTTCTGTATATGTTCCATCTGAAGACTATATGCTGCCAAAGCAAGCATTAACAGGTATTGGTTGGGATGTTTGCCAGTCCTCATAAACATCTCCATTCAGCCACCATCTCATTTTTTATGCTGTTGTGGCCTCAAAATGATAAAATTATGGTAACGTTGTGATATCTGTGGTATCATTACGATGTCACAAACAGGATTATGACTTCACTATAGGATGAGGCTGATGGAGGAACCCACTGAAAGATTAAGTTTAAAAATAAACGGGAATTAAAATATATATTATATATATATATATATAGGCTCTTTTGCAGACAGGGCTCTTTTTTACATGTTACAATCTGAAACATGGGAAAGACAATACTGTGGAAACAGGATTATTTCTTAGGTTGTCTTAAATTCCAATGTTAATTGATTGATTTGCAAATGTTTGTCAGAAGTGCATGATTAGATTCTAATATCTAACTGGGGATGGTAAGTTTGAGTTCTGCAAGAAAGAGCTCTTAATATTTTTCTTTGGTTTTCTCTCTCTTTTAATAGTAATAGAGTTATTTCTAGTGAAAGAGATGCAGGCTCTAGAAGCTTGGTCTGTGGGAATACATGTAGTATTTATTAGTAGTAGGGGCGAGAAAAGCTCCGTTCGTAAGTACAGATCCGACATAAGTCGGATCCGCGTAACCCAGGGACTGCCTGTATTTATGCTTTTACTTGTCCTCAAAAAAATTAAGCAGCATTTATAATGTGAAAAAGTTTCATAAACTGCACTGTCACCTTTCAAAGGAGGATCCAAAAAACTTCAGAAAAGGCAATTTTTCTTTTTAAATGTGGAAAGACAGGCAGACAAACAAAGAGATTGTGGGATTTACCCAACATTACCTTGTATCAGTTAGGAACACAAATCTTCCAATTCCCAGTCTCACACTAACACTTGGATTCTAAGGCTACGTCTACACTGCAGGCTTCTTACGCAAGAATAGCTGTCCTTGTGAAAAAACTTACAGAGCGTCTACACTGCACGCGCATTCTTGCGCAAGGAAATGTACAGTAAAGCGTCGGAACAGAGGGCCTCTTGTGCAAGAGTTATTCCTTTCCCCACGAGGAATAAGCCCTCTTGAGCAAGAGCAAGGCGGCAGCGTGGACGGGCAACAGGGGTTTCTTGCCCAAGAAACCCCTATGGCTAAAATGGCCATAGAGCTTTCTTGCGCAAGAGAGCATCCACACTGCCACGGACGCTCTTGCGCAAAAGCTAATCTCTTGTGCAAAAGCACATGGCAGTGTGGACGCTCTCTTGCACAAGACCATTTGCGCAAGAACTCTTGCACAAAACAGTTATTGCACAAAATGCCCGTAGTATAGACGTAGCCTAAAGGTATATCTATCATGGCAACTAAAAACTTGCAGCTGCCCCATAGCAGCTGATTCAAACTCATGGCTATTTTAAATGCAGTGTAGGCATTTGAGCTCAGGCTGCCTCCCATCTCACAGGGTCTCAGAGCTCAGACTCCTGTCCAAGCCCAAACATCTACTACAACTGCAGTTAAACAGACCCTTAGCCTTGCAAGTCTAAATCAGCTGCTGTGGGCCAGTTGCATGTTTTCAATTGAAGCATAGACATACTTTCAGAGCTGAGTAACTCTTTGCTTATGTGCAGTTGAGACAGAAGGAATAAGAGGAACAAAGCAAACCATAAACACACTGAAGCAAACATTTTATTTCTAATAGGTTTTAAATGTTCTACAGTGTGAAAACTTTGGCTTGAAAAAAAATCAAGCCATGCTTTTAGAAAATATTGCGATGAATACAGACACCAGTAAAAAATGTCTCTAATGGCATAAATTTGCTTTTGAGAACTGCTATAAAAAGGAGTTACTCCAACAAACTAAAAAGTCTCCATTGCTCATTAATTTATTTTGGAAGAGTGTTTTTTGAGCACAGACCCTAGAATTCTTTGTCCGGGACATAACTCAAGAGTTAGTCATCATGAGCAATGAAAACACTTGATTACTCTCAAAATAATATTAAAAAACAGATGGGCATCTTAAGTGTTTTGTTCATAGTTGGCTATCACACACGTCCCTCTGGTTCTAAATTTCTTTCTGTTGCGCAGGAAATAATTTCTAGGTTCCAATTATGTTATGACAAGAAGCACTAGGATATCAAGTTGCTTGATATACATATATTTCACCATGAGAAGAGTTATACAAACAAAAGCTTCAATTTATGCCACAACAAATTACGCTTTTCTGAGACCGACCAGTGCTATATATGCAATATAATTCTATGCAAAATACTGTGTAAATAAACCCCTAGTGCTTGTCAACTGTGTTAACTAAAACCTCTTACCCCACTCCCTCAGCCTCCACTAACCGTGTACATACAATTTCCAGTAGATGAACCTTGTAGACAGAGCTATAATGGCACATCAAACTGTTCTGGTGACTGCTGTTTTTAAATATTGTTGTGAAGCACCATTCTACCTAGTGCAATGTTAGAAAAGTTATTTTCAAGCTGTCCAGCTAGCATAGTTTGGGTCTCCAGAATGGAAGACAGGTCAAGGTTTAACCCGCAGTGAATCCTTGATGGGTTTATACAGGCTTTAAATGAATATTGTTAGACAATGGTAGCAAGCACATGCTGACCCTCTAGTCCAGACAAGGGTTTCCACTCAACCGTCCTCACATGGCTTTAGACTGCATTAAGTAAAAGGGTACTTCTAAACCATGTTAATTCATTTTACCAGTGTTACAAGCCTAGTGAAGATGAGGCAGTTATAGTTTTAACACATTTTAGCTAGTGAGAACTTAGATTCATTAGCTATCGTGCTGAGACAGGCCCAGATAATTTTTAGTCTGCTGTAAATGTTTGTAAAGGCAGGCCCCATGATTTCAAACGCTCTCTCTACATTAGAGAATTTTAGGAAAAAAATCCCACCAAATGGACAGTAGTTCAGATGCAAGCATTAGTGCAAAAGAGATTGTCTTCTCCCCCCCCCCACACGTGTGTTAAATAAACCCACTTAATTTAACCCAAGCATGAGGCATGCTGCCTCCTTGCCAGAGTAAACAGAAGACAAGCCTATAACTGTATTCTGAAACAGTATTTTAGCCTAACGTGTACAGCACAGTCTTCTGTCAACGGTGGCAACAAAGGAAATCATAGTTTAGCCCACAACTACAGGCAGTCCCCAGGTTACGTACAAGATAGGGACTATAGGTTTGTTCTTAAGTTGAATTTGTATGTAAGTTGGAACTGGCTCCAGATTCAGCTGCTGCTGCTGAAACTGATCAGGGGCTGACTACAGGAAGCTGGAGGCAGAATTGCTCTGCCCCCAGCTCCCTGGAATCAGCCACTGATCAGTTTCAACAGCGGCTGAATCTCGAGCTTGGGACAGAACAGCTGGGCTGCCAGGTAGGTCCCTGCAGGACCAACCCGGCAGCACCCCAGCTGCTCTACCCCAGGGTCCACAACAAAAGCCTGGTCTGCTGGGGGGGGAGGGGGGGCGCGCACTAGCTGCACCCCCCCCCCAGCAGACCAGGGACACGGGGAGTAAAGCCGCAGCCGTGGCGGGGTTCTGCGCCTCTGAGGCTTTGCTCTGGCAAAGTCTCAGAGGCGCGGGACCCCGCCGCCGTGGCTTTGCTCCCCATGTCCCTGGTCTGCTGGGGACTGTCCCCAGCAGACCAGAGGCACTGGGAGCAAAGCGGCAGCGGCGGCGGGGTGCCACGCCTCTGAGGCTTTGCCAGAGCAAAGTCTCAGAGGCGCGGGACCCCTCCGCCTCCCCGGCTTTGCTCCAGGTGTCCCTGGTCTGCTGGAGACGGTCCCCAGCAGACCAGGGGCACCCGGAGCAGCTTTTCTCGCCCCGGAGGTCGAGGTGGCGGGACCACTGCGCTCTGGGCGGTCCCGCTGCCTGCGAGCTCCGGGGCAAGAAAGCCCCGTTCGTAAGTGCGGATTCGACATAAGTCGGATCCGCGTAACTCGGGGACTGCCTGTACTCAACTTTGGAAGCCCCAGGGGCCACAATGATACTCACAGCACATGCCGAGGGCCGTAACTTAAGTGTGATTGCATATACATGCAATATATATGCAAATAGCTTCTTTCACAGTGACAAGCATGAATACAAAGATTAAGGCAAGGCTACACAACACGCAGGCCCCACTTAACCCAATTCTGCTAATCTGAATAAAATGCAATATTTATCCGACTTCCACCCATCTGACAGCACTTTTCATGAGCAATGACAGTCCAGGAATTTAACTACTAAAACATATATTAACAGAAGACCATTATATTGAATACTTTTTTGTTTTGGCTCCCACCTGTGGGTCATGTGTTGAGCCCTGTGTAAATCCAAACCGCACCACAGGCTGCAAACCAACGGGCTGTGGGACGCATGCCGCCCACAGGCCATGTGTTGAGTAGCCCCGGTCTGGCAATCTGTCCTTGCCTTGCATTGGTGCCAATCCAAAGGCAGTAGCAATGGTGGGAGGGCTTGCAAAGAGGAAATGCAGGCAGCTTACTGAATTTTAATCATTACTGTCCAGACCAGCTTTGACTATGGTTACCCAACAATGGTTAAAATGCCAAGGGCTAGTCTAAGCGATAACTTCTACCATACTATTTACACTGGAGCTGTATCAGCAAAAGTGAGACTGTTACAGAAAGATTTGTTCACAGATGTTTGTTACAATTATTTGCACGGCATATTCTAACCAAAAGCTCCTACGTACCCTCCAAATATCTGACCTGGTTGTAAGACTCTACTCCTTGGGGAATTCTCCAGGACTGTGTGTCTGCAGAAAACACGCTTCTCTCCCCCTCCTGCAAAAATAGCTGTGCGGGGGGGAAGGGGAGGGTAGCAGGGCAGCTCCCCCTATCCCCCCACAGAGGAAAGCATCGGGGGGGGGGGGGGGGGAGGAAGGGGATGTCACATGCCACTGCCCTGGCCTATTTCTGTAAGCAGAGAGTTGCCCAGGTGAAGGAGGCTGTATGGCAGCTCTGCTGAATCTACAGCTGAACACTGCCTTCTGGGCCCTAGTGCCAGTTATGTTCTCCTCACGTGCTGACAGCCTTCCTGTTTTTCAAGCAACAGGGAGTGACCAATGTAGCTGGGTCAGGGGGGCATGAGAGGGAAATGAGGGAAGGAGAGATGAGGGGTGAATGGAAGAGGCACTAGGTAAGGAAGGGGGTAACTAGGGTGGGGATGGAAATTGGAGGATGAACTGGGCAAGACAGGGGAATAATGGGTGTTAACGGAAGCCAAACATGCAACATCCCCTTGGTAGCAGCTGGAGATCCTCTATTAAGCAGACCCATTGAATCCTTACCCTAAGGAGGCTTTCCACTCTACACCCAGGCCTCTTTCCCCACCAAGCCCCCCAACCATCCGCCATGCCAAGTCTCATCTCCCCACATCCAGCTCCCACGCTGACCCCCAACTACTTTAATCTGAATCCCACAGGGAGCCCCGGGAAAATTAAGAGGAGCTGCACACACTCAGACTGTCCCACACAGAAACCTTTGACCTCACACCTGGCTCTCCCCATATTTGAATCCTGCTGGGCTGGCCCCATAAGTAACTATGTAACTGGTTAAAGCTTTGGACAGTCCAAGGCTTTTGCACAGTTAGGGTACGCAATTGCAGTACCATCAACATGAACAACTAGATAGAACACTGCTGTAACCGGTTCTCCCGACTACACTCTAATTGTATCCTAAAGGGAACATAAGTTACCCTTGAGTACAGTGCTGGATGTACCTAGGCCCCTGAACATGGTTTGGAACTAAAACTTGAAAAGCGGATAGGTGGACAAATTGCTGGCCGCTCTTAAGTGGTGTTATATTCCAACACAGGCTGGGCTTGTCTTCAGTCATCCAGTAGGTGACAAAACTCTTGCTGAAAAGCAGGATAATTCAGGCACTTCTGATTACATGTACCTGAGCTTCATTTGCTTTAAATTCTACTGCCCCCCTGGGGATTTCATTTGTAGCAATGCTAAGAGGCCAGATCCTGGACCCATACTAACCTTGGGACAGGGCACTAATTTCTGTTTTAACCTTACAGTTTTCTTTGTTTTTAAATAGAGTGCCACTTTGGTATTAGACTCATTTACCCTTCAGATTTCCATAGGATAAATATCGCCTCTCTTTAAGGGGGTTTATAAAATATCGCATACAACTGTTAGTGTGGTTTTCATAAATGGAAACAAAAGCTTTTTGTTTCACGGTTTCCACTCACCCACCTACTGATCTCGGACAACAGGCATTTTAGAACTCAACCACAAAAGGAAGACTGCTGCCTCAGATTTTTAAAAAATGCAAAAACTTAAGATTATTCTCTGTTCTAAAGGAAAATAGTCAGCACAGGTACATGTAGATCCATCAGATTCAAATAGAAGACATATTTGCACTGTAAAAAAAACTAAAGAAATAATATTTTTCAGCTCTCCCATTAAAAGCACTATAATAGTCTATTATGAAAGTGAAACTTAGAAGTATAGAATTATGTACAAAAGACAGCTATATTAAAAAATAAAACAATGTAAAATTTTAGAGCTATCAGTTCACTCAATCCTACTTTTTGTCCACTTGGACAAAGAAGTCGGTTTACATTTTCAAGAAATAATGCTTCCCGCTTAGTTAGAATGTCACTTGAAAGTGAACACAAGTGTTTGCTGGCTACAACAATGCCATGCATCGCAAAATATTTAATTGTCAAATGTGCTCAAGATTTGTATGTTCCTTTACACTTCAATCCAGGGGACATGAGTCCATGAGGCTAATGGATGATGCGCAATAATGATCCAAATTGGTGAAGACTGGTGAATGTCCCTTTTCATCATCAGATGCCACCAACAGAAAGTTGATTTTCTTTTTTGGTGGTTCAGGTTTCCACATCAGAGAGCGTTGCTCTTTTAAGACTTCAGAAAGCACGTTCGACACCTTGTCCCTCAAATTTTGGAAGGCACTTCAGATTCTTAAACCTTGGTTCAAGTGCTGTAACTAACTTTAGAAATCTCACTTTGGTGCTTTCTTTGTATTTTGTCAAATCTGCCATCAAAGTGTTTGTTTTTTAAAAAACCATGTGCTGGGTCTAAGGATGTTAAGTGGCGGGTAACTGACCAATCGTGTAGTTGATATAATTTCTATCAACTACACGATTAGTGAAGGTGCTCTGTCGTGGCTTGTGCTGATCCAGGAGCTACCCCCACTGCGGCTCTCCAGTGGAAATGTAGTAGGAGCCAGGCGCACATACATTTAAACTGCAAAGCCACAGCGGGGTTAGGTCCCAGACCAGCACGACTTGGGAATGCTGCAGCTCTGCATTTTAAATGTAGAATCTTTCAGTCTTTGTATTTAGATTAATACAGGAAACCCATGCTAGTCATGGTGGATGTGTTCCCACATCCACCGTGAATGGCAAAATTCACGAATTCTGTCCCCCAGGGAACTCACCAGGGTTCCCGGCACCCGCCAGTTTATACAGATGACAGCATAAAAGGGAAAATCTAGGCACTGAAGCCACTATTCCACCTACACATTCCTACATTCAGCTACTCACTGCTGTTGCGGCAAAAGCAGTGACAGAAAGAGAAACCAAACGAAGCAATCAGTCTGAAGAGGAACCTTGTCAAAATTTGTGAATGAATGTCATTCCTAGCACAATTCCACTGATGCCTGTGAAGCCCAATCAGGATGAAATTTCTCTATTGTGTTGGAGACAGGTTAACGGAGCAAACTGCTTGAAGGACATTTTGTGGGATGGTGCAGACACTGACCAACAAACAGGCTAACTGCCAATTTTCATTGAAGAGTGAAAGCTCATGTGCCAGCACGTCACACCAGCATGACTATGACTGTACTCCTACTTTTAAATGTTACAGTGATTCATGCCATGTAGTTTCAAGATCTGTCAGGTGCGCTTAACAGATAGGCTGATGACCCACTCCTTGTGATGAATCAGAGGCTCTCTGTACCATTAGGGTATGGACTGTCTACTTAACAGTCCTGCATTACTGAAGACTGGATTAGTTGCTCTATCATGGTCCCATCTAGTCCTACATTCCTGGGGTTCTATGATCACCACCTGAGCGGCTAAAAAAAAAAAAAAAAATCCAAATTCTTTTGCACTACCAGAGAGCAACAGCATTTTTATTTCATGCTTGACTTCATCCACTGCTCACAGGAAGAAACAATGGAATCAAAACTCTTCAGTTTCTGCATGATAGAACTTTCTGAGAAACCCAGCATATGATCATTCTGGAGAGCAAGTTAGCCATCACACTGGCTTGCTCATGAATCAGCAACACCATTACCTCCACGGGTATTGGCTTAAATCTCACTAACAGCTTCTCCTTTTCTATAAAATCTTTTCTGCCTAATGTCCTGAAACAGTTTACTACAAATGAATTCCACCTGAACATACAGATTACAATTATACTGCAGGTTGAACCTCTCTAGTCTTGCACGCTCGGAGCCTGACGAGTGCCGAATCAGAGAATTTGCCGGACCACGGGAGGTCAATATTGTCTAGCAGCCTCACCAACACTTCCACTGCTAACAATGCTCTTAGAAGACATTTTGGGGGTAAATTAGAGCTAAACAACAGCACAGGACACTGTTGGCTGTAAACAAACTTTATGGGATGGCAGGAAACTTGGCCACACCCACAATAAATGGACAGCAGCTAACTAAAATCATTCCAGACCACGGATGTTCAACCTGTAGTCTAAACTAGCCAGTGGCATAATTTAACCACCCAAAGTAGCTGCAATCCTATCAATCCCCTTCAGAAACACTCACCGAGATTCCCATTCCACACTTATATTTAGTTTTGATCAAATATTATACTGAGAGTATGTCTACACTTGAACCACTGTAGCAAGACTACTTTAGCACTTGAGTGTAGATGACACTACCTACGCCAACAGAAAGGGTTCTCAGTAATTCACTCCGAGGCAGTAGATAGACAGAAGAATGTTTCTATTGATCTATCTACTGTTGTCTACACCAGGAGATATGTATCTATGCCAACCTCTCTCAAGGATGTTTATTTTTCACACCCTGAGATGCAGTTGTGCCAATATAAGTTCACAGTATAAATCAGCCATGAAATATTCCAGTGCCAGAGGAATCTGTAATTGCCTTATTTGTGTAAAAATGTGTTAATGCTTGAAACATCGAGGAAGCAGCAAACAAACTCCCATTGGAAACACATAGCAAAGATCTGCAACCTTTAATGTGAAACCACATTGATCAGTGCTCTGTATCACATGTCTCAAAAACAGGAAATCTAAAGTATACTTAAAATTGCTTTCAAAGATTGACGTTACAATTTGTGTAATTTGAAAAATCCTACTTTTATTCATTTTCTTTTACAACACTTAAGGAGAAAGAGCATTATGTAAATTTAAATAAATATTTTAAAAGTTATTTCCACAGGAACTTGTCTTATTACTTTGCAAAAAGCTATGTTGCACCAAGAAAGGAGTAGAACAATGTGTATGTCTACTTCCTTCACTAGTACAAGATACAGGTTCTTATACATTAAGAGTATATTATGGGATTTATTTTGTTTCAGTCATCAAGTTACTGGGTCACTATCCTCACCTGGGGAATACTCATCCAGCAGGAGTTAATACTTCACCATTCTCAGACCTTGAAGAAGAGGCTGAAAAGGAAACCCTGTTCACTACATTCATATGGAAGATAAGAAGGGATTACTTTCTAAAAGCTAATGTACTTGTTTTGCTTAAGCTATAAATTGAATAGCCAAGAGTAACCACTATTTCATGTAAATACTAATCCTGGAAGATGCAATAACAATTTCAACAACTGAGCCTTCAGGCTTTGAATTGCTCTCCAAGCACCAATGCAGCTTTCAGTAGTGCTTCCTAAATTCTTAATACTATTACAGCGACATTAATACCTAGTATCTGAACAGCTCCTTCCATCCTTCCTCTCAAACCTATTTACGAAACATGGGTAAGTATTTTATTGAAGAGAAAACGGAAGTGAAAGATTATGTTCCTTGCTCATTCTCACACTAGATCAAGAGAGCAAAACCATTTAGAAGCCCTGACTTCCAGTCCCATGCTCTTACCACCACATCAAGCAGCCTCACAGTATTAAAATAAAATAATAATAATAATTCAGAAGTCCACATAGTTCTGAAAGATTCCTGGTGGCATATGGAACCTTTCAGCTCTTGCTCAATGGTAAATATTCAGGTGATGTCATTAGGGATCAGGAAGTCGGTCAAGACCTATGTGAACCCTGCAGAACAACGGACATAGTGAGATCGATGAAGGATTGCCCACAAGGTGTGGTGAGGTACAAATTAAAGCACAGTAGATAAACAACTGGTTCAAATAATACACTGCACAGAGCGCAACTTCTAAAGAAACAAAAGTAACATGCTACTTCCTACAACCTATTCTGAAGGCATCGGGCCTAAAGCTTGAGCTTCCAATCCCTAAAGCTGGAGTGTTTCACAAGCGAGGTTAACATCAAAGTTTTCCACTGAGGAGAAAGCCTCCTTTCTGAGCTCTTTGCTGCACTAGTTCCTTTTTTTTTTTAATTAGTTCTACAGCAGGCAATTTTTTGCTATTGAAGTAGGAAAATGAGTCATACACAGGAAGGGTGGCCAGAGGAGTGGCCTCTCATTAACCCACCAATCCACTCTCTGAAGCCAATTCAACCTATGGCCAAAGCAGCAAGCCAGGGAGTTTGCCATGAACAATGCTCATTAGCTTCCTCTCTGGAGCAGGTGAGAAATTATGACACTCAGGAGGCCGCGAGAGGACAGAGTGTCCCACAATTGCTCATAAGACTGCACTGGTCCTCCACAACGTATTTCACTTCTATTATTGGAAAACGGTAATCTGAAGTAATTTTGAATGGCCAATGTGATGTGATTAATAGACAAGATGCCAGCTCTGTTGTCTGCATCGATCCATTAACTGGTTAAACCTAGCAGAGGGAGCATCAGGTAGGAAGAGAGAAACATAGCAGGAAAAGAGGAGGAGCAAGAACAGAGCAACAAAACCATGCAACTTTTTCAGTAATGCCCTGCCACACACTCAGTCCATGCCCCTGGGAGCTGGAGCAGTGGGTGAATGGAACAGGTGAGGGAGGAGCAGCTGCAGTAGGGGCAGGAGTCACCAGTACCATCCCAAGTGTAGCTCCAGCCACAGCACTAACTGCTGCTCTTCCCAGCCCGCCACTCCCCATAGTGGCTGGTTACTGTGGAGAACCAGACATTTAGTGTCTGACTAGCTGGGACTAGACCCAGAGTGGAATTGGTGGCAGAGTGGGGCTGGTGATGCCTTCTCCCTGTCCCCCTAGGGGGCTGGCCCAGGCCCATTGTGCCCCCTGCCCAGATGTTCCTCTGCATTCCCCAGGGGACACGTCCCACAGCTGGAGGACAACTGCAATAGAGGTAGGCTACATCTAAACTACATCCCTCTGTCAGCAAAAGGATGTAAATGAAGCACGGATTTAAATATCCCGTGCTTCATTTGCATAATCACACAATGGCGCTCTTTCAAACAAGCACCATTTTGCAAGTAAAACCGCAGTCTAGATGAGGTTCTCTCGTAAATGGGGTGCTTTTTCAAAAGATCCTGTAAACCTCATTCTTTGATGTGTACAGGATCTTTCGAAAAGTCTCCCCATTATCGAAAAAAATGCGTCTAAACTGCGGTTTCAGTTTTGAAATGGCGCTTGTTCAAAACAGCACCATGACAATTATGCAAATGAAGCGCAGGATATTTAAATCCCTGCTTCATTTGCACTTTCGAAGTGCTTCATTTACATCCCTCTGCCGACAGAAGAGCGTAGTTTAGAAGAGCGTAGCCGTAGAGACATCAATGAATTCAGAAAAGTTATCCCATTATAAATAGCGCCTGTCCTTGGACAAACAAAGAGCACCATTTACAGAAACATCAATTCAGGCTTTGGAAAAAGACAGGAGAGGTGGTAAGAATTAAATCATCTAACCTAAGGAAAACTAGTGACGCACTCAATTTTTCATTCTAGCAAATAAAAATGTTAGAATAAAAACATCAGTATAAAAAGCTAGCCAGTCTCTAGTGTCAAAGAAACTCTTCCTATTCTAGAAGATTATTTAAATTGTGGGAGTTATATGCTTAAACTTTTCAACACTGGCCAGTAAGAGATGCAGGTTATTAAACTTCTTTAGAGAGCTCAAAGGAATTGCATATTCTAACAGGCCAGCATTTGTAAAAAGATATCATACACTTCATGTGCACAACATGGAATAACTGAACAGACACCACAATTTTGGGAACAGTTACAAGACAATTTGTCAACTGAAAACAACTTGACACTATCTGTAAACATCTGTGCTTTCTATCCAAAAGTCTAAAAACAAATCACAGAAGTACTGGCTTGCAAAACAGACTCTGAAGTTACTCTAGAAAAACTCAACAAATATAGTTTAAATACATAAAATTACCCTAAAAAAATGTAGACACACAAGGAGGATGAGCTAATACCTTTTACTCTCAACTTCTACTGACTGGAGAGACAAGCTTTTGAGCTACTCAAAGCTCTTCTGGCCTGGGAAAGGTACTCCGAGGGTTTGTCTCCACTACACGGAGGATCAACGCTGCAGTGATCTGATTTACTGCATCAGCTTAGACGCAATAAATCAACCTACAAATGCTCTCCCGTCAACTCCAGTACTCCACCAGGACAAGAAGAGCAGCTAGAGTCGATGGGAGAACAGTCCTGGTTGGCCCTAGAACATAAAATATGCCACATTAAGTACATCAATTTCATCTATGCTATTTGTGTGGCTGAAGTAATATAGATTAGATTGACAGTGGGGTTTTAGTGTAGACAAGACCTGAATGCCCCAGCTAAATGCAAAGTGGAACAGATTGTTTACCCCAAATAGTTAGCACATATTCTACATAATCATTCCAGGTCCAAGGCCCTGTTAACACTTTTGCAGTGAAGCAGTCAACTCACAAAATTTATCACTTGGAATCCTTGTAGAAGAGTAGGCCTCTTCAACAAACACCAACTGCTGTTATCCAGAGTGAGTGTGGAAATATTCATCCTGTGCCTATTTACAAAACAAGAATTCAGGGGGTTTTAAAATACTGATTTTCCAAAATACTAGTATTTGCTTGATATGATTTGTTGAGTCCCGAAGCTATCCTTAGTTTTTAAGAGACATTCTTTCTTGCTATAAACAGCACAGCAAACAGCTGCTTAAAATATCAACATCACATGCAAGACCTTAACAGAAACAACACATGGCAAATGAGAGAAGTAAGTTTTACAACAAAATAATCCATTTTTTAAACCCATCTCTTTTGCAACTACTTGACATACTAGGGATGTGGTGGTTTAAACGCTTAAATGGTTAACCAATGAACGTGGACTCATTCGTTAACCTTCACGGTTACACACAAGACACACCTGCTTCCACCCACAGAGCCACTCCCCCCCGCCCGGCGTGTAAACATGTAACCGCTGAAATTTTCAGCAGTTACACATTTACAAAAAAAGCCACTTATTAACATCCCTACTAATTGTTATCCTCAGATAAGACAATGGGAAGAGAATTCCTTTTCTCTCCTGAGCAAGCACATTTACTAACTAATGCCTTACGTGGGAATTCAAAATTAGGCCTTTACAAGTTGGAAAATTCTCGAACATTTTCATTCTTTACACATACACTGTATTATTGTTGGGAAAGAGGAAAGGCACGATGTTACTCTTGTTCAAATTATTATTCAGTCAACATCACTGAAAAAGTAGAATATCAAAACGAGCAAGTAAGATTCTTATCTATATTTTTGATGTACTGGAAAACATTGGGCTCAAATTGAAGCTTCAACTGCTCCCAAGATCCTTTAATTTACTGACTTGACTTACAGTGGTACATATCTATCATCTGTTTCTCCTTCCATGCATCCTCTAATTTACACACATATAAACATTTAAAATGGCGAGGAAAAAAGCTGTTAATATAGATTTAACCTAGTCCAGCAACAGCTCATGCCTTTCTAGAACATGGATTTCAGCAAAACACCAGCTCAGGAAAACCAACAGATACTGCGTTAAGGTAAACACCCCGTGCAACCTTGACTCTATCCTCTATATGCAACTTTTACCTTCAAGGACAGCAATGTTTCTCCTGCAGTACTCCTAGGTACTAATTGTCACTGAAGAGAGAAGATTAATTGATTTTTTGAGACCATAAAGGACAGTGAACGTTTTAATATACAATATGCTGTTCATCCTTCAATTTCAAGGACAGACCATGACACCAATGAGGTCAGTCTGCTTTCTGTGAACATGAGTGGCTGATCAGTTTGCCAGAGAGAGTTCAAAGCTCAATTGGCCTAAACAAAAGATAGGTTATTTGATTAATAGCGGATATACCACTGCTGAGAGATTTAGGCCATGTCAATTCATAGTAAAACTGTAGCAATACAGTTGTGCTGCTGTAAGATCACTCATGCAGTTGTTTTAAAATCAATGGAAGAAAGTTGTCGATATAAAAATGGAAAATCCCACCTAAACAAGTAGTAGTACCTATGCTGGCAGACAAATATCTCCTGCCAGTGTTGTGCACACAAGTGCCTATGCCTGCAACACATATATCCCTCTCTGTGCATGTGGTTGTTTTCACACCCCTGAATGACAAGTTTTGCCAACTTAAGTGACAATATAGATAAGTGCTCACGCTGCTGGTGCTTCTGCTCTGCCTCAGAAGTTCTCCTCTGCTCATAGATTGAAACTCCAGTAAGGATGAGGTTTCACCAGGTAGAACAATTCTGAGAGAGATCTTCCCAGAAGTCTGAGTCAATGTTGATACACTCCAAGGATAACTTGGGAGTCTTTGAAACATTTCTTTCAGCCTCTTTGAGATTGCTTTCCTCCCCTGAGCTCTCTATAAAAGATCTTTGGCAGTCTTTCACCTGTTTCTTGTGACATAGCCTGCCCATCTTATCTGTGATATCATCAGAGTAGGGATGCTTGGAAAGCCTGCTCATACGAGAAACTAAATATCTTGAACCTTGTCTTGCCATCTTATCTTAATCAGTTTCCTCAGACAACCCACTTGGAAGCAATTCAATTTCAGAGCATGGCGTCCATACACCATCTGGGTTTCACATTCATACAGAGATGGCAACACAATGACTTTGTAGGCCTTCAATTTTGTTTGTTAAATAATGCTTCTACGCACTCCCACACATTTGCACAAAACCTGCCCAAGGCCATGCTCACTTTTGCAATTCTGACCTTCGTTTCATCAGTGATGTGAAGGTGATAGTACTTCCAAGGTAGGTGAACCTCTCCACTACTTGGAGGATTTGGCCATTCACTGTGATGTCAGGTTCTACGCCAGGTTTTCGTAGTGCACACTTCACTTCTGTCTCCTTAATGTTGCGAAACCCAAGTTGTCACAAGCTGAAGAAAAATAGCTTATAGTCTGCTGCATATCAGACTCAGATCTGGCATTCAGGAAACAGTCATCAAACAACACAAGATGAGAAATAGTCACTTCCTGTTCTTTCATTGTTGCCTGCACAATCATAAAAGATTAGGGTTGGAAAAGACCTCCAGAGGGCATTAGTCCAACTCCTTAATGACGATCCCCAAAAAAGATCATTATATTAGCAGGCCAGGGGCAACCCACAGACCTTCTTGAATCCATTGGTGACTGGGAATGGTTCCAATGACTCATTGCTATGCATAATGCAAGCAAGTGAGCATGCTATCACGGAATTCCCAAACCCCTGTGATGAATCTCCGGTCAATGTACTCTGCATGCAAAATCCTGGTAAGTAGTACTCTCCAGATGCACAGGAATTGCCTGTTCTTACAGAACTAGCTCATACACCGCAGTTGTTCTTCTGATGCTTCTAAACTCCAATTGCCTTTTCTGCATCCCCAGTACTCTTGAAAACAGTAGCCTGGACAATGCATCTCCATCCATCAGGATAACCAATTTTACAAACTAAGCTACAAGTCTTAAAAGGATTTACCAGACTATTTCAGGCCTGCATCTCATGACATTCTTGCAGAAGCCAATACCTGACAGTTGAGTAGAAATTATGAAGACCACCCAAAAACTGTGCAATGTTGCACATACCTTGGATGGAAAAAATCCTGATGGACCCCTTAAAGGAGAACATTTTGTTCATGCAACAAGAATGTTTAACTGTCAATCTTTTTGTAATATCATGTATAATAGGCCATCAACTGCATAAATCCACAGCAACTGCATGCATTGTTGATACTGCTGGAAGAAACCAAAGCTACAGAAGCCTCACTAGTACCAATGAAGTCCATTAAATTAAGTTCCAGAAACAAATGCAATTTGCTTTCCTCGTCATCTGTCTCCACTGAGAGGGGATGATTGCAAGGTCTACCTATTTTTTCAGGCTTTTCTTGAACATGGCTTGAAAGGGCGGAAGACTAAAAATATTTTTACAGAAGGAGTTGTTGATTAACGTTAGTTCACTTGCTGAATTTCGTGTAATTATTTTACATGTACCCAGCCATCACATCAGTGTTTTTGTAAAATAAAAAAAAATTAAAAAATCAAGATGTATGCATCTCCATTCAGGATTTGAACATATTTGTGTGACCAATGGCAAAGCTGAGGAAAAAATTTCTGGTTCAATACACTGTCCAGCAAACTCCAAGCAGCGCATGAGGCCTTGTGGGGCAAGGGAAAAACCACAAGGATTATATTCTTATTTCTCCCTCTTCTACTTTGTAGCTACTTGAACTCATTGTGCAATTGATTTCAGTGATGATCAGAAAGAAAGGTCAAGATTTAACAACAAGTTTGGTTAAACACGCAAGGGAGCTTTTGGGTGCTTACTACTTTTGGAAAATCAGGCCACATATTTGCGAGCCCAACTTTTAAGACTTAAATCTTTAAAAAATGAGTGCCTACTCTTCATAGCATTTGAAGCCCACATTTCCAAACTTTTCAAAGATTGTAAATAATCATTATAATACCACCTAATTCTTATGCTGTTTACTGATGGAGAGCGCTATAAAGAGTTTTACAAAAGTAGTAAGTATCATTATCTCCATTTTGCACTTAAGACATTTAAAGCATTGGCTTGCAGTCAGTTGTTTTCTAGATATCAGACATTACAATCATTTTGGAATTCATGTGGGAAAAGAAATATGATAATCAAGACAACATGCATGGCTGACAAACCACAAAAAATTCCCAGTTTTCTAAAGGCATGCAATGCAGCACACCTTTTTCGCAACAGTGAGTCATGAGATAATGAACCTTACCACCATTAATTTGTTAAACTAGCAATGCTTCTCTTGGGCACTCGTCCAGTATCATATACGTAGGATTTGATTTAAATCAGCCATTGTTAAACATCTATTTCACCTGACACAGAAATCAACAAAATAATATCTCTCTATAATAGTCAGCAAGTACAGCTTCCTCCACAGCCAATACCTGCAGGGATCTGGTGTCACCAGACTGATGGCCACAAAGGGCACACTCTGCAGCCCCACTGTCACCTCTGGCTCACTCATTCACAGCCAGATGTAAAGGAGCCACCCCCAAGCAAAAGTCATCCATCAGTGGAATGGCCTCCTCTATGGTTAGGAGCCCACCCTCCTCCTTAGGATGGACCACAGCCCAGCTGTCAGTGCAAACCTAACACGAACTCCCTTAATGTTCTGCAATGGTTAAAATGAAAAGATTCAAAATAGAAAGTGCTTAAAAACAAAATCAAACACAATTACAGAAACTAATATTCTGGCAAGTCTATGTCTATACCAAGTCCCAAACTAGTGACATTTTCAATCCTTGCCACCATTTTCAGATTCCTTCCAAATATTCAGATAAATAAGAAAGCAATTCATTCAAAATTTTGGACGTATCTATTTCCTGAATTCAGAACTACTATAGAGTTCCAGACTGCCAGCATTTGTGACAGTCTTTATCTAGATAGCTGGTAGGTCACAGGCAACATGAGTTCAAGCTTCTCCAAATGGTCTCAGCAACATTTGTTCAAAACTGCCATCTTTAAATAATTTATGTCTTCAGCGTTTAACTCTGTTAAGCCTTTCAGTTAGCAAGAGTGGTGCTGGTCAGTGTCATGCAGACACTTACGCTTTGGGAAGCAGGCTGAAGCCATCATTATGGTCAGGTCTACACTACAGATCTAAATCACTAACTACATTGCTCAGGAGTGCAAAACATCCATAGCTCTGAGTGACAGAATTAGAGAGACCTAACTCCCACGTAGACAGAGCTGTGTCCATGAGAGCTCTTCTCATACTGATGAGATGATGCTACACTGGTGCAGCTGCGCCAATTAGAGATGTAAGTGACTAGTCAACCACCCGATAAGCAAATGCTTATCGAGTAGGAACTCGATTAGTTGCTCCCCCCACTCTTGCTGCCTCTATCAGTGAGAGGCAGCAGGGAGGGGAAGGAAAGCACGTGCCCGTTCCGGGGGGAGCCAGCTTAAAAATGGTTCCCCACGCACCATCTCCACAGGGGGCAGGGGAGGCAGAGGGCATCCGGGAAACAGCCTGAGCAGGAATTGAAATAGTCCCATGTACAGTCTGACTGCTGATTCTCTCCCTTTGAAATATACAAGAGCTGCATCCAGCTCTTGTACACTTCAAAGGAAGAGGCACGGAAGGGAACCCTCACCAGCCGGGGACCTTTCCCTTTTAAATGTACATAAGCCGCTGTGGTTCTTGTACATTTCAAAGGGAGAGGCACAAAAAGATAAGAGAGCATCCCCCTTATTGACAAATCAAGTAGTCAGTGGAAATTCCATCGACTACTCAATTAGCTAATTAATCAAATTTAACATCCCTAACGCCAATGCAATATTTTACATGCAGATCTCCCCTTTGTTTCATGGAACAGACATCAGTTCAGACCAATGTCAAACCAAAAATATAGTATCTTGTTTTAAATTAAGTGTTTTTTGGTAGAAAAACCAAGCGATTTCCTCCTTGTCTCCATGATTGTTAATGCTGCTCAAAGGTGTTTTATGGACAGCCATGGAAATCAGAAACTATCAAACAAGTGCAAGTGTCCCTCAAAATAGCCAGCTTAAAGCATCTGCTCTGCAGGAGCCCTTTGCAGGGCAGGAATAATAGGCTGAAAATTTCAGGAAATTCCCTTTGGTGCACCCAGCTCTTATTAACTTTAATAGAAACTATATGTTCACCTCAATTATTGATGTAAACTACCACGTTTATGGATTGACAATTTTTATGCCAATTTCTCTATGTGACAAAGAAGTGGACCGCAGTCCTGCCAGCACTCAAGCATGTGCAAAAAGTGTATTCATGTGTGTGTGTGTGTGTGTCTCAATGAGGTCAGTGAAACAATTAAGTAGATACCAGTGAAAATATTAAGTAGTACATAAGAATGGGCAGGAGGGCCTAAAATAAAATAAATCGATGTCTGAAGAGGAGAAAAAAAGTTTAGTGGAAAAAGGTAATACTTCTACATACCACAGATACTAGGCATCACTATAGTATAAATGTAGAAATAATCCAACTGTCATTTTACAATACAGTGATCAAAGAGGAGTCACTAGAAGACTTAGTGGTGAAAAAGTAGCACTGTCATGGACAGGAGTGAACCAACTTTTTTAACATAAATTGCAAAAATGAGTTTAATAGTTTGGCCAATTTTCAGTTTATCAGAATACTGAAAGCTCCTTTCTAGTTGATAAAATGTCACCAATACAATTTTTCCATAATGAGAAACAACACAAGTTTTAAAACAACAGCTCAGGAGAAAGAAGTGTATGTGTGTGTGTGTGGGGGGGGGGGGGGGGGGCAGGAGAATGATTTAATGAAATACCATTTTACACAAGAAATATCAGTTTTCCTATCTGTGGGCTCTCAAAATGGCACAGATCTCACTCAATATGGCCCCTGAAGACAAAACATCATTTCTGGGTATTCCCCCCAACCAATACAGAAGGGTAGCTACTCAGAGCTCTGTTTCCTGGCAGGAAATCCTTGCCCCATCTTTTAACTCAGTGAGAAACAAAGACAAAAACACTTTCAAGTTCGGTCGCTCTTTTTAGGCTTCCACTTCCCCGATGCCTGTCAATGTCCAGGCCCGCACAGAAAACGCGGGGCAGCTCACCCTGAATGTCCCCTACAACTTTGAGAGGCGCCCAAACGGGGTGAGCCAGGGCCGGGGGGAGGCAGAGAGAGAGGGGGCCTGTGTGTGTCTATACAGGTCTGAAACAAAGCCTCCGACGTGTGCCACATCTGCTCTGCAAATCCACAGCGTGTGGAGGCGGAACCCCCTCGAGGGCAGGGACCCCAACTTCCCATCTGCTCGGCGAGGCTTGCCCCGCCTCATCAGCAGGAGCGGGGGATAGAGTCTCCCTCAGGCCTCACTCTCCCCCCCGAAGAGGCACCCGCTGCCCCCACCCCAAAGGGGCCCGAGCCCCTGGGACTCCCACCCCCTTCCCGAGGCCACGGAAGCCTCCCCCTTCCGGCGCCCCGCTCCACCGCGCCTCGGAGACGGGGCACTTCGGAAACGGAGCCTGAGGCCTAGCGAGGCAGGGACACAGGCCGGAGCGCCCCGAGCCAGCCCGCGGCCCCGCCGGGCCAGGCCCCCTCCGCCCCATTGTTCCCCGCCGCCGAGCGCGGGGCCCGGACTCACCGCACGGCTGAGCTCCCCGCAGCAGCGACTTTCAGCTCCGGGACGCGGGGCTGGCCGCAGCCTCCAGCGCCGGCAGCAGCAGGGGCCGCCCGGCCGCCGCCGCCTCCTCCCCACGACCCGCTGCTGCTGCCGCCTCTGCAGCAGGGGCCATCTTGTGCGTCTGCCGCCTCCCCCCCGGGACCGCTCCTCCCTCCCCGGCCCGGCCTCGAGCCTCTTCCCCTTTCTCCTGCCTCCTCTTCCTGCCGCGCCGGGGCAGGGGCGAGCGGAGTCCCTGGCGGGGGGAGCGACCCCGCTACTGGGCTCCCCCCTCAGCCGCCCTTCTGGAGCAAGCTCACTGCCGCCGCGTCCCCCCCGCAACAACAGCCAGGCCCTTTCTGAGAAGGGGACAAGCAGGTGAAACCGCCTGGCTCCTCCTCTTGCCACACTCCCACCCCCGTCTTTCCGAAGGGGGAGGGAGACGAATGGGTGCTCCCCCACAAAGCTTCCTCCCTCCCAAACGTCACCCACGTTTCTGGGCGAGGGGTGGAGAAAGATGAATGGCTCCCCCCTTTCCCTCGAAGGGAGCCTTCCATAATTGGAGGCATCAGCTGTTGGTGTTGCAAGGCCGGTGCATGCCAAGTGTCCCAGCTTCGGAGAGGCAAGTCCTTGGTTTCCTTAAGTTGTGACACTTTTCATACAGCTGTTACCATCGTTTAGAACAAAGGTAAGAGATTTCTGGGTCCTCCTGTCCCCACCCAAGGATTTGTCAAATGATACCTGGCACAGCAAGCCTGTGACTATTTGGGGATTTTAAACGACTTTCCAAGCATTAAGGAAGCCTCACTGCATTAATTAGTTAGTGTGTCCAGAGTTCAGGAGATTTAGAATGCTTAGTGAAAGCTAAATATTATTGTTAACACCTCTGTTTTACAGATGCATAAACTGAGATGCAGAGGTTGTCACTTGTTCAAGGTCATACTAGCCATAGAAACCAATAGTCCTGGCTGCCCAGTCTTGCGCTATAAATACTGGACCCCTGGTGTCCAACCAGTTCTGAAGCAGTAACCACTATAGTGACTACTGCTGTAGCAAACTAGCCACACTCAATATGCCAAATAGCCACATTATACAAGCCAAATAGCCGCTAGTGTGTTGGACACCACAGTAAACTAAACAAAACTGGGATTCAGTCCTGCAACTGGCTCTGTGTGATCAGACCCCAGTGCCCATATGAGTCCCGCTGCCTTCTCTGGGGTCTGCAAAGCGAGTGGAAGGATCAGTACCTTGTACTACTATATCGTTTCACTCTATCCTTTTGGAAGGTTAATTGACTCACAATGTATTTTTAAAAGGGGTTTAAAACAGATCTTTATCCCTCCCCTTCTACAAACTGCTTTCTTACACTGGTGCTTTAGAACTATTATTTATATTATACCACTCCAGGACCAGAACTCTATAGTGGCAGACTCATAAGAACATAAGAACGGCCGTACTGGGTCAGACCAAAGGTCCGTCTAGCCCAGCATCCTGCCTGCCAACAGTGGCCAGCACCAGGTGCCCCAGAGAGGGTGGACCGAAGACAATGATCAAGCGATTTGTCTCCTGCCATCCCTCTCCAGCCTCTGACAAACAGAGGCCAAGGACACCATTTTATCCCCTGCCTAATAGACTTTTATGGACCTAACCTCCATGAAATTATCTAGCTTCTCTTTAAACTCTATTATAGTCCTAGCCTTCACAGCCTCCTCTGGCAAGGAGTTCCACAGGTTGACTACACGCTGTGTGAAGAAGAACTTTCTTTTATTAGTTTTAAACCTGCTCCCCATTAATTTCATTTGGTGTCCTCTAGTTCTTCTATTTAGGGAGCTAATAAATAACTTTTCTTTATCGGCCCTCTCCCCACCACTCATGATTTTATATACCTCTATCATATCTCCCCTCAGTCTCTTCTTTTCTAAACTGAAAAGTCCCAGTCGCTTTAACCTCTCCTCATATGGGACCCGTTCCAAACCCCTAATCATTTTAGTTGCCCTTTTCTGAACCCTTTCCAAGGCCAAAATATCTCTGCATAAATAGAACAAAAAGCCATTTTTCCCTCTAAAGAGCTTACAGTCTAAATATAAGACAAAAGACACAGTTCAAGGAATGCTAATAATTAGGCTAGGAAAGATTAGTTTTCTTTAATTAGTAAATAACACTTTCAGAGACTCTGACAGAAATATTTCCATCAATAACATTCAGAATTTACAGATACTAGGTAAGGTAAGAAAATGTTGCTTGAGAGCTTAGCATTTCTTTCAAGGATAATTACATTGTATATTTTGACATGCATTGTTGAAAAATTGTTTTTAATGGTTATTAAGCTTTAACCTCACTGTCTACGGTCATTACATTATACGATCCCCTTATAATTTCTCACAATTATGAATTTAAAATGATGCAAGTTTTTTTTAAAAGCCATACTTTTTTGCAACTGTGAAAATGTACATCAATCAATCAGTTGTAAACAAAATGCCAAACCAACTCACAATGCAGCTTTTTCTTGTCAGTGTCAAATATGATCTGACTGGTCAGCTGCTGTCTGACTTCCGGGAAGGCACCCAGACCTATAAAGTATAGATAGCTATGGGTGCATATTGGTAATTGCCTGCAAGGCACTGCAAGAAGTAAAAATGCTCCTGCAGGGTCCTGAGTTAGTAGGGAGAAATGCAGAGAGGAGACTAGAGCGAGCATTTGGTCTTCTCTACAGGGCTGCCCCCCAAATAGTGTTTTCCCCCTGCTGACTCAAGGCACTGTAGATGCTTTTTTATTTGTTACATGCATATGCTGATACTTAAGTGCCTTTCCTTAAGACCAATTGGGTAGCAAGTAATCAGTCCAGGTGTACTGGATCCTGCATCCCTCATGCAATATTTAGTTTCTCTGAGCTGAATGGTTCTGAAGTGTTATACAGGTTGAACCTCTCTAATCAAACCATATCAAGTTATCAAAGAGAACAAAATATGATCCCAATCCTACTCACAGTTATGCATTTGTTTAACTTTAAGCGTGTTTGTATGTTTTCATAATCAGGGCCTACGTTCCTGCACTTCTCATAAAACAAAGCTCACAAAAGCAGAAGAGTGAAGCAGAAGAGTGAAGAGTTCTGCACACAATAACATCACAATGAAAGAAGTCAATATCAATATGAAAGTATGTTAATACTACAGAACCATGACATCATTTATGAAAGGAGAAATAATTTCTAAAATCACTGGCATACATAAAGGAGAGCATGACAGCAATAATGTCCTGAATTGTGGCGTGACTGTTGATTTGTAATTGTCTTTCAATACAGTCAGCTGGCTAAGCAGTTCTGCAGGCAAGGACCTGGGAATGACAGTGGACAAGAAGCTGGATATGAGTTAACAGTGTGCCCTTGTTGCCAAGAAGGCTTATAGCCTATTGGTACCCACTAGTAGAGAGCAATGCCAGCAGGTCAAAGGAAGTGATTATTTCTTTCATTCATCTCTACTTCACCATCTCCTAGACAGATTGCTCCATTTCATCACAGCAGCGGTGAGTGCAGGGGCATGCTCAAACCCCTACTGCCAGCACTAGGCCCTCAATAATACCCTGGCTGTGTTGCTCAGGGCAGGGGCTTTGAGGGAAGGGGTGCAATAGGGATAAGGAGGAGGTGGAGCAAGGGTGGTAAGATGGGGGTGGAGCTTAAAGGACAGGGTGGATGAGAACAGAGAAGGGGTGGGAAAAGGCAGGGCAGGGCCAGGCATAAAGGGGGGGTTGTTTCAGGCCCTGACTGGAGGAAAGTCAAAGCAGAAAGGGATATGGCTTTAATAAACAAGGATTAAAAAGTGTGATTCATGAAGGAACTTGCAAAAGAATATCAAGAACTATAGACAAAGGAAACAAAAGGATGAAGGTTTAATGATGCATGCTCAAAAATCATAGATAATATACTCCATAGGCATGATAGGAAAAATGAAATAGTCATTTTCATTGCACCTTCAATGAAAAGTTAAACTTATGAAAAAGACATAAGGATGGGCTGAGTAATGTGTACAAAACCAAAGAAACTGTTGATCATATTTTATGGCATTGTAGGCAAGATTCTATGGGATACATTTATTTATAAAAATTGAGTTGGCTTAGAATCAAAGATTTTCCCCCTAAGACTAATGAGAAGGTCAGGATGTGCACTAATATTCAGAAAGGGAATTTAGCACCTGTCCTCCAGCTTTGAACAGGTGTGCTCAAGTTTAATTCATAATGCTGTTATATCATTTCTCCAAAATAAAATACTGTTCCACTGTCATTTGTTTTGGAAAAAGTAGGATACAATTGAACAACAAATGCTGGTATTTTCCCAGTGCCAAGTGGGACTCTAGAGTTGCTATTTTCAACTGCCATTACCAGTTTTTTATTATTATTATTATTATTTTCTTTTTTAAAGAAGACAGTAATATTGCAGAAACAAAGAGCAGAACAAGAGGAAAGCAAAGGCACCTCAACTTTTCCTCATTATGTGGGACAGTCTCATAATATGGATCCCGATATCCTCCAATCACACAGACTGAAAATTGTTCGGTTTTACTGAAGTTCTGTAATTATGCAGGAACCAGTTCTGTGCACTTCCAAAACTCCTGAATTCAGAAGTGCCTTCCTTTTGTAATCATAGAACCTGACATTTTCAGCCCTTGTAAGCTAAGCAGGTTTACATTTAGTAGTTGGGTGGGAGGCCACTCAGAAAAAGTTAAGTGGTGTCGATTATTTACTAGGTAATGTGAGATCCTCCTGTTAAAATAATAAACCAGTGCAGTATAAAATGCACATTGCTCCTGAGTCTAGGATAGGTCCTTTGCTTGTATGAAAAGACTCTCACTTTGGGCAGAAGTGGTTATATTCATGGTAACTTCACTGTGTTCGTAGGGTCCTGGTCCCACAGTAGAGCGAGGTGATGTAAACTTGTTGCAGAGTGTCTGCTCAGGGATGAGAATCTCTTGGTGCACTTTCTGCATGACTGCACTATCTGAGGGGTGTGTGGGAATTGGGGGCCCCTGCTGCAGGTAATGGGCGGCTCAGGTATTTAAAGCCATGGCCTAGAGGGAAGCACGGAACTGTAGAGTCTGCAGCTGTTCTGGGCCATTGCTGAGGATTTAGAGTGCCATGTACTGCCATTGCAAAGTTCAAGCATGCTCAGCCTTGGAATTGCCACCCCTCCCATGACTAGTAGCTGCAGCTGACTAAGGCTGGCCTCTGGCAATTGGCCCCATGGCTGTATCCAGAGAAGCTGCAGGTAGTTCTGTCACTATTAGGGCCATTACGCTAGGAGAAGATAAAGAAACTGGTGTTAACCTCAAGGAATAGTAGTCACCAGTGGTAAAGGAATATCAAGGGAGCAGGGAAAAAGGAAGCAAGTCAGGCTTACAGGGGGAGAACAGCCGCAGCCATCTGGGGAGCACGTCCAAGGTAGAAGAGAAACAATCATGGGGCAAGGCGGTGGTGAGCAGATACTAGACTAGCATGGAGATGGAAACACAGAGAGAAAGGCAGGTGATTTCAGGTACCCAGGGGCTAAGTGCTCACTTTGAGGAAATGATGTTTTCAAGTGGCTTGCTCAAATGGCAGGATAGGGTGCTGGGGGATGGATTTGGCAGGATTGATCAGGTAACTGCTGGTTGTGGCATTTTATTGAGGTGAGAACAGAATCGCACACAGTGACTGGTGAAAAACCGGTGGTCCTGGATACATGGCTACAGAATGTCTGGATAAGGAAGGAGATAAATCTGTGGCAAGTTTCTTCTGATCACTATGGGTATGTCTACACTTGCATCCTATTTTGAAATAGGGATGCAATTGAAGACATTCAAAATTGCAAATGAAGCTGGGATTTAAATATCCTGTGCTTTGTTTGCATATTCACGTTATGGCACTATTTTGAAATAGTGCTATTTCAAAATAAAGCGTGCTGTGTAGATGTGTTATTTCGAGAGAAAATCCTTCTCTCAAAATAACTGCTAAACCTCACTTTATGAGGAATAAGGATTATTTTGAGAGAAGGGTTTTCTCTCGAAATAACATGTCTACACAGTGCGTTTTATTTCGAAATAGTGCTATTTTGAAATAGCGCTATAATGCGAATATGCAAATGAAGTGCAGAATATTTAAATCCCGGCTTCATTTGCAATATTGAATGACTTCATTTGCATCCCTATTTCGAAATAGGGTGCAAGTGTAGACATACCCTATGAAATTTCTGCTTACTGTGGACACTGGTAAACCTCAATGAGAAAACCTGGGAGTTGAGGAAGTAGTGTATAACAGTATATACAATCTTGCAGCAGTATGTGATCAAAATGAAAAATGCCTGTGAGACTCAGTACTGAGTATACAAAAGCACTGCAACACCAGGCCCACACTCATAAGGGGCCGATAATGACTGCACTCATGGGGGCCCACCAAATGTTAATGCAGCCCTGATTGTCAGTGTAGATCCTGATGTCTTTGTTTTCTGTGAGAAGGAGAAATGGAAGGCAAGCATATCGGACAGCCACATTTATGTGGAGCGATTTTTCTGAAGCGGTGTGGTCTCCAAGGTGTGCTCCCAACCCTGTAAGGGAGGCATCTGGGGTGTTAGTGACTGAGAGATCCCACTGTGTGAAGTGAACCCCCAAGCAGAAATTGCGAGGTGAGTGTCCACCATGTACGGGAATCTTTGACTGCAGGAGGAATGGGGACCAGTTTGGTGAAGGAGTGTATGTTTGGTCTATAAGCCGTACTGAGACATTCCTGGAAGCATCGCATAAAGAAATGTGCACTTTAGACAACCACATTGCAGGTGGCCATATGTCTGAGTAGCTGTTGTGGGCCATAACCTGTGAGCTGCCTTGCAGCTTGTTTACTAAAGCCTTGATGTTGTTGAATCTGTCGTGTGGCAGGGAAGCGATTGTGGTTGTGTCAAGGTGAGCTCCTATAAATTGTAGTTTCTGAGTGGTAATAAGTGTGGATTCGCTTACGTTTATTTGTAGGCCAAGGGAGTGAAAACAGTAGATGGTCATAAGGATGCTGTGTTGTGAATCTTGCAGGGAATGCACCTGCAGGAGGCAGTTGTCCAGGAAAGGGAAAATAATGGTTCCCATCTTTCTGAGGTATGCAGTTACTACCGCTGGTATTTTGGAAAAAAACTCTTGGTACTGTGGAAAGGCCAAATGGTAGACTCTCTGCTGGCAGTGGTTGTGACCTAGGACAAACTGGAGAAGATGTGTGTGAGCTGGATGTATAATAATGTGAAAATATGCGTCGTCAAGGGATGAAAACCAACCCCCTGTTCCAGCATTGGAATAATAGTTGTGAGGATCATCATTCTGAATCTTTGCTTCTTTACATATCTGTTGAGAGCCCTGAGAGCAGGAATTGGGAACCATCCCGTTTTTCCTTTCTGTGAGGAAGTAATGGGAATAGAATCCCTTCCCTTTGTATTGGGTCATTACTGGTTCTGTGGCTCCAAGTTGGCAATGTTGGACCTCCAGTGGAGAAGTTGTTCATGGCAAGTGGTCCCTGAAGAGGGACAGATTGGGGGGTTGGGTGGGGAATAATAATGAGAAGAGAAGCTAATTGGATTGTTTGCAGAACCCATTTATCTTGGGTGATGGTAAGCCAATTGTAGAATGGGAGGAGACAGTGACCAAATAGTTTGGGAGATGTTGATGGAGCCGGAGAGGGCGAGAGGTTTTCTAAGCCCTCAACTAATTCCTCAAATCTGCTTTGGGGAATTAGTGGATGTTGTTGAGGGGTAGTGACAGAGACTGAGGGTGGGGAGGGGTGCAAGAGTGAGGGTTGAGGGGTAAGGACGGCCTCAGGGCAGAAGGGTGTCTCATTTGGCACAGACCTTTTCTTTCCCACCCACTTCCCAGGGCATTTACTGTCCTCCCAGCCACCCCCTGGCCACCAAGGGCATTTTCTATTCTCCTAGCCCTCCTCCCCCACCAGCTGCCAGGGGCCCTTTTTCTCCCCTTAGGTACCCCCCCCCTCTGCTCCCAGGGGCCTTTTCTCTCCCCTGTTCTGGTGCTGCGGCCAAGGGCTAGGAGGGGAGTAAAGGGTTTGGGATGGGGGGGCTACCTACTCAGTATGCTGGCAGGCAAGATGGCAGAGCCCTAGACCTGCTGGTTACGCCTTTGGTAGACACTCTGCAGCAGTGGTCCCCAACGTGGCGCCCATGGGCACCATGGTGCCCGCCGGGACATTTATGTGCACCTGCTGAGTGATCAGGGCCGGCCCAAGCCATTCTTGCACCCTGGGCGCGCAGCGCATGCGCGGCCCCTGCCCTGGGCGCACGGCAGCCCCAGAAGGTTGGGGACCGCTGCTCTGCAGGATAGCTCTCCCCTGTGGGCTCACTGCCCTCAGTGGCCACTCTCATATCACGTCTCTCTGAACAGCAGCTCCTCCCTTTGCATGTTATGGCCCTAGTTCTTACAGTTTAGGAGTTCTTCAACAAACCGACTTGCAGACAGACAGATAGACAGGTGCATTCTAAAATATATATGTAAGATTAAGCTGAATGTCTATGCTAAATGCTGTATGCTGCTGCCTCTTTGTGTTGTAAACTGCTCATACTTGTACTCAGGTTTCTGGGCTTATTGTAAATCAGCTTAAAATACAGTGTATGGGGGTTGGACACATGGACTTAGCACAAAGAAGTTTAACCAAAAAACAAAACAAAGAAGATAACCTGACTGCGACTAAATAGATATTTTGCTATCTACTTACAAATCCATGCCTCAAGGTCCAGTATGTTTCCATGCTCAGCATTCTTTGTAAACATGGTAATTCTGCCTGGTTTAATTCATGTTTCTCTAAGCTCCTAGCTTAAAACTCCCCCCAAAGAAAATAGCAGGCAGGTATATCTTCCAATTCAAATTTCAATACCTTTCCCATTGGCTCTCCTGGCTCCCTGCCAACACCCTATAGCTACATGAGTTTAACCTTTTAACCACTGAATGCTGGCCCGCACTCCTATCCATCACAGAGGGTATGTCATCAGAGCTCCTATTTTGCTCACTTGTCATGTGGGCAGGATTGTGATCAAGAATGATAGGTGAATTAGGAAGCAGGAAGCTTATGGGTTGAACAGAAGTCTAACGAGGCCTCTGAGGACTGGATTTAAGTGACATGCTGATGAAGAATTGTGCATTTTTTGGATAAACATTCTGCAGCCCTGTGACAAAGCATTTAGTAATTGGGTGTGCAAATATTGACACTCCATCAGTCTTCTGAGCAGCGGTCCCCAACGTGGTGCCCGCGGGTGCCATGGTGCCCGCCGGGCCATTTCTGTGTGCCCGCCGAGTGATCAGGGCTGGCCCCACCCCCGGGTGCCCGGCGTGTGAGCGGCCCCGCCCCTGGGCGCCCGGCAGCCCCAAAAGTTTGGGGACCACTGCTTCTGAGGGAAGGCAATAATGGCTGTGAAATGCACCCTGAGGGTATGTCTACAATGCACAGTTATTTCTGAATAAGCTATTCCAGAATAGTTATTCTGAAATAGCTTATTTCAAAATGGCAGGTCTACACTGCAGAGAAGCCTCAAAATTAATCCGAGGCAGGCTTCCGTAATGTCGATGTACTATCTCGATTTAGAGCCCCTAGAGGAATAATTTAGAATGGCCCTGGTGAGGGGCTATTTCGAAATAGCAGAAGTGGAGCATCTACACAGCTTCTATTCCGAAATAACTATTTCAGAATAGGCGTTATTCTTTGTACAATAAGGTTTACAGAAGTCAGAATAAGCCGTCCGTTATTCCGAAATAACGTTGCTGTGTAGGCACACCCTAATGGAGCTTGTTGAAAGTTCTGAATTCTTTAATTCTAGTAGATAATCTAACATCAACAGAAGTGGTACTATAACTGCAGTTATTTGCTTGTTCTGACACCATAAGAAGAACCTTTTCCGTTTTTTGGAGGTAAATAGCATGTGTGGTTAATTGCCTGCTGTTTAGTAATACATGTTTAACTTGTTCCGAATGGGTTAACTCATGATCGAGCCATGGAGTAGCCACACCTTCAAGTTTTTCCAGATCTGGGTGGAGAATCTGGCTGTCCTCTTATAATAATAGGTCTGTCCTGATTGCGAGAATTCATAGAGAGCATGTTGCCATGCATTTTAAGTAAGGATATCAGCTCTGTATGGGTCACATTGGAGCTAACAATATGCATAACTTGTGCATCACCCATGAAAGCATTGGTATTGGTGGGAATACATTAAGAAGTGGTGCAACCTACATTATTAGGAAGATATCCTCTAGATGAGATTAGGGTTGTTGTAAATATTTCAATGAGGGAACCCCCTATCTTTGGAATATGGATTGTAAGACATTGCTGCACAGTTCCCATTTGTGCTCCTGAGACACATCACTGTGTTTTGATGACTGGATAGGTAAGAAGTAGTGATGCTGATGCTGTGGGGTTATGTGGCAGTTCAACAACTTCATGACCACGACACATAAGGGAGTGGGTTCCTCCTTCTCGATTTATAAAGAACATGCATGCAGTGTTGTCAGTCATTACTTGTATTGTTTTGTTCTTTATCACTAGGAGGAAGTGAACACATACATTACAAAATGAATGTGGTTAGAGAATGTTGATGTGCAGGTGTGTTTCTGTGGGAGACTCCTTCTCCAGAATCATATGCTTGTTTGCATGGGCACCCTTCCCAATCAACAAGGCATCCGTTGTGATCAGTATAGTTGGTAGGTCCTATTGAAAGGGGACCCTTGTGCACACATTCTCCAGCTAAATCCACCACTGTAAAGACAGCTGGCCATTTTGGTGTCACTTTTGTTCAGGCTGTGCCTGTTTAGTAGGTATGTAACAAGCAGGCTTTTGGAATCAGAATTGCAGAATCAGAGCTGCTTAACACAGGAGACACTCAGGCTTGCATGCTATCTGCAAGTGTTAGACAAAGGGCACTACAGCAGTGGAGCATTTTGAGGCAGCTGCTGATACAAACTCTCACTAATCTAGGTTGCACCGCACAATGTGGAAATGCTTACCAGGCCTGGGATATTCTAGGATAGATGTACAAAATGTCCAATTAGTCCTTTACTCGCAGAATTGGTAAGTAGTCATTTTGGCAATTATCTAAAAGACATGAGCTCAGAGCAATAGTACTACACGATAGGATACAGGCGGCTTCAGGTGTTCCAGAATACACTAGTATAATCACACGCAGCAGACCAGGGGTGTGGGCAAGACCATTTTGGCTTCTTCACCAAGCTAGTGTTGCTACATGGATGTAATGAACCATTTCAAGAAGTGCATTGTAAACAACAACTTGAAACAGTCATTGTCCTAGCATGGGCCAGCCTGCAGTACTGGAGTTGCAGTTGTTTAGATGATGAGTCATGTGATGACTCTGACCCTCTTCTATTGGTCTCCTTCCTGGCATGTGATTCTCCCCTCTTTTCCAAGGAAACTCCCATCACACTCCCTATTCCATCATCTTCGTATAATTGCACTGTCACTACTTTCAGCCACAATTTTGGCCACTGATAAGCACAAGAAAACAAGGGCAACCATTCTCATATAAAAGACAGTTCTTCCCAAAGGCTTATGAACAAGGGAAAGTGATAACAACGTTCTATCAGTTTAAATCCACACCTTAGATTACACCAAAAAAAGCCTTCTTTCATACACAAGTCCTTAGAGTCTCTAGTCTATTTGGCCCCAATAGTTTTGTTATTCTGATGACTTACAGGTAGCATGTGTCTGCTGGATGTGTGACTTACCCCTTCCTCACTAGTTTCTCTATCAGTCTTTCAGGTCATTAACAAGACAGCATCAATTTTAGAAACAGAATTTTAAAATTTCACATCAGTAAGCTATATATATTGTTGCTTATCACTCCTGCAAGACAGCTGCTCTTCTTGTCAATGTTTTCATTTCTGCACACAGCATCTGCAAAAGACAACAAACGGTTTAATTACCACACAAAGGCCTCTTCAACAATTATCCTTTGTCTGGTGCAATCAATCATGCACCCATGAATTAGAAAATTTATTAAAGGTAACAGTTCTACACCAGTCCTTAGGTCTGGGCCAGAGGACCTAGCTTTCTTTTTCTAATTTCTGTTTTAGAATATTGTCTCTACAGCTTTTTTACAAGTCCTCTCTTGCAAAAATCTGCTGCTCTATCAGACTAGATTTGCTGTGTTGTTCTTTTTCAAGTCTCAGAGGCTGGCAAAATGTTCCCTTTTCAAGTCACATTACATTCTGTCTTTCAGGACTTTTTGCTCCTTGAGTCTGTATAGGTTTGTAAAAGAGAGGCTCACTTAAGGGAAGGTATAATTTCTCATGAATTGCTATGTCTAAAATAGGAGCTATGTGCTTGATACAACCCATTTACCACTGGTATAATTCTCAGTAAACTTGCCACGCAGGCTTGGGTTAAATTATCTGGTTTGACCTTTTTCACTGACAGCAACAGTAATCAGCTCCGCTGGGAGCGGTTAAGGATCCAAAAAGGACAAGTGTGGAGGGGGAATAGAGAGAGGAGGGGGGCAGGCAGTCCCCGGGTTACATACAAGATAGGGACTGTAGGTTTGTTCTTAAGTTGAATCTGTATGTAAGTCGGAACTGGCATCCAGATTCAGCCGCTGCTGAAACTGACCAGCGGCTGACTACAGGAAGCCTGAGGCAGAGTTGCTCTGCCCCGGGCTTCCTGGAATCAGCCAGCTGATCAGTTTCAACAGGCTGAATCTGGACGCCAGTTCTTACATACAGATTCAACTTAAGAACCCCAGGCGTTCCCAAGTCAGCTGCTGCTGACACTGATCAGCGGCTGATTCCAGGAAGCCCGGGGCAGAGCAACTCTGCCTCAGGCTTCCTGTAGTCAGCGCTGGTCAGTTTTAGCAGCGACTGACTTGGGGACGCCTGGGGCAGAGCAGCTTGGGTGCTGCTGGGTTGCTCCAGTA